>NC_081259.1:5740000-6365000 GCF_030490865.1 Poecile atricapillus | reverse complement strand
GTAACGCTGTTAAGAACCTGTCAGGCTTTGCCTCTCCTTGTTGCTCCATTTTCTCCACTCTTATTGAACACTCTAGAATTAGCATCAGGCGAGGCTGCGTTTGAGAAGCATCAAGATATCAAGCTCACAAATCTCCTTTAGTGACACCTTCCTTTCCCACACCCTGACATTTTTTTTTTACAGGAGAGTTGTTCTGTTCCATGAGTAGAAATATGGTCTCTGTTTGCTTCACAGTAAGTAAATTAATCAGACATTTTTTCCTTGAGGGCCTTGCTTATTTCAAGGTCAAGTAAAGCAACACTTTGCTGCCTTACTGAGGCGCTGTCAAATAACTCGGTTTTGCTCTTTGACTGCCCATTGCACTGCCCTGTTTTCATGTTGGAGGTCAGCTCAAGAGAAAATTCCCTTTATCTTTCACTGATTTAGCTAAGCTCCAGTGAGGTCAACATCTCCTCTCTCCCCTGCATTCCTCTGTCCTGTATTTTTATCATTGCTTCACAAATATTACACGCCTTCATACCAAACACTAGAAGGATCCTTCATAAAGGGAAGTTCAGCCTCTAGGACCACGGGGATGAAAAGATGCAGCAAGATTCTGGTGCTCTTTGGATAAAGTTTGCCCACAGACCCTCAGGAATGCTCAGCAAAGTCTCCTGCAGTGATTTCAGTAAAGGCTCCCCTCACTCTGAGTCTTTATATCAGACGACCATTGCCTTAAATATCAGTTTGTGTACCCAGGCATTACATACTACAAAAGGCTGTTATAGACATTTCAGTTTCACACAGACATGAAATATTTTAGGGATTCTCTTAATTCTAAAAGCTTGGACCAATAAAGCACAATAAACCACTAAACCCCCGATAAAATAAGTTTAAAAAAAAATTTCAATTCCATTCTTGAAGTTCCTACTTGCTTCTACTAGTCTGTGTGCAAACTTTTGCAGACCAAATGTTGTCAATAATGCTGAAAGTCAGTTATAACAGGCTATTAGAGTAGAGTACAAGACAGAAGAAAAACATCCAATTTTGGCCAAAGTGCTGACTATATACTCATATTGCTGCCATTTTTCAAAGGCACATTGTTACTTATCAACATGAACCTGAAAGATTACAACTCAACTCAGGGTTATGTGTTCAGTCAAAAAAGGTTGTGCCTGACCTTATGGTACCCACAGGCATCGGGGTAGCTAAGGTGACAAAAAGGGTGTTCTTTTACATCAAGCTCACCCAACTGAAATTACATAAGTATATAAGGTAACACCCAACAACACTGTTAGCTGCTCCTAAGATGAACCTATTGAATTGAACTGGGGTCATGCATCAGTTGAAGGGGTGAGAGAACTCAGTTTGTGGGAGCTGGTTTTGTTTTGAGGCGCCGTTCCACAACATCACAATGCCATCAGTGAAGTTCCTCCCTTTTCTGTCTGTACTGTCCTATTTTGTGTTTGCTGATTGCCTTCATTCTTTCATGGACAGCATAGGCCACTATTTTAATTCTCATCCAATATTATTCAGCTTCCCACTCTTCCATGACCCCCTTCACAGTGGGTCACTTCATCTGTGACCACAGAGTGTCTTAGAGAGATCCTGGTACTACAGATTCACCACAAAATCACACAGGAAACTCTCTCCCATTGGGAAGAAACAGCTAATCCAGAAAAGCCCTGAGCCAGGCTTTTACCAGCTCAGAGATGTTAATAAAATCTATTCTGCAAAGAGATACAACAGTCATTTCAATAAACCCAGGAACTAGTACCATGAGACAAATGCAATGCTCTACATTATGTCTAGCGAAAAAAAAATATGCCTGGGCTGAAAGCAAGCAATGTTTGATTGAAAGCATTCACACCAAGCTGCAAGATCACTGAGAATGTGGTCATGGACAGTAAATAAAAAGCTCCAGGGGAAGAAGTCAGCCCCTGCACCCATGGCTCCATTTCAAGATGCCACTGAGTATCACTGTAAACAGCTTCTCTGTTAAGGGGACAGTCTGATTTACAAGTACTGGGTCCATCAAGTCATTATCTAGCAAGAAGTGTCAGGGCACAACTGTTCAGTGTCTGGGTGGAATTCCATCTGCTTACAGAGTGTTTACAGCTCCCTTGGTCCAAAGCACTTCACCAAACTTTCATATAAAAGCTCTGCTACATTTTGCTATTAAGGGAAATGACTTAGAAGGTGGACACATAGAAGGAGCAAATTGTGTCCAGCCAACGCAAAAAAAACCCCAAAGTAAGGGGCCAAAATGAAATCACAGCAATGACCTTTGGGCTGACCCACTACTATTAATGCTCAGAGCTGGGCAGAAACGTCCATGTGTCACCAGCAACTGCGACTGTGTGAGAGCCTGGTGTAACTTCCTACACAAAAAATGTCACCATCACTCCTCGTGTTACCCCGCCACCTGGAAGATGAATTCTTACAGACTCCAGGGAACATTGCCTTCTGCTGCATCATCAGCCACGGACAGGTCTGGCCAAGAATATTTTCCAGAGTGTGACAGTGACAGGAAAGAGAACATTTGTAATAAGGTGTTACTACTGTGCTTAGTTGTTTTACAAACGCACATCAATGTATAAAATATAGACGATTCCTTTTTTTGACTGACTAAATAGAATTATCTTCTAGAATTAGAGTTTCAAGGTCTCATCCTTACAATAAAGAAATTAAATATTTTTATTGTATATTGACTTACAGTTTGGAGAGGCATTGCTTTATGAGATGCTGATTAATAGTGAAGAAAGCAGCAGTCTATTGTCCAGTAATTTACTTTTCATTTTCTGATTCTGCAAATTAACTTTCCTACTAAATGAGGCGTTAGGCTGATGTCAATATTTGCAGGTACTTCACAATTATACTGTGATTGCTAAATGACATTACTTTAATTCAAAAGTCATTCGGATTTCCATTTAGACCATGATCCTGCTGGGTTCTGTTGTAAAAGTGTCACATGCCCCCAAGTCTCAAGGAGTCAATGGCATTAGAGATTACTCAGCTGCCTTCAGATCCAAGTCTCATTTATTTGGGAAACCATAATTAGAGGTTATGAGCCAGGTTTATGCAATGTGGATTGTAGACAAGACACCCAATTCTTGCATTTAGGAATCTCCTCTCTTTTTTAACTCTTTATATAGATGGAGATTTCAAGGTGAACCTTGACCTCTTGTTAAACTAATGTGTCCTAATTTTCTGCATTTTTTAGCTTCAGTGAGGTGTTCTCCATCCTTTCATCATGTGGGGGAAGGAACAACTATCTAATCTGCTTGTCTGAAGGAAATGCCTTCTTAATGAGTCCAAGTCTCCAGCAGGACTCAAAATAGCAAGGCAGTAAAGTCAGAAGTGTTTACAGAAAGAAATTTCTTTAAAACTGTTAGTGTCATGGTATCTTGGAAATGACAGCTGCTGATACATCCACAAGCTGCTCCAGTCTCAGTTCTCCTTACTACCATACACCCTTGGCTGATGGGCACACTTATACCCCCATTCTACACTGGTAGGTGATTAAAAGCCCTTCCTGTCTCCTCCCTCCTGTGCCAGCTGGTCCACAGGGTTTTCCACCAGAGAATCACGAAACATAATTTCAAAGCCATCCCAAGGAAAAGCCTCTTGGCTAAAGCCCTGGGATCTCATATTTATTTACATTTTCTTCCTTGTACTTTGAACATATCTGAAGTTATTCCTTATTTTTTTAATATGTAAGCCTTCCCTCAGACAAATGCACCAAGCAGGACCAGTCAGGGGTGCAGATCTGGTGCCAAGGGGATATGATTTACATTACATGCAAATCTGTTTTGGCAGCACATGAGCTCTCCTTTCATCCAAATGGCTTAAAGCAAATGAAAACTGGCCCGAACATGGATACACTATCTTGGAAAGAAACCCAAATGGGTGTAGTCTGAGACTGGCATCTGAGACAGCTGTGCCTGATTTCTAACTTCACTGGTGGGATTTTGAACAGAGCAGAATGCAAACCTATCGGGGACATTATTTTCCTGCACCTAAAGCAGCACTGAGACATCCTCGCAGCCAGGTGAGAGCATCTTCTCTGCCAGAGCAAGGGGCAGGACAAGTGTCAACCGGGCAGACCGAGGCAAGCACACCCCGAGGGCGGCTCTCACCATGATGTTCCTCAGTCACCCTTGCAATTATCTCAGATTAGCAGCGATTTACAGCCGGGCTTGCACCCAGGGCCACGGGGCAGGAGAGCAGCCCCAACACTGCACAAACACCTGTCTGAAACCATCGCCATGGGGAGGGGTGAGGATGCTGACACTTGGTGAGTGTCAGACTGCAATAGCTGCTCCTGACCTACAGCAGTGGAAAGGAGAGCAATGAAGTGCAGTCCCCCTGCAGAGAATATCCAGAGCAGTTTTGGTGGCAGAAGTCAATAGTTATGGTTGTAGCACTGCTTTGGTTGTTTGTTTTTTTTAAATTTATATCACAGGTCTTCTGTAATGCCATCGTTTTCTCTTAGCACCTGTTCCTGGTTTCCCCTGCTACATCCTCAGCAAGAATAGGTACAGTCTCCAGTGTGGCTGTACTGGGTGAGGCACATATTAGCTCCCTGGACTGTAAAATATGTCTGGAAGGTTCAGGAATATGATTCCAATGGCAATTGTAGAGATGCCTAATGATACTGCTCAGCTGCTTGCCTCGGCACATTTCACAGGAGCCGTTTCCACCAGCTCTGCCGACGGGAAATCATCCTCTCCTGTTCCTTCTCCTGTTACCCACACTGCTGATGGTCAAGCTTAGATTTTCAGTTTGCACTTTTGCCCCTGGAGGTGTAAGATACCAGTCAAGTACTTCACTAAGGTCCTCACCCTACAGAGCTCTTCCTCAGCTCTTCAGTGCCACACACCCCATATACCCCTGGCAATGACTCTACACATGGATCAAAAAAGTTACGCCTGCCTAGTATTACACACGATTACACAGCTAATTTGCAGTAATATTAACCATGAACAGGAGGGGGGAAAACTGAACTAAAGCAGAAATTTTTTCAGGGTGGTGAGGGATTAAGAAAACTCTGCCTGCTAAGGTTACCCAGAGGTGAATGTTGACACAAGCCCAGACGTACTCAGCAAGGAGATGTCCAGAGACAAGAAGAAATGAGATGGTCTCAGGGGAGCTGGCTTGTCTAAGATTGGAATGACCACCCTTATCTAGGGCAGCACACTGCCTCCCAGCAATGAATGTCAGAGTGTTTATAAAAACCTGACAAGGTATCTGCAAGATGTTTTAATACAAATTACTGTGGGGGGAAAGGCTTGCTTTGGTTATGGAACCAGCTGAAAACTGTGTTGGCAGAACTGCTGAGCCCTGAGGAGAAGGGACTATTCCAGCTATAGAGTCATTTTTCATTCTAGGCTAATGATAATCCAAGAACATTAGTATTCCACACATTAGTAGTTAAAGCTGAGTCAATTTAGGCCAGAAAAGCTGTTTGGGTATAGCAATAATTAACTATTAAATCCAACCAGGTCACTTGTCCATCCCTGAAGCATTCTACTGAGATCTTTCTGGAATGTAGTCTGTTTAGAGGTGGCAAAAAGCAAACTCAATTACCATTGCACTTCAGTGGAGATGCAAGACCCTCACTCTTTCTTTCAGCAGAGCAACCCAGGAGGAATTTTTCTAGGGGACATAGACCATGAATAAGTGAAAAAGATACAAAAATAAGAGAAAAAAAAAATCCAGGCATTCTGTCTCTTCTGGACAGAAACTGAACTGAAAATTATATTCTGCTGCAATAAACCAAGCAACCAGATGTTTCAGATAATTAGTATTAGAGTCAAATTTTTCTAGCAGCTGTTTTCCTTGTCAAAGACAAGCAGTGTATCAGCCTGGACAAACTCTTCCAACACGATGTCAAAGACGTGATCGAGACACAAGATGTCATTTACATATTTAATATATATATTCATTCTCAAGAGCTTTAAAGCATCAGCTTGAATATTGGTAACAGCAGTAGCATGTGCAGAAGTTTACTTCTGCCTCTAGATATTTACTTGGTGAGTTAGATGAGTTTTCAGAGTTTGCTGCCCTTAACATCTAACTTAGAGCAGGCAAAAATGACTGGAAAGACCAGCATGCTCCAAAAATGTGCATTGATTCTGTTGGGTAGGGTTTTTTTCAGGAAATTTTAAGACTTCCCCTAGCGTAACTCTGTATGTTGAAGTATTTTAAGAGACACCATTTTGGTTTCACCTATTTAAAAGTCTGTGAGCTTGTCCATCCTGTTTATAACACACTAGAGCATCCACCTGGAGCAAAGCATCTGTCTAGCCACGCTAATTGAATTAGTCTGTGAATTTACCCATCTAGAGATAGAGAGCTTGCTAGCTTCCCAACTTCAGGATTTTTTATAGAAGTGCCAAAATAAACATTTTAGGAAGGAGATGAGCATTTTTGTTGTCTAATGAGATTTCCAGAAAACTTGCCTTTTTGGGGTTTCTTTGGTGGAAGAACCAGTTTTTTCAGGATGGAAAACAAACACCTTATGAACCGGCAGAAACCTGTATGGAAGAGCCAGTTTCTCATGGCCTCATGCAAAAACCTAGGCAGTCGAGGCCTCAGGTAGCTTCTAATGTGCATCTTGTGAGGTTTGAAATGTCTAGAGGACTGATCTATATCTCATTAAAATGGAGACCACTCATCTACAAGCACCAGACTGTTCTCACTAATTATTTGATAACGATGCCTGAGGCCATTAATATTGGAGACTGTGTCCCTGAGGTGGACCGGACTATTGACACTTGTTGATGTGGCCCAGACCTGCTGGAAAAGCTGTGGCAAGACAAAGTCCAGCATGGGAGGGACCTGTTGGCAGCCGATTGTTGGCAGAGCGAAGGGCAGCAACTGAGTGTGCCAGGTCTCTTCTCCATTCTCTTTCCAGCAATGGCTTGCAGTTCCGCAATGTGCACCAGCTCGTCTGAGTAAAGATTCATCAACCTGGGTGGAGACTCTGCTCAGAGGTTTTCAGCACTACGTTTAAAAATGTTACTCACGTAAAAGTAGGCCAAAATAAAAAGCCCCCAAGAAGCGATAATATTTTGGGAGATGAAACTCAAAAAGGGCGCGGGAAGAAAAAAGGGCTCATTCAAATTATCAGTTCTCTTGACTTGCTGGTGCTGACTGGTTTATGCCCTGAAAATTAGAACGGTCTTAAGTTCCATTTTCAAAGATATCTTCTGAGGTGTCCAGGAGCTTCAAGGCCTCAATTACCTTTGAAAATGAAATTTAGGATGCAAATCATGGTGTATTTCTGAAAAAATGTAACCTGCAATCACAGAAAATTCTTCCTCTCCAAGGGCATGGGCATCCCAGTACTAAATGGATAATGGATTTAAAGTTCTACATAACTTGGAATTTAACAACACAAGGAAGAGGAACAGCAGCCCCCAGTGTGGATCCAGAAATGAACTAGAAAAGTGCACGGGAAGAGTGAAACAGATCAGGTTTTGCAATTGCGCCGACAAGGAATGTGATCTGTAATCGTAGAAGTGAAGATTAGTGGTTTTTAACAGAAGATATCTCTTGAAATTAGAACTCGAGGTGGGTCTGAGCGCAAAGGGCACCACGGCAGGCAGGTGGCAGGGGCAGGAAGCGCGGCCAAGGCTGGCGCACATGGCAGCGGCAGCGCGATGCGAGTCCCCTCCTGCCGCTCATTTCTTCTCACCTTTAATTTCTGTGGAGCCTCCGTTTCCCTCTGTAAAGGGGCCCTAAAACTGAATGGAACAGGGGACGCACACCGGCAGGGAGTCGCGGGCAGGGCCGATGCGGGGGCATCCTGCCCCCAACCTGCGGGGACAATCGCGGCTGCCAGCGCCGGGCTGGAGCATCCCCGCTCCCTCCGGCCGCGGGTGCGCGGCGGCGCCCGGGGGGCAGCGGGGCCGGGCCGGCCGCTCCCCCCGCCGTGCCCACAGCCCGGGACGGGGCCGCCCCGCCCGCCGCGGAGCCTCCGCCAGCCCCGGCCCCAGCCCCGGCCCCAGCTCCGCGCGTTCCCCGCCCCTCGCCGGCGGGGACGCGGATTCGGCCTGCGCGGAGCCGGCGGAGAGAGGGAGTGCGGCCGGGCGAGGGGAGGGGAGAAGCGAGGAGGCGGCGGCGGAGGCGGCGGCGAGCTGGCCATGGCAGCAGCCCGCGGGCGGAGAGGCAGCCGCGGGTTGCCGCTGTGATTGGCACCCCGAGGAGGAGGAGGAGGAGGAGGCGGCGGAGGAGGAAGGCGCGGAGCAGCCGCGGGGCCCGCCATCCCGCGGCGGCGGAGCGGCGGTGCCCGGGAGGATGCCGGGGAAGCGGGGCTCGGCGGGCGGCGGCGGCGGCAGCGAGCTCCCGGGGGCCGGCGCGCCGCGGCAGCGCAGGCGGCGGAGGAAGGTCTCCTGCTTCTCCAGCATCCAGCTCTTCCTGGTGTCCGAGTGCGCCCTGATGCTGGCCCAGGGCACGGTGGGAGCCTACCTGGTGAGTGCGGCCGGCCCGCAGCCCCCCGCGCCGGCGGGGCTGAGCCGCGGGCGGGGAGCGCAGGGGAAGTTTCCCCGGCGCCGGGGCGGCTCTGCGGGCAGCCCCCCAGCCCGGGGGGGGATAGGGCAGCCCGGCGTTCGGCGGCTGAAATGACTCAGCAGTGCCGAGGGGTCACCCACCCGCTGCCGCCCAACTTGTGCGGCCGGTCCGCGGCACTCGGAGCGCCCGGAGCGCGGCCGTGCCCGGGGCGGGCTGGCACCGACGCCGGGCTCCGGCTGGCCGGGCACTCGGCTCCAGCGCCAGCCTTTCCACTTCACACTGAATAAATGCCGGCAGAAGCTAGAGTGGCATTTATTTCGTGCCTCCCGCGTTACCGCTTTCTCCTCATCCTCTTAAGTGATGCAGCGGTGCGAAGCGCAGCGGCCCCGAAGGTCCCGGTGCTGGGTACAGAACAATCCAAATAAGACTTTAGCGCTAAATCTGCATAGTGAGATGTGGTGTCAGAGGCAGAAGTGTAGTAGAAGAGTTGGGAAGATGTCCATACGGCTGTGCTTGTGCCTTGAAGTGTACAGCCTGTGGAAATGTTCTGCTTCCAGCAGATGTAAGTGTATAAATTTCTGTGATTTAAATTTCTCAAAATAGCTTGCTGGATTTGAGAATTATAGTTTCCATGGAAAAGAAATGTATTCGTAATCTCTGAGGCTTTTTGAGGCCATACACATAATATATTCTACAGTAAATGTAAGAACTCTGCATTTGGTACTTGTATTCAGTATTCAGCATTGCTTCTCTCACATGCTCAAACTACTTATGCAAATTTGTACTGAACGTGATCTATAATTTTTCAAGGTATGTGACTAAACTAACCATGGTTAATACTCCCTCTTAATACGAAATGGAAATTAGAATTCATCTCCATATAATAAAACACAAGTTTAGTTTGAAGCATAGTTGTAATTCCAAGAGAAACTGCATCACATCTGATGGGATAAATTCGGCAGTTCCATACCCTAGGTGAAGTATATGTGGATATAACTTAATTTGTAGGCAGGAACATGCCTGTTTCATGTGAGTAACACCTTAGTAAGTAAATACATTGTTTCCGATGAGTTACTTGCAAAATGAGCTGTCAGTGTGAATGAGTGTAGGATAATCCTTCCTCAAAGTAATAGTCAAGGAAGAGCCCACGGTTGATGTCACCCAGTGGGCACTGGTGTGCCAGGAATGTATGGATCTGCTAGAGGGCTGTATATCAGCGCGCTTCGCTGGGGTGTACAGCGTAGGATCAGCAGCATTAGTCCCTCGTGTGGCATTTTCCTCAAACTCCTGTGCATTGCTCACTCCTCACCAGTTTAGCATTTCTTTTCCTGTTCTCCCCAACTCCTGGGGCGTGCTTCATACCGGAGAGGCGTTGCTGCTCGTTTGGAGTGTTTCACACACGCCAGCCCCACCGCCTGGAAATGAGCACTGCGATTCCCAGAGTCCTCCCTCCTCCAAGGGGTGAACTCCACTGAGGTGCTGCTGTCTCTGCTCCCTGCCTTTCCCCAGGTCTGTGTCCTGAGCAGCATGACGGTGTGTCCCATGGCCAGCGGGACTGGGCAGTGAGGGGAAAGAAAAAAAGCAAACTAAACTCAAAACAATCCCTAGCATGCATAAGCAGTGGCCCAGCTGCACTGGGAAAGTGTTCCTCTGTTCCCTGTATAATTTATCTGCCGTCATTGCAAATGCCATGGAGCTCTTCATACAGTGAGCAGATGCAAATGTGGAATTGCCATTGCAGGGTGAATTTGTGCTCAAAGCAGACCTGCCCAGCGCTGTGCTTGCAGGTGCTGCAGGGGACTGAGAGCACGAGCAGCAAAGATGCTTGGTGGAAAGCATGGAGGACTTAATCCTTTTTGCAGACCGAGTGTCCTGTGGGGCCAAGGACTGCTCTCAGGTGCTGCCATGGGGTGGAATCAGTGGAGGCACTGCAGAGTTGCCCAGGTGTAGCTGCAAGTGTAAATTCATTTGCTCGGGCCTCTGGGATGAGTGGGGCTCGGCGGTGGCTGCTGGGCTGCTCCCCCAGGGACAAATTAGCAGGCGAGACAAAGTGGAGAGCAAACAGAAAGACAGACAGATAGGGAGATGCTGCATAGGACAGGCACAGTGTGTAGTTCTGGGCAGTTGAATAAACTACTAATTTTAGCCTGTCAGCAGTGGGGGAGTTCTGTATTCATGTTTCTGCTTTCCTTGGCCACATGTGTGACTTTCCCTAGTTATTTGTAACTCAGGAAGAGAAACCTTTTTTTGCCTTATAGGGCGACAAGTTGGTTTCCTCAGATTTTGTCTTGTTTGGCACTGGGAGACCATGAGAGCAGAAACTCAGCTAGCTAAGAAAATAAGTCAGGGGCTTGCCTTCTCAGGAGTAATTGAAGAGCTCAGTTTGGATTGGTCTTTCATGTCAGTACATTTAGAAGTGGCTATTGTTATTTCTTTTTAGAGATGTAAAAACCTCCCCTTTTCCATGTTCACTGTGCAATAGACTAGCAGCAACCGCTTGAATATATGCACAAAGTATACATTCATTCATTATGTGGTTTTTAAGCAAGGATCATTCACTTTTATTTGTTCATAAAACATTGTGCTTGCCAACAGGGCTTTATAAATAATAAATGCTGATAAAGATCTATATAAAGTCCAATTCTTTTCCCACAGAACTCAGCAGTGAAAATACCCCAGGATGCCAGCAGTAGATGTCTGTGTTTAAATAGTGCGATGTCTCTGAGGTTCTTCATGTGAAGTTTTAGGGAGTATTTGATCAATGTCACGTTCCAAAATATTTGTCTATTATTATGCTTGCTGTTTTCAAAATGCACTTGTTCCAAAATTACTTGGTGCCATATCCTGCATAGTTTATGCAAATACAAGCCTGCGCTGCTGCTTTAATTTCTGGGGCTGTTGAATACACCCTATTATTTGCATATTCGTGTAAGGTTTTGTGTACACATTTATTTGGCTTCATCTAATTACTCCTGCGTGCTTTTGGAAACTTGAATTTCCCAGCAACTGCAGTGGCAGTGGGGAAAATGCTGCTCATAGTCTGCAGGCATTCCTGCTGCAGAAGTTACTCTGGAATTTTGCAGTAACTTTTAACAGCCCAGCTGATTTCCACCTGCAGTTGCTGTCCTGCAGCGCTGGGCAGTGGATTAAAGAGCTGAGGGTGAGTGGTGCAGATGGCACCAGGAGGGATGGGCTGGAGCTTCCATTCTCCAGCTGGAGCCTTGTGCCTTTTGGGTGGATGCAGCAGTGTGATCAGTCATGCCAGCCGTGCAGTGATGAGGATTTCGATAGGGGTGATTCACATACCTTGGCAACACCTTGCTGCCTGTCTACCTCCCTCCCCGTGAATTCCTACGTGAGCTATATTTTGGAATATTTTCACTGGTAATAACGTTCCAAGTGCTCCTGGCGGTTCATCGCTGAGGCATTTCATCACCCTGCCAGTCAAATCTTTTGCCTAGCCAGTGGTGAAATCATTGCTTGAGCAGAAGGCAGGGAGCTCTCGGTTTGACAGCCACAGTTTGTGGAGCAGGAGTGCAGTTTAATTTCTCTCCCTAGCCTTTAGCCTCGACTCGTTCTGGTTCAGACTGACCTAGTTGCAAGCATCCAACATCTGCCAAAGTCATGGGCTTCTTTAGATAAAGGGCATGCATATGGGAAGCGCGTTGGGAACCAGTTCTGTGGTGTGCTCTGGGGAGCTGTTTTTACAGAGCTTTACTGAGCTGTCTCTGTTTGCTGCAGCTTTGAATGCAGCTATTCATGTGTTTTATCAAGTGATAGAGGATGACTGGCCTGAGCATGGGATGGAAAGGAAAATAATTGGTCCCTCCCAAGGAGGGTGCATTGGTGTTTGCGTGGGAATGAATGCCAAATTGTTTCTTGTTTTGCTGAATGAAAACTTTTGAGCCATGCTTAACTTCCTGGGGAGAGCTTTGCCCGTGCAGCACTGTTTGACTGTAGCCCACAAAAACTCTCTGAACTAAGTGTCTGCAGTAAAATTAGTGCTGTGGGAATCCAGGTGAGAGTGTGTGTATGTGGTCTCTGGGTAAGGCTCCTTCTGTGAAGTTTTATTGTTGCTGAGGTTTGAGATATCAATGAAAATCTAAAAATTGCATCTTCAGGAGGAATATAAGTATCAAAGATAAATACAGAAGTTAATTACCAAAGGGTTCCTGGTGGAACAAACAGAAGTAGGGGCCCTGTGTGATGAACTTCTGGGAGCTGAGGGGTTAACAGCAGAATCTGTCCCTTGGATTTTTTAAGTTGTTTTGCTGTGCAACCCCTTTCTCTCCAAAGTTAAATATAACAAATACAATAATGTGTTCTGTGGTTCAGACATGATCAAAACCTCCTTGAAATCTGGCAAGATCTGCATGGAGGATGTCATTAAAGTCAGTTTTTGGAATACTGCAGTGCTCCAGAGCTTTCTGTTGTCCTTGGTGCTGCACAATAGAATTTGCCTTTGTGTATTTGCAGTCTGAATGGATGGGGTGGGAGAAGTGTCACAGGTGGGGAAACTGAGGCAGAGATTAAGAGCTTGATTCTGTTTCTGAAGCTATTGATAAAGCATTTGATGGGTTGGCAGCAGCAGAACCTGAATGGCTTAGGCATGGGCAGAGTTAACTACAAAAGCAGTTTTTCCTTTTTAATTTATTATTGTTTTTAATAAAGTATTTCTTTTCCTAGAATAAGAATCAGCTTGAAAATACTGCTATCTTTTTTTTTCTTCTCTCCATCCTCAGCTGTGCTTAGTAATAAATTAGCTGTAATATTCATAATTTATTGGTCACTGGGGTAGTTAAAGGGGAAGAAACCCATGGAGTGAAAATAAACGTTTTAGTGGGGATGAATATTGCCAGGCATTGGCTGGTTATTGCTTACCGTTCATTTTCCCTTAATATATCTTCGCTGGCAATGTTATTTCTGGAAAGTTGTTTCTAGTGTGCCTTTCCCATTAGAGAATATTGTCTGTTCTGCAGCTGAGTTGCACAGAAAGTTATTCTAAACTAGATCTTTTGACTACATTCATATTTCTTCTCAAAGAAGCCTTTTGATATTTTTTGGGGGTCCTCTGACTGCAGGGTGGAGCAGAAACCAGATCCAGCTCTGAGTTCTGATGCTTTCAGGCTCCTCCTGTGGGGTGTGCATCAGGAGTGTGGCATGGACACATTAATATAAAAACTTTATTAAAGTTATAGAAACAAATTCCAATCCAAGTGTGGATTTTTGAGTACCAAGAAAATTTGTTAACTGGCATGTATGAGTTGATTAGGAGAAAGGGTTTTTTTTATCTGCTACTAATAGATGAAACGGTGTAGAGGTAACATGCTTATCTCTTACATTATGTATTAGGTGCAATTTGCAATTTACAGTCTGATGTCTTCTTGGTTAAATACATTTAAAGGCAAAATGCACTTGATGTCTAAACATGGACTAATTGATTTTAGTGTTTCTATTATTTTTTAACAGAAAGTTTGGCAGTTCTTGCATTTCTCTGTAAGGGCCAAGTGATGTTTGTAAGCCCTGAAAGAAAGAACGGTTAGAAATGTCCATCATAAAACCAAGGTCTCATTTCTTCTGGCCAGCCTTCGCTTCCAGAATCCCTCCAGCTCTTGCAGGGTGCTTGTGTGACAGGCTCTGTGTGGTTTAATGGCTGCAGTGTTCCTGCAGCTGAGGTTTAAAGGGATCTTGGATTAGAGCAGAGAATGCACTGGTTTGAAGGGCTGTGCCATTTGTGGTTTGGAACTTTATGCAGTGTGATTCTTTTAGTGGTCCTGTAGCCCCTGTCCCAGAGAGAGCTCAGTGGAGCTGTGATCCCTGCCCTTCTCTGCGAGCTCTGTTTCCCAGAAAGGGCTGTCTATCAGGTTTGTATGGGCTTTATTTTCCCTTACTTTCAGGATATTGTAAAGGACCAAAAGCCAACTTCTGTCTGCTACAGCAGTGTAAATTTATTGCTTCAGAAGGGTTATTCTGCAGTTCAAGAAGAATTTGTCCTCTGTGTATTGTAATCCTTACTTGTAGACTCCCTGGTCTTCTGCTATTCCTTCACAGGAAGATGAAACAATTGCAAACTATTTAGTGGGTGAGGTTGCACCTTGGATGAATTAGTGTAGCTTTGTCTCCTGATCAACACCAGACAAAGCTACAAATGTTATATTTTAAGCATCATCCTAAGAAGTTTAGATAAACGTGATAGTACTTTGTGTAGTAGCTGCTTCAGTGAAGTTTGGAAGACTTAATTTTTCCTATTGCACAGAAAAATGGGCCAGTGATTTTGATTTACAAGGCTTCATTATAGCTCTGCAGCAAAACCAGGACTAGAACCCCAAGAGTCCCGTCTCCAGGTCACCTTGTAACAGCCACTAGATGCTCTGTCTCTTTGTAGAGAGGCAGTGCAAAGCAAATAGTGGTGCCTGCTCCAGCGAGGGGAGATTTCTCAGTGCCCTGCTCCATGTGCTGTCAATAGGATCAATAGCGATTGCAGGCTGTTCAGGAAGCTCCTGGAGTGTCTGGCACTCCTCCCATCCATGCTGGGAGGGCTCTGCCCGCTTATGGGAAGCATTCTGTAGTGTTCAGAGAGCTGGTCCCTGCATCCAAGCTGTTTCTGTTAGAGAGGATGGAGAAAAGGAATGTTCCTTTTCCCCAGATGTTAAGCAGATATGCTGTTGTAACCATACAGAGGTAAGGACTTAGAGCACAGGTCTGGATCTGCCTCTCCTCACTCAGCAAACTAGGAAACACATCAGAACTAAAATCAGATTTTCTAAGCTCTCCAGTTAGCATCTTTTTTTTTTTTTTCTCAGCCTTATTCTTGACTTGATGTGCTTCAGCATTTTGCCACCTGAGTATTCCCTGCTGAAGTGAGGCAGGCAGCCCCCTCCTGCTATTGCACAGTGCCCACTGAATTGGAGTTGAAGATCTTTTACTGAGCTTCTGTTGCAGCACTGCCTGAGCACTGTCATTTATTTTAGATGACTGCAGTGCAAAAGGAAAATATTTGTTTCAGGTTTGCTTGAATGTTTATCATCATTGTTATTTTCAAGAAAAATAGGAATTTGCTTTGGTTTCTGTATTTCCCCTCTGTTGCCTCTCCCTTCATAGCAGCCTTTTAAAACCTGACCGAGCATCCAGCTGATTTACCTGTATTTTTTTATTGCCATCTTGGTGTATGCAGCTATCACCTGGATGATTTTTGTGTGTTTGCAGGCACAGTGGCTCTTAGATGAGGGCTGGTGTGGGAGCACAGGAGTTGTTATTCCATGCTACATCTGTTTCCTGGGCAAGGATTGTTGGAACTGACTTATTTTTAATATTTTTTGAAACACTTACCAGGCTGTTCACCAGTATAATTCATAATTCCTTAGTTTACTGAAAGTGAAAAAAAAAGACTTTAAATTGAGTTTTATGGTGATCCATCAAGTGAAGTTTTTGACAGAACCTGGAATTCAGTTGTATTGAGGTATTCATGACTCACCCAGTTTCTGAAGCAGCTGTGGCAGGTTTGTTTTTTGGTGCTTTGATGTTTGTGTCTGAATCCAACATTTCCTTTAGTTGTTTTTTATTTAAAGGCAGCTACAAACACTGCCATAAGGAAACTGAAAGCTTGGCTGTTGAGAAGAGATGTGTGGTGTGGGTGTGGAAGAATACAGAAACCTTTCAGAAATGTTTCACTTTTCATTTTTCAAAGATGAATAGTGGTATATTTGTGGCATACTTCTTTTTTTTTGTCCCCCACTGAAAGACTTTAGTCTGAATTGAAATCAGCACTGGGTTTGGATGAATATAGAACAAACAGCCTTGAAATGCATGTTGCATTTGTGTATTTTAGGATGATACCTAACATTTTAAGGCCCGGAGAACATGAAACAATGTGGAATTGCTTTCCAATGGAGGGTGGCAGGTAGTGGTGCCTTCTGCATTACTAAAACAGAGGAATTCCTCTATGATTTTATGATTAAGGTGAAAAGTAAGTATTTTTCCTGATGTCCTCTTGGAACATGTGTCAGATGGAGCTTTTCAAGCTCTCAGCTGGCAGGAGCAGCTATGTTCAAACACAGCATGGCCAGGGGATAGCAGTGGTTTGCCACAGCAGGACAGAGTTCTGAGTTTTCTGTAATTTCAGATTTATTTCATCCCTTTAATTCTCCAAAGGAAGAACAGGGAGTGAGAAAACATAATAACTTAATAGTTTTGCAACCTGTCCTGTTAAACAATGAATGGTATTTGTTTTCTCTGGTGGAACTTTACCAGGAAGGGCTGCAGAAAGATTGTCTGGAATTCTTGTTTTTTATTTCTGAAAAGGAGGATATGAAATAGTTGCTACCTCTTTCCACTTCTCAGCTTCATGCAAACATAGTTTGGCACATCATTAGCAGGAGACCAGAGCTTTGCTTGGGAGCATTTTGGTGCTGGAATGTGGACTAAACCTCACGCTTTGGCTTGAAAGGAATCTCTGAAGGGAGCTGCAGGAGGACTGGCATGTGCCTTGCATGGGACAGTAGCAGAGCAAGTCCCTGTACTCCTGAAAAAGCAGCAGAGGTGGATGTGCTCATGTGCCTGTCTGCGCTGAGAAATGCCAAGGGAGAAGAGGGCAAGCATTTAAAACTTTCCAAGAGAGAAGCTAAAGTACTGACTGAAAGAAAATTATTTTGAAAAACACTAAAGGGGAATGCCTCTGGTGGTGTCCTGCGGCTTCTTATACCCTGCTGCTAAGTTTCAATCGGCTAGAAACATGCTCACTTCTCATCCTGGCATGGTCTGAGTGTTGTATGATGATGCATTGAGGTGCCAAATTAGGGATGGATCCTTTCTTATGCAGTAATTTGGAAAGAACAGAAAATTTCGGTATATAACTAAGGTTTGATTTTTAAGGAGAAAAAACTTAAGATTTCCAGTTTTTCAATCCTTACAGTCAATACAGCTTGCTTCTCATCATCTGACTGAGCTGCAGGAAGAGCTTTAATTGTTGTGATTTAGGAAAGCTATTTTCTCCAAGTTATTTTTCAAACTTTAACACTTTTCGTGTTAAAGGGTGTCCACCTAGCTTGGTGAGATGTTGTGGTAGTGTGTTAACCTTGGTCTGCAGCCAGATCCTCACCCAGCTTCTCTTTCACTCCCTAATCAATTCAGAGGGGGCAGAAAATGAGGTGAAAAAGCTTGTGGGTTGAGATAAAGCAATTACTGTCAGGGATAAAACAGACTTGACCTGGGAAAATTAATTTTCATTGCCAGTTAAAATAGATTTTGATGTTTAAAACAAAGCCAAAATTCAAAACACCATATTCCCACCATCCCACCCCTTTTTTTTTCCCCCTAGGCTCTCTGGGAGTATGTCTCTATCAGATCCTCACTGTGCTCTGCTGGGAGAGCATCCACCCTCGCCATGAGCTAAAGTAAGCCATTAATCATGTTTGAGCACTGATGTGCTCTTTGCAGAAGTGTTGGCTGCTGTTGTGTAAATGGTTTCCCCTGTGCTTGGATCCTGGCTGCACTTAGTGATCACTCGCTGGTTTTTGTGGTGTCCCACTGGGCAGCAAGGTTCAGCCCAAGGAGAAGCGAAACTTGGTGGTGTTCTTTCTGTCCTGCAGGCACTGTCTGTAAAATGGGATTTTTGTGGGACTCAACCTTCCCGTAGCCTATGCCAAATGCTGTAGCTTGTGGTAGAGAAAGTGCTGGACATACAGGCCCTTTCTGAGAAATAGTGGGCAGTGTTTTTAGGGCTTACCAGCAAAGGAAAACTGTGGGTTTTGTTGTTGTCTTGTCCAGCGTACAGGGCTGAGAGTGGTTAATTACAATGGGCCTTTCAGCCTCTGCATGAGATGCACACTTTGTTTCCTGCTGCCTATGGCTAGTTATAATGCAGGTCCTTATGTCTGAAGTCAGTGCAGCTGCTGGCTGAGGGACAGGAGCTTCAGCTGAAGGGATGCCTTGTCTAGGGGTGCTTGTTTGTGAAGGGCAGTGGTGGCTGTTTGGGTGATCCTGTAGATGGTCTCATCCAAGGTGCTCAGTGCAAGGAATGCCCACTGAGCTCAGTTGTGTTCCTGCAGGAACCTGCCTTGTCTTGTGGTCTCCAACTCTGGTCCAAAGATGGGTGTTTGGACCACAAGTTTCTATTTTAGCTATCAAAATGTGATACCAAAACCACATGGCTGCTTGGGTCAGCCCTTGGGTCACAATGCAACCTAAATAATAGTCTAGGTTGGGTTTTGGGTTTTCTTAGTTCTCTTTCTATAGTCTGTGATATTTAATACTATTAAAAAATTGTAACTCAAAGGAGCTGCTTAGGGTTACTGAAAAGGTTTCCCACAGTCTTTGGGATTGAAAGACTACCAGCTTCAGAGATCTTGAGAGCAAACGCTGAAAGTTTTCAAATATTCCATGGAGCCAGATAAACCGTTCACTTCTGTGAGTTAATTTGCGTAATTGAGGCCTCTTCTGCCTTGACAAATCACTGTGTGAATGAATGGATTCCAAAATCAGCCTGGGAGTTATTTGATGGCTACTAAAGTAAAGCCACACTAGCAAGCCATGTGCTAGAGGCACAGTTTTGTGGGTTTTCTGTGTCATTTGGCACAACTGCACAAGGTTTCTCAGATGCTGGCCGTGTACAGAAGTTCAGTGTTTTCCATGGCTTAGGATGCATCAAGGCTCCTGTGTTGCACTTAATCTCAGTTCTTGCACTTAGCAAGAAGGCAGAAGTTTAAATTTTTGTTTTGCTTTTTCTTTTGGAAGCATTTGGGCCTTATGGTGTAGCCTCCCTTATTTAAGATGGCATTCATTGATTTGAATTATTCAGCTTAATTCAGTGCTGGACAAGCCTTTTGCCAGAATTTTGATTTTGCCTTCTTATTTAAACAGATCCCTAATGAATTACTGTAGCTGTATATAATGACTCTTGGGAAATACTGGATGCAGCCTCTAGAATCAGTTCTGTGTGCTTTCAGATTGCAAACTTTTGAAGTCTATCCCTGAACAGTGCCCAGGGTCCCTCGTCGTTATCCAAGTTTTCCAGATACTCCCACATTAATAGACTGCATCTTTGGTGTCTGTGGGCAGCTATCCAGTGAGCAGTTGGTTAGCAGGGTAACAACTGGGAGATAAACCTGGATGCAGAGTTCTTCCTGGGATTTGGTATAAGGTTGTATGGTCTCATGCATGGAAGTTTTTTTCCCCAGGCTCTCCTACAGTGTTTCCAGTGCAATACTTCTGTATCTCCATGTTCAAACTGACGTGCTCTGAGTTGACTTTACAGCTGGGGAGAGTGGTTGGCCAAAATGGACAGAAATGTTCTGAAAATAGCTTGTGGCAAAGTGTGGTCTTCTGGTTTAGCTAACCAGGTCTTTTGACATGAATGGAGTGTGTCTGGTTACTTCAGTACTTGAACTCAGATTACTGTTGATCAAGTTTTTATGGATTTCTGTAAGGGATCACACTGAGGCCTCAAGGAATAGGATCTTTAAGAGGTGCTCAGAACTTCACTACACTGGAAGTGCAAAAGAAACTAAAATAACATTTGATTTCTTTTTTTGCCCCATATAGTTCATAGATTCAGACACTTTCAATTTGATTCTCAGCATCCTAATTGTGTTCAGAACTCTGGGTATCCAGACAGTGTCACAAAATATTAGGTTCACGGAGTGTTTCCAGGAGTCCTGTCACTGTGTATTTCCCCGACTTCCTCCTCACCCCCACTGTTCAAGCTCAGAGATTAAATTATGGAGGAACAGCAGCTTGATTCCTCTGAACCAGTACTGGCGAGGTAGATTCTGTTGATGGTGGCATCTTGGCAGGAACAGAGGAACATTCCTGCCACATGTGGGTCATGTTTTCAAGCTAAGCTCTTACTTTGCAGCTGGCTGTCCTCACCTGTCATGTCCAGACTGACTCCATCAGTCTAGACCAATATTTGTGCCCAGAGAAATCTGGATTTCTTCACATTTGGACAATGTGACATGTGGCAGACTTGGGAGAGGACAGCTTAGCCCATGGGGTAATGCTTGTTGGCTGAGGAACAACTACTATTTGTATTTTGTGGTGAAGGTGCAGATCAGGCATGCTTGGGCTTATTTCCTGGCTTTGTCATGGACGTCTCCAAGCCTTCTTTGGGCTTTTTCAATCAGCAAATGTGCTGTCTGTGCTATCATCAAGTTCCATGGTCATCTGGTGGTCTAGGGCTCTGAGCTGCTCCAGTGATGGTAACTGGGATGAAGGAGGCCCCAGGCTTGGGCCCTGAACCAGGTCTCCAGCAGTTATCATAACAGGCTGAACTAAATTAATAAATGGGATAATAACTTTGTGCTGCCCTACCTGTGATGATGCTGCCTTGCTGCTGAATGGTTTCCTTCCCTGTTTCCTTCACACCTGCCTGAAATGTCAGGACTGAAACATTTAGCCTTTTGCAGTTTGAGGCTTGACTAGAAAAGAGTGCTTTACACACTCTTTGGTAAGTGATGGATTTTAAAAGAGCCTGAGGGTGTTATTTTCAAGGATGTTTTCTGAGCCATACTGTCATTGACAGAAGTGACTTACTCCAAGTGTCTCTTTGAAAATGGGACTCTTGTTCCAAAGCCACTAAAGTGCTTTTGAAAAATATCCTTCCCTGTTACTGACTCAGTGGTGTCTAGCTTCCTTTAAAGCAGGGCAAAATTAGAGTCTAAATGTTATGTGCCTGGCTAATAAATTGTATTGTAATTAGTACCTTGGGGAGGCAGGAACCAGGGAGAAGCTGAGTATAAAGAGAATTAACTTCATGTAGAAGCTGTCTGCAAAGGATGAGTGAAGAACTGAAAGTAGATGAAAATGTGGGATTTGAAGGGGCTGTGGAGGTTGAGAGAACCCAGACTGGGAAAGTTCAAGGAGAGAAGAGAGAGCGCTCATGTTGGCTGCAGTAACCGTTAGTTAGTGGATGTCTCTGGCTTTGTGTTGAATGCTGAATGTTGAATTCCCACTCTCTAGTGCCTGAATGATGGATTCCTCCCAGAATTTGGTGTGTCTCTAGGAGCAGTGATCCTCTGTGGGAACCCCTCTCCTATTGAGCTTTTGCTTGTGTCAGACTCTGATAGGTAAATGGAAGAGGTGGGAACTTCTGTTTTCCTTGCATGTGCTCATTAAAGTTTTTCAGGGTCTGGTGATTCTACAGTAAATAGATTTAAGATCACCTTCAAACCATGACTTGCCTGTTTACACCATGGCTCTCCTTGCTCACCTCCCAGCCTGCCTCTCCCTTTAGTGAGAAGTTTGGCAACAGCCAGCACAAGGTTCCTGTTTGTACCCTTGGCACTGCACAGAAACACAGTGAAAAGGAGAAATGAGTTGTTTGTGAACAGTTTTGTAGGAGGGTGTTAGTTAGCAAGGCAGCAGGATGACACGGACAGTGCTTGTGTGGGCTGCAGGGTGTGAGGTGGGGATAAGCAAGCGGCACATGTGGCTCTGGGGCAAGCTTGGGGTGTTGCTGGTTGGGTGCTAGAGAGACCCCAATTCCACGTGCAGAAGTTTACAGTGATTCAGTATTTCTTTTATGAGTTGTCACAAAGTGCTGTGGAATGGCAGAACAATGTGGCCATTTTGTTGTTTCCCTTTTAAATGGCTTCCTACGTCCCAAGGCGTACTAAATTAAAGCATTTGATGCACTGGTTGATGAGAAAAGCCTCAAACTTCTCCCTAAGCTGAATTCCCATTTGCTGCAGCCAGGCATCCTTTCTGCTGGGTAGGGACTAGAGCAAAAGAGATAGCAGAAGAGGAGAAAAGTAGTAGGACTTGTCAGGAAAGCTCCTCTCCCAGCATACAGCCTTTATATAATCACCGTTGTCCTCCAACCGTGAAAACTGAACTCGGCTTCCTTCAAAGCTTTTATTAATGCTGCCTCTGAGTGTCCTGCCTGTGTCACTTCTGCCCTGGTTCATGCCTGGCAGCTGGGAATGCTTCAGCAACCAGCTCCACAGGCCTTGCTGCTTCATCTGCACTGTGGCACAGCTCAGGTGCAGCCCTTAGCCCCGAGTTTAGCTCTTGATCATAAATTAAGATAACGTGAAGCCCTTCACGTGACAGGTTTCCTCATCAGGCTTGCATTATGGTTTCTGCATGGTAAGTACCCTGTTGATAGTAGAAATCCTACTCTGCAGGCATGGAAATGTTGTGTTAGGAAGTGTTTTATTAGATGAACAAGCAAACCTGCATTCAGCTGTGGAGGTGGAGAAGGGAGGGTGTTGCAGTGTGACAGCTTGGGATTGTGCCTCTCCAGTGGTAGTACACAGTCCATGTGATAGTATATAGGAAGGGGGATTTTTCCTGTTAAGAGTCTTCCAGGGACATGAATTTCATCTCCTTCTCTCAGCTGGAACCCAGCATTATGGTGCCCATTTTGCAGAGTTCCAGCCCCATGTATGAATCTTGCTGCCAGTTCTGTATGTGGCTGGGAGTGCTATAGGGGCCTGCATTTAAATGATACACTTTGAATTCCTTTTCATCTGGCTTTGTACACCTACTTGCTGGCCACAGGAAAAAAGAAAAGAGATCCATAATGTGTCAGAGATGTTCCAGCAGCTTTCCCTTGGCTGTTTACTTTGACAGAGAGATTGGCTGCCCCTGCTCACCAGCCCCTGCTGCGCACTTATTCCACATGGAATTCTTCATCCTCCAGGTCTGAAATGTGCCGGCAGCGCTGTTCTGTGCTACAGTTTTTAAAGCATGCAGAAATGCAGCTACAGGGTTGAGGTTTGTGCTTCTTTGCATGTTTATGATGTGTTATTTGGCTGCCAGGGAAAATGACATAACATTTAAAAATAAGTAAGGATTCAAATATCTACTGGCTTTGTTGTAAGTGTGCTACTCAAGAAAAGTTTGTGCTAAAAATGGATTCTGGCACTGGGTGTTTTTATGTAGGTACCTTGTCAGGGACTAAAATACCACCTGCTTCCACACAGTGAGGTCAGTATTGAACAGCAGACTTGGAGGCAGAAAGCTTGTGTGGACACAAGTCTGTGGTTGTGATTATAGTATCACTGTAGGCTGGGGCTTTAAAAGGTTAAGAAACTAGATTTTGGCTGTGGTGTGCATCTCCTTCAGAGCAGCAGAAAAAGCCTTTCGAGTTCTGCTGAGGCAGTTCTGTGTGGCCTGGCTCTGTACCTGGGTCTGCTCTGAGCTGTTGGTGACTCAGGCTGACTTTCCATGATGAACGTGAGGGGGTAGCTGCAAATAACACCCCAGAGATCTTTTTGTTCACACCACTGTAAATGGGGCACTGCGCCTTCCCTTCCTCGGGAGAGCTGGGAAAGGGGGTCAGCCCATTGTGTCCCATGCAGGATCTGTAGGAAGCAGATGAGGAAGGTACTGACAGCCCTGCCTGCGTGGCTGTTTGTGCAGTGAGTGCCTGGCTCAGAGGTTGGGTTTGTATGCAGTGTATTTGGTCAGGGTGGATCCCAGTTTCACCAGAGCAGTGGAAAATGCACATTTACCTTTCAGAGGCAGGTGGCTTTTTTTCTGGTTTAAGCTATTTTGAAACAAACTGTGGCTTTGCACTGATGTATCTACTTCTGACCAAACAGGATATCTTCCAGGGGTGCTGAGTGCTCTTTGCTCTGTTTGCAGTGTGCAACAGCCTGGAGCATCACTGTGTTTGTGGCACAGCTGTGAAACCCTGTGAAAGGTGCCCAGGTACACTTGTTTTCTGCCTTGTGTGTTGTCCGAGGGCCAGTGGCACAGGGTGCTGTGGCTGCTGAAATGTGGCGAGGAGATGCACAGTGGGCTACAAGAGATGGCAGGAAAGTTTTCTGCTTGAAGCCAGAGGAGAAGAAGGTTGCCAAAAATGTGTGCCTTGCCTCAGCTAGAAGTGTGATGTGCTGTTTCTCTTGCTGCATGGTGCAGTACCCTCTCTTCTCAGGACCTCAAAATCCTGACCTTGAACATGTGCTTAATTTGGATTGTGTCAGTAACCTCAGAGCTGGTCACTAGAATATAGAATGAATTTTTCACACCAGTGAGGCACAGATCCAAGCTGCAAACTCCTCATGGCACCGGTACAGTAACTTGCAGATTTTTCGAGTGCTGGCCTAGAAACAGCGCAGGCACATGCAGCAAGAGCCAAGCTAATAACACCCTACTTTCAGCAGGGGTTCAGCTGTGACATCCATTATCCCTGTCATGTGAATGCAAATTTCTATGCAGGGATGATTTCCAGACCTTGAGCAGAGCCAGCTTGGGTGTGTTCATATCACCACCTTTTTTTTGCTTTCCCTTATGTTCGTGTGCCCAAAGCCAGCACAGGTGTTGGCATCTGCAATGAAAATGTATTTTAAGTTTCTACTGACTGGACCAGGAAAGGTGTCCAAACAAGTGATCAGCAGCCTGAGACAGGAGGTCCTGATGCCCTCATTACTTCAGTAGGGTGAGGAGCAGAAAGAACAGCTGTTGCCTGGGTTTGGACAAAGGGTATTAAGGTTGTTGCCCTCTTCCCAGCCATCTGATGGGGAAGGAACAGGAAAAATGCCAAGGAGGTGGCTGCCTTGTAAAGTTTGTAAAACTTGCAGAAGTTTGGCTCAACCACAAGTGATCCATCTCAAGGCTGGAACTGTGGAGCAGGAGGATGTCAGAGCAGAAGATCAGTATTGTTCCCTTGGGCTTGAAGCCTGAGCCTGGTGGCTGTGGGAAGGAGGGTGACCGAGCCCCTGGGGACCAGCTCTACAGGAGAAGATCTGTGAAGTCTCCCAGTGATGGGATCACATTTTCCCCATCCTGCACAGCTTCTGGAAGAGAGGACAAGGTGACACCTGAAGAAGTGGGTGGACACACCTGGAAGGTGCAGCACTTCTGGCATGGTCCCTTTGGCTCTTCAAGGAATCTTGCGTTTCCCAGCTCCGTAATGGAGACTGTGGGAGATGGTTTGTGTTTGTTTTCCTTTGGGAACTTAGTTGCCAGGCAATTATTTTACACCCTGTAGCACTGCAGACATGTCTCTTCAAGTCCAATCTCTTACCACATAACTGAGAAAATGTATTTTACATTAAAAAGAAGCCTTTTGAAAAGGCCCTTCAGGCGTAAAGTCAATGTGTTTTCTATATATAACCCAGTATTATTAGTACAATGAACTTAACTGTAGACTCTGTGGGTGAATATGACTTGATCATTGGAGAGACGAACAATATGATATTCATTTTCAATGTACTGTGTCTCTGACTCCATAACAGTGCTCCCAGCCTTCAGTTCATTTCTTAGTGATAAACTGGGGCAATAGGGTAAAGCAGGTCTGTGGATTGTATTTTTGCTGAGCACTAATATAAAATAAACAGCCTATAGAGAAAACAAATTTACCTTGGTTCAGAAAGGCTGAAGTCTGTAGATTTGGGACAGACAGGAATGATGAATGTGAGCATGTATTATTGAAATAAGTGCAGAATGGCATGGCATAAGCTTCTGTGGATTTAGTTACACAAGTTGCAATACAAATTGCTTTGGCTGGAAAGTTTTAAGGTGGTGATTGATTTATTTTTCTTTGATATGGGTCATTTATCACTGTGTGCGTTATTTGAGACATTTTCCTTTTTTAATCATTGCAGAGTGTTTTGGGGTGGTGTTAGGAGGCCCCTTTAGCCCAGGCCTGTTTGATGTCAGTCATCTGATCCAAATGTGTGTGTGGAGCCTGCCGTGGCTCAGTAAGAGAAGGAGACAGCGCAAACATGCTACAAGTTTTAATCACTTCTAGTTGTTGTATGTTGCAGTGTGTTCACAGAAAGCCAGAAGGCTGGGTTACATGATCTTTTCTAATGCCCAGCCTGCTTTCTCTGTGAGCAAGGAGTGCAGCTGCCCAAACTGGTGTAGTTTTCAGTGGTCCAGTTGACTGATCTGGTATAGACCCAGTCTGGAGGAGCATGAATTTGTGGTGAAATAGCAGCCACACAGTTGATCTGTCCAAGAGCTACATCTTAGTGGAGCTGCTGTCGAAAACTGAGTGGGAGATGTCTGGAGAACTGGGAGTCATGGAAGAAGGCAGCAAAGCACTCAGAAGGCTGAGTACAGTGCTGCAGTTGAAGTACTGGCTGGTCAGAGCCCCAGTGACCTGCTGAGGGACAGATGTGTGCACATAAGGGTGGCAGGCAGGCACATTGCCATAGGAAGCTGTCGTTTCAGTGCCATTCCTGTTTTCCTGGGTGCTGGCAGTGTGCCATGGTTACAGTGCTGGCCCTGCCTCTGTCCTTGTGCCTGCTCTGCACCTGTCTGCTCCTGTGGGTGATTTCACACCAGTGACTTCTTGGGGTCAGGCTGCATGATCTGCTCTGTCCTATCTGCATGAGTGTTACTGGCTGCTGTCTTTGCTTCCTGGTAACTGTTCTGATCTTGAGTTAGAAGCTTTTTTAAACTAAATACCCTCTTAGTCGACTCCCTCCATCCCTGACTATAGAGCTGTGTAAGTTGACGTGGGTCAGGAAGTAGCAGCTTCACAGCTGTGGGCTCCTGGTGTTTCCCTGCTGTGTTTTAGCTAGAGGTTGTCCATCTGAAGCTGCTGTGCTGCTGCACCATCCCATGGCCCATGGCCCTGCTCTTAAACAGGATCCACATGGGCTGTGCTCTAGAGTGATCAACCTGGCATCAGCACACAGGGACTTTTATAATCCTCACAGCCTTTTCATGTGACATCAGTATTTTACAGGGACCTGTGGTGTCTTTTACAGTGTTTTATGTAACTCTGGACAAACAGTGTCTGGGAGTGGTGATGGTTGGTCTGCTGGGGAACAGGATTGTGAAAGGAAATATGGGCAGTACGGTGTTTTTATCCCAGAGTTACAAGGGTGCTGGAAACAACTCACACAGAAACTGCAAGTTTAGTCAGGTTAAACCTTATATGCAGGAAGTCCCATAAAAGTGGAGCATGGAGGGTAAGGGAATGATTTTAGCCATGGGCAGGGCTTTGTTTTGTATAAATGCAGGTAAGATCTCTGCTATGCTAATGCTGATTTTGTAGTTGGTCTTTATAAGGACACAGCCAATGTCATAGTAAGAGTTTGGGCTGCAGCCACCCTGGATAAAATGCAGTTGTGTTCCTGTTGTTCTCTAGCTAAGAATCTGCATGTTGACAGTTCAGTTAGCAGCCCTATTTTTATTTTGGGATTTTTTTTTTCCCTTCACTATGACTGTCAGTTTTGGAGGCTACTCTGCTGATGCTGGTCTCAGCATTTTGTACTTGGATGCTATTTTCTTCTGGATGCTCAAGGCTGGAATGATGGATTTGTTCTTTCACCATACCCTCTGCTCCTCATAGCCCACTTAGCAAAGACAGAGCTGGTAGCATTGGGTAGCAGTGCTACAGCCAGAAGGAGAAAAGTGGGAAATGCAGTGTGGTCTGGCTAGAGGAATAAGGAGAACTGCCAGCTTTTATCAAGAGAGTTGGAATTTGCCCTGAGTTGTTGTCCTCCTCCTGCTTTTGTTTCAGTCTTTTCCTCAAAGTAAAGCAAGAAAGTATTAGGGGATGTTGAGATTTTTTTTCCCTACTATGAGTGGATTAGCTTTTGTAAAAAGGAAAAGAATGGCTGAAGTCCCACTGGAATAAGAGTGGAATGAGAATTGGGACTCTGGTTTTAGTTCCCTAGTTTGTCACCAATTAACTGTCTCTGTCACTGTGAATTGCACCTGGAAATGGTGTGGGTTTTTGTATCTCAAACCCAGCTGTCCAAAATCTGACCCTTTTGAGATCTGGCACCCACACGTTTCTAAACACCATCCTGCTTTGTAGATACTTGTATGTGTGTATGGTAAAAGCCTAAAATTTGGCAGCCAGGTCAAAACGTGGGAGACTTCCAAAGCTAGTTAATACCAGTTGGCCTTGGGAAATCACTTGTGTTGGCTTTCAATCTTCCAGCCTAAATTATTCCATCAGAAATTAATTTTGTTGACTGTACTTGTCTCATTAATAGTTGGCTCTCTACCTCAGTTTACACAGCTGTAATGAGTAATCATGAGTTTCCCATCTAGGTACAGCTCAGAAATGAGCATCACAGACATAATTTTGCATGCTCAGAGCTGTATATTGATCTTGGAGTGATTGCTCAGTCTGTCAAAATTGTTGTTCGTGGGACCCCAGCGCCAGCCCCATTAGACCACACCTTGCAACAAAACCATGGATGATAAATCCTTATCCATGGTGGAAGGTTTGGAGCTGTAGATGATCTTTAAGGTCCTTTCCAGTCTGAGCCATTCCCTGGTTCTATCTCCCATGGGTGCCTGGTGGATCTGCCTGTGGCTGTGGGATGTTGTCTGTATCCCCCCTCCTTGGCGTGCCTTGCTCTGAGAACACCAGCATGTTTTCTAGCAGTGTCTGCTCACCTGCTCAGCTCCCAGAGTGTCCCTGCAGAATGTGAGCTCCAGCACAGGCTGCTGGAGCAGGGACAGGCTGTGCTGTGCCCTCGCACAGAGGACACCGCTGTCCCTCGTGAGTCACGGAGCTATTTCATCCCAACAGGGACCTGCACCTGGTGTTGCAGGCAAAGTGTTGATCTCCTCTCCCTCTGACAGCACACCTGGCTCTGGCATGGGAAGAATTACTGCTCTTGCACTGCCTTTATTCATAGGATTTGATTTTTAGGTTTCTTTCTCCTTGCCTTCCTCAGCTCTGCTCTTTAGCTGGGGAGGATTACATTGGTGGTGGTATAAAATGCCTGTATGAGAAGAAGGCTGGAGATCTGACTTGGACACTTATCGCAGTCAGGTTTGGGAGCTTTTGCTTATGCAAAGCACCAGAAGTGTTTCCATTTCCATTTTGTTGTTTCCATTTTCCATGTTGTTGCTGATGGGGCTGTCTTTGTCCAGCTGTGCCCTGGTGTGCCCTAGCAGAGGCAAACTGCCCCCAGAGAAGAACTGCTGTCAGAATACTTTAAAGTCGGTCAGGCTGGCTCCTGCTTCGTGAGATTTATCAGCAAAGATTTTCAGTGCCTCCAGTGGGAGGCTATTTTTATTCTATCCAGGGGCTACCTTCTGCTCGGAGGTCTTTATCACTTTTTTTTTTTTTTTTTTGGAATAGAGAAACCTGCCTCTTTTAGGACAACCCTAAATACCTTCATATTTTGCAGTGTGAAAAAGTAGATAGTATTTTATTCAAGGTAAAAGATTTTGGCATTTCTGTGACATGTTCAAGATTTCTTTTGTTGTTTTTTTACTGTAGAAGAGGGACACTGCCACAGACATGAGTACCCTATTTTCTCCCTTGGGTGGGGCTGACAGCAACTGAGATACTTAATGGTTCATCCTCCATGCTCTGATCAGTGCAGTGACTGTTGCAGAAAATCCACATTGTGTTTCACTGCACCATGTAATAAAGATTGGAAGAGCTCTCAAGAGATGATCTTGTTCATTTTCCTGCCCCATGGCAAGATCAGTCATACCTGTGTCTTCCCTGACAGATGCTGGTCTGTGCTCTGTTGAAGACCTCTGCAGCCTTTCCAGGCAGCATGTTTCAGTGCCTCACACTCCCTATCAGTAAAATCTGGTTTCTCCCCACCTTGTATCTAAACTGAATCATCTCTGCTGCAGTTTAAACTTGTCACTTCTTGTCCCATCCATTTTGAATTCAAAGAACAGGTCATTCCTTTTTGCAGGAGTGTTAAATATTTGAAGACTTTTCATGTGCTTCTCTCTTCTTAGTGTTAAATACCCACAATTTGTTAAATCATCCCTTCTTCATGGTGGATTTAAATCTTCTATGTAAACCTTAATTGGCCTGTCTTCTCAAAAATACTCTGTGACAATCCCAGTCATTAACTAATCCACAAACAGTTTAAACCCTTTGATCAGCATTTTATTTATATACTTGAGTAAAAGCATTCAATGCCAGCTAAACTGCCTGTTTGTGCATCACTGTCTCTCTGAGTGGCTCGATGGCCTTGTGCTGGTCTGCAAGCAAAAAGTCTAATCTACAGGGTTTTCTGCTGCTCCCTAACTGCAATTCATTCCAAGGGAAAGCTTGTGTGCCTGGCAGGATGCAAAGCTCAGTGTGGTTTGTGCCTTGGTTCTCTGGGACAGTGCAATGTGAAGGTTGTGCCTTCAAATAGAAAGGGAGACTGACAAATCATGGAATCATGGGTGTCTGCAGGCATCCAAAATGCACACTGATGGGCACAGGAATTCGGAAGTGACATGTGCTCAGACAGGTGGCAAGTGAAATGTCACTTGGCATTAGGACCTTCTGGGGTGGCTGTATTTGAACAGTCAGGTCATGCTTGGAGGTCAGCTGCTGTACTGTGATTTGGATGTCCTTGATGGGTATGGTTTCAGCTCCAAGGAAAAGTCAAGGAAATTTACACTTTAGCAGCACGTGTGGGCAGAAGGGAAGGCATGGAATGTAATTTTCTCTGGATTTCTCTGTTGTAGGTGAGTGTTTTAACCACCTTGGAGCGGCGATTCAACCTCCAGAGTGCTGACGTGGGTGTCATTGCCAGCAGCTTCGAGATTGGCAACCTGGCCCTCATCCTCTTCGTGAGCTACTTCGGAGCCCGAGGACACCGGCCACGCTTGATAGGATGTGGAGGGATAGTCATGGCCTTGGGTGCCCTCCTTTCTGCATTGCCTGAATTTCTGACCCACCAGTACGAATATGAATCGGGAGAAATACGCTGGGGAGCTGAAGGGAGGGATGTGTGTGCTGTCAACGGGTCCACCAGCGACGAGAGACCAGACCCGGACCTTATCTGCAGGAATAGGACTGCTACCAACATGATGTATTTGCTGCTCATTGGGGCACAGGTCCTCCTGGGCATTGGTGCTACCCCTGTCCAGCCCCTGGGAGTTTCCTACATCGATGACCATGTGAGGCGGAAAGATTCCTCCCTGTACATAGGTAAGGCTCTCTGAACTTCTTCTGCCAGAAGACTTCCCTTGTGGGCTGGCATCTGGCTCTTGTTCCCTGTTTAATGCCAGTGGAAGGGATGCCTCAAGGCCTCTTCTCCATGTGCTGCTGTGCTTGTGGAAGTAACTTGGCATGGGTCTCTACATCAGGCAGCAGGGAAACACAGTAATGTTTGCTTATATTGGAGCACTGGTAAAGGTTGACGGCCATGATGACTGGGCAGAGGCTCATTCTTTCTTTTGTGTTTTCCCAAATTGGTTTAAATTCTTATATTGGTGGCTTATGGCTCAGTTTTAGCTGAAGAATTTTCAGGTGGTGTGTGTGATGATGATTGATATTTTTATTTTGGTTTTTTTCCCCCACATGATACCCTAGTTCTCTTCCTGTTCTAAAGCGTGTGTGTGAGTGATCACTGCAGTCTAAGGGGACTGAGAGGACACACGTGTTGTCACTACCACTGTCACATCTTAGCAAGGAAATGCCAGCTACAGAGTAGGTGCTGTGACTCAGGATGCTGTGGCAGGATTCTGGATAATGTGATCCCTGTAACAGAATGGGATGTGGAAGCTGGTGAGGTATATTTTGAGATGCAGTGAGCCTGAAGTAGAACTCATGGTTCTGGTGATCATGTTGCAAAATTCTTTCAGATGGTTACGCTGTGAAATTTGCCTTTGATTCCCTAGTGAAACATCTCAGTTATTGGGGTAAAGTGCTTATGGGTTTCAGCAGCAGTTCCCCCTCCTAGCAGGTTTAAAGAGGATGTCCTTGGTGAAGTTTTCTTTGAAAAAATGTATCAGCTTGGCCCATTCCTCTTTCTGCTGGACTTGTCACTAGGTAAGCTGCTCCAATGGAATGAATCACTGGAGTGCATGAGATCCTTCTGCACTTGTTATTATAATCCTGGTAACCAAAAGTGTGCACTTGTCCCATCATCCCCATCTTGGTGTGACTTTCAGCTGAATGGGTGATCCTATTCCTGTTTGGGTTTTTCTCCCAAAGACATTTCTATCGAGTTTCCAAGCTGAGTGTGGCCATTGACAGCAAAGCTGAGCAGTCCTGCTGATGTTCCAAGTGCTGTTTAATGTCTTGGGATAGTGCAGAAGCCTGGTGGAAAGTCACTACATAGCGTGGCATTCATGGATGTATTGCTGCTTCACTGTGTATTCAAAACATGTCCCTGCTTTTCTGTAGCTGGCCATAAAATCATAGTATTGCAGCATTTAGCTTTGTCCTTGGGTCATTATTCATCTTCACTTGGTTCTGTAAGTGTTTGTGAGGGATCCACTGGACAAAGAAGGATGATGTATAAAATACAAGATAATGTACAGCTGAAAGGTGAATAATGAGACTGAATTCACTGGAGCAACTGTGCCAACACCATAAATGATGAGCTGGAATTAAGAGTGATTCTAAGATTATCTATTATAAATAACTATATAGAGCAGCAACTTCTTTCAGTCTGTTCCGTGGGCATTTCTTAAGCAATGCTTCATGTCTTGAGAACAGGCTGGAGGAGGGTGCAAGAGAGGAGGCTTAGGAAGAGTGATTCTTCTTCCTGAGCTACATTCATCTTGTATGCTAAAATAACGTGTTTAAAGTTGGCAGTTCAACTGTAGCTGGGAAAATACTTCCAGAAAATTATTTCTGCTTACTATATGCTGCTTTTTTATTTTTTCTGCAGAGATAAGGATGTTGTCTAACCATATTTGTTACTACATGTGGAGTTTAAAAACAAACAAAGGAAAAAAACCACACCAAAAAACCCCAAGCATTTTGGGATTGTTTGCTTTCTGGCTTTAACTATGGAAATCATAACCTGGATTTCTACATCTCATTTGTGGATTACAGAGGAGTGCCTGTGTATGCACACTCAACCAGCAATGAAGTTTAATTTCTGCCCTGTCCTAGCATATCCATCACAACTAGGGTTTTAGATATTGGATGATTAATTCATCTGTCAACTTGCAATCAATTTGGCTAGTTGAAAATAAAAGCTACCAGGAAAAAAAATCTATTCCATGAATGAATATAAATGGAGAAGAATCAAGTGGAAATGTCATTTTATGTTGGTGGATACTTGAGAGGAGGTCAGATTGCTCAGTTTAAATGTTGTTTGAGAATTATTTGCTCAGATTTGTCTTTAAGTGATTATTTTTGTTGATGTCATCAATGCAGTTTTCAGTGGCCTTAGAAGAAAGCTGGCTGAGCAGCTTACCCACTTCATTCTGCTCTGTTTCGCAGAGGAAATAACTGCAGAGTGGATACTGTCACTGTGCTATATTTATATCAGTTTGCTTTCTCATAATAGCACACTCACTCAGTGGGGGCTGTGTGTGACCAGATGAAATGTTTTTGGGTAAGTTCCCTTAGTTGAAATTAGGGGCAAATCTGACATAGATTGTTCTCTCAGGATAGGAGCTAATTAATAATAGTGATAATAGTCTGGCTGAACTTTCTAGAATGTCTGGCTGGCTGCTGCTGAGAAATGGTCAGACTGACCAGTTTGTGCTGTCCTTAGTGTATTGCTTTTGTTGATTCCATGTGTGCTGCATTGGGCTGCACTGTAGCTGAGGGTTAGACGCAGTCTCTCAACCTGACAGCTAAGGACTAGTCATTGTTCACCTCTGCAATAAAACCCTCGTGTCCCAAGGCAGTGAATGAGATAGAAATAACTGTGTGCACTGAGGAGGGTTTTTTTTCCTCCTTCTGAGTTGTATGAAAGTTAAGTGGAGTAATAATATAAGATCTAATACAGTCACTTTGCAATTAAATAACCATACAGGACAGCTTCTCTGGTTATTTAAAAAGAAAGTCCAAACCCCAAGAACACGCCCCTAAACCTTTTTTTTGTGTGTTAATACTCATGTGTGTGCAGAAGAATGCAGATGTGATACCATATGGTGTTTAAAGTGATGCTTTGGCTTTAATCATTAGTGGAACTAATAGCATCTGTGGAGTGTAATATTCTTGTGGCTATGAAGCCCATCAGATTTCTCCTGTGGTTTCTCTGCAGTGACAGGCACGCAGGAGGTTGTGGGCAGTGCACCTCTGCTGTGCATCCTTTGAAGTCAGAGGTTGCTCAGGCTTGTGCTCTGCCAGGGAGGTGGGGATTCTTAGAGTTTCTTAATTAGAGAGGCAGGGGTGAGATACTACAGGAATATTTCTCTGCATGGGCTGCTGACTTGCAGCTTCATGTTTCTTGAACTAATGGCAGATATTTTTATATTTTTTTTGGTGCCTGCAATGTGTTGCTACCAAACTCAAAAAGATACTGTTGCTGTAGTAACCAGGCCTAGGAAAGAGGGCTGTGTTTTGGTAACCCAGGGCAAAATGAATCAAACAGATGAGTGTGTGGAAGCCCACACTGAAGTATGCTCCAAAGGGAGCATATTTGTGCTGTAGCAGGGTTAGAAAGATCATGGCACCATGCCTGCTCTGGTTAATCACAGAGTCATAGAACAGTTTGGCTTGGAAGGGACCTCAGAGATCATCCACTCCTACCCCCTGCCGTGGGTAGGGACACCTTTCACTTGAACAGGTTGCTGGTCAAGTGAAACCTAATGATGGGGAAAAAATTCTCCTCCCATTTCAGCATCTGAGCACCTGCTTGACTCAAAGGTCATAATGCCAGCAGTAGCAGCCAAAAGATGGAAAAAATAAAGGAATTTTCTTAGCTGTTTGAAATTGGGGAAAATGTTCTGGTTTGGTGCTGGTTTGCTTGCTTCTCTCTGAGTCTGACCTTGTATTTAATATTGGAACTCCCATCTAGAAGTTAAACAAGCAGATTAATTTTACCTGTATACTTATTGGCGTCTAGCATAAGTAACCCCTTTGAGTGGAGGAATTCATCATTCCTACAGACTGTGTGGGGCTTGTTACTGCTCCATCTTCACTAGTGTCAAAGGATTCCTTTCATTTGTGGCACTGTTTATTTTAAAGGAGTAAAAGTTGAAGACTACTTACTATACGGTTCTTTCCTCCACCCACTAATGACTCACTTGGCATTTCCTTTTTTAGCTCTTTTTCTGCTCAGTCTTCCTGAGCTCTCTTGAAATCAGTGAGGACTTTGTCATTAGGAGGGAGATCAGAGGCATCATGAGCTGATACAAAGGGGGAAAAAAAGCCTGATCTGACAGTGGTTGTATGGATTTGCTGCCTCTCAGATAAGCAGGAGCTCGCAAGTGTTTTCTGCTCACTGGAGTGCCCGTGCTGCTCCCAGCAGTGCTTTGTGAGTTCCATTAGAGCCAGTGCAGTGATGTGGTTGGTTAATGTTTTTAGCAGTCCTGAGCCACACCTTCTGGCCTTCCTGCTGCATTTAACATTTGCTAGATAAAAGTTCTTGCATTTTGCCTAGGACACAGTTACCCATAGAGCAGAATGAATAGTCTCTGGGAGCCGGTATTTGATCTGGGACAATTAAAGGCTGTATTAAACAGAGGAAGTTGCTATTATTCTGTCTCCTGTTGATGGAGGAAATTGATATTGATGTTGGAAGGAACCCTGCCAGATTGTGAGGCTCATTCAGAAGAATGCTGTGCTGATCTTTAATGCATTTCAGAGTTTCTCTTTGCGTTTGTTGAAGCTGTGTCTGTATTTGGCATTGTGGGCATATACCCCATGTGTTCAGGACCCATGACTGGGGCTCCTCGCTGAATTGCAGTAACATGAAGAATGGCTCAAAGGAAACCCCAGAAGGGACAAGTCTTGGGTCAGGAAGTATGTGCTGAGGAGTGATGAGTGCTCCTGAGTTATTGGTGTGTATCTGAGCACAGCATCCTCTGGGGCATAGAGCCGCCCTTGGCCTGTTTCATGGCAGGGCAGAGGAATGGAAAAATGGATAACTCAGCTCTGCAGGATGTGTCTGGTTAGCTGCTTTCTTCTGTCTTATCTATTTGGCCTTTTCTGTGTGTATTTTGGTTTTATCATATGGTTGTTCCAGCTCTCACCCTTGGTGTAAGAGGGGAACACAACAGAATGGTGTGTTCTTACCACATCTGCCCTAACTAACCCTGTAACAGGGACAGGACTCTGCACTGCAGCTGCTGGCTTTGACCTTTGTATTAGTGTGGGGTTAATATGCATCAAATGTGTAGAAGCACTTTTTGTTTTGTGATGACAGAAAGAAACCTCACTCTCGCTTCTGGTGCCTTCTTTCCTGCTTTAAGCACCAGCTCAAGATTTGTTGCAGAGGAAGACAAACATGCCCTAATTGGAATCTTGCTGTCTCCAGGGATAAATTTGTCCATTTGAAAAATCATTTATGGTAGCTTACGTCAGTCAAAATGATAGCAGCCATTGTGCTTTGGAGAAGCAGAAACATTTTCTCGACTGACAAGAATTAAATCTGAGAGTTGGTATCTATGCTGGCGAGTTAATGGCAAGTTATCAGCATAAGCTGCTGAAATTAGAGTTTGAGTCAATATTTTGTATGTTTGAGGTTTGCTGGTTTTGCCTCTACCTGATGAAAAGTCTTTTACACAGAGGATGAATGTATTTTAATCAATCTTATCCTTTCCAAAACTGTCAAATTTCTTGACGTGTATGTCTGAAGCTACATTTCTAAACCACAGGAAGTGGAATAATTATGTGTTTATAGCATACAGGTCATATCATCAGCATTTTGAGGCAGTCTGTTGATGTGTATCGATTAGAAGGCCTTTAGGACCCGCCTGAGAGGTCTGTACAGCTCTGCCCATCCTGGCTGCTTATCCTTTCACTCCTCACAGCATCTCCCACATGGCCACTCTCCTTCCTTTTGTGCTCATTTGTGGTCTGAAGCAACATGGGTACTTTATTCACATTAGCCCTTCTTGCTGGAACATGCTTCTTTGAGCTCACCACCCAAGGCTCTGCCAGCCTTGTGCATTCCTTACCCTTTTTCCTTTCAAAGCCAGTTTTATGAGGTCTTTTGTAGTGAATTGTAGCTGACTCCTATCTGTTGTATTTACTCTGTGCCCACTCCATACCCATCAGCTGCCTGGTGAGTTTGTCCACCCCCACGTGGGCATAGAAGCGAGAATTGCTTTTCTCCTTGCTGGTATAGGCAGTTTTATAGGTGTGTAATATTTTTAGCCTGAAGACGGAATTCTGTAATGCTTTTGTTCAGTAAATGCATCCTCCTACGGGTGATTTGGAGAGCCTTTCCTTTCTGTCACAGTCTCCCATGGGCTGAGAAAGGCACACTATTAGCGCTGAGCTCCGAGGAGTGCTGCTGCCAGCGCGAGGGCTGTGATGCCTGTTCATTACTGAAAGGTGTCTCTGCATCAGATTCACTGGCTTGTCTTCCCCCTGGACTGACTGTGATCAGATTAAATTACATGGCTTCATGCGGATATCCCGGTATTAACCCACTGATCCATCGATAACCTGCAGCCTTTTATAATTATGCCCCTTTGGGGAGAGATGGGTGTTCTCATTTGCTGCGTGTCAGCGGGGCTGGCTCGGTTACACATGTCCCCTTTTACAGTGCTAGTGGTAATACCCTGGAAAATTAAATGGAAACACAAACAAGTGTGTAGGGTGTATTAGAGCAGTAACAATAATCAATTAATGGGAATAACCTTTCCCACTGCAGGCAGCAAGGCTGTTGCGAAAAGCAGTAGCTGAATGGATGTATTTATTCAATTAAATGAATATATGCACGAACTCGTAACTGCTGTGGGCTCCATTATTTTACAGCAGTTGTTTCAGTTACCTTAACCTTCTGCTAATAGCTTTTTTTTTTGCTGTTGTTATGAGCTGAGTAAATAAAGCTTGGGCCCAACCAAATGACTTTGTGTGAAAGCATATTGAGGGTGGGAGCTGTTTCCATGTTACTCTGTGCTCTCTGTGTACTCTGCAGCTGATTTTTGACTTAATTGGGATTTGCTGACTCTGATGTCTTGTAAAAGTCACTCTATTTGTTGAGTGTGTTGGGTTTTTTCTGTAGTGTACTTTAAATATTCATCAGCTGGGAGAGTCTAGTGAAGTTGATCATTCCTGGGGCAGCCTCTCTAGTGCAGTGCCCTTGTCATTTAACTGGCACATATGCGGAGTCCTGAGATTCATAAAATTAATTAAATAGATTGGAAGGTGGTGAGTTGCCCATGTCAAAAGCTGAAGGCTGCATTGTGCCTCCTTGGTGGCACAAGCAGGAGTGGTCTGTGCCAACCTTGGCCCTTCCCCAGGGAACTTGACCGAGACTCTCCAACTTGTTGCACAGAAGGAATGTCCAGATGTTTTGGTCACAGTTTACAGGCTGGCATGGAGGACAGCTGGGGCTCTGTTTCCTATAGTGGGACAAGGCACAGAATTTTCCCCTTTGCTGGCACAATTCAGGGCACTGGCTGGGTGATATTCTCTTACCTGCAGGACAAGGTGCTTGTGTGAGTGTATAGGAGAATGCAGAGATCTTTCACACAAGTTCCTGCTTTCCCTCTTTCACAGCTGCCTTTCCTGTGCATGGGTGCAGCGCTCAAACCAAGTTTTCTTGCACTTTGGAGAAATTGCTGCAGGTCTGAGCTGGGTTCTGGGCAAGCTGACACTTACACCCTTTGGGTGCCAAATGAGTGCTATTTGAGTAACCTCCTAAAAGTGTTTGCTTTTGCAAAGTCCCAAGCAGTGCCATGGCACAAATGTGCAGCTCTGTTGACCCACAGGGCCTGGCAGCACTCAGCTGCCAAAGCTGTTAAAATGTGTTTTTATCCTGGCTTTGCTGGGCATTGGTGACTGTGCAGGGCACTCCACCACCTCACTCTCAATGCTACATATGCTACTGTTTTGTGACCCTCTTCATAATACATTTCTTCTGTATATCTAGTCAGAATTGACCATGTAGTAGTTTAAAATCTTTATCCCTGTCCTGTTGTGACAGGCCCTGTGAGGGTGTGAGATGGCCCAGCAGTGTGGCACACGGGGCAGAGCTGCTGTGGTGTGCAGCCTCACTAACTACAAATATCTGATTACCCCTCATGCACCAGCCTGGAGGAAAAAGTGTGGCCACAAGTGATGGGTACCTTGTAAAACAAAAATAAAACTCCTCAGCATCATTTGTGGTCATCTTAGAAGCCAGTGGAATGGAAGCTCTTCCTTGTTTGAATATTGAAAGTTTTTAACTTTATGGATTCATTTGTTCCACATAAATTATAAGTTTGCATAAATCTGAGGTTATTAAGCTCTGCACTTTCTCCTTGGCTTTGGACAAATTCTGACTTTGCTTTCTCAAAATTTGGTTGTTTGGTGCAAAGTTGATGTCTGGTCATAGTGTCAAAATTGCTTCTTCAAACTTTGCTTTTTTGAAAGGACTCAGTCTTCTATCAGATTTCTTTTTGCCAGGGTATGGCCTTTCCATTAACTGTGCTGCTAATGAGGTATTTGGCTTTTCCTAAGAGGGAGGCCCGCTCCCATTAAGCCCCTTTTGATTTCAGTAATAAGGATTTTGTATGGAGGACACTATCCAAATTTGGTCCTTTATTAACCAGTTAAAATGTGAGATTTAGTTTCTTGGATAGAAGTTAGCAACATGTGACTTTGCTCTTTGACTTAATACTCAGAGCTCTTCAGAGCTCTTGAGTGCAGCCAAACAAAGCTGTGTCTGTGGCAAGGAGGAGGATCTGGCTAAAGGCAGCAGATCAAAGCAATAGTGAACATTCAAGTGCTCAAACTGGTAGAAGAGCAAGATGCTCTGTGCACCAGTTCTTTCCTCTCTGTGTCCCTCTGTGTACCTCACATTTTCCCTGTGGTACTCTGTAGGTTCCTGCCCTCAGTGTTAGACAAACCAGTCCCACTGTTTCTACAAGACAGTGATACTGCTTGAGTTTGAAAGAAATAATATTAGGGGAGAGAAAAAGACAACTGGGATAAGTTTTCTTTTAGTAATTGCTGCAGAGACCAATTACCCATGTGATGAAAAACCACCTCTAGCTTGTTAGCCATCAGCTACAACATATGGATGTCCTAATTCAATCAGACTGATCATCAAAAGAATAAGACTTGTTAGAAAGAGCTTTTCCTCAGCAGACAGTTTTAAACTGTGTGCAGGGTTAGAGACTGAAGGGGTGGTAGCATGCAAGAAGTGAGCTACAATGTCCCCTGGCTTCTGAGGTGTCTTGAGCACTGATTCATGCTTTACTGGCCAGAGCTGTCAGTTCCCTCTGAGCTTTCTGTTCATTCTGGGCACTTGTTGGTTTTGTGGTGCAGAGATGTGTGCGTGTGTTTTCAGTATTTCCCTCCTCATTTTATATAAAAACTGACACTCCTGGATTGCAGGTGTACAGATGTTTTACTGCACTTGTGTTTTATCTCCATGCACATCTTCACATTCTCTGTAAATGTGCTGCTGTGGTACTGGTGGGAGACAAGCACATTGTGTTGTAAACCGCAGGAAACGAAATTATTTGCAGTGGTTCTGGGTAAGAATTCTGTGAAGAGTTTCCCACAAGTGCCAGAGGGTAACAGGTTTGTAGGGAGAGATAACACCTATTTAATACACACATGTTCATGCTTGGTGGATCTTGTTCTGACCAGTGTAACTAATCATCCGCAAGAATATTTACATTTTGTTTCTTAGTTGTCACCTGATCTGCTAAAATAACATCTTGTCCCTTCAAACCTTGCTTCACTTCATGTGTTGGTGAGACTTCCCTATCAAATGGAAACACTCTCTTCTGTAATTGTATGCCCCACCTCATTAGGAACTTAAAGTCCTGGAGGTACTTGATTTATAAGTAGGAGCAAAACTTAAATTAAGCTTAGGTTAAGCAAATACTCCTACTCAGCAATGTCTCAAGGGTTATAAAACAAGTTAGTAAGAGGGTGAGAATAGACCCCAGGAATTCTGACTCCAGTGCTCTGCAATTGCTCTGAGAACTAAAGCATTTCACTACATTCCTGCAAAGCAGTGTATCTTCCATGGGTGCAAACATTCCTTTCTTTTCAGTGTCAGAGGGGTTACAGATCCTGGCTTTTTATCTGCCAGCCTTAGCCTGCTCCACCTCTGCAAACTATGTTTAACTTGCCTCCAAGAGCTGGATGATTAAATTGAGACCAACGCTGTCTTTGCATAGTGGAGAGAGACTATTTGCAAAAGCATGTAGTGACAGGACAAGGATGAATGGCTTCAAACTGAGAGTAGGTTTAGATTAGATATTAGGGAAAAATCTTGACTGTGAGGATGGTGAGGCACTGGAACAGGTTGCACAGGGAGCTGGTGAGTGCCCAGTCCCTGGAAGTCTTCAGGGCCTGGATGGGATGAGCAGACTGGTCTAGTGGAAGGTGTCCTGCCCATGGTAGGGGTGTTGGGATTTAAGGCATCTTCCAGCACAAACTATCCTGTGATAGCAGTTGGTGAGCTGCAAGAAGCATTTTGAGGAGTCAGACACCTCACTCACTCTCCTGTAACTGGTTCCCAGGAGCAAGCAGCACAGGGATGCACATCCCAGACTTGTCCAGTCACTTCTTGAAGCTCACTTACAGCCTGCACAACAAAAATGGTAGCAAATTCCACAGTGCCCTGTGGCTTTTCTCATCTCCAAGTTAGGTCATGCATTTTTCTTCCCAAAATTGGATGTTTAGGATTTTGGCTTTAAGGTTGTAAGGGTGGTGAAGTGGGCGCAAAACTTTTGGAGTTAAGATACCTCAGAAGTGGCATCTGCCTATCAAAAACCCGCTGAATTGGCATTCCTACCATCACCCTGGTCTTGCAACATCCCACCACAGATAGGAGTGCACGTGGAATTCCTTGGACTGGTGGGAAAGTGCTCTGGGGCAGGGGAGATAAGACACAGGCTGTCACAGCTGGCAAAAATCAGGATAGGCAAGCCCATTAGGTGAAAAATACAGTCTTAAATGGGTTTTGCCAGAAGACCTGTTGAAGTGAAAATTTCAGATAAAGAAGTGAAAATGCAGCTGTGCTGCTCTCCAGCATTGCTGTGTAAAATACTCCCATGTGTGACTCCCTGAGTTCATCTCACATTCTGCACCCCCCCAAAACTCGGGTAATGTGGAGATGAGAGCAGCTGAGTGAAGCTTTCTGCATAAATTAGTCTTGCTGTCCTGTGGTATTCCAAGTCTGAGTAAACAGATGAGACTTACTCTGTTCCTTAAAATCAGCAAGTTTGGATTTTATTAGCCCTAGAGGGGCAGTAAATTGTAGAGCTGAGCCAGAGGAGCAGAGGAAGGAGCAGGCAAGTAGGAGGTGTAGGGCTGGCTAAGGATATGCTCGAGAAAGTCCTTGCTGCTTACTGCAGCCCAGGAAGGCAATTGGAAATTGAATCTACAGTGCACTGGGGAGCTGTTGGAGGTGGCTTAGGATGGGGTAAGGATTTGGGAAATCTGCTTGAGCGAAGGCTGCGTTCAGCAGAGGCAGGAATTAGGATGGTGGTGAAAGGGAGGTGGAGTGTAGATGTGAGCAGCAGCATATTAAACCTGGGAGGGGAAGGGGGCAGGTATTGAAGCAACCAGAGTTAGGACAGGAGCTCAGCCAGTGCAGGAGGAACATGGTATGGGCCATCTCCCTTAAGTCTACAGAAACCTGGATCCTCACATCCAAAGACTCCATTTTTTGTTAAAATTCAGGCTCTTAAAATAATCGACACCCACCTGGGAATCAGGTGTCTGAGTGGAATCTGTGCTGAATGCTGCCTTTCTGGGTCACAACTGCTGCACGATTCAGGAGGGTATTGGTGTGTGCCTCCTCCTGGACCACAGCGTGCTCACGGTCTCTGTTCCCTCGCAAAGGGAGCTTGTTTTGTGAATAAACAGCGTGTTTGGATGGTGGGTGTGGGTGGTGTCAGGAGCGGAAGCGAGTGTGCCAGAAGCCTTGTTCCCAGAGAGAGATCCAGTGTTTACTGGAGATGCTAATTGCTGCCTCCAACCCATCATTATTTGTCTTCTTCCCGCAGCACACCGATCAAAGGTGCTGATAATGCTTTGGCTGGGTAAAAGGGTTGTAAGAAGAAAAAGAGAAGCTCTTGAATTTTAGGAGTACTGCTGGCTGCTGCTTTACTTTTTGGCTAGCTACTTTTTTCTTTTTTTGTTTTTTTTTTTTTTTTGGGGGGGGGGGAGGGATTCACTGAAGGTTGCAAAGGAAGGAAATGCTTTTGGTTTTTTGGTTTTGTTTTTTAATGCCCCATATGGCCGTTTTATTAACTGGAAAACCTCCAGCTGAGAATTGGATGATGTTACAGAGCTACAGAGCAAAACTCATTCCCAGCCGTGTGGCAGAGAGTACTTGTGCCTTTGAATGTGAGCCATGCCTCTCCCAGCTAGGGTTAGGGTGAAAAATAAAAGCTGCATTTGCCCTGTTTTGCTGACCCAAGGAAAATATTGATGTTTTTCATGCTGGGGATGTTGAGCTTTTCAAACTAAACACAAATCTTGAACAAGTGAGTTGTCAGCAGATCATCAAAGAGCACTTTGAGTTGAGGTTGTGGGAGTGACAGGTACAGCAAACCTGTAAGTCTGGGGGTTTTATGATTGCAGTGAGTTTATCAGCCACAAAGCTAGTAGTAGAATAGCTACATTTTGACATTATATGCTTGTATGAGTGGGTTTTTCTACTATAATATGAAAGAAACATTGCAAACCAGACTCGTGTAACAGTGATCTGCACTTTGTTATTCAGGCACTTCCCAAGGACTGGCTTTTTGATTCCTGCCTGAGCAGCATTTCTACGGATTTCTGTCCTGTCTCCCCTGCTGAGATCGAATAATTACTTGCTGTCTATAGCATCTCAGTTGGCAAATGAGACTGAGAGTTTAGAAATAGCTTGTAGACATGTTTATCATCTTCTGTGAGTGTGTATGTTGAAGTTACTCCCTCAGTTTTCTGTCCAGGAGACTTGGAAACAGAGCATTTCTCCAGACCTGCATTTTCACTTGTCATTTTCTGTTCTGCAAAGTGGGAGACAGGAGGGTTGGGACCTCAGCCTCTGTTCTGAGAGTGTCTTGATTTTTCCACAATTTCCTGCAGACTTTCTGTGTCAGAGGAGTGCAGGAGATAGGAATGGAATTAGTTTAAGTGGATCTCTTTAGTTTTAAGGATTTGCTTCCCTGTCAGTTGCAAGTGTAGAAATGGGTTTTGATGTTTGGAAGCAGACCTTTCCCACTTCACATCCCAGAAGTTGTTCCTCTGGTTCTGCTCCTCATGGCTTTCAGAGCTGTATCCAGCACAGCAGAATCCACACTCACACTCTCACGAGTTAAAGTTCAGCAGATGATTCATTGATTTTGTTGCCAGCTTCCCTCTGGAGCTTTGCTGGGTAGCATGCAAGTGCTGCCTGCTTGCCAAAGGTGATTTTCAGGACTGAATGGGCTGGAGAAGGTTCCTCAGTGGGTAGGCAGTGCTCCCCATGTCTGTGTGCAGTGACTTGGGGCTTTTGCTGCTTTTCCCTGGAGATGCCTCTGGATGGGAGACAGCCTGCCAGAGACAGAGCGAATAAACAAGCTGTGCTCTGGTTACAGCAGGTGGATAGTGTGTCAGCAGGGTCCTCACAGCAGTGGCCACAGTCTGCTGCCAGCTGGGCCACAAGCTGAGATAACCTTTTGCTGCAGGAGCAGAGTCAGGGCAGTGTCACAGCACATGCCACCGTCAGTGCCTTTGGGGACAGTGACTGTGCTTGGTGGCATCCCTGGGGCGAGGCTGGTGTGCTGCTGCTGTGGGGAGCTGGCAGAGAGCAGGCACAGGCTCAGTTCAGCAGGGTCTGCACCTTCTGCTCCTTGTCTAACCTATGGCCTTCTGTGGGAAGGCACTGGCAGAGAAGCAGGAGGTCCAGTATTGACCATTGAGGCTTACTGGCTCCAGCCCAGGTTATGGGCATCCTGGTCACTACCTGTGTGTTCAGCACAAAGTGGCTCTGGTTGCCTGAAGGGACCTCTCCTTTTCTGCTGGTCACAAACGTGATCTGGCAGAGCTGTGTGTTGTAGCTCCGCTGATGCCCCAGGCTGTGTTGCTGCACGGGAATCAGTATCCCTTTTCCAGCCAGTTGTGTTCATAACCGCTGTGTTGCAGCTGAAGGAAGAGATTTGGAGGTGACACATCAGTTGTGGATGTTTAGCAGACTCCTCTGTGCAGCAGGAGGATGAGGCACCTCCTGTACAGAGATTCTCCTCTCTGGGAGAGGGAGCTCAAATCTAACCTGGAGTGACTGCATGGAGGGTCCATGTACTTTCCTCCCCTATCAAGTGCGTAGGAAACAGCTGCTTGTTAGGGTTTGGCACCAGGTTTGTTCCTGGTGTCTCATTCTGCTCTTCCTTAACGAGGCTTTTGGGGTTTAATCACAGGTACTGCCTAACTACAAGTCCCCAGTGCCCTTAGGTTCATAGTAGTCGAGGGAGACTGGCTGCTCTGGGGCTGAGCTTGCCGCCTGGGGCCTCATCTCTGGAGATGCTGCTCTCCAGGAACTGCTCCTGCATCTAGAGATGCCATCATCTGCCCAAGTCACTGGCTTTGATCTTGAATGTAGGTGGTTAGAGTATACTCCTTACACACACACTTCAAACACAGATTGTACGGGATTACCGCTGGATAACAGCCAAATCCCAGGCAGCAGAGACTGTTTAATCACACTCCTCTGTTTCCACTGGATTAACATAATTAATGTAAGCCCTTTTGGATGGGCGACCTGTTATTTGTCTGGTTCAGTTCTTCATTTGTGCAATGCTGTTCACATACCCAGGATGCTCTAGAAATGGTGATGAAGGTCTAATTCCACTTGCATGCAACTGATAACCAAGTAAATCTCCTCTGACAGACGACAAGTTTACTATCCCTTCAGGGGAAGTTGTAGACTACTTAAAAAAAATCAGAATGCCAAAGTTATATTGGAATGATAATTTTCCAAGTTTCTTCAAGGGAAATTAAAATGCTCTTTCTTATTTTTAGTGTAATTTCTCTAGGGGGGGGAGAGAAAAAATAATTAATAAGCCGAAGGTTCATTAGTGCCTTCTGGTCCTGACCAATTTCAAGGGTGACACAGAGCTTAATGTGCGGTGGAGATAATAGTGATTGTGTCCTTGCACATCCAGCCTGAGCACATGCTGCAGGAGCTGTGTCTTTATCTTCAGCCCTCTCTGGTATCCGGAACCATGGCAAGAAGGCAAAAATTATTTCTCAGACATACGACATCCGTCCCATGGGCCCAAAATCCTGTTGGCTGAGTTCCTCCCTCCCGTTTATCTATGCTTCTCATGCAGCTGGACATGAGCTAAACCTTAACAGGATGCGCTGGCTCCCCTTTATTTCCACCCTTTTAGGGTTTTCTAGCACCAAATTGGAGGGAGTTTATTTAAGAAAGCAAGAAAACCCAATAAAAGAAGCCTTGCAAAAAATGAATCTAACTAGTCAAATATTTAACTTGAATATTAATTTCTGAATAGAGGAATGCCTTTAGTAGACTTTTTGTGTGGCAGGAGTAATTGTAACATTCTGAGTTAGTTTTTTTTTTTAAACGAAAGTCAACTTCTGCTTTCATTATCCCAAGTTTTAACTGTAACCTTTTATATTCAGAAAAATTGCAGATATAATAATTTCATAAGGAGGAAGATCAAGTCTCATCAGTTCTGGTGGATTGTTTTCTAGATCTTGGCTGTACCCATCTGTGCAGAAGGCAGAGGCTTTCTGGAGCGTTCCCTGAAAAACAAACACTTGTGTCCAAGCTTGAAAATTAGTATGAAAGTGACATTTAATATTTGGCCATGAGCTACAAAGCCTGTTATTTTCAGTGAGGCTAAAAGGAGCCTCAGTTGGGTAGCTCTGGCCCGCAGGGTCCCGGCGTGCCCAGGTCCCAAAGCTGCGGGCAGCGGTCTCGCCGGCCGTGGGAACTGGCAGCATTCCTGCTGGGAGCCCTGCAGTGGGCAGCGTGTCCTGGGCTGCCCTTCTCCCTTCCTGCTTCTTCTTCCATGTGCCCTTCCAGAAGCAAGAAGCCCTTTCCAGGGAGTGCAAACACGAGCTGATCACTTAACAGGCGATCCGTGGTTGTATGTTGCCTCTGATTTGTATTCAGCACTAGTGGAATGCACTCATCACCCAGTCTGTGCTCACAAGCCTTTTTATAACTAATGTAAAGGCATTTTCCTATAATTTTTCTCCCCGTGGTGTAAGGAATTTGGGATCCTGTGCAAGTCCCAAATGCTCTCTGAGGGAGCACAGACTGGGGGAGCAGACGGCAGGAGCATCAGTACACCTGGACCAAAACCTCTGTGTGTGTGTGGAGGATGGAGTGTCTTTATTTTTCAGCTGCAGGAAGCCCACTTTTTCAAGGTTTATGTGGACCATCATTTGCAACAGAATAAATATCTTGGCATGTCACGTTTTACATAGCAGAAATGCTTCTGACTTTCCAGCCCTTGGTATCTGTAACTCGCTTGAAGGAATTGCTGACGTCTGCCCAAATGCCAATATCTTCTCAGCCGTATGAACCTTAATATCACGGCTTAAGCTTTAGTCTTTGAGCTGTGCAGCACAGCTAAAGTCAAACTGTGTTCCCAGCACTGAGGGGAGATCCTGACTTTTAACACACTGGCTTTTTTATTTATCTTCCTTCTGTGCTTGCTGTTGAACTGCAAAGTCAATTTAATTCCAGGGTTTCTAAATGGCATATGGTTTCTACCCCACGATGGCAGATCTCCTTTGGGCTGTTTGCACCATCTGATGCTGGTGGCCTAAACAGGGGCAGGTCAGCACAGCACGAAGCAGGGCACTGGTGCTGTATTTCCTTGTACCCTTTCTTTATTCATAGCAAAAAGGGGAGGTCCCAGCAGTGCTTAATCTCCACCTTCCTCTTAATCTTTACATTGCCTTGGCTCAGGCTTCTTTCCTTTGCAGCTCCCTGCTGCCAGACTCTCTCCTTTTTCACCCCAAGTGTGTTTTGTGTTCAGCCTCATAGGCTTGGTGGCTTTGTCTTTGCCTTCCTGGAGAGGTGCTCCTGAGTAAGGGTCTGGCTCTGTGTGTTTCTGGCTGGGGGTGACTAATGGGGGATGTCACATCCCAGCAGACCTGCTGCTGGCACCATGTCTTATTCAGTCAAAACTACCCAGATTCAGAAGATGAGTTGTTTAAAGGGTTAAAGCTGGTATGGATTGGTCTTGCAGAGGGCTCACACAGGCTCTGAATGTTGTAGCCATTGCAATGAGACCTGTATTGGGGGGGATGTGATGGTCAGCCCTTCTTTCTTCTTTTCTTGCATATGGTCATCAGAGATGCAGCTTTTAGGACCCAGCCCTTGAGATTGGGCATATAATGGGAAATGGCAACTTTACTTAGTGAGAGCAGAGGGAATCTGATACCAATCACCAAAATTTATCCTCATTTTCCCCTCTTTTAAGTGGACAGTTTATTTCTTGTGTTTTATTTGTAATGACCAAAGTACTTTTTTACCTAGTAATTAACCTCATTAAGCTCCTAAGCATTTTTAAGACTTCCTCAAGTCTTTTGCCAACACTCTCACATGTTGTGAATGGCCCTCACAGAAGGGTCCTGGCTGTGATTTACAAGTAATCAGTTTGGGATTTGGGGCTGACCAGTGTGGACCAGTTTACCCCAGAGTCCTTTGCATGCCCTGGAGGAGAGGGCAGAAGTGGTCTGTGGAGTTTGGTGCTGGTGCCTGAGGTGTAATTCCCCTTGAGTCATGCAAGGAATTGTTACTGCTGTTCCTTCCCATCCCACACACTTTGTTCAGTGTCAAAAGTAAGATCTCGGAAAATGAAATTAATTTCATCTTGGTGCAGCTATTAATGTTACACACTGCGGGAAAGCTCTGTAAAGAGGCCGTTGACCTTCATCCATGTGGAATAAGTGCTGAATAATGGAGAGCTTTCATATTTCCACAGAAAGAAAATAGCTTTTTAAGTCAACTGGAGATGTTACAGACATGGAGGAGGGGACAAAAAAAAAGCCAAACTGCATTAGGAAACAGTGGGCAGAGTGTGCATGAGGACAGAGTGGCAGCTCCCTGTCTGACAGGTGCTGCTGTTTGCAGAGGCCTCTTGTGAGCATTAAAACTGCACTGATCTGTCTCACCTGCTGCTCCCATGGTACCTGCAGACTTTCATAAATCGGTGTGTTCAGCTTTTCCTCCTCCCCAGCCCAGGGACCTGCTTGGTGTCTGTTCTGCCCCAGGTTTTTCTCTCTTTCCTTGAGCTACTTCACATTTCATGCTTCTCTGATGTCCTCTGGTAACCTGTGGTGTGCTTCAGCCATTTATTTAAGGAAAGAAATGCATCCTGAACAATTTATAGATAGCCTGTTTTGTCTCCCCACCTGTTCTTGCTTTGAGAAAACATCATGTTCTAGGAGCAAAAATCTTGTTCACTGATGGTCTCTTAGTGAGGCTGTTTAGAATGGCCACTCAGGAGAAGGATCCTTCTCCTTCACCCCTCTGTTTTGTGGGTTTGCCTGAGCTTCACCATGCTATTGGTGAATGGGGGGCTCAAAGCTTGAGCTGCTTGCAAAGAGTTTTCCAGATTCAATCCCTGCCTAATCCATCATCAGCTAAATAGCTGGAAATATCCATTTATGCCTCTGTGTCACTCCGTGAGGTAGGAGCCTGTGAGAACTTAAGATATGAGAGGGAAGTGGTAGTTTTGAAGTGACTACACAGAAGAACTAAAATCCACCAAGAAAGGATGGAAGTTAAGACTCCCACCCATCCCTTTGAAGCCATGTTACTGAATATGAGACAAGATGAATTTTGGGATTATTTTATTTAAACTTTGTGACATGATCTGGTCCTTAGGCACTTCGCTGCATATTGTAGTTGCCTTTCTTTTTTTTAGCTGCATGTTGGATGGTGGTACTTGCCTTTAATCTAGGAAAAAAATATGAAGGCCAGCAAACAAAATGCAGTTGTGTTTTTTTTTCCTGTGTGGCTTTTTGTATATTCTCATTCTTCTGGCAGTGTGACAAGAGAACAAACAGTTTCCTTAGCGCACAGTTGTGCTGAAGAAGGTCTGAGAGAATGTAACAGGCTTCCTTGAAAATGCTGAGTGAAGGTACAAAGAGAGGTTCTCATCACATGAGAAGAGAAGCTGATGTTTGGGCCTCGGACAGAAGAAGCTATTAAAATTTTGGCTTCCTGACAAAGCAGCAACAGCTACTGTGTCTTTGCAATACTTAAGGACTGAGCAGTCACGTCCCAGTGCTTCAGAGAGCCACTTGTCTGTGTTGTCCTGCCTGGCAGAGGGGTCTGCTGTTCCCATGGGACTGGGGGGACTGGTACATGTGGAGTGGAACAGGGATGTTAGAGGTTAGGTCCTGGATGGACAGACAAATTCTGCACCACTAGCAAGGCAACCAGGAGCTGTCCCTGTGACTCTGCTTGTTTGCAGCAGCAGCAAAGCTGGGTTTGGCTCTCTTCCCACAAGTCACTGAACTTCGTTTTGCATCTGTTTCCACAATGTGCAGAAAGGAAAGGCAATAAATATTTATTACTCTGTAGCCTGGATCCAGGTTTTATTCCTCTTACTGTTCTTTCCCTGCCCCTGTGACAGTTTATCTTGTGGCTTTGGAGTGGACCCAGCATGGGGAACATTTGCAGAAGGGTTTACAGGAGGTGTTGAAGGGGGCCACTGCCACCCCGAGAAACATGGCTCAATAAACCTTTCTAATGTTTGTCTCCTGGAAGAGAGGCAATTATTTGCCTCTGCCTTTCCGCTTTGCTGGTAATTACAAGCTCTCCTCTAGCGTGTCAGATGCTAATCTGCCATTTATCATTGCACAGCTCTGCAAAGCACCTGGAAGGGGTTTCTAAGATGGGAGCGCTGCACGTCCAGCTGTGCCCCTGCGCCCTCTGCAATGAGTCAGCCTGATCACACTCCTAAAAACCCTCTCTTGCAAGAGTTTAAGGAGGGGGAAGAAAAACTTAATCTTTCATTACTTAGATAATGAGTCATTCTTATGAAATTCATGGTGCATCAGTAGCATCAGTGTTCTCAGGAGAGAAAACCAAGAGAAGTGGGACTTTTTAAGCGGTATTGACCTTCTGTCTTTTTTTCTTAAGGAATTAAACCACAGTTTCTTTACATCACATGAAAAATTAGAAAATTAAATTGATTGCAATGAAAAGGAAAATAGAGAGTGCCATATAGCTACCTGCTCTTCATCTGTGTATGCCAGTGGGATTTATTATTTTGGGTCCAGACCTCTGCTCTTGGTTTGAAGGCTTACACTTTCTGAGTTTAAAGAGAAAGGACAGTATCTTTTGCTGAGTCCACAGAAGCTGCTGCACACCAGTGTTTTGTGGAAAAGCAGTCATAGATTCTTGGCTTATCTTGTTTTTTTCCCTCTAGACAGCATCAACAGCTAGGAAGTAATTAAATGATGATTTTATTCCTTTAAATTGAGGGGAGTTTATGTCCACCTTTCTCTGGTGCTTCAGAACTGCTCTTCCTCTCACAAATACATTTGTGCCAGTGGTGGTGGCAACAGTTCAGAGATTCCTGTGCTGCATTAAACTTGGGGACAGCTGTGGCCAGAGTCCCTCTTGTCCTGAGCCCTGTCTCACATAGTAACCAGCAACAAATGTTCAATTGTGGAATAATGCAAGGATTATCCTCTCCTGGGTATTTGAAACCAGTTGTGGCTGTTCAGTGGTTTGGTTTTGGAGGCTCCATCTGGACCGTTGCCATGTTAAGTGAGTCTATACTTTCCGAATTCATCTAACCTGACTTTAGGCTGATTTGTATTTCAGGCCTTGCAATATCTTGCAGCAGCAAGTTCCTCAAACTAAATTCTTCTTTTAGATGTCTTTTACAGCTTTTGCCTGGGTACCCACAAGCCCTGACAGAATAGTAATGTTTTGTTCATCTCTTCCACACAATTCAGTCATCTCTTGTCTTCATCTTAAGTTTCCAAAGCAGTGGCTCTCTCCTTCCATATTTCCATTCCATAGTTCTAGTTTCCTTGTCTTGTCTTGTCTGTCTTTTCTAGTCCTGTTCTTTTCTGTTGTTTCCAAAGCTGGATGGCCAGATGTTCACATCTGATATGATACAGGTTTACTCTGGAGTTGGACAGTAACATCATGATGATTTCTTCCCTTCTTAAGTCCTCCCCTCATCCCTCAAGCTTTACAGAACACATTCTGAGAGGTTCTGTGGTATCAGGAGGGATTTGTTTGTTTGTTTTTCTTATGACAGTGTAATTTACAGCCTGAGCATTGTCTAGCACTGAGACATTCTGGCACGTCTTCGCAGCCCCTCAGTTGTGTCATTGGGTGGAGTTGGTTGACAGGATTCCAGGGATGTTGTCCTTTCTTGTTGGACCCCAGGCCTTCTACAACATGACTCATTTCTTACTGAGACTGTGATAAGTACTTAAGAGTTGCTAAACTGGGATTTTTGAACAAAGGAAGAGAAATGGAGAGGGAGAAGAATGCTGTAGGCAGAGGCATGGTCTGCGTGGAGGTGTGTCTCTAAATGAAGGTATTAAAGCATTGTACAGTATGAAATTGGTTATTATTTTGAAATCAATGCACTGAAAAGACAGAACCTCAAAACTTAGCTTTACACCTGTATTCCTGCTGCAGGAAATATTTTTGTAAAAATCAATGGAAGAAGCCTACTCAGCAGTGTAAATTCTTTGTAATTATTGAGCAGAGAATTATAGTTGTCACGTATTGATTCCCCCCTGCTTTGTAAGAGCTTCCTCTTTTTTACAGGGCTGAATTGCAGTCACAATGTTGGCATTAAAGAGCTAGAGGAAGGACAGAACATGCTGCTGCTAATCAATGTGGGCAAGGGGCTGCATGTGAAAATGCACATGTGTACACAGATTGCCTCAAGAGCATCTGACTCACACAGGCAAAACTGCTTAAGGACTGAAATTTCCTTCTCTGACCCCAGAAAGCTCAGCTGTTCCTGCAGTTCGTGTGAGCTTGAGCCATTGCTTCGGGGACAGCCCTAGAGATGAGCACTTGTGCAGTTCTCCTTCTCTGCTACCCCCCCATCAGAAATGTTAGAGCCACGTTTTGTCCTCAGAGCCACACTAGGATGCTTCTATGGGATTTTAGTCTCCTGCTTTACTTCTTTTTAGAGGTGTTTGCAGTGCAGAAGTCACTAAAACATTTCCTGGACTGTGTTTGCAGAAGGAGAACGTCCTCTTTGTGCTTCAGTTTGCTTTTGTTTTACAGGCAAAGGATTACATGTGTCATCTTGGGATGGGTTGTTAACATCACAGAATCACAGTTCCCAGTGATCCATCCTGAGGAGCTACACAGGATTATTCTGCTTTTAAACAAGCAACTGCAGCTGCTCAGGGGAGCATTTTTCCTTCAGCTGCATTGTGTGCCAGAGCAATTTAAGTCCGCTAAAATGAAGTACTGGCTAGGGATTTGTGACAGAGTAGCAAAGTCATCCTTATTTTCAAATTCTCAGGAAAGGCAGGTATAGCTTGCTCAGAGAACACCCTGTCCTGAGATTCAGGTCACACCTTGGTTTTGCACTGTTCCTTTGGAACATCCCAGAAACAATGGTGGAGTTTCAAACTGATTGGGAGCACAGTGGTTGGGGATAAGGAAGGACTATGCTGGGGATATATGCAAGAACAAATGCTTTTACTGAGTAGAAAGTCAGTATTTCAAGGGTTAAAAAAAAAAAGGAGAAGAAAAAAAGCTTCAAAAGGAAGTATGTCAAAGTTTTGTTTGCTTGGAACATTCCAAGGCAGCAGCAAGGGTTTTTCTGGGGTTTGTTTCAAAATTAAAGATATTTAGAAAAGGGACAATGTCAGTTCACTGCACTGTTAGTGAGGCGTATCTTTAGTTGTGGGATGGAGGGGCTGCCTTGCTGCTGCTGTTCCTCTCACCTGCATCATCCTTCATGCTGCAGAAATGTCACCATCTCCCAGCCCTGTGGTGCTGGAGCTGGAGAGCTTTGCCTCCCAAAGCTGCCCTGGTGCCACCTCTTACTCCAACTGCACGAGTTTGCTGTGCCTGGTGAGATGGGGACCTCAAAGTCTTCCTGATCCCTGGGGTTCCAGCCAGCTGGTGAGGTGACTGCTGCAGAACAGAGCAGCACAGGGGCTCTGCTCCAGCCTTCTCCTGCTGGCATGCACAGCCAGCATTGGGATGGGGAAGGGAAAAGAGTGCTGCCTGAGGCTTTCTTGTATGCCACAGCTTTAAAAAAAAACCCGAAGTTATCATTTGACCTTGCAAATTTAACCTGCTCTGAAGGAGTTTTGAAGTAGCTGCTGTCTCTGAGGCACTTGAAGCAGAACTGGTTTGTAGTTTGTAAGATACACAACTATTTCAGGCAAGCTTTGCTCATACAGGCTGCCAGCACAGGGTGGGCTGCAGGCTCTGCTGCGAGGATAAATGCAGCAAACGCTCCGGACGGGGGTTTCACTGAAAGCCAGCTCCTGCCCACAGTGTCTCATCCTGGAGTGTAGGATGAAGTGGTTATTGATGCAGCTTCTGCCTCTGAAAAGGGGCTGAGGAAGGGAAAGCCTCCTGTTGTGAATGAAAGGATGGCAGCAAACTTCCTAGGGCTGGTTTCTGATTCATGTGCATGTTTCTGAAGTGGCTGAGAAGAGGAGAATCCTTCTTCATAGCTGTTTCTGCAGCTCTTTGTTTTCAAATGTAAATCTTGAATGTGTGGAGGATGTGAATTTAAAAAGAAACAAGAGAAATTTGTTTAGTTTCCTCTTTATTCCTGAGGAAGTGGAAGAAAACTTGTACAAGATTTGGTATTGCTGTGCTGAGTACTGCTAGGTGTTTTTGGGAAAGGAGGAAGGAAAAGCTTTTCTGTAACTGCAGGAAACTAATTTTACCTTGTGTACAGTAAAGCATGGATAACTTCCTTCCTTCCTCTGATTGTGCCAGAGCAAAGCTGTATCACTTGTCTGCCGGTTTCTCTTCAGCCAGTGTGTTTGGGTGTAAGCTGTCTGCAAGAGAGAAAGCCAGGTCAAGGATAAAAATCCTATACTAATCCACAGTCTATTTAATTTCAGCTAAACCCTCCTGCCTTTCTGCCTTTTTACCTCTCTGGGGTCAGCAGGGAGGCTGCTGCTTTACTGTCGTGCGCTGTCTTCTGCTTTTTTCAACCTGATAAAATACCCTGCATTTCTATGACAATCTGGCCACAGCATCTCCCCATAACCCTCACTGCTGCTGGGCTCCTTCCCTAGGGTCACTCCAGGTGATTGGAGTGTTGCTGCACAGGCAAATCAAAGTAACATTTGTTGGGTATTTTTGCTTTGGCTCCACATGTAAATCCCTTTCTCCTTCTGTCTCCTGGCCTCTGCCTAAGGCTGCTTTGCAAGCCTATTGCAGCCTCACCTGTGGCAGGAGAGACACAGTCCTGTTTTGATTGCAATTCCTTTTCCTTCTGCAAATGTTATTTAGAGATCTTGTTCCAGTTTTTCAAATTACAGCCCTTGTATAAGGTCACACAGTTTCCAATCTTGTCTGTGTTTTGTACAGACCAGTGGGACTTGTCACCTAAAAATCATTTATGCCCTCCCCTTTCAGTTCTTAATGCACCTTTTACTCACTAGTAGAGAATACAGATTTTAATGGTGTCCAAGTCTGGAAACCTCCATTGCTATTTGATCAGAGGAAAGAAATAAAGATGGGAGGGTTTTGTTGTTACAGGAAACAGAGCAAAGCAGGTCACTATATACACTGAGCATTAAGGGTTGTTGCAAGAAATACCTTTTTTGGGGTACAATACTTAAATGGGAAGAATTTCAGCTTTATCTCTGAAAGCAGAACAGGCTGAGACAGAGCTTTGCTACCAGGTTTCCATCCCAAAGAACTCTGAGGCTGTGTCCAGACTGCTCAGCAAGAAAAGTCAAAACATGCTGATGTACATGTGCCACCTTGCAACAAAATGTAAAGAAAAATCTGAGAATAACACACTTGGTGCTCATTTACTGAGCTCTCCTTCCCACACAGACTGTCATAATGAGCTGAAACAAAAGGATCAGGTGAGTGGGAGCAGGTTGGCAGGGAAGGAGCTGCTTCTCCATGGGCAGTGAGAATTGAAGGGAGGAAAATTAAATAGCCAAGCTAACATGTTTGGAGGACAGAAAGCTGCACTCCAGTAAAGCTAGAGACAGGGAATTGGGAATGCAAGCTCTGCTCCTGCCTGGTAGCTGTTTTCTAGGGCCTCTGTAGCCTCAGGGTTCAGGAAGAACTTTGCTTTTCTGTCTGCTGCAGTTGGCAGGGCTGGTCTGTGGTGCTTTTACAACTGCAGGAAACTGTACAGCCACAGGGCAGGTCCTCCCTGCAGCCCTGCCACATCATCCCCCTCTGTCTGGGGAGGAACAGACCTGATCCAGCTCTTTTTTGCTCACATGCTGAACAGCAAAGCTTTTTCTCTGGGATACATCAGCTTTTACAGTGGCCCCAGGGAGGTTTTCCTCACCCAGGGACTATGAAGCACTCGCTGCTTTCTCTCACCCTGAAGTTCCCATCCCTGCTGGCAGCAAGTAAACTGAGTCAGAGATGCTGCAGGCTGGGTTTGTGGAAATGCTCTCTGCATGTAGCTGTTTAAAAGTGGCTGTTGCCTGAGCAACAGCTGAGATTTATGAAAATCTAGGTCTTGCTCCTTGTGCTTCTGACAGCAAATCAGTGTTTGTTACTTTGTGTCTTGACTCTCAAGATAAATGTCATTGTCATCAATTTAATATATCTAATCTGTTTCTATTTCAGCAGTAAAAGCATATAAGGTATTAGGTTCTTGTTTAGGGAAAAATCAACCACAATTAATTTACTCTTCTCCTCCCTGTCACCGCAGGGACATAAAACTCTGGGATATAAAACTCTGGCCTAACTTAGAGCTTTGTGTACTTGAAATGCAGGGTTTTTTTCTCTGTAGAAGATGCTTAGCCTTTGGCTCTTCACCTGTGATTTTCTGCAGCACCCTCTCGTAGCTCACACCCGTGCCCTTGTGCTGTAATGCAAAGTCATGCTGGATAATCACACACCAGCCCAGGAAACACAACTTGGACCATGATCAAACCTGTTTCACAGTTCTGTATACTCTGTACAAAAGGTTTTTGGCTCATATAAATGAGACTGTGCTGCCTCTGGGGTACTGTTCATTTTGGGGTTTTATCCTTTCAGGCATTAAGGACTTTTGGACATGTTTTAAGGTCTTAAAGAAAAAAAAAAAAGTAAAATCTTGTTTGCTTATGTTTGTATTTTTAATAACTAATACATTTTTCTAAGTTTATTTGGATTTATAAGAGCAAGACAATAAAATGCCCAGCTCAAGTACTTCAGTGCCCCTACAAATATATTCAAAACAAAGCAGATAGGAAAACAAGGCTGGTGACCACATTTGCTGTGTACAGCAATAGGCAGATGAGCTCCCCTGCTCTGGGGAAGGAGTAACCACTGGAGTCTGTCCTGAAGAGCACTGCTGGGTGAGATTCAAACATCCCACCCCAGCCATAACTGGTGTATCAACAGATGGGAGCCTTGGGTTTTAAGGGGTGAACTGTTCCCAGGGACATCTGAGGTGGTGCTTGTTGGAATAATCTTCAATATTTCCTGGAAGCAAGGTCCCAGAACCTACCTCTTGCTGTACTCACCAAGCAGCTTCTTGCTTTAATGCCATCAAATCCAAGCAGAATTTACCTCCCACATGAAGAAGTGTCAGGTATCACCCTCTGAATTAAGGTGTGCATGCCCTGCTCCTTCAAGAACTTGACTATCTAACCACACTTGCCAGTGATATGACTGTTTGGAGGACGAGATCTCTTTGGAACTTTCAGGATGCTCTGTTCACTCACTCATTCATTGGTTCATTCATTTTTTCTGTTCACCTGCTCATTTGGAAATAGTGGCTTTAACTTCCTTTATATGTTTTAGCTTTGTCACCCATGAAGTGGAAATGATAATACTCATTTGCTTACCTCACAAATTTGTTAAGAGGATTATCTGGTGTTTGGACAGAGTTTTGAAACCTTCTACAAATATTAAGGTTACTCTTAATAGGCCACATGGAATTGCAGAACTGTCAAAAAGAAAAAGAAGCTCGAAGCTGAACTGTCTTCATGCTTTACAGGAGTCTGGGTTTCCAGGCTCACACTGTGTGTGCTGCTCTGGAGGTGGGATTTGTAGGGCCCCCGTGTCCCTGTTCAAAGGTGTGCACTATGGGAGGCTCCTCTGCTTTAAAATACCCTTCACAACCCAGTTCTCATGGCTGTTGCCCAGCTTGTCAGCTTGCAAACAGCTGAGCTTTAGGCATTTTAAGGAGCTTCAGAAGTGTTTTGAAAATCCTCAGTTACAAGATTGTTTTCAGTTTTCCTAAATGAAATCTCAGACTGTACTTTTTAGGGATTTTCTTTCTAAGTATAGGTTCGAGGGGGTGAGTTTCCATTTCAGAATTCAAGTTAGCTTGAAATGTGGTGGCTCTTTGGAGAAGCCTTTCTATTTTTTCTCTCTAGCTCTGGTAATCTAGATATGCCAGCCCTGAACCACTGGCAGTGTATATCATTTTCTGTAAGATATTTTTCAAACCCAAGATGTGTTTTCAGCTTCCATGCTTGTAACTTGGTGCTGTCCTTTCAGTGTGGAAGTTGTTCATCCTAAAGGAAGGAGCAGTTCAGCATCTCTTCTGAAATCACTTAATTGTCTTGTTGCAAAGCTTTAAGAACTTTCAAGAACTTTAAGAATTTGAAGATGCATTCCAGGTCCCTGAAATGAGGCAGAGAACACATATGCCACATCTCTTCCCCTTCCAAACATGCAGGGGGAAAATTTTTTTCTGGTTTTCTGTCTTTCTCGCTACTCTTGGCCTATTAAAATAGAAGTTGCTTCCACCCACCATGTTCTGGAAAAAGCTGTTGCTGTTCTAACCATAAGGCTCTCATTAGAGTCAATGGGAGGTATATGACTAACCCTTCGTGTAAGCCACTTAAGGAAAAAACTGTAATTAATAACATGGCTTTTGTGTGGAAAACATTTTTGGCGTTAAAAAAGGACTTGGTTTTGTCCTTGATCTATAGCATATTTATGGGGGAGTTTGCATGTTTCAGTATGCTCTGTATATCCTGTAAGGAATATACACAGACCTCCTCTTAAAATAGCGATGGAGTTTGGCCAAAGTATGACAGCTCTGGAGCTTCCAATTCAGTGTGTCCCAAACAGAGCTCCCCCTGGGCAGTACCTGGCTCCTGAGGTGATTGGGGTTTGCTTGTTTCCACGTCCTGCTTGGGCTCCCTCTGCTCTTTGTTTGGAGCCCGCAGGGACAAACCCTCCCCTCACCTGCAAGGTGTGAACGCTGGTTCTGGGTTTCTGTGATTTTGCACATTTCTGTCTCTTTATTACCCAGGCAGACTGATGATCTGTGAACAGACTCTGCAGATGTTGAGATTTTAGCTGGTTTTTTGCCGTTTTCTCATGGAAGTTGGTGGCTGACTGGCTTTTTAAATATCTCAGTACATCAATATCTGGCACTGTGGAGGGAAGAAATAAGGCTTTCTGTGAATGTGAAGTGTGCTGAACTAAAGCCAGCAATCTTCAGAGTTTTTAATTACCAAGCCATTCAAAACCTGCCACTTTTGAGAGAGATATTTTGACACCACTTGAAGGTTTTAACATCTTCTCTTTGTATGGAGCTGAAGGCATTTGGTAGAATTCGTTTAATTTTTCACTGGATATTTTCCTTTGCATTCCTACAACAATAATACAGTTTGTAGAATGGGGGCTCTGTCAGCAAAGACAGCTAGGTTTTTGTGGTGTGAAAATTAATTGTTATTGAGCCCTCAGCAACCAAGTATGAGCTCATGTTTGGGGAGGAGGGTTAGAGAAGAATTGCTTGGATTGTAGTCCAGTTGATGCACTGCTCCTCCAAGGCCTTGGCTGAATTATTTCAATTAGGCTTTCCCTGTTTATGAAACTTCACAGGGTGTTATGGCTTTTGAGTAATATTTTCAAAGAGGTAAAAGCAAGAGTTGCTACTAGGCATGGAAATGCCTGTCAAACCACAGCTGCTAATTGTTTGTCACGGGCTGTGGCTGGGCATTTCCTGTGTTCAGTAAAGGTTTTATTTGTGATGGTGAAATGCTCTCATTTAGGATACTGTCACATGCTTTAATGGGCATGACACTGACTGGTATTCAATTTATCCATATGTTTTCTAGTTGCAGTCAAGGCAAAAAAAACTGAAGTGCTTCAACATGTGGCACTTCTTTGCAACCAGAGATGTGCCACTTGATGTGATTTGGAAGACTTGTAAAAGTGGAAGAAAGTCCAAAAAGTTCTTATTGAGGTCCATGTTTTAAACCTGATGCTTTGGCTCCTTTGATACAGGAAGCAGAAGAAAGATGCTCTGCTTTCCACTGGGCTGTCCATGGTCCTACAGCTGTGCCCCTGCCCTGAGGAGAGGGAGCAGTCAGAGCCTTTCCTGCTGTCATCTGCCCAGAGTCACATTCCCTGCTGCCAAATGAGTTAGTGGCACAGTCCACCAGCTGGGCATCCTTCGAGCCAAAGAGGCAGAGCAGTCACATTTACTGCTTTTAATTCTGTCTCTGTAGCACTGGCACAGGGGATGAGATGGGAGCAGAATTCCTGTGTCCTGCCTGGGCTGAATCAGTTACTCTGTAGAACTGTGAGATGCTGTAGCTCTCCCTGAACAGGGTGTTTTATAAATGGTTTTTTTTTCTCTCCTTGGCCTCCTACAACTCCACGCAGAGCTGCCAGCCACTTTGGTTTCACACGTAGGAGGGCTGCCTGGGCTGTGGGGTGGGATTTGGGGGGGATTCTGCCATCCAGGATGGAGCCTTTTCTGTCATGCTGCCTCCCTGTACTGTCACAGCAATCCTCTGAAAGCCGCACTTTAAGTCTGCTATGGAAAGGTGTGGGAAAGGATGCCGATCAAGTGGGAGATGGTATTCTCCAAAGTTTTGCACAGCCAAGCTATGTCTAACCCCCCAGGCTGCTTTCTAGGAGGAGAATACAGCCACTGCTTCCTCAGCTGTCTTTTTTTTCTGTATGCAGGCTGCTTGCTTGCATGTGTTGTCCTCCAGCTCTGTCAGTTTGAGAGTGGCTTACTGTTCGATTTTGTTCTAATCTTTTCAGTTAAATGAGGGCTGGCCTTGAAAAGAAGCTTGTAGCATTTTTCCCAGCTGTTGCACAGAAAAAACCAGCCTCTCCTTGCTTCACTTCCAGGCACCTCTGCTGTGCTCAAGCTTCTGGAGAGACTGCCAGCTTAACTCTGATCAGTTTTCCTTGGTGTCTTGACAGGACTTTCGTGCTACTGTGTTTCTCTTTCCCTGCTGTAAAAGCAGGCTTGCTTTTCCCAGGGAATCTAGTGATAAATTAGGGAAGTAGGATAGTTGTCCACACTTGTGCAATAAACAGCTGATAATCAGTATTTTATAGCCAAAACTAACATAACTCTTCCTGAAAATACAGGGTTACTCAGGATATAAAAGTAAGTTCTCTACTTGTCAAAACTGAACTTGAAGAACCTCTAAATTGAATTTTGTATATGCAGCCAAAAATACTTCAGCTATGCAAACAACCACACTGCAGAACAGAAAAGCTGATGTTTGTTTTCTTTTTTTTCAACTGCATTCTTTTCTGGACAATTCTGTACAGCTCTGGAGGCCGTGAGAGTAAGGCTGAGTGCCTTCTGTGTAGATGAAGGTGATGAGTTCTCATTCCATGACAAGAATTCCCAAATGTTGTTCCCATTGACAAGGACAGAATGTGCAGGGTCTTCCTTGGTATCAGATATTCAGTGGGCTTCCCTGGATGCTCCAGTGGCACCAGCACAGGTTTGCAGTCTGTGCCTTTGGAAACACTGCATGACAGGGGATCCTTTGTCTCAAAAGCATGGCTGGACTGCTCCTTTGATGTGGTGGCTGATCAATGGCTTTTCCCTATGCTTTGTCTTTTCTTCCTGTCTTTATCTCCTGCATTTGCTTTATCCTCCATCTAAAACTTTTTGGATAAAACTGCTACCTGTTGTCTTACTCCTAGTGTAGTACATAGGGCTTTATACCAGCTGGACAAAATGTAGGACAGAGGCTTAGAGCTCCAGAAAGACTATTTTACCCTGTTATGGAGCTTATTTCACTACACTTATTTCCAGAGATAATTTTTATCAGGTTTTATCAAGCCTGGCCCAGATCTGAGTTTTATAGAATCCTCCCTGTTTCCTGCAACCCACAGACAATAATCACATTTAGACATGAGCTGGTTATTAGATTTAATTTGGAATTGGTCAGGAAAGCTCCAGTTAGGATGGGCATGTGGTGAATTTCTGTAGAAGGCGAGGATGTGCAAAGTCAGGAGGGCATGAAGCTTCCAGAAGAATAAGGGAGGCTGCTGTCTACACTGAATTGTGCCCAAATGTCACCTCCCTTTGGGATCTGATGCCCATGGGGTGATGTCCATGAAAGCCAAGCTACATCTGTTTACATCTTTAGATGTCAAAACGTGTCAGTGAATGCAGTAACTTCTCAAATATCACTCAAAAACATCCACTTGCAGGACACAGAGGTGATGGCTGGAGAAGATCTGCACAGCTCTGCAGCTCCCCCTGATCCCAGGGAGCACCTCGTGGAGTGCTTGCTGGGCCCTGGTCTGGAGATGGGTGTGTGAAGAGAGGAGATGTCCACCAGTACTGGCAGCAGTTAAAGCTGGTGCTTCTGAGCTGTGGAGGCTGAAGAGGGGAAGCAGATCCTCAGGGCTGTAGAAGTGCTTGGTTGTCAGAGCAGCTGGGGGAGAGAGCTGCTAGGGATATGTTTTGGGAGGGAGGGATAACTCTGCAGCGCTGGGCAGAACATGGGCAGGTAAAAGAGCTCTTTGCACATATTCCTGCCATGACATGCAGGAACTGACTTTCAGTTAGGACAGGGAAAGAAAATCTCGTTCCTCTGGGTCTGCAGGTAGTCCTGCAGTTTAACTAACCTTTCCTTTGAAGTTTTAGTAGACTGCAGTAGTTCTAAGAGGCTTTCAATTTTGATTAGGCACAGAGCTGAACTAAGTCAGCCTAGCTCCCAGGTGTATTTGGGCAGAGACACCATGCAGGTAGAGCTGGTGCAGGCGTTGAACAGCATGGGGTTGCACAGCAGTCCCTGTAAGGACCCTATTGCCACAGCATATGCTGTGTTTGCATTGCTTCGTAGACCTACAGTCTCAGTCCATACTTCTGTTGCAGATTTGACCCATTTGTTGTTTAAATGCCAAACCTGATGCAGAGAAGATCCATCATCATGTCCAGCAGTCCCTTCCTTCCCCTGGATGGGCAGATGAAAGTGCAGGAGTGAGCTGTGCTTGTTGTAGCCATTACTCCTTGTAGTTGGTCTTTGTCAGGGCAGCAGAGGAGGCCACTTTGCTGAATCTTTTATTGTGTTAGATTCAACCAAAAGGAGAATTGATAAGGCTAGGCTGAAATTCTACAGGTGAGTATGCTCCAAGCTTATGAAGAATTGTCAGATCCAAGCCAGTGGGTCAGATGGATCCGTGTCCTAATGTATGTTTGATCTGCAAGTAATGGAACAGTTGGAAATGTGCATTCTGTGCCAAAATCAGGGGTGATGAGGAGGCTTCAGATGGTCAGTGGTCAGGCACAAGGGGAGGGTACTCCTGGCTGGGTTCTGGGCTGCTGTGCAGCTGCTGTGCTCCTCCCTGCACGTCACACGTCGCTGACCTGTAAACGATGTCTTTGCAGGCAGAAATAGGTCATGTGAAGCCAAGTATTTGGGTCAATTTAAAATGCTGCTTATTGTCTTTTTGAGGTTAAAAACCAAACTGAAACAATTGTTTCTGCCTCTGGTAGGACAGCCTGCAAAGCACAGTAACCTTTGTCTTCTAGGTTGAGATCAGCTATAACATATGATTGCTTATATTTAAGTTTAGTTTTAGAAACAGGCTTAGAAATATGTTCAACTGATATTACCTTTCTGGGCCATAAACCAGCTTTCTCCTGCCTTTAGAGGCCATCATATTTTCCAGCTGAGTCAGTGTAGATGGAGTTATTAATAAATCAGAAAGAGCAGAGTCACTGCAAGTGCCCCTTGGCAAACCAGCTCACCTCCATGGCGTCTCAGGTTTCCAAGCCCCCAAACTGGGAAATGATACAATTTCCCCTGAAGATCTGCTACTGAGAGCCATCTGTTGTTAATAACGGGCCATCAGCTTCTCCCTTTGGCTTTTCAGGCTCATCTCAGTGAGTGTTTTTCCTCAAAGCATGGCTTAGCCTTGGCTGTGAAGATGCAGTGGGGAGGGGTCCTCGTGCCTTCACCAGCCGAGGTTCCTCTCCCATCCTGGCGTGTGAAACCATGCTGTAATGGAGCTCTGGGGGACATGGATCCTGGAGTGCCAGCCCTATTTTAAGGGCAGGGAACAGAGGTGAAGCAATCGCGAATTCAGATGTAATAGTTACCAGAAGGGTTTGTGCAGGTCATTCTGGTGATCAGATCTGGTGAACACTCTGTGATTCCTTAATGTGTCCCTCCTCTTTGCAGGGCTACAAAACCTTCGTATTTCTCAAAGTGATACCCAGCTTCATGTGTAAAAATTCGCCAAAAAACAGCATTCTGTGAGAAATACTAGATAAATAATTCATAAAAATATGCCATGTCTCTGGTTCTTAAGAAATTCCAAGAAATAAAGTGACTTCGGTTACTGTGCAGGCAAGTATGTAGTGCTACTGCTCTTCAAGATTGCTTATTTCAAAAACATCTTGTAACTGAAACCAACTTCTGGGATGAATTTTAAGATTCAGGTGGCATCTCCAGATAAATGCAAAGAGTTTCTGTGCTTCTGAGGAGATATATAAACCAAGAATGCCATTTTTGTTCGTTGATACTGCAGAAGAGGAGGAAACAAAAGAAAATTCATGTCCTGGCGGCAAAACAAAAAGGTAAATTATTTTTTTTTTAGCTGAGGATAAAAATTTGCTTCTGTGTCCTGACAGGGACAGAGCTTCCCAGTATCTGATAAAACGCCTTTTTAATTGGTTGGGTGCATTGTACACATTTAAAACCCTATTTTAGGGCTCTCCTGATGTACTGCATTTGAAAGCCTTACTCACATGCATTTGCCTAGGGTCAATTTTGGCTTATATGTCTCTTCAAATCCCTATTTTCTCTTTCTCTCCAAGCTGGTAATAAGATTTCTTATTATCTTCTTGCTTATGACTCCTTCAAGGCTGCTGACAAAGGGGCCTCAGCTGCTGTCTTGATAATATCTGGGCAGATATCAGTTGAATTTGAAAGGGTGGATTAAATAAGTGCTTCACTAATGTTTCCAGGCCTAACTTCATTACTGTGATCCTGCAAAGGAGGAGAGGAGAGGGGAGAGAAATGAGCTGTCTGTAGAAATCTGAGTGCCAGGATAGCAGAGTGTTGTGCGTGCATATATATATATATATTTCTATACATAAATATGTGTATGAAGGCATATGGTACCTAAATTTGTAAGACCTTGCCTTCTTTCTTTCAGACAGATAAATTATTTATAGATACAAGTAATATACACGACATTCTCCTTTGGGAGGAAACACAGAAATGGAAAAGAGAAGTGGCTGTTATTCACATATATGCTTTTCCACACATTTCTTCCTGGCATTTACGGTGGAGCTGTCTCTGTGCAGGTATTTGAGCCTTGGCTTATCCAGGAGATATCTGGGCACTTTCTTTAGGGACCAGGGAAATAAATATCTGTTCTTTGGCTTCCTGGAAAGCAGAGTTCCTTTGACCTCTCCTGTCTGTTTTGTGGGGATATTCTGCCTCTGGTTTGGGGAGCTTGGCTGGGATGTTCCATCCGATCCAGTGAGTAAGGCTGAGGCTCAGGACAACAGAATTGCCCTGATCATCTCAGTGGATAACTGTGTACAGGTTCCTTTGCCTTCTTTTCCTCTGGTGCAGCTGGTCTGTCCAGCCTGGTCAGACCATAGTCTTCAGCACAAGGATGGTGCTGCTTTGTCTGTATCAATTTCCTAATGAGGCGTCCACTCCCCCTGGGTCCTCTAAACATTAACAAAACAAATGCTCAGTGTTGAGTGCTTTGAAAATCTCAGATGAAAGGCAAAGTATTAGTAGGAAGAATTAACATCTCCTTTCTCTCTACATTTATTGATGGGGGAAGTGGTCCCTGTGGAGGTTGGAGAATGGAGACAGCCTTGTGGATGTACTGATTTGTTCTGCATGATGATTTCTCTTGGAGTAATCGCACCGTCAGAGTGTTTATCAGCGAATGAAAACGTACTTCAATAATAGAAAAAAAACCCAAATGGGCTAAGTGAGCCTTGGCTTGGTTTTCTCATGTTTTTTTCCCCTCTCCTGAGTGTCCATTATTCATGTGCCACAGCAGTTCCCCACTCCAGCAGGTTACAGAGGATAAGAAAACCTCATCCACCAGCCTGATGAAACCCCATGTAGAAGTAGGTATCTGGATAAGAAGAATTGCACTTACTCAAAAGCAGATGGGGTGGAGGGAGAAGCTACACAAGGAAGTTTAGGCTTGAACAGAGCTCTAGTTGTGAAGACTTTGATTTAGCCCATTGCTTGAGCTGTGCCAGGGTCTGCTGGGGCTGCCTGGGCTCTCCTTTGTCCCAGCCCACATTTGTGCACATGACAATTCTACCTGGCGAGCAGTGTGTGAATCCAGCTCTGTGGCACAGGCAAGGCTTGGGTGCTCAGGAAGCTTGGATGGTTTTTGCAGTATTTGAGCCGTGATCCGAGCCCCGCATCCACATTGACTGTAAACTGTGCTGTTACACTGCAGACTAATGATAGTGCTGCAGATCCAAACAGCTAATTATGTTATTTAATGATCAGGGTGTTCTGGACCCCACAAACACACAGAGCAGTTCAACAACAAAGAAGAAAGCTAAGCAGGATGCTACTCTGTAGGTTATGTGTTGCCTGCTGGCTGGGTTTTCCTGGGGAAGGGCAAGAGTGATTTGCAGAGATCCAAGAAGCCACAGCAGGCAGAAGAAATAGTGTGGATGTGTTTGGAGAGGGAAGGGCACTGTAAGACTAATAAGCTCATCAGCTCTAGCACAGAAATCGTGTTGGCTAATAAAATATTTTTTTTAGATGAGCATTTTTAGATATGCATTTGGGCTAGGCAGTGCATTTCTGTCGGCTCCTCGAGCGCTGGCACCCTGGTGCTGCAGTGGGAACAGCAGGGGAAGGAGGCTGGATGGTGCCTGGACTCAAACACACTCCAATCCCACAAAAACTCAAGCTGCAGAAGATACTGCAACCAAATGGATAAAGCAGGGAGTCGGCAGGAGGATGGTGTTTATGGCTTGCTTTGCTTTCATCCTCCAAAATGAATCTGTAACCTGGTGGGAGGTGACATGAAAAAAGACAGGTCCCTAACACTAAACCAAAGGTTATCTTTTTGAATGTTTATTTACTTTTTAATTTTTCTTTTAGTTTGAAATTTCTGAGCAGAACATTGTGCCAGGCTGGAAAAGATGCTATTGCTTGTTTTGAAGGCATCTTGGAGAAAATACAGGAGCAATTAAAAAAATATTTCCAAACTGGGTTTGGAAAGACAAGGGACTTGAAACCGTCCCTTTCAGTTTGCACCATGAGAAACCAAGTTTTCTTATGAGAAAATGGCTCAAATTTAGCTGGGGCTCTGCAAATGTGACATCCTGACCAAGGTTCAAAGCTGCATGAAGAGTTGGTGTTACCAGGAATCCTGTTTTGTGCCTGTGGGTCATACCATAAATGTTAAGAAATTGGTATAAAGGGAGCAAATTTGTATTTAAAATTATGAGTCTCAAGCTAGAAGAAAACTTACTGTGCTATGACGAAAAGTTTTATTTGCTTTGGAGAGAGTTTATTTCCATGTAAAGCTAATCTGGAGGTGATACAGCACAGGGTAGAAGAGATAGTGGGATGTCAGCCCATTTTCTCCTTTCCTGGGGGGAAATACGCTGTGAAACATCACTGCTTGGGCACTAGGAAATCCATGCAAATTGGAAAGGAGTTATTTTATCTTCTCTCCTGGTTCTCTGCTCACCTCCTGTCTCTGCAAGTGTTCAGATATTGACCTGCTAGAAAACACAGACTGATCAAAAACCATCTTGTCAGAGATGGGATTTTATTTTTGTACCCATAGTTTCCCCAGTGCTGGGATGAGGGGAGCACCATCTTATTTGGAACGGTTTATTTTGCCTAAAAAAGCGAATAAACCCTAGAAATGCAATTACCATTACATGCACAACTGCACCCATATTGAGGCATGTGCCTGGCTGAGCAGGATGCCACTCTAACCACCGCAGGCAAGTAAAAGAATTGAAGTTCTAGCATAGGCAAACCTTTAAATTGGATTGTCTGATCCATGAAATGCTAGTGCTCTGTCTAAAATTTCCCTTGAAAGCCTTAAAGCCCTGTACAAGTTTCATCCAAGTCTTAACAATGTGGTGGCAGTGGATTAGTTTTTAAACCATAGTTAAGGTTTCCTGACTTTTCTGGGAATCTGAGGGGTTTTTTCTACATTCATGCTGTCCTGTCAGTAATTGAACTTTTAGAGCATGGATATTTCTTTTTCCCATGAAGATGTAATGGAAATAGGATGCTTAAACCGAAGTTCACACTTCTAAATTTCTTGTCTTTAGTTGGACAGCTTATGGCTGAGTGTACTCTTCCTTCCTCCCTTGAGCTTCCTCCTCCTCTTTTCATGCTGCTGACCTGTATTTGCATGTCCTGTTATATATGTGGGACTAAACAGAGGGACAAAGTGTCTAATTAAGATATTTAAATAAATTTTCTTTGTCTGAGGACTGTTCGATCACTGCCTGCTGTCAGGCAGGACTGATTATGCCATGTGGTGCTGCATCCATTTCTGCATGTTTTGAGCAGTCAGTATTCTGCCAGCACCTCTGGAATAGAGTTCAAAATCCTATTTTAGCTCATTTAAGATGCTTCTGCATGTACGTGGTTGAGAATATATTGCGGAAAAGCAACTTTTATACCTTTCTCAGCAGTTGGGCATTTTTGTTGCTTTGACTTTTGCCATGAAGGAGCGCTATTGTCAGAGCAGCAGGGAAAGGGAGGATTTGTGTGTTTGGGTCTCTTATCTCAAGATAACACTGAATCCAAAGGACCAAACCAGGCTGTTCTACTCTTACTGCTTAGTCTTCCTTGATGTGTCATCTTCCAGTGCTGAAATGTATGGTAAGAAAAGAGACTGAGGTGGCAAATGCTACAACGTTGGGAACAAATTCAAACTAGAAAATTTGCAGTACATAGTGTCACAGAGATCCCATTTTAGCACACAAAATCAGGCAAATACTTAGGATTAGGACCTGACTCAGCCTCATCTCCCTTGTAATCCTCCAAATCTTCAAGTTTTTAGGCCTTTCATTTAGCTGTAAGCAGCCTGCCTCTGTGCTAGGCTGGTTGATGTAGGTCACTGCACAGCACTGGGCTTCAGAGTGTGTCCTGGGGTCTGGGCACATCCCTTCTGCCACGTCTGAGCTCAGGCAGCAGCTTCATCTCTGGACAGTGTGGGCAGGAAGCACCACCCTGCCAATTGTGGGAAGCTGCTCAGGAAGTGGAAACTCTTCCAGCAGATGTGGAGTTTGAGATATGAGTGGAGAAAAGCTGTCTGGCACGGCTGTGGGCTTCCTTGCTGCTGTAGGCCACCACCTGCTCACACAGCACCTGACAGACCATAAATCCCTGACCCTTCATCTTTGTTGTCATCTGTGCATCACCACCTATTTATATCATCACTGGGGCTGTAATCTTAGAGCTGTAATTTTATACATCCCACGTGACTCTGGTGTCACTAGTGCACCAATGTGGCCATAGAAGCTGGAAGTTCTGCCTGAGATTTTTGTGAGCAGCAGCCCATTTTAATGTGCTTTCACTCCTTTCTTAGCAAAGGGGATGAAGCTTTGGGAGTTCTTGTGCTGGAGAATTGCAAGGTGGGAATAGTATTTCCTCTGTGCATAAGGAGTGATGATGTATTCCCCACTGACTCCCTGCAAATATTGTTCTTCACATACTGAGCCTGCTTTTTGAGTCAGTAGTATTTTTTAATGATACACGAGTTGTGCAGTGGGTTGATTCTGGGATTTTCACGAACATGGCAGCCCAAATTTGTGTGCATCAAGGCAAGAGCTCTTGTTCTGGCATCCTCAATACAGAGTTTGGCCTTGGGTGTGATAGGGCAGGACAAAGTAATGGTATTTTTGTATCACAGATCCTGTTGTGTGGATGGAGTTGTTCTTGTGACCCTGTATGTACAGCTGTGTAAATTTGGTCTGATTGCCCCTTTTCTCCAGTTATTCCTCAGGATGACAGTGACTTAAGATTCAAACAGGGGTTTTCCTATGACCTCCAAAAAATTCAGTATCAAGGTCATCAGACACATCTGCCTCTGGCTGCCAGTGCTTGAGGCAGTTATTTTAGGCTGCCTGGATCATAGCATGCCTGTATGCAGAGACACATGGAGGGAAACCTTTCCCATCCATAGGAACCAGGCACCTGGCTTCTCACTGAGGCATTTGACAGTCTATAGAATGCCACAATCACCAGGGCAAGTTTCCAAATGGCCTATTTAGATCTAAACTGCAAGACAAACACTTTATTTGTGACTTTTATTTGTGCTGAGAGCCTCCCCGTGGCCACTGCAGCAGCTGGGCTTGTGCATCGTTACATGGCACCAGTGTGGGAGGACCAGGGTGCAAATATTCATCAACAAGAGTGGATTTTGCACTGACAGTGGAGCTGCTCAGAGGGCAATGCTGTTATCCACAGCAGAGGGCAAAACTTTGCTGTGTAACCATCTGGCACTCCCATCAGTCCCCACTAACGCTCTCCACGGGCTTGACCACAGCTTTTCTGTCCGTCTGTCGTCACTTCAGTGCTTGTGGTTGCTGTTCTTTGTCCTGCTCCTGAGGCTGGCTGTTGAGCAACACGCTCCCAATCCCATGGACAGGCACCCAGCTGCTTTGAGAGCTTAACCCAGGGGCTGCCTCCAACCCCAGCTTTATTTCAGTCCTTACATCTGAGAGTGGGAGTCACCCTCAGACTGTCTCTGGAAGGTGGCATCTGCTCTGGGCAGGGATGGTGGGACTCGGTCACAGTGAAGAAGGGGGCTGCCTCTTCTGTGAAGAATTCCCTGCTTGGGAAATGTGAGCATCTTGTTAGTGCAAAGGAGAGATGGGATATTGTTGATGTCATGCTGAGAGCTGAGGGGCTGGCATTGGAGAGAGGTTTCTGCAGATGGTGCTGTGGGGAAGGCCGAACTTGGGTTTTCCTGTCAGTGCTCTGCAGTCTTTGGTGATTTTTTGGTCATGACAGTTCTTCACATGCACAGTTTCCAGGAGATGAAAGCCTTCTAGTTTATGATCTCTGTAGATAAGCTTCTGTTTTCCGTTTTGCCAAAGAACAAACGATTAGCAGAAGTGGCCAGGTGTTACCAGGACATAAAAAGGCAGGGACTGGAGTTTGCCCATCGGCTGTTTTTATTATTTTTACCTACAAAAGGGATGCCATGGAGGTTATACCTGTAGGTTGCCCCCTCCCATCTGCATTTGCTAATTTTAATGTTTCTTGTCAGGCTTGAGAAGGGAGGCAGAGCAACAGCTGTCAGTGAGGTGCTGCTCCAATGTGCCCTAGGCTAAGGCTGTCAGAAGGAACATAAAAAGAGGAAACTAAGAACCCACTTCACAGCAAAACCCTGCAAGGAGGTTGTAAATTCCTTTTTAGCATGGACTTCAGGGGAGAGAAGAAGGAAGGAAGAACCATGGCAGTTGGAAGCCTTGGTGATCTTCACCCAAGCGTAAATTTGTAGATGTTTCCTTCCTTGTGTTTTTCTGAGTTACAAAACCATCAATACTTTTTTCTTTTCCATTTCTAAGTGATGCTTATTCTCCTCCCCCGCCATATCTCCTCAGACAATGCAGTGCATGTTAGGGGTTGTTCTGCTTGGCTTGGTGATCACTGCTAAGCCCTTCTGTTCCTGGGATATCTCTGAATATATTTGCCTGAGTGACTGATTCTACTTATGAAATCCTATTTTACTTAGTTCCTATTTTTCTTGTGCCATAAAAATTATATGGGGAAAAAAATACCAATTTATCAGTAAATCAGGCTTTTCATACAAATATTAATTTACCCTTGAACTGATTCTTGTAATAAGATACCAATTTCCTCCAAAAGGACCAAGCTGGCTCCTGCACTGTCTGTTCTGATGCTCTGGTGGCTACAAAATCACACCAGAGCAGCCACTTTGGGGAGCCTGGGAGGAAAATGCCTCTGTGCAGCATCAATTATTGTAAAAGACTCAGTGTTACTGTACCTGCTGATTTGGTCCAGTGTGTACCCATCAGAACAAGTATATTTTTATTGATGTTCTTTGGAAATCTGTGTTATTTCTTTGAATTATAGCTATGTCAGTAGGGCTTTACTCTTAAACATGAACTGGAGTCACTGAGTGCGTGTTTAGCACCTGCAGTTTTGCAGGTCTGTGGTCGTAATTTAACATTTGGTTTTGCCTTGAACCAGTCCATTTGTAAAGAGGCTGTAATAAGGTTGCTGGTGCAGTTGTCACAGCATTAAATTAAAATAAACACAAGTGCCATATTCAAATTGATTTTTTCCAGCTTTAAAAAATAATGATTTATTTTCATTATTCTTTGCTTCTTTGGCTTTCAGTACATGTTTGTACTCCAGCTGAGGCTGCAGCAACCAAAATAACACAGGAAGAATCTATTATACAGTGAAGTCTATTGTAGCAATACCTACAAACTTAAGCAGAGATGAGAGCTCCACTGTACTGCCATGCCTCCTCTTCATGTGGTTTGCTCCCACTTTTGATTTTACAAAGAAAAAAAAAAAATATTCTTTTAGGTTTATGGAAAAGTAAAATTCTGCTGAATTTTCAAAGCTGTAGCTGTTGAATCTGCTACAGCAGTCGGGTCTCCAGAGCTATTTTTGCTTATAGTGAGAGTTCCTGAAGTGCTCTTTGTCTACTTTTAGTTTGAAAATACTTTGTGACCTGCCAGGGGATTCTTTGAGTGTGATCCATGTTCCTGCTGTTGTGAAGGTTTGGCAGATGAATTCAGCCAGTTTCCTTGTCTGCAGAAAACACTTCTCGTGTGAGCAAACCGTGGGACCCCAAGGCTGCATAAAGTAAGGATGAGAAGAAGAGGAATGTGTTGTCTGTGCATAAATGGCAGAAGGAGAAAAGTCCTTTTTGGGAAGATGTTGAAGTGTGAGGGAAGGCATGGGGTTCACAGGGCAAAGAGGGTAATGAGGTGCTTGCTGGCAGGTTGCAGTCAGGGTTGCTGACACCAAGGGCTGAGTGAAGTTTCCTACCCGAGCAGAGTCCTGTGACAGCCTCCCGAGGTTTCCTCAAATCCTGGCTGTGGGCTTGCCCAGCTGGCCAGCATTGGGGATGCACATTTTCCCTGTATCTTCACAGTCTTGCCAGGCTGGTGTCACCTGCTCTGTGAACTGTGAGATGCTGATACAAGCTGGATAACACTAATGCTTTGCATTAATTTGGCCTCTTGGAGAAATCAATCCATCACACTAATTGAGTGCAGTGCTTTGGTGCCAGGTGGCTGTCTTGAGTCCAGAAAGTTGGATCACATATGGTCTGCACTGACTTCTAATAAAGAAAAGAATTAGTGCTGAACCCTCTTTATTATTTTTTTCCACATGCAGAAGTTTAAGATAATATGCTGAGCCACAGCTTCTCTGATGTGCATCCTTTGCAGTGGTGTGAATTTGGGATGGAGATTTAGGCTGTCTTATATAGTCCATATCTCAAAAGAAAAGTTACATTTGTGCCAGCTGCCAGCATTAATTTACCTGCCCTGATTTTTCTGTCCACTGAACAGCTGGAACAAAGACAATCTCTCCAGATCTTTGTGCATCAGCTTCATCCTCTGTGGTGGAAGGAGCACTTGGGACAGAAAGAGGAACCTTGAGCTTGGACATTCTCAATAGTGGATGTGAGCAGCCAGTCTGTGGGACTGAGGCGTCCCAGTGAATTGCACTGTGCTCCCACAGTGGCACTAGGAAGGGGATAATCAGAGTTTTCTTTCTTCCACTTAAACAGCTTTTTGACAGCCCCTCTTCCCCCTCTCAAATTTCCTGATAATTACTTCTTGTCTCTTAAAAAGCTTTTATTAGGGAAAAAAAAAAGTATTGAAATTATTTTTTACCTTTTTATAGGAAAACTTATTTTAAACTAAATAAGATATGGGTAAGTTTTGGCCAGCTCGTAGCCTGGTTTTCACCCACTTTGTTGTCAGTTGTGATGTGTGACCTCCAGTGTGGCTGTGGCTGGGAGCAAAAAGAGGCTGCTCCAGCATCTTGTGCAGGTGGTGGCAGGAGAGGTGTTTGGACCTAACTGTCCCTGGAACCTGTTCACTGTTTTATAGAGGTGCTGCCTGTTGATGTATGACTTCCATACCTTCCCCTGTGCATTGAAAGCCCAGAAGAGCCTATATATAACAGTGTGGGACAAGTGTGAACATATGGGAAAGTCACTTGGAGGAATCCTGTGTGTTGTGAATAACAGAGCCCTAAGCCAGCCATTCCTTGGTGTGTGAAAAGCAGTCAGGCTTTTCAGTGTGCAAGCAGCTTGATGTATTTGAAAGATGAATCACCCCTTGTATTATTTGACCATCAGCATTTTATACCTGACAGAAGAGTGTTGGAGCTGACTGCTTGGTCACAGCAGTTCTTGAGTAAATAAAAACTAGGAATGTCATTTGTCTCTGCAAAGTAAAACATTTGATTAGAGGGGAATGACAACGAAAAGAGCTTCTAAGCACAGTGGCTGCAGCCAGAATCCACTTTGAGGGCTTTCATGCTGATCTGTCTAAATTACTGGATTGAGCACTTTGGACTGGGATCCAGGTTGCTGTTGTTGTGCTACTGCTTTGTTTGTGACCATGTATATGTTTGTGTAAAATTATTAGTGCTTCTTTATTCCCAAAAGCTGTTTGGGGGCTTGCTGGGGTTCTCTAGTGCCTGTCAGAATCTGTGTCAGCAAACCTGTGACTCAGTGCCATCAGTACAAACTCGGTCACCAGGAGGAGCACACCTTGTGTGTGCTGTCACGTTTCTGTGGCTGCACAAGAGCTTCTCCATGATGGAAAATCCATGGGCCAAATGTTGAGCAAATAAAAAGCAACAAAGTACACTTGGGTTGTATAAACTGAGTGTCTGTCTCTTGAAATTCCTGTACTGACCAGGGCTGGGATTTTGAATGCTGGTGGTTTGATGTGATGTTAACTCCTCCTTGAATTGCCTTTTGCCCCATCTCATAGTGAGGGAAGTGAAACCCTGCTCTCTCCTGTCTGCTGTGCTACTTGGCAGGAAGAGAGATTTCTTATTTTGTCCAATTGCTTTCTTAATCCAACTGAACTTTTGCTGCTCATTACTTGACAGTGAGTTCCCCAACTTCAAAATTAATTGGGGGAAAAAGGTAATTTCTTCCATTTGTTTAAGCTCTTTGGAAATACAGTACTATTATATATACAATAAATATTTTGAATTGGCCAAATTGTTCCCTGTGAGCTACCTGCAAGCAGCAGCTGACTCATCCCTGCTTAATTACTTGGTTTTTGGTCTTCCTCTTAGCTAAGTGGCCTGTAATACATGGCCAGATACATACCTGGTGTTCTGTTTGTGGGAAGGCATCACTTGGGTTGGCACCATGAGGGGGTGACAGGCTGTGTGATCACAGGTGGGGTGGAGGTCATCTCCAAGGCATCACTTCAGCAGATGAAAATATTTGACAATTGTCTTTTCTGGCCTCTCCTTCTGAATAACTTCTCTGATGAGGGAATAAGCATGAGAAAAGAACAGACTTGTATATCCAAGATTAAATTCACTCAAAGGCTGCTTCTTCTAATTGAGGGCACTGCATTTTCAGGGCTTATGTAAAGGCAGTTCTCCTAGAGAGAGAAAGACACACTTGAAAACAATCAAACCCATTATTTTGTAGCCTCTGTTGCATTGTATTTACATTCCAGGATCTTTGACCTGGATGGATAATGCCAGGCATTGCCTGCAAGTGGCTATTTTAGCTCCACTTGTTCTCTTACCTTTTATCTCTTGAACAGAAGTACATGAAATGGAACCACAGAAATGAGAGTTTGGAAATATTTATTACAACTGTCCTCTTGGGGTTGAATGCAAGATGATTTTCAACAGTGTGTATGCTCAGGGCCCATCCAGTCCAGTAAATGACTCGTGTGCTGAGGTTCTCTAGGGAAGCTGGGGCTGCAGAATGATATATTGTGATTGACAAAGTGTATTTGTCCTGGCTTTCTCCTGGGAGCTGAAGAAGGGGATAACTCATTTCAGTAGTCAATGTGCAGAAGAAAATGGATGCTAAATTACAGCTGTCATTTTAAACTATTTGAAATTAGTTTAATGCTCATGGGTGCCAGGTTTTCTGACCTGAAGAGTGTCCTTTCCCATGGTGCAGCTGCTGATGTTCCTCTCTGTGATCCTTCAGTAGGCATCCCAGGGCAAACTCAAACTTTGCATTTCTTCAGATTTATTGGCATTGACACCAAGCTTTCAGCAAAGATTCCAGTTAATCCATGGTGAGATTGGCACACAGGGCTGTGGCAGGAGCCCTTCATAGGCATTTTTACATAAATCAGTTAATAGCCATAGGATGATCGTGATCCCTGGTGTTTATTGATGATCAGGTTCTGCAATCTGAAACTCTTCATCTTGTGTGATTTTCTGAAGCTCTAAGAGTCTTCAAGCTGTCTTTTCCCCTCATATTCTGTGTACTCATAATTGTTTGTCAAGGGACACATTCTTGCTCCAATTGCAGATTATTTGCTCTTTTACAGTGAGGTTGCACCAGATACTTCACACAATGAATGGCTGAGGTTAATTGTTGAATCCCAGCGCTGTCTTAACTGGAGAAACTTCAGCCAGTTTATTTCACAGTGCTCATGCATCACTTCAGATGTTTCTATCTCTTGTCATTGATTAAAATACATGAGTGAGTGCAAATTTATCCTAAAGGGTTTAACAAATATCTTCCTTTTTAGAAGAATATTTCTAGCAATGACACTGTAGGTTCTATACTGCATTTTGATTCAAGAAAAGAAAATACACTGTTGCAAGTCTTGAATGCTTATCAAATTCATTGCAGTTCTGTCTTTCCTAGCTAATAAAATACTGTAGCTTTCAACTTATCCATGTAGAAGATCTGTGATTTGATCTTTGCATCTTTTTCTATAGTCTTAGTTTTATCTCTGAGAAGATAAAATGATCAAAATAAATACATCTCCTTTTCTCAGCAGTGCAAAACCATCAGCTTAGCTTTACTGAAGAATTTTTTTGTGCTACCAATAAAATTTCACGGTCGAAGTCAGCTCTGGAAGCATGAGATCAGGAGTGACGAAGCTCAGTGTGCACACTCCAGAGTGAGATATCAGTTGCTGCCATTCCAGCTGAAAGGACTTGATGAATCTTTGGTGTGTAAAATAATTTTGGTATTGTATCACAGACAGAGTCATCTTCAGGGAGGAATGAGAGTATATTGTTTCTGACATCTTTTTTTTTCTGACAGTTTTACACTTTGACATTTCGCTATCCCAACTTGTTTTCCTACTCACTGACCCAAAATATCATAATGGTCTGGTTCAAAGGCTCCAACTAGCCTCAAATTTTGTGCTCTGTTGAGCCTTCATTTCAGTTTAGTTTACTGAATTGTCAAGGATCTACCTATGAATGTTGGAGAGAGATGGAAAGACACCTTTAGAATTCTGATGATTGAGAAACCATGGTGGGGGCAGAAGGCACGATGTCATACTGCTGCCATTGCATTATTCATGGAAAAATAAACACCATGTTTTGACCTTGATTTTTTTTTTTTTTTTAATTTAAACCTTTCTTTTTCTTTTGTCTCTTGTTCCATTTAGAGTTAGATATATAGACTGTAGGCAAGAAGCCACTAATGGGATTTGAGGAACTGGATAAAACTGTCTTTCCCAGAAAAAAACTTGGCATAATTTTTGAGTTTTCAGTTTTACTGAGTTCTAGGGTCACCCCTGAACTTGGAGAGGTGGGCACACCTTCTTGCCCCTCGAAGGAGAAGGGTGAAGGTCAGAGTGGTCAGTCTGGCAAGGCAGAACTGGTTCTGCAGACAGTAGGACTGAAATATCTTTCTGTCATGGTCTTCTGGTTGTTTTAATAGACTTCTTATAAAAATGAATTCTAGGTTCAAGCAGAGGCCTGCAATAATAGAGATATTGGAAAATGATGCCTGTCCATTGCATTTTTTTCCCCTGGAATTCATCAGCATGAGATGCTGTTGCATTTAAAATCCCTCCAGAAAACAATGAATGTGTTTTCAATCACATCCTATCAGGCCACAGTCACAAGCACAAGGGTTGAGGTGTAGAGTGGGACCATCCTGTTACCCTCAGGGCTGCAACATGGCCCCTTGGAAAGAGCAAAAGTGAAACTTCTGGCTTAGAGAGACGGTGGAATTTGTGATGGAAGCATGTTACACTGGATAAAGGATGTTAGATAAGTGGAACACTTCATTAATGTAGGCCTGTACCTCGCTGCCCTTATGCACTAGATGTCTTGACTAATAAATAGATTTTTTTTTCCAATCAAAAGCAGGGACTGTGGCCCAAGAATGTGATGCTCTGTCCTGGTCACACAGCTGAGTCAGAGTAGCAGTCTCAGCCAGCTGCAGAGCTTTCTCTAGGCCAGCCACACTCCTGGAAACCAGGCTAAAGAAAGCACAGGAGCACACACCCACAGCGATGGGGCGTGTGTCAGTCAGCTGTAAGCATCCATAATTTTGCCCTTCTGAGGAAGCACAGTTTATCTCCAAGTGTTGTGGTGCAGCTCAGGGAAGGGAGCTCTCCCCAGAGCCCTCGCAGGTGGGTAGTGGGTGAGCTCTGAGAGGGAGCTCCCCCTGCCCACCCATGGGTCAGCCCAGCGATGGGAGACACGTAGGCAGCCAAGGAATCCTTGCAGTGGTGGGAGGGAGCTTTCTCGCCTCTCAGCTCTGCTCTGCTGCTGGCAGGGAAATGTGCTTTCAAAGCACAACTTACAAAAGAGGAGCAGGAAAACAAGATGCAAATTAGAGGAGAAATAAACTTCAGAAGAGTTTCCTTTGTGATTATGACTCAGTTGTTCAGAGGCAGACAGCATAGCTTTGGAAGCATCAAAGGCATGTCACCGTACCCTTTAATGAATTCCTTTCTTTCAGTTCCTTTGGACATATGGGGAGGCCACAGATTTGCATGGCACCAGAGCTGCTTGCCCAAACACTTGCCTGTTGCTGGAACTAAAGCAAACAAAATTCAGAAATCTTTAAAATCTTCTTGCTGCTTTTTTACACTCTGCTGGCTATCAGTGCCTTACGGTCACTTCTGTCTCGGTGAATCTGATGAGATGCAGTAGCTTTGTGCCCACAGGTACAGTACAACCTGCACAGTACACCTGCTCTGGTTTTCAGTCTCCAGATACAAACATGGGCCCTCAGTTACACCCCAACCCCAGGAACAAGGAATTACTTGTTTTGGCCAGCAAAAATTCGCTCTGATTCTTTCAGCTTATTATACAGGATGAAGGAACTGCGAAATGTCTCCTCCCACACAGAGTTGATAGCTCTGGAGTTTTTTCCAACATAATGCAATAAGCAAGCTCAATTGCTGGTGTCTTCCTCAGACCTCCACTGTTTGTTGTTCCTGAACAGTCTTTCAGCTCTTGGAGAAAGCTGCAGTGTGAGGTGCTGGAAAGTGCTTTTCCAGACTGATCACCAGGGAGCCAGGACACTGCACAGAAGGAAAGCTGCTCATCATACATCAGCTTTGCCAATGCTTTCGGTGTTCTGTCATTAATATGTAGACAAACTTGTGTCTGAAGTTGCTCCCAGGCCATTCCACCCTGTAAAATGCTAAAGCTGAAAAGGAAACCCCTGAAGCAAGTTCTACCAGGTGAACTTTTCCTGAGAAACCTCCTAGAGCTCCTGTGGGAGGAACAAATAGTGCAAATGCATCTCTTGTCTACCATGGGTGCAAACCTCGAGTCCTGGTTACACAGCAGCTGTATCACTGTATGTAGTTTATCTTTATTTGTCGCTTGAAGGAGGCTGTTGAGAAAATTTAGGCTTTTTCAGGTTATTTCTATGAAGACATTTGAACCAACCTGTCAGCAGTCTGTGTGGCAATATAAATATAGCCAGCCCAGGAGGTAGGAGGGAAAGAAATGCTTATATTTGTCTTTCCTTCCTATTCTGCCAAAGGCTAAGTCAAAGCACCTGTTAAAAAGAGTCTTCAGAGCTATATTTTGAAAGACATTAATTCTGGTGGCCTTTATATCTCGTGTTTTCTGGACTCCCACCTGTCTTGTAGTCAGGGCTGTGGAGCCCACTGAGAGAAAGTCAATATCCTTTGGGCAGCCCAGACTGAGGCAGCTTTTCCTTTTGGAAATCTGTGGTGCCCAGCACTTCTGTCAAATGTTGGTTACTGCACTGGCTTAAAAATAGATCGATACATTCAGTGCTCTTATTTAATCATGCCTAAACCAAGGGAAAAACCAAACCCATAATTTCTAGCAGTTGCTGTCAGTCCTGTGGCAGCCTGCCAGCGTCATGGCTCGTTGGATACTGTGGACAAATGAAAAACTGGAGGAATTCCACTGACTCACGCATTTTGCTTGGGTGGTCCCTGCATCTTTATTGGCCCTGAGGCTTTGCTGCCCTCGTTTTAGAAACCAGTCTAACTCTTGAACATGCACAGATTGGCGAGATTTTAACAGAGAAGCCTGGCTTTGGAGGTTGGGAAAATAGAGCAAATTCCTTGTGTAGGGATGGGCAGGTGGCAGGGCTGGGAACAGCAGCTCCATTGCTAATTCCATGCTGGATCTGCTGGGTCACATTCCCTTCCCTTGCTCCCTGCCCAGCAGTGCAGACTGGGCTTGCCTTGCTCCTGTGGAGTAACAGCTCTGATGTTATACATTAACATCCAGTTTAGCAAGGATGCTGGCAGAGCAATAGAAGAAGGCAGGAATTTGGAGAATTATTTAATTTAATCCTGCTCATCCCAGTCTGATTTAGCTGGGGTACTTCCACAGCAGAATCAGCCCCATGTAAACAGTGTCACCGAGTGATGGCTCTCTGTGCTTTCCATAAATACCCAGTCCTGTGTTAGTGACTGCCCTGCAGACCTGCTGTCAGATGAGCCAGCTTTCTACATGCTTTTAAGCACTGTATGTGTGTATTTTAAATGTTAGCTGTTTATTTTGGTGGCATAACAGCTGGAGACCATTATGGTGTGACAACACTGCTCTCCTGCACCTCGTAGGAAATTCAGTTTGGTCGACCTACATTTATCCCAGCCTCCACACAAACCTGCTCTGTAATCTCTCGCTTGTGTTGCTGCAAATCTGAAGCACTGAATCAGGAAACAGAGGCTCGCCAAAATTGTTAAATAAGCAGAGGCCGTGTTGTTTGGAGACTGCCACTGCATTTCCTTGCTCACATGGTCCTGGAATGTGTCTCCTGGCAGGGGGGAAGGGAGCATTTGTGAATGCAGTTCTCAGAATGAGTCGTTATGGTAATTTTTTTTTTTTCCCCCTTAAATTTGTGAGTTAGGATTTCATGTTTCTGAAATAATAAGTTAGGACCAGGCAAAAATCCTGATATAACAGCTGGTACTTGCTGAGAGGTCTGATACACATGTGATATGTGAGCAAGGTAAAAAAGCATCCTTTTAGGGAGGACTATTTTTAGAAGTTACAAATCCTACCTCTTCCATGCACTGTCCTATTTTTAACCAGGAGTGCTTCCAAGCTCTCAGCCCTGCTCCCAGCTGTGGTCTACAGGAGCCTTCTGTACAACATCATTTTGTTAAGAGCTTGTTGCCTGTTATGGAACACGAATGTTGTGATAATTGCTCTGTGTTAATCAAAGACAAAACGGCTACACATTAATTTCACCTTTCTTTTAATATCCCTTCGTACAGATCTTGGAGGAGGTTGCCAGCCTGTAAGCTGTGAGCAAATTTGGCTTAGCAGGTAGTTAGCACAGAGCAGCTTGGCTGGAGCTGTGAGATGTTTGCAGAGGAGTAGAAAAGTGCAGATTCTACACAGCCCTCCCCTTCTACTTCCCTACCTTCAAGAGCTTTCATCCTCAGAAGCAGCCCTGACACTTCTGCTTTTTAGGCCCAGGAAGGAGCATCCCACAGACAATAAGGGGAAGTTTTTGGTAAGCAATGAAGTGTGGGACAGGACAGCCCATGAGCATGAAGAGTTGCAGTGACAAGTGATGCAAGCTCCCTTACTGTTGGCAAAGGAAGGAAGGGAGAGACTGGCAAAACCCATCCAAGCTGTAGAAAAATTTCTGACCAAAAGGGGAGTGTTTTGTACATAATGACTCCTTTTTACACATACAAGTCATAGCACAATGATGCACACTTTTCCAGGCAGACAGATGTTGCCTGTTGACAATTGGGTCAGAAAAGGTTGCATCTGTAATGAATATGTGATTAGTAATTACCCTGCACTGGGCCTGTGTGAAGAACTTGCTGATTTCCTGCAACTCCCTATATACTGGGTGCTATTGAATCCCGCTTGTAAGCTCTTGAAAGTCTGGCTAACACTGCAAGTGTGATGTAATGAGCATCTTTGTAGTGGTGGGATCTGAAGAGATGGGATGAACATCTCCTCAGGGTGTGATACAGGGGTAGGTGAACAGGGTGCATGAGAGTTGTGTGTCAGAAGGAGGTGGAGAAGAATGAAAGGAGATTCAAAAGCAAGAGAGGGAGGATGTAAGATAATGATCCTCTAAAGGCAGCTTCTAAATTTGCACTTCTTCAGATGTGAGCAAGAACTGCCCAATCAGTCCATGATGCCCCATCAGTGTCTGTGATATTCTGCTCTCCTTAATGTGTTTGATGCCCCTCCTTCAGCTGGACTGGATCTCTCCCTCTTGCCCTCCCTGCCCTTTCTCTTGGGTTTGCACAGATAAATTGCATCCACACTTTCCTGGAGGAGAGATGGGGTGTCCACCTCAACATGAATGAATTTCTCCAATCTGATTTCACTGTTAGTCTTCTCTGTGAAATTGTCCTCAAGAGAAGTTCTCTGAGGATAAAATGAGTGTAAAAAACTTTCAAATGGCATACTAGGAAAAGAAAAAGGAGTGTTTCTGAGGGCGATAATGCCAAAGTGTTATGCTTTTTTCTGCTCCATTCACTTCTGCTTTTCTGTTGCGGCACGGCCTGGGAATACAATATGCTGCTCTGTGATGGCAGAGGCTGTTCTTGCAGTGTTTCCATCACATTCAGAAATAGGAAGAACAAGATGTACCACGAAAAAGATTATTTTTGTGAGACTTCAATCCAGCTTTGCAATTCCAAGTGCTTCAAATCTACGTCTGATCTTTGGCATATTTGCATATATCAAACTAGCTTTAAGGCTCTGCCCATTGCTGGCTCTGCAATCTTGCACCCAGTTTCCCACCTTCTTGTTCTAAAGGTATTTTGCTCCTGACTTCCACCACAGGAAATTAGGCTTGGCAGTGTCCACTTCAGTCGATATATAGGGTGGCCTTGAGACATCCTCCTCTGAGGCACTTTTTTCAGAGCTAGAAGGTTGAGTGTGGTGCCTGTGGGAAGACTCAGGCATTGCCAGAAGGGTGGTTTATGTTTCAGGTGGACTGATTTGTGTCTGAGCATGTTTCTTGGTTCTGGGAGGATGGAGTATCTATGGAAATATTGTTTATATGTCTAAACAGGGGGGATGCTGGAGAGAGGTAACAGATATTTGACCAGTTCTTGGGTTAGTTATACCAGTGAATTCAAAGCAGACAAGTTCTGTTCAGCAGCAGTAATTACAGAAGTGCTGTGGGGTTCTTTGGGGGTCTTTGTCTCCAAGAATGAGGTTCCTGTATAGTGGTGTCATCCCTCAGGAGCTGTGGCTGTTGGCCCTGGCAAGCAACTCCCACATTGGTGGTACATTGCAGTGGCACCTCAGCAGGGAAGCAGACTTGACGTGTTGGGGAAGGTGGCCTCTTCTATTTGATTGTGAATTATCTGCCTTTAATATAGTTCAGGCACACAAAGCTTTATTTTTAGATGCTGATTCCTTTTTGTAATTGGATATAATGGCTAAAATAGCTCTTCTTCAATGACCCAGTTCTCATCAGGAGTGACACTGACACCAAAATAAATGTTCTGATCCTCCTTTGTGTTTCTGTATTCCTTTTTCTAAAAGTTTGGGCTGAACAGACACGTGAACATTGTCCAAAAGCTGCAGTGCTCCAAGGAGCTGGAGCCCCTTGTCTTGGGCTGCTACTGCTGTGCCAGGCCAAGGCAAGAACAGAGCCTCAACCCAGCCTTGGCAACCCAAGTGCATGGTCATCATCATCATCATTATCATCATCATCATCATCCTCATCAAAAATGCTCAGTGCTCCCCTCCAAGCAGAGCATTGTTTCTACTTCCCAGTTGCATTGTGCTAATATTCTCCTTAATTAAAGTGTTGCGAAACTCATGACTCAAAGATGAAGTCTAAGAAGGAGTTTGTCAGCCCCAATGTTTTCTGACTCTGTCTGGTGACCTAATCTGTAAGTAGGAACCTGCCCTCCTTGGTTATAAAACATTGCAAATAATGATGCCAGAAGCTAAGCTTTATCAGCCGCCTCTTCTTAAAAAAGATTTGTTGTATAATGGTGTGTCAGGTGTTCTTTTGCTGTGATTTAAGGGTCTGGGTCTGCTCGTTGATTTAAATATTTTCCAAGAGTATTGTAAACCTGGATATTGGGTCAAATTTCTGGCTTGGAAACCTTAATGGTTCAGTAACTCACAGGCTCTTTTTAATAAAAGCCCTCAGGAGAAGAGACGTGCCAGGGTGCAGTGAAATATGTGCTCTGTTCACAAAGACGGCAGCAGCTGCATCAGATGATTAATATTTTGTACATCCTGACACTGAAATGCGGGATTTGGCTGAAGGATCCAGGTATTGTTGTGTCATGGCCATATTTTATTACATTTTAAGATACAGCCACTGAAATGGCACCTTTGCTTCCACATGATAAATAATGGAAATAAAAGCTGATTAAATAACAGCCTTCCAAGAGGGGAGAAGCTGCTAGGAGCTGGTTTGCTTTGTCTTGGCCTTCTTTTTTCTTGAGGTAGTTTATAGTGTATGGTAAAATGTTCCCTGGGAACTGAATTATATAACTTTTAGCAGCGTTAATGTGTGATGAAACGAGCACTCAGCCATTCAATTAACACTGTGCTATTACTTACACTGATAGACACAGACATATTAATGGCATCTGCATTGATAGGGGGTGACCATAAAAATACTGCCATTGTCAGCAGAAGGAATTGCTGGGTGGATGTGCAGAAGGGTTGACATAAGAAAGAATAAAATCCTGGTGGTGCTGGTGCATTCCCTTCCTGTCATGGGACCTGCTACACGTTCATAGTTCTGCCAGCAGAATAAACCTGGGATGGAAACTTTCTGTGTTGCTGTGTAGCTGCTTCAGCAACTACTGGGTTCTTCTGTTTGTTATTTTTCCTTTTATTTTTTTTAAAAAAGGAGGGGATAAACCCATCAGTCCAATGTTCCATCTCTGAATGCTCCACTGCTCAGAGGAAGCACAGGGAGAGCTCAATGTTTGTATTAGAGAAAGCGGGAGCTGAACAGGTAAAGAGAAATCTTTAATCCAGGAGGGGAAGTGGGAACAGAACCTCAAATTGCCTGTTCCTCTCCAGATTTCTATGTATGTCAGGAAAGAATGAGATCTGTGGTAAATCCACATGGGATAACTTGACCTGATACTTGGTTCCCTAGAACACACAAGTTTAAGTAACCTTTGCAGATTTTTCCTTTAACATTAAATTCAAATACAAATTTTGTCATGTCTTCAAGTTCTATCTTCCTGAGAACAAGGAACAAATTGTCCTTCTGCAGTTAAGTACAAAATCCCAACACCACAGACATCTGAAACTCCATCACAAATGTCTTGTATGGCACAAAGTAATATGCTCCCAGTGGCTGGGTGGTTATGCTGGCAGAAATCAGTGCTTGGCAGATGGAGCAGCTCTGAAACAGCTTTAAAAAAACATACCAGCAGCACTAGGAGATGAACAAAAGGTAGGCTCCCTCCAAACTCCCCACTGCATGTGTTATGTTTGCACAGCTCCCACCAGCAGTTTATGTTAGCAGATTTATGGAGCTGGCTTAGATTTATGGCCGGGAAACAGAGCATGGAAGCCCCAGAGGACAGCATCAGTTCCCGCCCCTGGGCAAAGTCCTGCCCTTATCAGCAAGCCCTGCGCCAGGTGCTGGGCTGCAGAGAGCTCATGTGGGGCCAGCTGCTGTTTGTGACCCCTTCCAGCAAGAGCTTGGTGTTCTCCTGCCCAAACCCTGCTGAGTTACCTGAGTTACTTGGGGTGCATCCCAGCGGGAGGATCCATTCCTGCCAGGGATGGCAGTGCTCCTGTTTCAGCCTCACCTGCCCATGATCCTTGAAGCCTTCTAGAAAAAGTCTGTAGTTGTGTTGAGGTTTTGTTTTTTTTTTCCTTTTACTTTTTTTTGAAAGTGTTGTAAAACAAGAAAAAGGGAGAGGTTTACAAGACAAAGGTGAATTAGCTTGATGTCCAAAGTGCTGGCTTTCATCCCCTCTGATCTGTTGTGAGGGGTGACTTAGTTTTATCTGTTGATTATTGGGCTGAGCCCAAAACAACAGTTTAGCCTATGAGTGGTTTATGTTGATATCCATCACCTCAGTTTCACAGGTTAGGAATTTTAACCCATGCAGTGCTTGGATGTTCAGCACAGTGCTTTTCTCACCAGTGCAGCACCAAATGCCCACTACATAAATCAAAGACTCCACGCTGGGAAACCAGTCCCCAGCAGCTCAGACACCTTCCCCATGAGCATTGATCACCTGTCTGTTTGAGGACTGGGTTTAAAAATCACCATTCAGGTACCTTTGTAGGAGGTTGGGAGTCTACCTGATGTCCTGTTAAGTGCTGGCTCTGCAGTGTTGGAGATGGCTCAAGCAGCATTACAGCTGATTGTATTCCTTTGCACTGTGTTGCTTTTAGTGCTTACAGCTTTGTCAGCTTTCAGAGCTTGACCTGAGGTTTTCCATGCAGAGCATCTACCTCAGGGTGAGATTTTGGGAAGAAATACAATTTTCAGTGCAAACAGTTGTGGCACAGTGTTTTTGGCTGAACACATGTTATTTTACCATGTTCACACAGAAGTATAATTCTTAGAGTTACCAGGTACTCCCAAGCCTTGCAGTCTGGGGAGAGAGAGTTTTGTCACCTTAGAAGAGCATTATTGAATCACTTAAGTGTGCTGAACTTTATGGTCTGAAAGACTTTATTTTGTGATGAACCTCTGAAAGATTTTATATTTTATATGCTTGGTGGGGGTCTGAGTAATGCATCTTCTCCATAAGGTTCATCTGTGATGGGCATGCACATGCCATGGCTGTGGGAGCTAATGCAGGGGTTTCTTGTTCTTAGTCTTCCCACTCATTTCTCAGTGGCTCAGGGACCAGGACCTGAATCAAAACGCCATTTATCTCCTTCTACAATTCCTTTAGCTTTAGTTTGCATTTTGACCTAAAAATAACTTTTCTTTCAGGTCTTCTTTGTGGTAGGATGAACTCTTTTGAGTGCTGATTTTTGAACCCAATATTGTCTTGTTTAATATCAGGTTTGCCTGACATAACCTAGTTCTGACGAAGCTACATGGGTTTTTTATGTTGCTAAGAACAGAGAAAGGTGAATTTATTTGGGTTTTTTTTTTCCTGGTAAAATAATGAACTGTAAACTGATGTGTTTATCTGGACATTGTCTCTGCCATACTGTATTTTTTTCTTCCAGTACCACCCTGGCATCATGCCCATGTAATTAAGTCAAAACGAGTAAGCAACACGTGCTTTGACTGTGCCATGTGGCTCCCTATTGTATGTGTTACAATGGAGCTCCTCAGAACATGCGGGTTAATTAACATCTTTTAGGAACCTGAATAATAGATAATGGTGCACAGGGCTTTTAACGTGTTGGGCTCTAATCAGTTTATTAGAAGACAGATGAAGACAACACAGCAGGGCTGTATTATTCTTGCCTCTAGCCTTGGAAATTAAACTGCATAGCATTTATTTGAAATTAACCAAATGTGATCTGTTTAAAAATGTACTAGGACCCGTTTTGTTCAGGTCTATACTTTACTTGTTTGTTTGTTTTCCCTGTTTCTGGAGGGGAAAGACAACCATGTTCAGCCCTTCCAGTGCAGTGTAGCACTCACCAGTATTGCTTTTGAAAAGTCCCCTTTAGCTTAATTAACAATACAGTCTGTACCCAGGCAGCATTAATTAATCACTTGCAAATGGCAGTTTTGAAGATGGCAGTGGCGACTACTGTTAGCAATCTGCAATCAGCTTTTGCAGCCCAGGGACGGTCCAGAGGAGCTGTGAGTAAGCAGCAGGCTTTTTGCTCTTTTTCTTTTTGTAATGTCAGAGGTAAAACTCCTGTTTTGTTCTGTACTTGCAGATCTCTGTCTCCACAGGGCAGAATCCAGTGGTGCAAAGGACAGGCTCTGATGGTTTGACACTCTTGCATGCTGATGAGTGAATCTCCTTTTTTCTCTGCTACCTTGCAGCATCCTCTGCACAAACCAGAGAGCTGTCACACTGCCTGCTCTCCCACATCTGTAGAACATTTCACAACCAGATGGAGATACCTGAGCACTGACCCACATCACCTGTCATTTTAGGACAGAGGCTGCTCTGCAATGTGACAAGTAGCTGAACTGCCTTTAGACTTTCCTGATGCAAGCCAGGACTCACAAGCTGAGAATCAGGTTTTACTTTCATCACTTAGGTTGCTTTGGAGATCAGTTCTCTGACCTTTGGCAGGCTGTGAGTGCAGGGATACAAGTGCTGGCAGGCTGGAAGCCAGCTGGAGTGACTGTGCTCTAGTCAAAACTTTGTCACAGCCCCGTCTGTGGTGGCAATCCTGAACTTGTGCCTTTGTCACCCCATCACTGAGATGACTTGCAGAACCTGTAAAGTACATGGTGGTACCCAGTGTGTCCTCATTTACAGAGGCAGCACTGAAATGTGAATCTTTATACTCCTGAGGATAAGAAGGAAAAGTGCTTTCCCTGCAGTTCTTTGAAGGGTTTTACTAGCTGACATTTTTAGGCCTTTTTTCTATTGGTACAGAGCCTCTGTGGATGCCCCCTCTCTCCCTCACCCTGCTGACACCTTAGACAGTGAACTCAAAGCTTCTGCTCAAAACCCTGGTGCTTGCTGGCTTTATCAGAATGCAGCAGCCTCCATTCTTGGTGGGCTTTAATGGGCTGAGTGGAAGTGAGATGCCTTGGTCATGGTACTGGGGTGAAACAGGAGCTTTCATCCAGGGGAGAGAGAGAGAGAAGCATGGCTGAAGGGTAAGGAATCTGTGTGATGGGGCAGATAGAGCCTCAGCTTGGCTGCTGCTCTCATGGCCTTGTAGAAGTAGAGGGAAGATACAACACAGCACCTTCCCCACAGGAAGATAAAGACGACAATAGGATGGTATCCAGCACAAAATGTGAGAGATGTTTGGTGATGGAGTGCTGGGAAGACCCCAGAAATCTTGTCTTGTATTGTCTCCTCTGCTGTTGGCCAGCAGTGGAAAACGATGTCTGTATTTTGCTCTCAGTTTATTCTTTCTTCAGAGGGGAAAAAGGCAATATTTCCACCTTTTTTCCCCAGAATAATCTGAGATCAAGGACTGTGGAATGTGCAGTCCCTGAAATGAGTGTTGTTACTAAGCCGAGGCCATAGAGATGTGACCTTTCTAGCCTCTACTGTGTCAGCTTGCAGTTTATTTCTCTAGCTGGTATTTAGGAGATGCTGACCCTTGATCCCAGCAGGCAGAGTTGCTCCTCTGATCTGTCCCTAAACCAAAATGAGCCAGGTGACTGAGCATATGAGCAGGTCTTTGCTAATCTGCCTCCTCTAGACTGGAAGGAGGTAGGATGCCTTTGCACTGATGGCTCGGCCACGGCCAGCGGCCCTGACTAGCAAAAGACATAATGAGAAGTAAAAAGCAGGTCATGGCTGCACTCGAGAGGGAATATCTGTCTGTGGTTTAAGTCTTAGAGCAACATTTGTTACTGCTATTGGGCAGACCTGGTGGTGTAGGAATGGAGAACCACCCACTAAACTGTTCTTAAATTGTCCAGGGAGTTCCGATGCGCCTCGTCCGCTGTAAATACGGCTCCAGGTAGCAAGCAGAAAGTGATGGAACTGTCTGCTCTCTTCTTTATTCATGCCAGCTCTAATTTTTCTTACAATGACAGGTAAAGGGAGAGGAATTTACCTTGCCTCTGCCCACAAAGATTACACGGAGCCAGCAGGCAGTGCAGAGTCACTTTTCAGTAATGACAGTGCCCTGTTCACGTATATTAACTTCTTTTGCCTTCTGCCTCTGGATTATTCACGAGCCAGACAGTATGCTGCCTAAATACCAATAGTGAGTAATGAGGATTAAGTGTTACCTCTAATTCCATCGTTATGAATATTTCAGAACTTCCTGTTCAGGCTTATCTGCTATTTTGGTGCAAAAAAGGCAAGTCTTGGGAATTGAGCTGCTGCTGGCCGTGACATCACAGCGCTGTGATTTGGGTCTGGCGTGACACATATTCCAGAGAGCTAAGCTCAGTCAAGCCTCTTATGTAGATGTGTCTGAGAACCTCTGTGGAGAGAGAAGCATTTGTTAGTGAAAGGGGTAGATTTCTAGTGTGTAACAAATGTGATTTTTCTGACTGCTCCTGCTACTTTTCTTTTCCCCCCAGTTTGCTTGCTGAGCAATAAAATTCAGACCCTAAGCCAGCATATGAGTTAGGGAGAAGTTGGGAAACCTTTGGCTTGGTTCCAGTTCGGGAATAGCCACTTGTAAAACCTGGGATCAGGCAGGGGGTGGTGCAGGTACTCCCCTGGCAGATGTGGTCTCCTGGAAGCAGATGGGGGAGGAATACTCTAATTCCTGGGCTAATAATGGTAAAGTGGCTTCTTCATTCTTTGGCAGATTATAAAAAAAAAGTAGTCCTCGCTGGGAGTTTTTTTTGGAAGTGCTGAGTGAGCAGCATCCAGGAGGTTTGGGAGTGGAATTGCTCAGTCTGGAGAGTTTTTCAGGTCTCATAATCACCCATGACATAAGCTGTGACAACAGTGAAACAAAAGCAAGCTCCCCCATGCAAAGGGATGGACTTTCTGTGCCTGTCTCAGGGTCAGGTGAGATCTGTAGGTGTTGCATTTGGGATGTGCAGCATGGCTCTCATCAAGCTCCTTTCCCCCCTTTCAAACACATTAAAACCTCTCTTCAGCACTTCTGTGCAAGCCCAGAGTTACTTCAAATGCCAGTATTAAAGGGCTGTAAAGGTTTGTGGAACGGTTTGTCTCCTCTGTGTACCAAGAGGTGACCTGGTTTCCTCCACATTCTCTTTTCTTGCTGTGACAGGACCACAGGCGCTTTCCTCTGCGAGCTGTGGAGGAGGAGGAGTGGCACAAAGTGGTGGTTTGGGGGACAGGGTTCTGTTCACTGCCTGCCACAGCCAAAGGGGAGGCTGCAGCACGTTTCTTATCCAGCAGTGTGTAGAAAGCAGGATCAGTGCTAGACAGCACTCAAAAGGCAGGATTAAACACACTGTTTGCAGCAGTGCCTGTGTAGTCTTGTCACTTCAGGATGGATGAAGGGTCCTTTAAAAACAGCTCATAGATCTCTGGGTCCCCAGAAGGGTTTTTGAATTTCATACTATCAGTCAGCTCCTCTTTTTGTATTACAGCTGCGACTGAAAGGAATAGTGGTTTTCACATGCAACATCACATACATTTTTCCCCTTGTTCACTAGTTCAGTATTAGCAATGAGCACGAATGTAAAATTGTACATCTGGACACTTGAAAATAATCCCCTTGCAAAAGCCAGGAAGAGCAGTCCTACATTGACTGTGGTGATAAAGGAGATGTGACCCAACAGCTTTGCCATAATACTGCAGGGCAGTGATACACTTACTGAAGTCATGAACTAGATGGATTCTAACCTATTTAGACTGTGAAAATTGCATATTTCCTAACTGTCCTTCATGGCACATACTTCAATTACCATTCTGAATGGTTACTGTCCCCTATTAGTATTACATAGTATTAATAGTCATTTAGTGTCAAAGAAAACTTTTATCTTTCCTAAGTGGAAGGGTGTAATAATTTCCCTGAAGGCTTCAGTTAGTCACTGGAGATGAAAACCCTCCATGACTTCAGTGCCCAGGTAATTTCCCTTAAACAAATGCCCTGCTGTGGACTTATGAATGGTCTTGTCAAGATGCAGTGATTAGAACTTTCTGCTACAATCTCCGTATTTGAGGACGTTCATAAAGGTCACTTCCAGATCAGAAAGCCCCTTGTGATCCTTGCACCTTCCTGCTGGGAAAACAAGACACGTCGGGTTTGCAGAGGGAACCTTGCTGGGTTGTGTCTGCTGGACACTTCTCACTGTGGCAAGTGTTTAGTAAGGTTTAGTAAATTCGTTCAAATTGAAGTGCTTTGCATCAAATTTATCCAAATATTCAACAGAAGGTTGCCAATGTTATGTATTTGGGCGGAGACAAAAGATCTCTTTATATAATGTAGCACTGAGATAAAACAAATTCTAGGCAGTTATTTCCCCCCTCTATCAACACATAATGTTTCAATAATTTCAGTGAAGTTGGGAATGTTTCTTTTGGCAAAATAAATCACAAGGGCTGATGATTTGTCTCGACATCGGACTAAAAGAATTATTTTCACAGGGATGGAAAAATCTTTTCTTTTTACTGTGCTACTTTGCCAAACCTTCCACAGAACAATCTAAGCCTCTAAATCTGTGAGTGGTGGTGTGCTTTCCTTCTCTTGGCAACTCCTGGTGCACTGAGGAGCCTCCAAGGTGTCTGTAGGTGTTTACCTCCTTATTTTATTGATCAGGTAAAGGAAAAAGGTGACGAGAAGAATTAACTTCAAATGCTTTTAGAGTTGAGAAAAGGAGCAAAACTTGGATAACGTGAAAAACTAAGTCCCCTTCTCCTCCCCACAGTTCAGGTTACACTGGCAGGGGCAGAGCAGAGAGCTTTCTGGCAGACATATGCCTGCTTTGCAAAGCAGAAATCATCACAATAAACGCAGAGTGCCTTCTGCATGTGTGCTCTGGATCCTTATAAACATAGTGCTGGCTTTATTACTAAAAACCTCTGGGAGATGATAAAAGAATAGAGTGAAAGTGAAGGTGGAATGTTCCCCTGAGATAGTCATTCATTTGTGAGACTTTATTACAAAACTAAGTTAGTAGTTTTCCTGTATCCCCCACAGGATGCAAGTTTGGTGGCATACAGCAGAGTTTCACATTAATTTTTATCAAGATCCTGTGGGCAGCTTTATTGAGATCTGCTCAGAGGGAAGCTGAAACCAGCCCTGGCAGCCTACAGCCTGAGAGGCTGGGAGCAATGCCATGGAAAGCCTGGCTGGAGAAATCCTGATGGCTTTGAAGGAGAGAGTTGTCAAAGAGTTTGATACACCCTGGACAATACACACTCATGACCAAGTCTACAAAGATGTCTGCCATTTAAGAGGGCCTAAATCAGGATTCATGGGGATTTTTCTTGAGTTTTAGATGCTTTGCAGGACATCAGCAATGTCGTGGGTCATGTTTCCTTTAAAATTTGTTACCTGTGAAGAACAGAAATTCCTGTTGAGTGTAATTGTGATAAGTCGCTTCAGGACTGCTGCTTTGAGAAGGTGCCAGGCACCTGTGTCCTTTGTGACTGTGATGTGTGCCAAGCCCTTGACTTGTTTCTGTGCTCGATGAGTGAAAATAAAATTAAGGCTTGATTATTAAAAGGAGAAGGACATACACTTCAATGGGTGACTGTACAGACTATGAGAAGGGATCCATCACAGCAGAATTTAAAGTGTCTAATGTGCAATCTGGGCATTTCATACCAGCTCGGGAGAAAAGAGGTGGAAGATTAGGACCCTCATTCCCTAAAGCCCTGGGAATATCCTTGGTCATATGCCTTAGCCTCTTGGTGCCTCAATCCTCTGTCCTCTGTGGTTTAATGAAGAAAATACCTGAAGTGTGTGATGTGCAGTGACAGGAGCCTCTTACTTCCCTTCAGCAAGAAACAGTGTGACTTATCCTTATGCAAGGCTTGATCCCCATGTGCCACTGAACCATCATTTCTTTTTTTGGAAACAAGGAGATGGTAAAAATTAGAAGGTAGAAATTAAAAGGTGGAGGAAATTAGAGGTTTTCTTCTCACGGAAAGATCAGTTTTCCTGCCAGAGTGAACTTGCTATATCCTACCAACCCACAGAGGAGCTTCTGTGCTTTGATATCGCTCTGCGATACCCCATAATAAGCATCTACAATACCTATAAATACAGACAACATTTGTGGCCAGGCTGTTGCTACTTTGGATCTTGCACAGAGCTATTCCAGGACCACATATTCATGCCAGTCAAGAATTTAGTGTGTTTAAGACCCCTCCTTTCAGCCAAACATGAATGAGCCCATGAAGCTGGTGTTTGTTGGGTGGAAACAGTCAGAAAGTGTCCATACATCTGCAGAAACCTAATGCTTTCAAGCCTTCCATTCCCCAGAGTCGGCTAAAACACAGGAAGAAAATGGGAGCCTGATACTTGTTGGGTGAAAAAGGCCCCAGATTTTTACAAGGAGTTTTGGTTCTAATTTTAGGTATAAATTAGCATTGGGTTGCTCATATCATGTCACAGCTGCTCAATCCCAGCTGATGTGGGAACAGTGGGGACAAAGCAAGTCCCCACTTAAAAATTAGTCCCCACTCATGTACTGGTCTACAAAATCTCTATGACTTCTCAACAACCTTCCAAATTTCTGTCTTTGTTGCTTATGGTATTTCCCTGTTCTCTCTTCAAGCCTTTCTCTCCCTGAAGCCAGCCTGGTAACATAACCAGAAAGGGTGGTTCTTGCAATGGGTTTCCACAGCACATTAATAACTAATCAAGGCTGGAATCGTAGCAGGTGGTTAAAAAGGGCCTGTTGGTCATCGTTTCGAGCTCTGGCAGGAAGCCTGCCCTGGAAAATGTAATTACTGTCCAAAAGAATGCGACAAACTCTGCCAAAAATAATGAAAGTAGATCATGGTCCAAAGCCACACCAGCTGAAACATGTGGCAGTTTGTGGGGGCTGGCCAAGCGCGTCCCGCGGGGCGGCTCCGTGTGGAACGGCTCTGCCTCCCTCTGCATGCGGGAAAACGGGGAGAGCTTTGAAACTTTCCACACACGGTGTTTTGGGAACAAAGTGTCTGAGAGCGGTGGTTTTTGTTAACTCTTCGGGTTTTTTCTTTGTTTGGCTCTGTATCACATGCTCTGAGAATTCATCACGTAGAAGTGACAGTGGGTTTTTGACCAGAAATAATAACATGATCTGTTTTGAATTTCTGGGTAGAATTTTCAGTGTCCCATCTTTTTTTTTTTTTTCCCCCCCTCACAAAACTTAAAGTGAGGATAAGCAGCCACAGTCTCATAAAGCCTTCTGGCTTCATCCACTGCATTTTTCTAGTGGTGCATTGGTCCATCAAAGGCTTTTTGACCAATTCCACGTACCAGGACTTTGCAGTAGAGATAAACCTTGTGAAATGATGATAAAAGAGGCAGCTCTATTTGCTGGTTTGGAAATTGCTGTTTCCAGCTTCCTGTCATAGAGTCTCTAGGATTCCTCCCTGCAGCAGTTTTTTTTAGCTGGATTATTTTAAAAGTATGAGTATCTTAACTTGGATTGCTTCACAGGATTTGGCTTGGAAATGGCAGCGCTGGCAGCTCAGCTGGCAGGATGTGCAGCATGTGGGTGCTAACAAGTTCTATCAACCTCTGAGTCCAGCTCAGATACAGCCAGAATAGCATGGTTGTCTGAAACTGGTTTCATTTTCTGAGCAGTTCATTTGCCTGTGCAGTTCTAAGGGGTTAACATCCTCCAGGAGGTGATTGCTGGAAGAGGGTAATAAACAGTCAGAAAAACGAGAGAGTCGACATGAATTCATTAACAGAGCCACACTGCAGATGAGCAGGAGTGACAGCACCAAAATGACTCTTAGAAATACTACTCAGAGATATTTGCAGTTGCCTGGTTGGTTGCAACTCCATTTTTGTCTAATCAGGATGAAGGAATGCCTGCAAAGAGAAGGCACTTGAAGCCAAAAATTTGGGAATTAAGAAGCTTGTATTATTTTTATTTTATTTTTTTAACCAAGCCAACAAATAAAAGGAAAAAAAGGCAGAACAAATCCACACCTTCACCCTTTTGAAAACATAAAGCCCATCAAAAAGTAGCAAATTCAGAGGTGGACATCTCTGAACAAAGTGGCAATTGGATATTTATCATTAAAGCCATTACTCCCAGAGGAGTGACCTTGCAGAGTCACACTAGCTCCTGAAAGGTCATTGAGGAGGAGTAATATGAAGAATTTTGAATAATCTGTTTCAGAAATAAGAGGCCATCACAGACCTTCCTATGTTCATCCTACTTGGCCAGCTAGGGTAGCTTTCCTAAGACAAGGGTGACCTCCCACTGAACACCCTTAACTGGGCTATTCTGATATGACTGATTTTAGATGGGTTGTTCAGCTGCTTTTAATTCACTTCTCAACTTAAAAGGCAATTCCAGGTCTACTATGGGAGAAATGCTGTCTTCTCCAAGAGCCTCCATCCAACCCCTTTCCTGGAGGACTGGAAAAGGGCTTTGTTTCATCTTTCAGCTGTGGCTGCTTAATTAAGGGAGACAAGCCCATAATGATAGCAGCAGCTGTTCTTTCCCCTGGACAGAAAGAGACTCTTCAGGGACAGGGTCCTCCTTGGCACAGAAGAAAATATTCTTGTGAAAACAGCACTGAAGAGGCTGGCAGCTCCCCATGGCTTCAGACTTGCTAAGAAACCTCAGGAAAACACCCATGTGGCCTGTAGTTTTGGCAAGAGAAGGGATGGAATGCTAAATAACACTCTCTCAGGAGCATAGTCCTCTGGATCCAGTCTGCAGGGTTTGTGCTGATACTGCAAGCGACTGTTAAATAATTATTTGGAAGTAATCTTAGATTGGGGGATTATCCTGCATCCAGCCAGTCTCCCCATCCCCCCAGACTGGCATCTGGCATCCCTCAGACTTCCCCACATGGGGTAATTGGGGGGGATATTTGGAGGGGGTTGTCAGACTGGATCACCCCCATTGCCTGCCCTGGAAGATTTTGTGAGAACATGGTGCTGTCCCACCCATAAGTAGTACATACTTAGACTTCCCAAATTTCTCTTGCTGAGAAGTTTACACAGAGCTTGTTGAGATGTAGCATTGCCATGAAACAAAGCACAACAAGAGCCCCAAGCCCATATTTCCCACAGGGATCCCCTCAGATGCTTTGGGGACACCTTGGCCACCTGCTGCTGCTGCCCAGAGGAAGCAGGTGGAGCTGAAACCTGAGCATGGCCAAGGGCTGAGCAGCCTCTGCAGTGAGGTGCCTCCAAGGGAGGAGATGGGAGCTCCCAGGCCAGCACCCTCAATGTCTGTAAAAGCAAATACTTATCTGCTCTAAGAAGCAAACAGTGGATTTGATCCAAAGCCATTTAAGATCAGTGCAAGAGTTCCCCTAAACCTCAGTGAGATTTGGGTCAGGGCAAAGAATGACTATTGTCAAGAGCAAATGCTTTTTTCTGATGGCATTTGCAACATGAGGAAACAGAAACAACATGAGTTTTGTTTTCAATTTCCTTTCCTTCCTGACAGCTCGGCCATTACCAGAGTAGATTTAATCTATTGTGCAAAGGAAAGCACGGCGCTATCCTAAATGGTGGGTACAGATAACTGTTATCAGCACTGGCTTCCCAGCAGCTTGCCTGATGTCATTGGTGATTCCCAGGCCTCTCCTTGCCTCAGAAATTTAGGATGGGCTTACCCAGTGCCAGGTGCCTGTGAGTCATCCTCCACCGAGCAGCGTAGTCCGTACCTGCACAGCAGCCAGGCAGAGGAGACTTGAAGAGACATCTCAAAATGTGTGAAAACTGGTGTTGCTAAAAGTGGAAGTTTTGCTGATGGCTTTTGGGAGGGCAGGAGCTGCCCTGGCAGTTCTTAGGGAACTGTTGCTTTTTGAACGCTCTTTTCTTCCTGCTTTCCTTCACAAATGAACAAACCATATATTGCGTTGTTCTTTAGTTGTTCCGAGTTTTTCCTCCAAGACCTTTTGAGAAAACAGGAAACAAAAGGAGAAAAATAAATTAGAGTTGCTTATGTTCCCAGGGAGCAATCAGCTGAGCTGGAAGCACTGGAGCAGGGATGATGTGGGGCAGTGGGAGGGTTTCCTTGGCACGGAAGTGCCTGAACAGCAGGAATATGAACTTTTCACCCATTGTTCAGAGTGTCACATTCTGTAGCAGGTGCTGTGTTTGGGATGGAGGATTACTCATGTATGTGTGTTTAACAGCTTGATCAGCTGGGAGGGGAGCAGGATTTGGGGAGCTGTGGGCTGTTGGGGTATCCAGCATCATACCTGACCTGACGAGTCTATGTCATCAACCCTGGAAAATCCTTTCTCTGGATGATGCTAAGAGGAAAGGTCTTGAAACCCCAGGTGCTTGTCAGCGCAAGAAGGAACTGGGAAATGCTTTTAGAGGCATGACAAAACTGGAAATGCAGCAGTGGCCCTCTGCTGCAGTCAGGTGAGAAGTGGGAAGGAGCAGTGGTGAATTTTGCAGGGAAGAGTTTTTCAAATGGTGAGACAGAAATGTAGGAGGTCCAGTAGGGAGGAAAGAGCTGAACTTTTCTTCCTGACTCATCATTGCTTAGAAAAGCAGCAAGCTGCCTGTATTGACATAAAATCTCACTTAGAAATTGAATGTATTCTCATTTAAGGTATGTGGGATGGGAAGGAATACCCCCAAGACTGAGGTTAGAGAGAGAGGGAGGCAGTTCTGGCAGCTCTTTCCCCAAAAGAACATGTTGTGTCTGTTCCGAACTCAGAACTGTTGTGTGTTCAGAACACAGTGGAAAATAAATAAATAAAAGGGGAAAGTGGTGTTGCACCAACCTTCAAATACCAAAATTCACATTTTATGGGCTGTGAAAATCACGTGTAAATAGCTCATTGTACTCACAGTTGCATGAGCTGTTGGGTTTTTTTTCCCAGTATTTTAGAGTATAAGGAGATGCTGACTTGTGCAGAATTCAAGTGATGGAGGTTAAAATGTGCAGGAGCCTCAAAAGGGTCTCATGTCTGTTGAGCAAACAGGCTGTGCTTACAGGTGGGGTGGACAGCTTGTCTGAGCAGGGGAGAGAGAACTGGGAAGAATTTTGTGCTGATCTTTAATGTATCCCTACATTTCTCTGTAGTATCAAAACCACCTGATATTAAAGGGGACATCAGCCAGCAAACTCAGAGTCGAGTTGCAGTCCTGTAGAGAGAGAAAAAAGGGCCCTAAAAGTATATTTCCATACAAGCCAACAGTTAGCACAATTCCTGGGCAGTAACACAAGGCAATCTGCCCATCTGTAGCTGCAGAGGTGCTGTGGATTTGGTGACACAGGTGTTTGTGTTCAAGGGCTGGGGGGAGACGAGCACAGCCCAAAGGCATGAGGCTTCAGCCCTTCAAAAATCCGTACTTGGCTTTGGAGCGTGTGGCTTTTTTTCTTCCAAAGTCTCTTTGGTGGCTGCCTCCCAAGGTAATTAGCACAAGGGGAAAATTGCTTGCAAGGTGGAAATTACTGCTCCAAGCCCACGGCTGTGATTCTGCAGGGTATGTTGGAGGTGTGGAATCCGTGGCTCGTGGGCTCGTGCGGCAGGGTGGAAATAGCCTGCCCTGGATTTGCACGCTATAGTTAGGAACGTGCTTGTACCCACTTCTTAAACGGAGCTGACTCCTTCTGATGTGAGAACAAGCAAGTTTCAGGGGCAGGAATGTGAGCCAGCAGGGTAGGTGGAACAAGTGGCTTGTCCTTATTTTTCTGAGATCACTCAGCATCAGCTTTTTGTGATGCACCTGACTGGACAGGACATAGGTTCATACTTTGTTTCTTTGTTTCCTTTTTGCAGATAGTGGCAGAAAAATCGACTATGAAGCTTCTTTTTCTGGGCTTCTCCTAACTCAGCCTGAGTCTCTAATCTCCTGCTCTGTGTGTCCAACTACCTGTAAAACCTTTGCAGAAAGAGGCAAATCTTTTATGAGGATTAAGCAATATGCCTGTCTTAAGAGATGCTGGTTTATAGAAATAACCAGCATGAAGATGAGCATTTTGGATGAGAGTGGAGACAGCTCTAGGTGCAGGGAGATACATTAAATAACTGTGTGATGTGTGTGTTTTCATAGGCAGTGTCTGACCAGGGTGCTTGTGTGCACTGCTGTGATTCTGCACACTGTTTGTGTGTAGTGTGTGTGTAAATATTAAGAGACAGGGCATCAGAGTGATTGCAGTTTAAGTAGGAAAACACTGCTACAACAATGCCACTGCGTTCATAATCCTCTGTGAGTGTTCACTGCTTTGGTTAAATATGCAGAGACTGATGGAGATTGCCAGTGGATTAGCTCTCGTGTGGCTGGTGCCAGGGATTGATTAGCATAAGCAAATTTCTTCTCCAGCTTCCCATCAGTAAGGAGAGAAATGCAGCAAGAGGTCCCTCCACTGCCTGGTGGGGAACAGTTTGTTCCCAGTGTTAACTGGTGCAACCAAATTAATCCCAAGACTTCTGTAGTGAGCACATCCCCACAGTTTACCTTGCAGAGCTTACAAATTGGCTGCTTTAATTTTTGTTTTGCTTGCAAACATGGTTTTGAGGGTTGTGGAGCTTTCCTCATGGTGTGATTTTTTTCTCTGCCATCTTTTTGGCGATCCTGTTTCAGCAGCTGGATAAAGGAGGAACCTAAAAGCCAATAAACACAGGGCTCTGGGCTGGGTTTTTGGTTGATTTGGGGTTTTATTTTGTTTTGTGGGGCTTGTTTTTTTTTTTGGTGGGGGGACATGGTGTTAATGCTTTTGTTTGGCTTGGGTTTTCCTTATTTCTGTGCTCATCAGAATGAGGGCACAATCCAACTAGTTAATGTATTTTGAGCTGCTGCAAGTGCACCTAGTCATTATGGAAAATTTGGGGCTGGATGCTGAGCTTGTGCTCCTAATGCAAAAGTCCAACCCCCTCCTGTGCCACTCCAGCAGCATTCCGTGTGTGCACCAGGATCCCCTGGGACTGTCAGTTGTTGGTATAACATTGATCCTTTCACATGTAGCCTTGATAGTGCTGGGGACAGGGATTTGCTGATAAAACAAACCTCAGGCTTGGTGATAATTGAAAATGCAGGGTGGTTCACCAGGCAAAAGGCATGCTTATAGAAAACAGATTTCATCTCTAAGTCAGCAGACTTTTCCTTAGGGAAATCCCCAATTCTGATGGAAATCAATATTTAAAGGAACCCTGATAGTCTGGGGAGAAGCCTCCATGTAAGGTACTTTTGAGTCTGAGCAACTCCTTTAGGGATTACCATATGAATGTTAAATATAGGCTAGAACAAAAACTACTGGAGTAATGAAATAGTGTTTTTTCCAGCAGGCAGGGGAAGGCCACTGCCATGGGTCCTCTCCAGCCTTGGAAAAATCATGTTAGAAGTTTGTTGTATCTGAAGCATGGGTGTGTGTTTTTATTGCCTCTTGTAAGTGAGTAAATTAAACTCCCCAACCTGCTTTAGATACAGTTATTAAGTGTTATTAAACAGGGGGGTAAATTCTGCATATTTACATAGAGGGGGGAGTAGCTTGTATTAAACCCCCAAATCTTCATGAAGCAAGAGTGGATTTTACAGGCTGCTGAAACTGATTTGGTATATTGATAGAAAGGCTTGATCAGAGAAGAGAGGAAGATAGGAGGTGTCCAAGCCTGCCTGATTTCAAACTCTGTAATAATTTCTTTCCCTGGCTGAAAGAACTAAACCCCTGTACGGCTTTCCCATCACAAGGATGAATATGGGAGAAGTCAGATTCAATCCAACACTTTTGCTTTGCAGGCTTTCTGGAGCTGCTGTGCTGGCCCAAAAGCAGCTGAAAGTCTTGTCAGTGAGAAATGGGATGTCTTGGGACAGCACTGTCAGATCTTTCTCCAAGTGTTGTGTTGCACACACACACGTAGGCAGTGAGCTGTAACAGTGGAATCAATGAGCTCAGAGCTAAAACTCAGTTTGTTCTAACACATTTGGTGTTCTTGATTACTAAAGCACTGCATACACATTGCAACACATCACAAGGAGGGACTAGCTTTTGTTAAAAGGTAGAAAAGTAATAAGATGCAGGGAATGGTCCATGGGAAGGGGGTGGCTGAGCAGGGGTTTCTGCCTCTCACTGTCTTGGGACTGCCAGCACATCCGTCCCTGACTTTGGTGTGACCTGAGCAACCCTAAATAGGTGTCTGAGGGGTGTGCTGGTGTTGAGATCCTGAAGGCAAAACTAATAAATTAATTATATGTGTACAGATGGGATGAACCCCCAACCTCTTCACTCCCCACCTCATGGCAATACAGGGCTGGAGCTGCTTTGATCCCCATCAGAACAAAGACTGAACATTAAAGTGAATTATCCCAAAGTTGTTCCTCATTAATCAACAGCTGCAGGCACTTGGAAACATCTGCCCAGCCTGTTTGAACATTCCCTTCGCTTCAGTGGTTGCACTGAGGAGGCAGAACAAATCAAAACATGCCACCAGTCCAACACCACCTCTTCACCTTTCCTGCAGCCGGTGTGAGCGAGCAGGAGGTGGTGATGGTTGTGTAGACAGGGAGCTGAGTGACAGGAAAATGATGTCTTTCCATGGTAAAAGAACAAAGCTGGGAATGAGAGACCAAGGGCTGAGCAGGAGTGCATGCATCCCTCCACTGCTGTGGGCACGCTGTCGGCCAGAGAGGATGGGCAGTGCTGGGGGACTCCAGCAGGTTTTGCTGTAGAACAAAGCCATCTAGGTAGGAAACAGCCTCTCTCCACCCTAAATGTGCATTTTTGAGGTTACATCAACTGATAGGAGTCAAGAGAAAGCCCACTGAAGCAAGGAGCTTTGCCCACCAGGTGTGAGCATGGAATTTTTATCCCAAGCCCTTGAGAGCCACTACCTGGTGTGCAGGAGGATGCAGCATCCCCAGTCTGTACCAGGATGCCTTTGGTTCCCACAGCCTGGGCTGGTGTCTCTTTAAGGGCAGGTCACAGAGCCCATGAATTACGATATTCCAGTAATTAATCCCTTTACACTGGCCTGCCCGGCCCTCCACACAGCAGGAAATGTGGGACAAGCAGGGTTTTGAGATTATCTCGTGCTTTGCAAAGCCAGTTCCCTTTGTGCTTTTAGAAAGAGCTTGCTCCTGCACAGGCAGGGGGCTGAGAGTGACTTTCCAGGCCAGATGCTGTCCCATGACCACAGCAGCATTCCCAGGACCATGGCAGGTGGGGTCTGTGCTGTGCCTTCCCCCACACACCCCAAAACCTGTGGTTTGTGACGGTCACTGAACCACCCAGTTGCTGACAGAGATCACATTTAGCTCCCTGATCCCTTCCTCCTCAGGGATGTAGTTACTTGATGCAAGGACAACGTTGTGCAACAGTTTCCCAAACTGATCAGCTTTTTGCCCACCAAAGCTGTCCCTTGGGATGGTGCAAGGTGGAGGAGGTATTTCTCTGACCACATGCTTTGCTGAAGGTGTGCTGCTCCTTAGGAGCACAGTGAATAATCTTCTACACTCTTTAATTTTGTGGAAATGCCAAGGCAGGAACAACCTGGCTCCAGGGGACCCAGCAGATACCAGTGACAACTCCATAGCTGAATAAAGCAGTATTCTCTGCTACACCAGGGGTTTGCCCATGGTTGGGAAGTGCTGTGTGAATCACTGCTGATGGTTCCTGCTCTGATAGCCAGCCCCACTGTGGGAGATGCTGCTTTTCCTTCTCCTGTCTCACCTACCCAGCTGACCTTTGCCTGGCATATTTTGGCAGCTCTCCAAAACAAATTTCCTCATGTCTTCAGCCCCTGGTGCAGCTGAGGCTTTGAAGCAAAATTACTTGGTGTTCTTTAGCCTACATGCTCTTTTCCCTCAGCCCTCAAGTGTGCTGAACCTGCTCTTATTCCTCAGTGAGTTGTACCTGAGATGCCTCTTGCTGCACCTTGGTGAGACTGGCAAGCCTTGCAGTGTCTCCCTTGGTGCCTTATTTCCAGCCAGGAGGCTTCTCCTGGGAGTTACTGTCTCCAGTTAATTCATTACAGGGATTGAGTTGATGCTTCACCAGTTTTACCCTGCGAACAACACAGGTTTCCTCATGTTTCAGGATCCAGTTGCTACTGGAAAGCAACTTGAAACACCAAGGGACAGCTCTTTATTAGTGAAATACTGACAGCCTTTAGCCCTGTCTTTGCAATTTGGTTTCTGTGCACTTTGCATGACTCAGAGCATCTCCGTGCCACCGTCTCTCTGCAGATGTGGTACCTGCTGCTGCTCCTTCCCTTTGCTCTAATGGAAAACTGCATTATCAGTCTTGGGCCTTACTAGTGATAAAATCTCATCACAAAATGTCAGATCTAATACTTGCCTCTGTCCCAATCCTTTCCTCAGCTCTGGGAAAACGTTCTTTGACAGGACAAAGTAGGATTTGGCAAATTGTTCTATTTGAAAAGATGGGGAGGAAAATGTTTCTGGTTTCTCAGTGCAGCCCACTTTGCTGCCTTTTTTTATTTTCCTGCCTTTTTAGGAGGCAGGGAGACTGATGGAGTAGAGCAGGTAAACTAAAAGTTATTAGCTGTTTTCAAACTAAGATGTAATTGTACTCTAAAAGGACACAAGCTGGAAGGAAGTGTTTGATAGTTAACCAAAGTGTTTGAATTGTCCCAAGACAGAGTTGCTTTTTAAAAAATTCTCTTCTTGAAGTATTTCTAAGAACTGCCATAATTTAGTAAGAATTTAAAAAAAATAACTCTGATTAAAGATAAGAACACCAACAGGTTTCAGTACCTGTACTGATCACTGGTTTTATTGGCATCAGTGGGAGTTTCCCAAGAGCCTGGTGAAGCCAGGATAGGACCTTTGATCTGTTTGCTCCTGGTATCAGTGTCCTCTGGCTCCATCAAATCTGACTGATCTAAAAGTTAGGGAGAAACATGGGAAAAGACCAAGCAAATGGTATTAAAGCTAGCCACAAATTTAGCATATTTTAATTCTTAGCAGCAACCCCAGCACTGCGAAAAGGGCTTTTGCAAGACTCCTTCTCTACTAAGCAGCAGCTTTGTGGTTGCAGGATGAGGTGGGTGATGTTGAAAGTGTTCTCCTAATAGCAGGGGTGGTAGCATTTGTGCAGGATTTCTCAAAAGAGGAAGGATGTCTTAAGCTAATTCAAACTTGCCTAATTTCCTCTTGTGTCCTCAATTCCGCACAAATGTTCAACCACGGGCTCTATCCCAATTGCTTAATTAGCCCATTTTTTGTGTCCATCAGCATGCTCCATTGATCCTTGAGCAAGGTCCTGCTCTGTACAGACTCTGGACTATCCATTGTGACAATCCATGCCTTGGGTTTTTCTACAATCTGCTTGATTTGTGAATTAAAGTGTAAAATACTATTACTGCAACCCTAGGATTTTGTTGGAGTTTCGAAAAAAGATAAAAAAAGGGCGTGGGGTGAACCAGTTGTTTCCTTGACTTTAGAACAAACTACAGAAGAAGAGAAAACACAATTAACGTGGCTTTTTTTTAAGCTAGCCTAGAGGTGAATAATAATTTAATAGCTTTTGTAAAATGTTAAATAGGTGTTTCAGTGGATGCTCTATCCCACATTGCCCTCTAGTGAGGACATGGCAGAGCAAATCGTGCCTTCCTGCAACCACTAGGATATGAAATGTGGTATTTTAATAACTGAGGACAGGGCTTGTTTCTGACATAGTGGTTTTGAGATGCAGTAGTGTGGGGATGGGCAGGTTCATCTGTCACCTGTGCCTGTACCTGCACTGGCTGCTTTCTCAATGTTTGCCTTTTGCTGAGATAATTCTCTCTGCAAGCATCTCCCTGCTGCTGCTGGACCACCAGCCACAGGTCCCTGCTCTCTTCTGCTTCTGGAAAAGGGGAAAACATTTCCTGTTTGCTTTTGGTGAAGGATGATTTTTTCCATGTTCTTTGTCTTGCACTTTGCTCCATGAACAAACACCAGCTCTGTGGTTTTCCCTGTACCCACATGGTCAGAGCGACTCTGTGGTTTGGAGATCATCACAGGACAAACTCCTCAACCCAACACTGATGCATCCAAAGGTGTTGCCTGGAGGGTAGAACTGGCTGGCCCTTGTCCTTCTGCCTGAGCAGCTCCATTTGTCATTGCTCCAGCTGATACGGGGCTCAGCGTGTGCTTGTGACCATATTTACATAGAAATTCGTAATTTATGTTCAGTTTCCAAAGGTATTTGAATGCTGTCTCCTTCATCACAGGAGTAGCCATGGCAATCTCTGCTACAGGCTGTCTCCTTCAACTCTGTGCTTGAAAACAATTCTAGAAAAGTTTGTCCTAAAGCAGGGAAGGGGCACGGACTGAGTGTACGTGGCAGAAATGTGGGTGCTGACAGTGCCCTGTGTCAGTGCCACCCTCCTTGGGGCTGTAGGAGCCCAGGAACACCATCGTGTTTCAGGAGTGAGGATGAGCAGCAGTCACCCAGCCTGCTCCACCTGGCACTTGGGGCTGAACGACAAACACCGATGCCATCTAGTGACCAAAAAAAAATGTGACATGGATATTTTATAAAATCCTGTTGGAAACTGTATAGCTGCAAGTGGGGCTAGGAGGGAAGGGAGATGGGGCTTGAGGTGTGCTGGGAAAAGAAATCCCTTTTTCTGCTCTCCCAGCATTTCACATGCCATGAAATGCTTCTGCAGGTAGCCAGGGGCCTCCCCTGTGAGGCTTCACAGATCCCTAGAGGCAAGGCACAGACTTGCTAAGCAGCTCTGTTGTTGGTGGAGCACAAATGTCCCAGTGTTCTGCTGGACCATGGAGCACAAACCCAGCACAGCAGGACAAGGTGGCTGCAGGAGAGGAGATGATGGCTGGTCCACATGTGACATGGGACATCACAGGCAGAGACCTCGGGATTAATTTAACCACGGGCTGTGACACAGTGCCATTGCTGCTGCTTAGAGCTTGGCAGAGACTGGGCAGGGGCTGGCAGCTCCTGCTGCTGCCCTGACAGCAGTGACCCCTCACTGCAGCTCATACAACTTCCTTTCCTCCCACCACCTTCGTCTGTCCCTCGTGCTGCTGAAGGTGAGAGGCTTTAACACACCGGGTTTCTGTGTGAGCAGCTGGCTGGAGGCACCTCTGCTTTGTCCCTGGTCATCAATCCAGCCAAGTCCCAGTGCCAGCAACCTGGAGGAGTTAGTTTGCACCCTGCATGTTTAAAATGAAGCTGAAGTTGCTTCTGACCATTCCAGTTTATTCTGCTTGGCTAAGCCGTTGTTGGCAGATGTGGTTTCCCTTGCTTGGGGATGGCGGTCTGGGAATTTTTTTGCAGCTCTGATAATTTCTCCAGCTCCTGAGAAATGCACAGAGAGGGAACTTGGGAATTAAAAAGTTTCCAGATAAGGAACTTGAGGGCTGAGATAGCTGTGATGAAGTGCATTATAAATGCACTGAGATGCCAGGCAACACCCCCAGAGAGATGAGGAGAGCCAGCAAAGAGCCCAGATGCAAATGAGCTCCTTCGTGGGCCACCTCTGAGGTGCAGGGACACCAGGACTGGTGCTGGCACGTCTCTGCTGAGGTGCCCCCCTCACCAGGCACATGGGTCCATCAGCAGTGCCTTCCCCAGAGGGAACAAGCAGGCTCCTGCTCTGCTGCACACTGCTCAGTCTGCACCCTTCAGAAAGCCATTTACAAGGGTCCTTGGGGGATTTTTTGTTGTTTTCCCCAAATGTGAAAGGACCTAATACGTTCTTATTGTCTAATTTACAAATGTTTTGTGTTATCTTTGCTGCTTCTTTTTCTGGATTATCCTTGTGTCCCCCCGCCTTTCTGCCCTGGATAACTGAGAGCTGGCGCTGTGCCTGTAGCGTTCCTGTTTCAGGGCCAAAATGGGAGTGAAAATAAATGCTTCTAAATACTGTATTGAAACAAATAAGTAATTTACTCGTAATAGCTCTTCTCCTGGCATTACACTGGCAATTTCATGCAGGTTTTGCAGAAAGAACAAGCAGTTGTGAGAGGCTGGAAGATCGACACAGCATGAATATTTGCCGTGTGTGTCTGATGGGGAGAAGGGCTTTGCAGATTTGGAAAAGTGCTCCTACTTCTGTAAAGGGACTTTATCCAGCAGTCTGTGACAACACTAGTTTCATAGATTTGCTGTCCCTAATGTCTGAAAATTCTGTCTACCAGGATTTTAGGTGGAGGTGGCAAGAGTTGCCCGTGAGGAGAAGGCAGGTCTGCTTTACCTTGTGCTGTTGAGTAAGACATCTTTTAGAGCATCCAGCCAACCAAAACACAGCATATGTCCACACTGTCTTCTCAGCTCAATAGAAATCCTTCAGCATTATCACACCTCCATCTGTTCATTTTCCTGAAGAGATATGGAAAAGCAAAACACATTTAAGGGTGCTCTTTTGCCTGGAGCATTCAACACAGAGACTGCCTCTATCTATTTGGCATCACTAAGGTAATACCATCTAACAGCAGACAAGCAGAACAACTTGCAATGAATAACCAGAGCCCAGTACTAATCTTCTCTTTCTTCTCTCCTTGTAGGGATCCTGTTTACGATGCTGGTATTTGGACCAGCCTGTGGATTTATCTTGGGCTCCTTCTGTACCAAAATCTATGTGGATGCTGTCTTCATTGACACAAGTAAGGAGTGCTGTGGTTTGGTTTCAAATCAAATTCGCTAAATTTTTATCATCAGGACAAAAATGTTGATGCTCACAATCAGGAAACCGGCTGTCATTCCATCTTCACTGCCTCTTTCATAAGGGTTTTGAGGCTGGGATTCAAAAGGTTTCAGCTCTGTTCTGATAAATAACAGATTTATAATGGTTAAAATTTGTTCCCTTCTGTGTTTTCTGCTATGAGATGAGTTTCATCCCAGCCCTTAAAGGACACCTTGCACTGTCATGCCAGAGGAGCTGTGTCCAGAGCACGGGGTGAAATCTGGAGAGCTGCCACCCCAGGGTGTGGTGGAGCCAGGTTCTGATGGAGGCACACCAGTAAGATCCATGCCGAGCACCTTCTGCCCTGCTTGGATGGGCAGCATCAATCCCACAGCATTAGTGCTTTTCTCCAAAACATTAAATAATTATTGCTCACCTTGACTTCACTGGGGTTAAAGCAGATTGTTTGCAAATTGTCCTTTTGTTCCTTTAGACCAAATTCTGTTTTTATTGGTGCCTGCACTGTGTGTTCTTGGCCATGAGAGGGCAACATGTAACAACAGGCTGTTCTCTGCTGCTCCCCGGCCCTCTGGCTACACACGGCAAACCTGATGCTTCTTTCCTTTCCCTCAGTTGTTCAGATGCTTTTTCCACGGTTCTCAGCTCCGTCGGATCCCACAGACCCTTATGCAGGGGTTTTGTCCCTTAGAGGGTGCATTTCAGCCCTGTGATGGTGCAAATGTGTTGTCACAGAACGCATTAGGATGGAGTTGAACCTTGCAGGACTCAGAACAGAATTGTTGTGAGAACAATTGTTCTCAGATCTCTGCAAGATCTGAGGGCAGATCTGCAAATCTGCACAGAAAAGTGTTACTGCCTTTTTTTGATCTCACAAGCAGATGGCAGCTGAAGAAATGTAAATAATATCAAATGACAAAGAAGTATCTTTTGGGATGGCTGAAACATTTGGCTGCAGTTTGGTCAAACACCACATGGCCCCTTTTCATTCCTTGGCTTTACCAAAGCCTCACTTGGCAGAGGAACTGTTTGAAACCTGTTAGATATTTGACCATTTAGTATAATTTATACTAAAATATGAATGTACAGAAGAAAATATTTTATCTCCCTGTAGGTAAAGCTGTGGAACTCCTCACCATAAGGTGCTAAAAATCTCCAAATGGATTTTAAAGCAATAGGACAAGTTTATATATGAAAAAAATGAACATAACTCCAAAGCTAGCTCAGCTCCCGAGTCACAAGAATAATATATGCTGACTTTATTCTTACAGGCTTTCTGGGTAGCTGCAGCTGGTTACCATCAGAGGCAAGACGCTGACCTAGCTAAAAAGTTAATTGGGTGTCTTCTGGTCATTTTTAACATAAGGCATTGCTCAGTATTTACAGCTCAAAAAGCCCCAGACAGATACAGAGCCACAGTGAAGACCTGTGGAAGGTTACTGCTGAGAAGCCTGGAAGGGCTGTGGCTCAGCCACTTTACAGGGAGGCTGCAGCGCTCCCAGCTCCAGCTGGCTTTGGCCATGGTCAGTCACTGACCTGCAAAAGCTGGGGCACATATGGCCTCTGTTTATTTTTGCATGGGAAAGAGTTTCCCCTTTGCATCTGGCTCTGCCTTACAGCTCGAGGTGGCACAAGAACAAGCTCTGGGGGGTTGAGCCTCATCCTTCCCCCTGTTCTGGGCAGGTGTGGGATGCCAGGGCATGCTGCTGCAACCCAGCAGCTATTTTAGGAAGGGAGTATGAAGAAGACTCTGATTTGCCTGACTCTTCACGCTGTTGTGCTCCCAAGAACCTGAAAAAAATGCACTTCAGGCAGGAAGAAATAACAGCAGAGGAATCCAGTCCCTCCACAACACTATTTTTCAAACTTTATCTGTATTTGAGGGCTACGTGTTGTTTTCCCTAAGGAAAAAAAGAGTTTCCTTCTGTCTCTGCTTGAGAGACAACTTGATTGCCTCACTTGAGACAGATTTTTCAGAGTGGCAGTAACCAGACAGTCACCATGAACAGAGGAGCTTGTTATTCCAGCCATGTGGACCTGACTCTCCTCCAGGAATCAGCTCCAGCACTGGGCACCCTTGTGGCTGTGGTAGCAAGGCAGCTGTTAGGAAAACAGTTTTTCCTCTCCTGCTGTTTATTTTTATTTCCCCACATGGACTCCAGACCCTTCTTAGGCCTTGCCTCTGCTCAGCTGTGGCCTAGAGGATGCTCTAACCTTTTATTTTGTTCTTCCTTTTCTGATTACTTTGGTACTTTCCTAAGCCCATTTGATGCTGTGGGTGGGTTTCTTTTCCAATATTTAGGACTGTTTCACACTCCACACAGTCAGAGGTGCCCCTAAAGCCCAAATGCCAATCTCTCTTCTGCTGAAAAGGGCCGAGAATTCAAAGCAGAGGGAGCACTGAGCTCCTGGGAAAGCAGGGTTGGAGGTGCAGTGTCCTTCTCTGTGCCAGGGGATGTATCAGGTGAGTGGGACACACTGGGACAGGGATGCCCAAAACCTCTGTGCCAGCACAGGGGACACTGGTACACAGCAGCTTCCTGGAGCTGGCAGAGCCCAGAACGCTAGGGAGAAGCTCTGACTGCAGGGTGTTGCCAAAGGCGGGTGTACCATTTAGGCAGAAGTGATGGGAGCTGGTCCTGACGATCCCTTGGGTGTGGAGGACACTGTGCACTGGTGGCTCACACACTGCAGCTCCCACCTTGTGTCTCGTGCCCCTCACCAGGGGTCCCTGTGACCGCCTTGCAGCCCACGGGATCATCCACACCGTTGTCTCCCCCTCCCCACGGCCAAGCCCCTGACCCGTGTTTGCTCCCCCCACAGGTAAGCTGGACATAACCCCGGACGACCCTCGGTGGATCGGAGCGTGGTGGGGAGGCTTCCTGCTCTGTGGTGCCTTACTCTTCTTCTCGTCCCTGCCCATGTTCGGCTTCCCGCAGTCGCTGCCGCCGCGGCCGGAGCGCGCCGGGGAGAGCGAGCAGGCCATGCTCCCCGACAGGGACTACGAGCGGCCCAAGCCCAGCAACGGGGTCCTGCGGCACCCTCTGGATGGGGACAGCAGCACCACCTGCTTCCAGCAGCTGCGAGGTGAGACACGCGGTGTGACGGCCGCGAGGTGAGACACGCGGTGTGATGGCCGCGAGGTGAGACACAGTGTGACAGCCGCGAGGTGAGACACGCGGTGTGCCGGCCGCGAGGTGAGACACGCGGTGTGACAGCCGCGAGGTGAGACACGCGGTGTGACGGCCGCGAGGTGAGATACACGGTGTGACAGCCGCGAGGTGAGACACGCGGTGTGACAGCCGTGAGGTGAGACACGCGGTGTGACAGCCGCGAGGTGAGACACTCGGTGTGCCGGCCGTGAGGTGAGACATGCGGTGTGACAGCCGTGAGGTGAGATACACGGTGTGCCAGCCGCGAGGTGAGAAACGCGGTGTGACAGCCGCGAGGTGAGATACACGGTGTGACAGCCGCGAGGTGAGACACGCGGTGTGATGGCCGCGAGGTGAGACACGCGGTGTGATGGCCGCGAGGTGAGACACGTGGTGTGACAGCCGCGAGGTGAGACACAGGGTGTGCCGGCCGTGAGGTGAGACACGCGGTGTGACAGCCGCGAGGTGAGATACACAGTGTGACAGCCGCGAGGTGAGACACGCGGTGTGACAGCCGTGAGGTGAGATACACGGTGTGACAGCCGCGAGGTGAGACACGCGGTGTGACAGCCGCGAGGTGAGACACGCGGCGTGACAGCCGCGAGGTGAGACACGAGGTGTGCCGGCCGCGAGGTGAGACACGCGGTGTGACGGCCGCGAGGTGAGACACGCGGTGTGACAGCCGCGAGGTGAGACACGCGGTGTGACAGCCGCGAGGTGAGACACGCGGTGTGACAGCCGCGAGGTGAGACACGTGGCGTGCCGGCCGCGAGGTGAGACACGCGGTGTGACAGCCGCGAGGTGAGACATGCGGTGTGACGGCCGCGAGGTGAGACACGCGGTGTGCCGGCCGCGAGGTGAGACACGCGGTGTGACGGCCGCGAGGTGAGACACGCGGTGTGACAGCCGCGAGGTGAGACATGCGGTGTGACAGCCGCGAGGTGAGACATGCGGTGTGACAGCCGCGAGGTGAGACACGCTGTGTGACTGCCGTGAGGTGAGACACGCTGTGTGACTGCCGTGAGGTGAGACACGAGGTGTGCCGGCCGCGAGGTGAGACACGCGGTGTGACAGCCGCGAGGTGAGACACGCGGTGTGACAGCCGCGAGGTGAGACACGCGGTGTGACAGCCGCGAGGTGAGACACGTGGCGTGCCGGCCGCGAGGTGAGACACGCGGTGTGACAGCCGCGAGGTGAGACACGCGGTGTGACAGCCGCGAGGTGAGACATGCGGTGTGACAGCCGCGAGGTGAGACATGCGGTGTGACTGCCGTGAGGTGAGACACGCTGTGTGACTGCCGTGAGGTGAGACACGCGGTGTGATGGCCGCGAGGTGAGATACACGGTGTGACAGCCGCGAGGTGAGATACACGGTGTGACGGCCACGAGGTGAGATACACGGTGTGACAGCCGCGAGGTGAGATACACGGTGTGACAGCCGCGAGGTGAGACACGTGGTGTGCCGGCCACGAGGTGAGACACGCGGTGTGATGGCCGCGAGGTGAGATACACGGTGTGCCAGCCGCGAGGTGAGACACGCGGTGTGACAGCCACGAGGTGAGACACAGTGTGACGGCCGTGAGGTGAGACACGTGGCGTGCCGGCCGCGAGGTGAGACACTCGGTGTGCCAGCCGCGAGGTGAGACACGTGGCGTGCCGGCCGCGAGGCTCAGCACCAGGCCCTCTGTCCCACCAAAAGTCACCCGGGAAATCTGTAACCTGATGTTTCAGCCCCTAGCTTCTAATTAATTATCTCTGGCATTGTCTGCATCTGAAAGAGAGACTTTGTTCTGCTTGAAAGGTTTGGGTTTCCTTTTTTTTTTAAGCTGCAAAGCTTCAGATATGCATGATAGTCCTAAGGAGTTGGTAAAAAAAATGAAAGGGAGCTCAGCTGCCAGAGCAATTTGTGAACTTCTCTCCAGTGTACTGTCCTCCTCCCCTCTGCTTCTCAAAACAGAGAGTGAGCCAGCAAGAGCACTTAAAAGAAATTGGGAGCTCCCAGCACCTGAGCTTCAGCTTGGTGCAATCCCAGATGCAAAGCAATGAGTGTTGGGCATCACCACAGCCCTTAAACTGAAATGGGAAGAGGGAGATACCAGCCCAGAATAGCTGCAAAATGGCAGGGCAGAGCATGATTTGTTGCAAATTAGAGAGAAAGCCTCACATCATGTCCTGCAGTGATGGAAGTGGAGGAGGCTCTGATTAAAGTCAGCTGAGGATCCAGCATTTTGTGGGAAAATGTGAGTAGATACCCTTTCTGTAGGCTGTACTGGAAAACCCTTCATCTGAGAGGGTGTTTCTGTAGCACTGGGGGCTGCTTCCCACGCCCTGTTGCTGTGGCAGAGCGAGTTTCATTACTGCCTGATGCATTTAGATAAATGAGGACAAAATCACTTACTCCCTGTGCAGTCACCTTAATTGGGAGTTGAATGAAGTGCGGGTGCGAAGGGAAAAGAGACTTTGGGGAAAAAAGTGTTGTCTAAATATATAAAAATGCCTTGAATAGTAGATGTGGTTGTTCATTAAGGGAAGGTCAAAGATGTGAAATTTTGACTTGATGAGGAAATTCAGAAGGAAGGTAAAGGGATAAGTTGTTTGAAACTCGGTCAGTAAAATTAATTTCTTCATCCTTTCATCCTTGTTGCAAGGATTTTTTCTCTTGAATGGACTTTTCCCATTATATGTCCATTTGGATAGTGCTGTGGCTTTTGTTGTGTGCACATCAAAGTGTCTGCTTCTGGCCACTGAGCTTTTGGAGTGGGCACTGGAAACATTTGCAAGTTTTCATACAGAAAAATGAAAGAAAATGACGTATCCCTGCTGCATGGAGGGGCAGCAGTTCAGCCTGAGGATGGTGCTGAGCATCTTGCACACAGGGAGGCCATGGGGGGGTTCACTGAGCATCTGTTGCTCATTGAAGTAGAGAAATTAAACTGCCACATCCATATGCTTCAAGTATTGATTACATCAGGAGGCACCACAGGCCTCCACGTTAGGCCCCCACTGCAGGTAACCCCATTTCTGAGCAGTCAGTATTCCAGGAGCCTTTCTGTAGATGGACTTTGAAATAAAATTTATGTCACATCAAATAAGGCAAGGAACGACCTTTTTAGTTATTCCTTTGAGGCTGTCAGACGACATGGTGTTGGTAGCTGACATCTCCTTTCAAGTCCCTTGCCACTGTTGTCACAGTCAAAATGTGGTCAAGAGTCGTGCTGCTGAAGTGAGGCAAGCACACCTCATCATTCCTGATGAGCAGGGTTTCAGGTGATGGTTTAATCTTTCTCTGGGTATTCATTACTTTGGTAGCAGCTGAAATACCTGTATGCATTCCTGTGTGGCAGGTCTTAGTCTCCTTAATATATTTGTTGATTCTCCTTTGGAGAACGTTAAGACTGTTTGGGCTTTTTCCTAGAATTAAAAAAAAAGGCTCTTAGTTATATACAGAGGTTCAAAATATGTATGTGCATGCATAGTCATGTTCTTCGGTCCTAATGTGACCTTGGATTTTGCATGAATTTGTGACGCTGAACAGAATCCATGAGATCATAAAATGGCATGAGTTAGAAGGGACCTTAAAGACCATCTAGTTCCAACCCCTTTGCCATGGGCAGGAGCACCTTCACTAGACCATGTTGTTCAGAGCTCCATCCATTCTGGCCCTCAACACTTCCAGGGATGGGACAACCACAGCTGTTCTGGGCAACAGCAGAGAATTAGCCTGTACAGGGGGTTGGGACCAGAGATGCTCCCTGGGGCTTGTATGGCCATGACTGACTCATTTTTAGCAAACACTGTCTCTGCAGCTTGTCCTGGGCAGGGCTGTTCCTGCTGTAAATCCATGTCTGCATGGAGGTGTGGATTGTCCATCTCTTGTGCAAGTGTGGGGAGTAAGAGCTGTTTCTCTGGATTGATTATGCAAACACCCTCTGTATCAGTAACACATCCTTAAAGGATGAACTGCATCTCCTTTTTGGCTACTGAAGGAGCTTTATTATTTTTTACATTTTTCCCCAAGCCTTGCAGTGACTGCCACAAGAGAAGGGACATGGTAGGAGAAGGAGCAGGGCAGTGTCAGCTGGGGACATGCTCTGAGCTGCTGGGTCATGGCTGTCACCTAGAGATACGGCACGGCTGGCATGTGGGAAGATGCTCCAGACACCACAGGATCTGCTGAAAGTCATTGAGATGGAGGGCTGGCTGAGATTCCTTGGCTTTCTCTAGCCTTAGAACGCAAAAAAAAGCTGGGACTAATATAAAAGGAACATGCTCAAAGTACCAATCTTTTACATCTCTGTAAAATTCTAAGCAGGAGGGAGGGCCCAGCTTTTGGGAAACCCTGGCATCTCTTCCTGTGGGGTATTTTCATGCCAGGAAAGAAGCAGTCTTAAGAGCAGCTCTAAACTTGAAATGAAGGTGGTGCCTTTGAACAGCACGAGGTGAAGAGGCAATCAAAGGCAGTGGAGGCAGCGGGGGGCTCTGCACAGGGGCAAAGCAGCTCAGGCAGGAAAGCCTTGGGACAGTCCTGGGAGCTGCTTCCCGCAGCTAAACTGGCACGTGAATGCTGCACCGCTTTGCCTGATTAGTATTTCAGTTCAGCAAAGCGAATCCATTTGGGAGCACAGAGAAGTGAAGGATTAACAGCAGTGGAAGTCTGAATAAATGCTGCCATTGCTCTTTGCTCCTGCCTGGCAGGGTTGAGCCAGCGCTGTGCTCTCCGTGTGGTCTGTGGGAGCACTTCAGGCTTGGGCTGGGCAGTCCCTGCTCTTGTGGGGAGCACAGCTTTGCTTTCCCACCTCTGCTCTGACTTGGGGACCTCTGTGCTCCTCGGGGCCAGAGAAGATGCTCGGCTGTGTCAGGGCACCTGTGCCCTCTGCTCGAGTCTGTCCAGCATCCGCCCTCTCACTCTCTGCCTCTGACACACCACCTGCTCTGGGACGTGCTTGGAAATAGTTCATTAAAACCCTTCTTTTTTTTTTCACACAGAAATGTCACATCTATTGAATTCAGCGGCCAGTTCTGATGAAATCTGATTTCAGAATGCTTCCTCAGCATGATCTTTAACACCTCTGAAACATTCTGCCCTAAATGCATTCTGTTTTGCAATGATTTAAACCAGAAATTCGTTACGTTCTGCCGCTCTGTCTAGCAAGAGAGATTAAAACCCTAAAAGGATTGAAATTGATATGGAATCCTCCAGGTTTGGAAGGAGAAGCTCATTCACAATGAATTAAACGAAAACTCACTGTGGAATTAAATGAATTTCAGAACTGCAAATTCCCTAGATTTGGAAACATTTTGGTTTCTTTCCAGCTTCATTTTCAAGAGTGTAGGAGAGCTGGGATGTACAGCTGACAGCTGCCTTGTCTTCTGTTCAGTTCCGTCCTGCTCCGTGTACCAATCTGCTGAGTACCTAGGGAGGGAGCCACTCTGAATCCGGGATTGATCTCCCAAAAAGTGCTCTCTGGGAGCAGACATACAGTGCTAGGGCAGAAGCTCCCAGCTGTGCAGGGAGGGCCTGGACCACGGGGAGCCTGTAATCCTCAGTGGGAGTTCATAGGATTGGGCAGGATTAAAGACTAACAAAAGTAGTTTTTAACTCCTTTCTCCTCAGGACTGATAGTGACAACCTTTTGGAGGGGGCTCCATTTATACCTTCATTCACATCCGCAGTGGTGAGGCTTCAGCCCAGGTTTAGGCTTCAATGCCTTCTTGGACTTGGGTCTTGTCCCCCTGCAAACACCTTAAAGGCTTGCTGGGAAACCCAAGTCTTAGGTGAGAAAGTGGTGATCACAAAAGGTATCAGGTCCTGTCTCTGAGTTCCCTTTGGCTTGTGTTTCATGAGGATGCAGATACTGTTGTCAGGTTTTTCTTGGCTATTTCCAAGTCAGCATCTTCTTCTCAGCAGCATGAAAAAATTCAGAAAGGTCTTCAGCCTGCACACCTCAGGGCCAAAGCTGAGCAGCAACTGAAGGCAAGCAGAGCCTGTCTCCAAAAAATGCTTTTCCATGAGTTCTGTGTCACAGGTGAGGGAGGTTTATGTCCTCCTCTCAAGTCAAGTAAAGGTGGTTCCTCCAGGGAAGTTGATGTACTAGAAGGACCTGCCTTCCATGCTTGACTATGTTACTTCTGCTTCAAGCTTGAATCTTGTCAGGAAGGTTTTTTTGATTTATGTGTCATCCTTTTCCCTCATACCCTTTATGATAATTTCGCCAAGGCCACATGGAGCTTCAGCATACTAAACTCACCTGAGATATCTTCAGCACCTCTTGCCTTACTCCATATTCTCTTTTACAGGAGCTGACTCTTTCCAGAACATGTTTTGTTCTTGCTGCCTGTGCTGTTTTCTTCATCCCTTTTTTCTCAAGCCAGGTGGTGATTTTGCCTTTTGTTTTCTCTTCAGAGAGAGAGGCTTGCTGCTGACATGGGTAGTAGAAAGTCATATTTTGGCTCGATACTACATTTTGCCTTTTCCTCACCACACTGTCCTAGGTGGACTGGGCTGTAAAACTCCCTCTAATTTATTACTTTGCTTTCTGTGTTCTTCATCTTTACTGCAAATTGAAAACATGTCTCTGTAGGGTGCTCCAACCAGAAACAGGGGCCTTGGTGATTGTAATGTTCCAAACAATTCATTTCAAGCACCAACGTGATGATTATAGTTTGTCGTTTCTGGAGAGTAGTTAAACCTCGTGTAATGAGGTTGCCAATTATCCCCGGTACTCCCCGATGTGCAGTGACAAATCAAAGCTACTTGGTGGTACATAAGTGTGTGCATTTGTCAAGCCCCTGGCCTGTCATCCACAGAGGCCCCACAGAGGGAGACAGGGGGGGTGTTTTGATGCCTTGGCAGGGGTGTTGCTTGAGTGTGAAAAGGTGGGAAGTCACAGGGTTGGTGGGGGATATTTGAGAGCTTTGGGACATCCACCCAGGTCCCTCCCAGCCTGTGGATGATCCTGTGACCAAGGCTGCACACAGGTGGTCTGAAGAGTTGGAATTTAAGTATTTCAGCAGTGAAAAGAGGTGTTGTGTTCTCCTCAGTGCATCTCGACAGGGCAGTGGGAATCGCTTTTCTGCCGCCGTTTCTGGAGCATATCGGGTGCAGCAGGATGAGGACGGTAAATGAGCTCCTCCTTCTGGGATTGGGAGGCTGAGTCTGTCTATGCCATGTCTGCTGCAGCTTGTGGGTTCTCCAAGTCGATTTTTGAGACTCTTTGGACTCCAAAAGGCTTTTCCCACTTTGCAAATGGACTTCAGTTGAGCTCTGTAGCTGCGAAGGGCTGCTCTGGAGTGTAAGGTGCAGGGTAACATTTACCACGACTCCTGCTGAGTTGGCTCCAGTGGAGAAGCACCATCTGTAGCTGTTGTGTTCCCCAGGGCTTCACTGTCCCCCATCAGGCATTTCTATTCCCATACCCAACACCATATGCCAGGCAGCTGAAAGCATGTCACTCCAGTGCATTGAGAGATTTTTAAATTTCACTGCTAACTTTTTACCTTTTCCCAGAGGTATTTCACCTCAAGAACTGAGACAGATAAGGCAGTAGCCAGTGTCAAATGATTGATCTTAACAAATGGCAGTAGCAAGATGAAAGGATATTCAGTTCTATTGGGAACCTCCTGTCATTTCCTTTAGAAGATGAAAGAGAATGAGCTGGCCCTGGCTGAGGAGATGGTGGAGGCTGCCAGACACTGCTTGGGCTGTTGGTGCACTCTTTGCACTGGGTTTTGTGTCATGCCTGCCTGATGGTGCAGAGTCCTGTTGCAGTAGACAGTGGTCAGACATTCAGCAGAGGACAGGATCTGTCCCAGAAAACTCACAGGAAGGAGAAGCATTGAGCGTGGAATCACAGAAAGATTGGGGTCAGAAGGGACCTTAAAGATCATCTTGTTCCAGACACTCACAATGGACAGAGACACCTTCCACTAGAACAGGTTGCTCAAAGCCCTGTCCAGCCTGGCCTTGAACAGTTTCAGGGGCATCCACAGCTTCTCTGGGCAACCTGTTCCAGTGTCTCACATCCTCACATTAAATAATTTCTTCCTTATATTGAATGTAATCCCTCCCTCTTTCAGTTTAAAGCCATTACTTGTCCTGTCACTACACATCCTTGTCAAGAGGTCCTCTCCAACTCTCCTGTAGCCCCTTTAGGTGATGAAGTGCTGTGACTTGGAGCCCTGCACTGCCAGATGAGGCACTTAGGAGGGGTTCTTCTTCTGTGTGAGATGCTGCAATAAATCTGCAAATTTTTGTTGTCCACCCCAAGCACAGAAGATGGATTTTGACCTTGGTAGTGCATGATGGTTGGGTGCCAGCTTCAGAAATAAATGTCCGTGATCTTTAACTCTGTCCTGCAAAAGGCAGGCTGTCACCACTACTGTTCGGTGAATAAAGTTAGAGCCAGACCTTAGTGTCTTTGGATTTAAATTGGCACAAAGCTGCATCTCAAGGAATCCATTAATCTTGAGCAAACTGAACTCCTGAGGCACAACAGTCATTAATACCTTAAATACATCTTTTCAAGCTCAGTACTGCCAAGTCCACCTTTGCCTTTTCTGTATTTTTCCTGGCAAGAAAGGGAAATTCTGTAGGTGGCCACCAAAGAACTGAAGGGTGCAGCAGGTGGCTTCTGAAATTTATCCATGTCTGAATTCCCCCATCCCCATTCCTCCCACACAGTATTTTTTCCTCTTTTTTCTTTTCTTTTTTCCTCTGTTCTGCTAAAAATTGCTATGCCTCTTGCACCTTAATTATGTTCAGTAAATCTTCAGGAAGCAGGAATTTTATATAGCTTGGAAAAACATTTCTGATATAAAGAGACCAGAAACTGTGGAGTGACCTCTTCCAAAAAAGTTAGATCAAACCCAATTATAACCATTTTTTCCACTGTCCCCAAGAAAGAACCAAGGGCACCCAAGCAGAGCCTTGACAAAGAGCTCTGCATTCTCTGCTGAGGCCAGTGCAAAAAAATTCCTGAGGGAAAACATAAGCCAGCACCAGAGAAACATCATCTGCCAGCCCCTGGTACACCGCAGGGAATGTGGGGGATGGATTTTCTAAATGCAAATAGGGGTCCATTGAGGCTTCACTACACTACATCAAGGTAATTTTCAAACTTAATGATTTTCACATTTAATTCAGGGAGAAATTAGTCATCAGGTACTGAGACAAAGCAAGGCTCTCTTCTGTACTGGGATGCTCTCTTCTTCAAGCTGTGTTATCTCGACAATAATTAAAATGTTCGCTGGAGTAGAAAACGTGCGATCTGATTCATTAGCCAGATTTCCCTTTGTAGGGTAACTCTTGTTTGCTTATGGGAAATTGAGATGGGATTGGAGAAGAAAGGACTCTGGACAATGATGATTTGGAAGGGGAGAGCCAAGGTATCTTGAAAGCAGAGCCACGTGTGTGTCCTACACAGTGAACAGCTCAGCATGTCCTGTTAAGGATGGGAGGGTCTACATGGAGGATGTTGGTTGGCTGGAGGAGCTTTAGGCTGTGGGAACACACTGACAAGCCTGTCCCAGGCAGGAGGACCTTTGTGCCATGGGTATCCATGGGCCAGGCTAAGCCAGAGAGTTTCAGCTTGCTGAAAACATCCACATGTGCTGCAGAAAGGTGACCATCAGTAAGTGTGCCAGTTTGGAACAGGAAAATGAAGCAAATGTGGGTGGCAGGAGAAGGAAAGAACAGATGTAAGCTGGGTTGGTTTGTGTCTGAAATCTTGCAGGAATTTATGCTGAATACAGCACTGATGGCACCTGTTGCCTGGCTCAGCTTTATTCACAGGGGTCAGGTACAGAAAGGAGAAGAAAGAACACACCAGGTTTTGATTGACTTCCCTATGGAGGAAACAAAAAGCAATATTGGAAATTTTCCTCATTCAAAATCATCTGTAAGAGTAAATAATGACAGATGATTTCTTTTTGCACTCTCTTGGTCCTTGAATCTTTAGCTGGCACTGTTTGGGTGTTTCACTTCATTCTGGTGTTGCCACATTTGAAGCAGCTTGTCTGTGAGAACAGGAAATTACTCCTGATGTGAAGTGAGTTTTCCCTTCAGGAGAGGAGACAGGCACCTCCAGCACCTCAAGTAAAGTCTACACAAAAACACCTCTCCCTTTTTGTCTCTCTTCTAGTGATCCCCAAAGTGACTAAGCACCTGCTCTCCAACCCCGTGTTCACCTGCATCATCCTGGCAGCCTGCATGGAGATTGCGGTGGTGGCCGGCTTCGCTGCCTTCCTGGGGAAGTACCTGGAGCAGCAGTTCAACCTCACCACCTCATCTGCCAACCAGCTCCTGGGTGAGTACCCATGGGGACACCAAACCTCCAGCATCCACAGGGGTTGAAAAGTGTTCAGCATGGCTGGGAACTGCTGCCAGGCTGCCCAAAAAGTCTGACATGTGGAAATGTGTCTGTGAGTGAGAGGGCTGGGCTTCAGCTGTGCCATGGCGGCAGGGCTCAGAGCAGACCCCCAGCATCGTTTTTCCTCAGCTGTGCTCTCCACTGCATCCTGCTGCCATCACTTGCCCTGTGGCCAAGCCTGCTGTGTGGGAAGCAGTATGGGACAGCCAGGATAGGAGAGGCTGTGAGATGCAGCAGAAATGGGCTGTCAGATTGCCCAGACTGCAGCTGCTCTCCAAGTGATAGTGTGGCCCATTGAACTGCTTGTCTCATGGTTCTGGTGCCCTACAGTTGTGCAGCCTATCTCTGTCTGGGTTAGGAGGCCCTGTTTCCTGTCACTGCTTTCCCCTTGGACAAGATTGCAATGAACAGTTCAAATACCTGAGTTAGTGCAGCTTGGTCGTCTTTCAAACGTCCCTTCTCTCTGACCATTCCATGCTGCTGTGATTTCACGTTCTGCATTTCTCAGTGTTCATTTGTTCCCTGTCAGGACACTGATGGCAGAATATTCATTTATTTTCTGCTGCTGCTCATCCCAGGCAGGCCCAGCCATTTGTTTATGACAGCCCTTCTCTCAGCAGCACCCAATTAAGATATCTGCAAGTTGATCTTGGATGATCTGTGACCACAGCTCGCCAGATGGGCAGCTGGCAGTGATCTGTCAAAAACTGGGACATCAGGACATGGGTGGATCTTCATATCATAACAAGGAGTTTGCAAGCTGCTCTCCTGACAGTTGTTTATTTCCCTATTAAACCCATTGATATCTTCTGGTTTTGGCATGGTTTTCCAAAAGAAACAATCCCCTGCAGTCAGCCTTGCCTCCCCAAGCGACTCGGGAATTTGCTAGTGAATTTTAATACGATTTGACAGAAGGCCAGAGATCTCCAAGTTCTTAGGCTATTCCATCTTTCCTGAAAATTAAAGGCTTGGCAAAGGAAAGTAACTTCACTGTTTGCCCAGTGGGAGAAGGGAAAAAGCTGTTTGGTGGGAGCTGGCTGGGCAGTCAGCATGTGAGTGCAGATGGGTGGCCAGCAAAGAGGGGATCACCCATGAGCCACAGCACATCCTGCTTCTGACCTGACAGTGGGAAAGGAGACTTGGGTATCTCTGTGTTTCTCACAGCAACTTGTTTAAACAAAGTTATAATCATATTTCTCACATGGCATTTAAGGGAATCTAGAAATGCCAGGACTGGGATTCTCTTCTAAGCACAGTTCAGGTGAGCGAGATCTGAGTTATAGCTGGCAGCAAAGGGATAAAAGTGACCCCAAACAAGCATAGTGTGGTAATTTCTCCCTGTGCTGGAAAGGGAGTCACTTCTGGCTGTGATTTTGCATTTAACAGTTTATGAAAATTCTTCTAGGGAGATTTCATATTTTCAAATGCTGTTCCTGCCTAGTCTCTAAGACCAGACTACTGTGAGTCGCACCAGCAAGGTTCATCCGGAGCCTCCAGACACCTTGGAAAATTCTTGACTTTATTTGCTGCTGCTGAGGTCAGGCTGGGCCAAGCTCAGCAAGTCTGGCATTCTCTCCAGCATGGATGAGAACTGGCAGAAGGGTTCTGCAAACAGGCAGCGTGCCTGTTTGCATCTGTTCCTTTTTTTGGGCAGCCCCAGCTTGGTGCTGCTCCAGCAGTTGGTCACTGCAAGGTTTCCTCATGCCAGGGCACAGATCTGGCTGCTGGAGAGTTCAGCCCTGTCACAGTGTAGTTCACTGGCTCATGCCTCTTGCTAACTGGTTTTTCCTCTTGCAGGGATGACAGCAATCCCATGTGCGTGTCTGGGCATATTCCTGGGTGGCCTCTTGGTGAAGAAGCTGAGCCTGTCTGCTCTGGGAGCCATCAGGATGGCCATGCTGGTGAACCTGGTGTCCACAGCTTGCTACGTGTCCTTCCTGTTCCTGGGGTGTGACACAGGACCTGTGGCAGGGGTTACTGTTCCCTATGGAAACAAGTGAGTCCACAGAGGGTTCAGGGGAGCTTTACCAGCATAAATCCATGTCCTTGACAGGCAGGGCTGGCCTTCAGACAGCATTAGAGCAAGCATAGAGAAGGCAGTGTTGTATGGGCTCTTGGTCTGGGATGTTCCATGCCACTCACCACTGGCAGAGTTAAGTACCTGCAGATGACATTTCACTAAAATCTGAAATTCAGTCAAATTGAATCAAAAGGTGCCAGAGCTGAGTCTGTACCCACAGGCATCTCTATAGCATTTGGTCTAGTTTGTCCTGGCAGTAAGGGACATGCACTGCTTTGTACATTGATTTAAGTGCCTGAGGGGAATTTGTAGAACTAGGTTTTAGATGCCTGGAAATACAGATATGGTGAAGAGAGAATGTTTGTGGTTGCAGGTCCATTTTAATGTGAGAAATGAGGCCCACATAACCCTCTAACGTCCTGCACTCACAGGACTTGGAGAGAGACTTATTTGGTATTTGGTATTTTCTTTCTGAGTGCTCCTGTATGCAGTGGCAGCTCTTTAGATGACAACTTCAGCCTGTCAGCTTCTGACAGTGTTGCAGAAAAACACAGAGCAATCTCCACAGCATCTCTTTTCCTTGAGGCTTCTTGTTGAGGTAACAGGGCAGCCCAAGCCTTGCATTAGATTCTCTTTTGCAGGGAGATAGTGGCCATGGCATTTCAAGTCTCCAAGGAGAGGCTGTAGCCTTGATTTCTTAGACCTGGAACCCAGCTAGCTTGCCCACTGCTTTTTTGTAATGTGTTTGCCTTAACTATCCCCCTCCAAGGCATCTTTGTAAAGGCAACAGTTGGCTGATAATCACGCTGTCCATTAATTTCTTTCTCTCTTTGTCTTACAGCTCAACTCCAACCTCATCTCTGGACCCATATTCCCCCTGCAATAACAACTGTGAATGCCAAACTGATTCCTTCACTCCAGTGTGTGGGGCAGACGGGGTCACATACTTATCTGCCTGCTTTGCTGGCTGCAGCAGCACGGTGAGTGGGCTCTCCTGGGGACCTCATGCCTGTAGGAACGGTTCTGGGAGCTCAAGTGAGGTTCCTGCATGTCTGGTAGAGTAGCTCACCCACAGCCAGCAGTGGTTGCACCCCCAAAAGCTGACCCCACACCTCTGGTGGGCCTGAGCCCCTGTTTTTCATCTGTTCCATAAATGCCCACTCACTGCCAGGGTCACCCACGGAGCAGGACAGGATCTCACAGCCTCCTGCCCTGGTCTTCCTCCTCAGCATGGAACGTGATAGGAGATCTGCACAGGTGTCCAGTGGCTGAACACATCCTCTGCAAAAGATTCCCAGCCTAGAAGGGACCAGCTGAGGAACCAGCTTCTCTTTTATCCTGCTGCTCCTCATTTCCTCTCTTCTCCACCTGCCCATGTTTGCCCTGCCCAACCCTTTTAGTCTTTTTCCCTTGCTCTTTCCCTGAATCTGGTTCCTAGACAGTTGTGAGCAGATCCTGGTTTTATTCACCCTTGTTTAAGCTCTCCTTTAACTCCTCTTGGTTCTCTCTTTCCTTGCTTTGCTCTAAGGCAGCCACAAGAGCAGTTGTCAGGGGAGCAGAGATTCCATCCAAAGAAATTCTGCATTTTTCAGTTCTCTCTAAGAGTTTATTTCCCTTAGAAAACTCTTAAAGACCAAACTATCTCTGTATAAAGAAGATGTGGGGAATTTTTAACAACGTCTTAAAAGCCAGCTTTTTCATTTTTTGCTGCTGAAATGTTAATGTCTTCTGGGTTACACTGAAAATGATTGCATGCTGCTCCTGTGGTGGGGACTGGTGGGATTCCTGCATCCTTGCTCGCTGCCTGGGGCTGTGCCAGGCATGGTGATCACTGCTGTGTGGAATCTGTGGGAGGTCAGCCTGGGACTGTTTGTGCCTACAGGAACATCAGTGCTCACCACATGCAATTATCCCTCCATGGCTTCATCCTCCCTCCTTGAGGAGATATCAAACCTCCCTGCCCTGGAAACAAAGCACATGTGAGTGCTACTGAGCAGACACTTGCTGCTGGCAGTGCAGCCTCCCTGCCCAGATCACCTGTGAGCTTGTTCTGCTCAAACATCTTGTCTCCTCCATTCCCTGTCCAGCCTCAGAGATGCAGGCATCCCTTTGAAACACCACAGATTTGAGCTTTCAGCTGCCCTACAAGGATCTACATCAATATGTGACATGTGGAGGTGTTACTTCCTGCCCTCTTCTTCCTCCTCCTCCCAATAAGTCAACACCTGAGATGGCAGCAGGATGGTTTTAAATGAAACCAGCTTGTTTCAGGCACACAGAATTGTGTCTCACCAGTTCACCAAGCCTTCAGCAGGTGTACAGCTGGTGTTGGTCTGTGGCTGGAGCATGGGAGAGATCTCCTCACTGTGCAGTGCAAGACAGAGCTCTGGCTCCTCTGGAAGGAGCATTGTAATGAAAATTCAGCTCTGCCCCTTCAGTCTGCAGCTGCCTGACCTTGTGCTCTGCAAGAGAAAACCTCTTGGCAAAAAACTCACTCTCCCTCATGCTCTCTCTTACTCATTCCTTCTTATTTTGCCTTTTCGTTGTCATCCTTGGGGTTCTTCTCATCTCTTTGTTTTGTGGGGGTTTTTTGCAGTAACATTTTGAACACAAATTGGTGAAGCAATAGCATCCGCTGGAAAGGGCATTATCAAGAATTATGGACCAGTTTGGCCATGCAATGGCCTTGAGGCAAAGCCAGATTGCCAAACCAAGTTTTAAACCTATAATCCAGGTAATGACCTGTCTGGAGGGTCTTGTGAATGTTATGTGCTTGTGATGAGCCAAGGGTTGCTTTTTACTGGGACATAAAATTCTCTGAATGCTTTATTTAACTTTACTACATTTTCCGTTTCTGACTGCTTCTCTTCGCTTTTCCTCTGTGAACAATTTCTAAAAGCAATGTGTAGCTCAGTTTTTTTGGTTTTTTTTTCATTCCTTCTCTCTTACTGAGCTGATTCCAGAGGTGCACTTGTCGAAAAAGCCATAGGAATATCAGTGCAGGTAGGCAGAGCTCTGGCATCCCCAAGAACTTTCCTTTCAAGCCATTCCTGGGAGTGACCCTTGCATACCACGTGTTTTTTTTTGTTTGATGCCATTGACTCTCAGCATTTTGGCTGGAGACACATGAATTCCAGCCTGGAGTTACTGAGCTGGCACCTCACAGCTTTGCATTGAAGTACCAGCCTGTCCCTTCCCTGTCAGAGCCAGGGCTTAAAAAATAAGTAATTAAAAACATGCGTAATTTGCATGGATAACCACACCAAAGTCAGGATGCTGGTAAAGGTGTAAACTGTGCATCTGTGTAGCCTCACAGGCACACTTAAATCTGGTTGTGCAGGTTGCTGGGCAGCAGAAGATTTTGATAACAAGTGGGTGAATGCAGTGGGGTTGCAGACAAGGGGATCTATGGAAGTTTGGCACAGGTAGCAAAAAACTGCCTCTCCACAGGTCAAAGTTGTAACTCCGTCTTTGATGTTCCCTTGTTTGATGTCTGTGAGTTACATACTGTGTCAGTAATAAAAGATCAAAGATCTCCCAGGTAAGGATGAGGTGCAGTGCTAAGCAAGCTGATGTAGTTGGTACAAACCACTCACACTCCTTCGGGCCAGCACCTTGAAGCAAAGTGGCTGAAAAAGTGGATTGAGGGACAAATTTTCAGGCAGTGAAGGTAGGATCTGCCTTGTGCTTTGTAAGAATTCACACCAGTGGGAGGACAGTCTGCCCCACCACTGCCCAAAACAGGTACTTTCTGTCCCTTGATGAGAGCCCTTGGGAAATAAACACCAAATTCTGTGTGTTCGCTGTGATGGGAATTTTGTCCAAGGTTTATTCAGTTGCAGGTATATACTTTTCTAGATTTACATAGGTTTTGATCCACAGGGCCTTGTCCAGGCTGGTGGCTAGCAATGCAGTAAGAGCCAGGAACTACAAATTCCTGTTGTCTGTGCAAATACCACCTCAGTGGTGCTAATCATCACCATTCTGGAGCCTTCAGGTGTCAACTTCTAACTCACAGCACAGGAATTTGTTATGTTAATTACTGCTTGCCAGCAGAAAGGCACCTGCATGTCTGCTTCAGCTCTCCTGGAGTCCTGCACCACAGTCTCTCTTACCTTCTGTGCACTTAGTTGGAAAAAAATGATTTGACTCTTATGCAGAAGAAAGAGATTGGTGTCAGAAAGGCTGGAGTAGTATCCCTGCTGATCCTTATCTTTGGAGGCTGTGAACCAGAAAGTGCTTTTGTATGGTCCTAAGGGGACTCCTTTTGCAGAAAAGCACAGGAATTTCTGCTTGCACGTGGTATAGGGCAAAGGGAGGAGGCTCAGCTGCTTTTCAATATGTTATATTTTATGACGTTACTCCTCATACAAACATGTGACCTGCAAACCCAGCAGGCTTGTGAAGACAAGACATGAATCATTAATGACTGTTTCTTTCTGTATTGGTTAAGGGTTTTCTTGGTAGTACGGAGTGCCTTAATTGCACTGACATCCTTCTCTCAGAAATTCAGGAGGGCGAGTTGGAAAATAGGGGGGAAAAAAAATCCTTAAATCTGTGACTGGCAAACAAAGCTTCTTTTCACATCCTCCACTTGCTGGAGAGATCAAAGCAAAATGCAGTCATTCCACCCTCCTTCTGATCACATATTGATAAAGTTTATCTCGCTTGACTTGAGCTTTTAGCTCGACACAGATCCCTCTGAACCAGATGTCGTTTATTAGCCCTGGAGTGGAGTCCAGCAGCATCCATGCTGCCAGGCTGTGGTAGCTGAGCTCTGGGTGAGCTGCAGCACCCACCGTGGGTGGCTCCTTCCCAGGGTTTGAGGTGCTGGAAGCAGGCCCTGAACCTGCAGCCAAGAACAGGGCTGCAGATTTACCTGCATTTAATGTACTTCAGTTTAATTGCAACAGCCAAGAGGACGGAGGTAAATAAGAAAGTAATTAGAACCATAATGGGGGGATCTTTTTTGTCACAGAGACACAGATTGTTTCTTTATTCTTCTCCAAAGAGGTAGAACTCGGTAATAATTTTGTTGCGGTGACATTTATGGGAGAGACTTGAAAGGAGCAGAAGAAAAGAAACAAGCCAAGGGACAGCTTTCCCTTGCTGGCAACATGCGTCAGCTCTGACACTCCTGAAATTCTTTCCAAACCCCCCACAACGAGCACTTAGGAGTTATTTAATTGACCATTAGAGGATTAGGCGTTGCTGCTGACAAGCCCTGTTACAGAGGGCAGCAGTGGGGATTGCAGCTCTCCCTTCTCCTGACTCCTTGTGCTCCTCTGCAGAACCTCAGTGGCTGTTCGTGCCTCACCTCGGTCCCTGCCGAAAACGCCACCGTCGTTCCTGGCAAATGCCCCAGCCCTGGGTGCGAAGAGGCCTTCCTGACATTCCTGTGCGTGATGTGTGTCTGCAGCATGATCGGGGCCATGGCACAGACACCCTCAGTCATCATCCTCATCAGGTAGGGCTTCAGTCACATCCTCATCACTGGGCCTTCAGTCACATCCTCATCACTGGGCCTTCAGTCACATCCTCATCACTGGGGCTTCAGTCACATCCTCATCACTGGGGCTTCAGTCACATCCTCATCACTGGGCCTTCAGTCACATCCTCATCACTGGGGCTTCAGTCACATCCTCATCACTGGGGCTTCAGTCATATCCTCATCACTGGGCCTTCAGTCATATCCTCATCACTGGGCCTTCAGTCACATCCTCATCACTGGGGCTTCAGTCACATCCTCATCACTGGGCCTTCAGTCACATCCTCATCACTGGGCCTTCAGTCATATCCTCATCACTGGGCCTTCAGTCACATCCTCATCACTGGGCCTTCAGTCACATCCTCATCACTGGGGCTTCAGTCACATCCTCATCACTGGGGCTTCAGTCATCACTCTCACCAAGTAGGGCCATCAGTCACATCCTCATCAGGATGGAACAAGGTGGAGGCAGCTGAGTACAGGGGCTGCTCCTCCACAAACACCCTCCCTCTAACAGTCTTCCTCCTCACCATCGCTTTTTCCTTACACTCACCAAAGTGATGGTAGGTACTGCAAAGGATCGGAGTAGGAGATGCATTAATGCATCAAGGGGACAAAGGACAAAAGATTGGCCATCATCAGGTGGGGCCACTCTTGGCATGGGATCAGGGCAGGAGGAACCCTAGGGCACAGTGGGGAGCTGAGGGTCCCACACAGCTCCTGGCCTCTGCCTTTTACACTGAACTCACTGTCCCCAGACCAATGACTTCAAACTGAACCTCCATTCAAGCCATTTCCTCCCTAAGCCACTTTTTTTTCACTTGGTAGTGCCTGGTTTAGCCATGGCATGGCCCCAGTTCAGGGCCTGCAGTGTGGAGCTGCTGGAGAGAAAATGAACTGCTTGAGCTCTCCTTTGGTAGAGGGAGTGAGGTGGAACTGGGCCCCCAAACAGATGAGATTCCTGCAGGGATGTTGCAGAGAATGGTGGCAGGGGTTGTTTTCCTGGGATTAACATGGAAATAGAGATGTGAAGTTTCCAGCCCAGGTAGTAAGGAAGTTACAGCTGCATCAGGAGAGAGGCAGAATTGCCACCCCATGTTCTCAGCATGTAATGGCTTAGAGAGAGAGGCTTAGACTCATCTTTAGATAGTCTGGAGACCATAGAAACCACAGAAGAATGAAAAGCTGTGGCAAAGACTAGCTTTGGTGAATACCTCCCTGACTGGAGTTTAACTTCTCTCACCCTGGACCAAGTCCAAGAGCATAAGGAACCTGGAAGTCTGAAGGACACATCTGAGTTAAACCAATGTGAATAGGTGGGCAAAAGCAGCTTATTCAAATAACTGACCTTGTGTTATTTCCAGACTTATGGAACACTTCATGATATACATATAATATCTAAGCCCACATTTATCCAGAATTACTTAGCTGTCCAAGCTGTCACTTACTGAGAATAATAACCAGAGGCATAAATAGCAGATCCATTCTGCTGCCTGGAAAATTCCAATAAAATTCAATCAATAAGGTCTGTATCAGAAACACACTCTTGAGTGGATTTTGGACAGAACAGCTCTGTGAGGGCATGTCTCCCTGCAGGATACAAAATGAGATATTCCACCTACTAGTTCATTTCTCTCTTTGCATCTCCCGTAGCTAAAGGGAAATCAAATTCCTCATGATAAATATTGTGACAAAAGCAATTTGAAGTTTGAAGAGTTCTTTGTTCAAGGAAGCTGCCAGCACCTTTAGGATCCTGCATGGAGATATCTTAGTGTTGCCTTCAAATGAGATAATCCCAGCCAGGAAGAAGAATACCAAGGAATAAGAAAAGCAAAGGGAAGATTAAACATAGTCAGTTCAGAGCTGTAGGAAATAAACAATTCACACATCCAGATTTATAATTTCACTCAGAATCACTGATAGCTACCAAATGTACAGGGGAGAGCTCTGAGCCAGATACCACCTCGTGCTCCCTTGCAACTGCCATCTTCCATGGCTTAAAGAAAGTTGTGGCATATGAATGTGTCCTTGGTGTCCAGAGCAGTGACAAGTAACACTGGCAGCTCCCGTGACTATTTAAAAGTGGACTCAGTGTCTACAAATTAAATGTCTTGTCTGAGTCATTTGGTCACTGCTGTAGTCAGTGAGGAAAGGAGATGTCTCCAAGTGGCAATTTTCACTCCAGCCTAAGGTGTGGGGATTGACTTTGGTCTTAGATACAGAAAAGTGGATGGAAGGACTCCTCTACCAATTAAAAGCCCCCTGTGAATATCCTATGTGATAATCTATTTTTTCATTAAAATAAACTTTTAATTCTGTTTCCTTCATTTACCACCCAACTGTAGAATCCTATTTGATCCAAGCCATTAACCATTGGGCCATTTTTCCAAGGTCATATAATTCCTGGCATAAAGGCTTTATATAAAGAGTGTGGGTCTGCCTGAAAACTGCTGAAAATCATGCCGAGGTCACAGGCTTCGTGCAGAAGTCATGGTGTGGTATTACATGGCCCATGAATGTCTGAGAGCAGGACGGGTGATCAGAAGGGTCTTCTCTTAACTTAAAAGCTCTTACTGGTTTTGTTTTATCAGTTTTGACTGATGCCCCTCCAGTGCATTTACACAGAGAACCACCCCTGCCATGAATGTTCTTTTAAAGTGCCTTTGAAGGGTAACTCTTAATGCAGTAGTGGTTGTGTTCATAGCAGAAGACGCTGCAAACACTGTCTTCCCAAGATAAAAGAAGTGGCATGCTGAAGTCACGTGCATGAAAACTAGTGCTGAGCACTTCCTCACTGAATCAACAGGCTGACTGAACCTTTTGGTCACCATCCTCCCTCCCTCTCTTGTTCCTAATAGTCTGGGGAGTTTCAGAACCAAAAGTTTTCTCTCCCTTCAGCTGTCAACATCTGGAGCCTTGAAAACATGATAGGGAGCTTGTAAACAATGATTTAATGAGATGGGAATTCCATTTTTCCCCATCCAATGACAACATTAGCTGTTGTTATTAATGACTTGGATAATTCCTGAACCTATCACCAATGCAATTACTTTTGGGGCTGTAGGCAGTTCAGGAGAAGGCAGAAGAAAAGCCCCATTAATGGCTTTTTGAAGAGGTGCTGGTGGCATCCTGGCTGACAGCACAGAATGGCCACGGGGTGTGTTAATCAAAGCAGAACAACAGAAATCGATTTCTCTCTCTCTCTCTCCCTCCCTCCTTCCTCCCTGCAGAACCGTGAGCCCCGAACTCAAGTCTTACGCTCTGGGGGTGCTTTTCCTGCTGCTCCGGTTGCTAGGTAGGTACAAAAGTTGTATGTCCTTCTCTCCCAACCTTTGTTGCTTCATGGAACACTCCATTTTTAACATGCAGAAGTTGATTTCTACTCCCTGTAGTTGTCGCGAGTGGGGTCCAGCTCACTGGGGTCCAAGCCCTCTCCTTGAGGGATGTCACATCAAGGCTCCTGAAGGCACTTTTCCTGCTATTTGTGTTGTGCTAATGGAAGAAAATGCAGTGTTGCATGAGAAATGACTGTTTCTCCCATGGTCCCACACAAGCAGTTTCTCTTCTGTAGCTGTTATTAACGTGTCAGCAGCTTGCAGAATTACTGCTGTATTCCATATTGCTGAAGTAGACGGATGTGGATTTTCATCCTCCTTTGAGGGACAGGACCTGTGTTACAACGTGGGTTTGCCCCTTCCTTTGGGTGTCTCAGAAGGAAAACCTGGAAAATGAGACAAGCTGAGTCCCTGTTTCCTCCTGTGGGTTATTATCCCATTAAATTGAATATGGCTCCTCCTCTGGACCGGTATGTTCTCCTCATGTATGAATTAAAGGGAGCATACCAGGCTGCTGCTTGTTTCTGGGTGGCTTTTTTCCCTTCTGGCAGAGGTGGCTCCTTTTTTAAAGCTCTTCTGTTTCAGCTCATTAGTCTCAGTGATTCAGGGCAAAATCCTCTGATCCATCATGGTGTGGGACCATCTCATGCCCAGGGTTTCTGCATGTTGTGGGAGTGGAATCTACTTTTTTTAGCAGGGCACAGAGAGCACCTTCCCTGCATGGCTCCCTTGGTCCCAGAGGAAGGAACTGTAGACTTAAGTGCCATCTCTTAGGCTACAGCAAGACACTGGGAGTACAAGACTGAAAATCCAGCAGTATCAGACATTGCTTTGAATAAGTGACCTCATTTTTTTACTTACTGTTTTAACACCTTATTCCCCTTAAGCTGAACAGGAAATGGTGCTGCCAGACCAGTTTACAGTAAAGCCAATTAGATGTCCATTGGTTTTGGTGAAGTAACTGCATTCATACAAAGAGCTCCATCAGGTTAACTTACTTCAAAGGGAAGTTTCTGGGGTGAGCTGGGTCAGCTCTGGTTCAAGCCTTGCAAACACAGCATTTTCTTTAGCTGCTGGTGCTGCTCCTGGGTTTTGGCCTGACTTCAGCTGTGACTGGCTGAATGTGGAGTGTCAGCAGGCAAGTGTGCAAGGAGGATGGTTATGGGGTGTTGTTTCCGAAGGAAAAATGCTTAAGGGGAGGGATTTTTAGCTTTTCTTTTTTCCTTTCAAAAGAGAGAAGCCTCCTGAGGTAGCAACATCCTGAATTCCTCTAAAACCAGGCTCAGGCATGTATGCTTAAGTTGAACAGATTTATTTTTTTTCATTCCAATAAAGAAGCCATGGTGAGAATTTAAAGTCAAATCTTTATATGTTGCTCTGTCACTAAGGGATTCCCATGAAATAAGACAATACATCCTGAAGCATATCAGCAATGTAGCTGGAATGCACAGAAAATGAAGAGAAAGATACTTTCCCATATGAGCAAGCGTATCCAAATTCTGCCTCTATCAGCCTGAGGTTTGAGAATAGCTTTACTGATTTATTTTAAAAGCTTTTCAGTTCACCTTTAAGCTTTGACTTAAGAAGACAGTGATAATAGCTGCTTCTTGAACCAAAAGAGAGAATTAAATGCAAGAGGTATGAGACCCGAAGGTGCAATCGTAGCTAATAGATTTCAGTAAGACAGAAGCACCCTTTTTTATGCAGCCCTACAGTTTCTGCTATGAAATATATATATATATCGGAAATTTTTGCAACACTTTGCAGTAAGAAATAGAACATGATTGACTCTCTTTAATATTCGCTGTAATAACATGAAACATGGCTGAATTCTCCCGGTATCCTCCTGCATATATTAACTCATTTCATAGGAATTCTGCTGTGAGAGGGCAGCCTAACAATATCTTCATATAAAAGCATTACTGCAGTTTCCCAGAGAAGAGAGTAAAGCAGTGCCATTGGAGCCACAGGTTCAGAATGGAATTGTCTGGAATGGCTGAAGAATTTCAGACCTTTAATATCCTGGATGCATCCTTTCTTTGTTGGTGTTCAGCATGCATCCTAGGAGAGCCTCTGCTTTACCAGGGCATTTCCTTAGATTTTTTTTTCTTCCAATCAAGTTGTTTGCTTCTTATTCTAACATGGCAAAACCCCACAGTGTTTCACTCTCTGGAGGAGTTTCTGGTGTGCAGTGCAACCCCTTGGCTCCCTTGTCTCAGGGGTTGTGAGCACCAACTTGCTCCTGTGAGTTTCTTGTCCTCTCCTCTGCTAAAAGCAATGTGAAATAGGCACTGGTTGCTCAAGGTTTTTCCACATGCCTGCATTCACATGGGAGTAGCTTTGGAGTTCAAGGTAAACAGGTCCTTTCTCAAGTCTTACAAGGAGCACTTTCCAGGCCAAATTATCGTGGACACCAGCAGGTAGCAGGCAGCTCTCTCTCAAGTTCAGCCTGCACATCTCTAAAGCTTTGTATCAACATCTCTCAGCATGTTGACAGGCAGGGACTGACACCTCCAAATTGTGATCCAGATGTGGTTTTCTGTTATTCCAGAAAGAATGTGGCTCCTCAGTCATTGGCACATCTGGATGTTACCCCTGAGGTGCCATCCAGCAGCACTGGGCGCACAAACTGCAGTCTGCAGCACAGCCTCTTGCTTGTTTGTGGCAGGAGCCCAGCTGAATTTTTAAAATCCAGGTTGCTCACAAGTTTCAGCTAAAAAATTGTCTTTTAATTTAGAAGCAGAACCAACCCAGCCTGGATTTTCCAGTCATTGAAGTGATGAACAAAGAGCTGGTGCTGATATTTTTTCCCAGAACACAGACAGGGTTTTAGATATGATGACTGGAACTAGTATTTCTAACAAACAGATTGTCTTGCTTTCTTATCATCTGGTTTTATTTACTACATTTGTGCTATTAATGACTGGTTAAAATGAGTACCAAAAGCCCATATAGCCTTTCTTAATTCCTGCATTTATCAACATATAAGGAAGATCAAACAAAATCTGTAGAGTTCCAGTCATCAACAAAATAAAATAAAGAGATCTCAGTTACCACAGGGAACAGTGAAGACAACCAATTTATTTGTAGTCTTAGGATACATGTCATGAATGTCACTACTTTGCTCGTGACAAGCTGAAGGAAAGTATCTTTTTTAAGCCTGGAAATCCAGGTTAATGATGAAACTGGATCCAAGATTAAACACTTTCCTGTCTAAAAACTGCAGTCCTTGTGTCTGCTTTCACAGGTATTTATAGAGTCTCAGGCATCACAGCACCTACGGATGCATTGATACTGCCAGGGGGGTGTTGTTCCTGCCTGCTGTTGGATTTCAGTAGATGCAGTGCTCTCCTTTGCTCTCTGTCTTAACCCACAGTGACTTTATCAATCAGGGTTTTTTTCAGCGTTTATCTGCTTCTAGCCTCTGCCCATAAATACAGCAGAAGGTAGAGAAATGGTTACATTATGTGGATTGTTCACATTTTCCTCCCAGTGCTGCACGCTCGGTGCACGTGCACTGGCTGGGGAGTGCAGAGCTGGAACGTGGATGTCCTAATCACCGTCAGGCTAATGGGAAATGGGGGGTTGCTGCAGTGTCCCTGCAGGATGGGGGATAGTAGCGAAGAAAAACATTTCCTTTATTAGTTAAATGAGTTTGGAGTGATTACTTTGCTTTAAGATTGCAGCTCTGCTGCAAACTATGATTGAGAAACACTCATCGGTAGTTAGCTGCAGTGGCTGTGGGAGAATCCTGCTGTGATATTTCATTTAATGGCACTCTGAAATTTTCCCTTCTTTTCAGATGGCATCTTTGACATCTATTAGAGGCTATTTCTTTTCCTTAGATCCAGAGAAAACCTTTTGCTATGTCAGGGTACAGTCCAAAACTGGATCTCATTGCCAAGGCTGATTTTAGGTGCTGAACTGGAATGCTGAGATTCTTCAGATGAACACCGTGAAGTGCAGAATTGCCAGTTTCTAGAGTGAGCTGAAAGGCTGTCCTCCTCCTCTTTCATTTACCCCTCCACTTAGTCTCATTAGGCAAACAAGAAGCTTAATAAAAGCCACTCAAACTTGAATAAAATCCTTGCTGCATCTTGATATCAGCGGGAATCTCTTCTGTAGACATTAAGTCCAAGCTAAAAGCTCATCCACAAACTTCATTGAGGTTGATTTAGAACTTCAAAAATTAGAATCACAGGCTGAAGCTGGGACTATTAACCTTGATAAAGTACCCTCTTTCCACTCACTGCAGTCACGTCCTCTCTCTTTATCACAGGGATCATAAAAGCATGATTTGTCTCTCTTATTTTGGCAGGTTTTATCCCACCACCGCTGATCTTCGGGGCCGGGATTGACTCCACGTGTCTGTTCTGGAGCACATTCTGCGGCGAGCAAGGAGCCTGTGCACTGTATGACAACGTGGTCTACAGATACCTGTATGTCAGCATTGCTATCGCCCTCAAGTCCTTTGCATTCATCCTGTACACAACCACCTGGCAGTGCTTGAGGAAAAACTATAAAAGATACATCAAGAACCACGAAGGTGGTCTCAGCACTAGTGAGTTTTTTGCCTCTACTCTCACCCTAGACAATCTGGGGCGGGACTCGGTGCCCCAAAATCAACCACATAGGACAAAATTTATCTATAACCTTGAAGATCATGAGTGGTGTGAAAATATGGAGTCTGTTTTATAGTGACTGTGGAGGGGTGAACTATATTAATAATACAAGGGTCCTTTTTAATAAAAACAAGGAGAGAGCACGAATGAGAGAAGAAACAACTGCAAAACATCGTCGGCACCACAGGAAACTTTTGTCTTTTTCTCAAAGTCAGACCCGGCCAGGATTCTTGAGGACAGCATCTTTTAATGGGATCACTTGTGACATCCTGCAGGGTGATGGAGAAAGCAGAGAGCCCTTGTGGCTGGGTACCAACTCCTTTGGTGACAGTACGAGCTTCCAAGGAGGGCAGAGGTTCGCCGGAGAGCTCGGCACAGGCTTGGGCAGGAGGTGTAGGGAAAGCAAGCTGATAACAGCAAGGTGATAACAGCAAGGTGATAACAGCAATAGGTTTTTTTCCCAGTTGAGATGGGCTGTGTGGAGCCCTGCGGGGTTGGCCAGGCTGGGTGCTGCTCCAACCTGCTGCGTCTGCGATGGCAAGGAGGGAGCAGTGCTGGAGTCCTTCCAGCAGTCACACTCTGTCACCAGCCACAAGTCCACGATAAATACCTTGAAAGCTGCTGGAAACCTTCCCGGTGGCGAGCAATGCTGTCAGGGGTATCCAAGTCCTTCCAGCCCAGGCTTATTCGCAGATTGCAGCTTGGTGGCTGTCTGCGAATAGCTGCGCTCAGATCTCAAACCCAGTAGAGTTCAAGACATTTGCTCACACTTGCCAAACGTGCTGTCATTTTTAAAGGGGGATGAGTTCCAAATACTTACCTGTGTAGTCCTCTAATGAGATGTTTTTTGAAATTATTTTCAAATCTATGTTAACCCTTAAATCGCTGACACTTTTCCATGAGGAGGATTTATTTATGCTAGTTTGGGGAAGGATCCTGTTTAATTCACCCAAACGTAATGTGACTCAAGGGGTTTGTTTAATCCTCTGCATTTTTTATCCATACGCCTTCATTCTAATATGCTACCAAGCCAATGAAGACACATAATATGTTTTTAAAAAAGAGAATGAATGCACTGTGTCTCTATAAAAACAATTGTCAGTTGGAGAATTACAGATAATATGATGATTTACATAATATAGTTTTTTTCATATTCTATGTGACTCAGTGAATACATATATATGTGGAGAGGCTGTTTATGTTCTCTCCAGTTTTTAAAGATATATATATATATATAATTTGCAATCTAGAAATTGTGTGGTGGATGTTTTCTTTAAAGTGTGTGTGTGAGTGTGTGAGCGTGTGTGTGTACAAGATGAGAGGAATACCTTAATCCTTCAACCCTCACAAGTGGTATTTTATTTTTCACCAGAGAAATTCCACTGACTTTCAGTGGAAGCCATGTGAGGAAGATGGAATAATCTCTCCTGGATACCACATTTTGTTTGTACGTGTGGGAATAGTGTTCCTCTGGAAGGCTGGGTTATGGGAGCAGAGGCTGGCCAGCACTGAGCAACTCAAACTTCCATTCAGCTCCCCACAAACATCCATACAGGAGCAGATTTGGCTTGGCTCTTGCAGTGCAGACTTACCTAAACCTGCAAAAACCGTGGGGAAACTTTCACCTGATTACAAGAAGCATGGGGGTCAGGCTTATTTTGTATGCATATTTTTGTTTTCCAAAACATTCCTGCTGGGAAGCAATGCAAATTGGCAGCATTTGATGAGCTTTTCCCCAGGAACCAGACTTGTTTCCAATGGACTAAATGTCAGAAGGGCTTTAAGGGTTAGCATCGTAATTAAAACTTCCTTTTTTGTGTGAATTTCGAAGCTGTTGTGTGAACTTGAGGATGTGTAGAGGAGTAACCTGGCATGTTGAGTCAAATGCTGGATGTCACTTCCATGCAGGTGGCAGAGGGGCTGATCTTCCCCAAGTCCTTTTCCATTGCTGCAGTGGACACCCCAGAGCTGACACAATTACAGAGGGTTGATAACTTTTCACTTATGTTCAGCACATTTTTAGCAGACTTTGCTCCTATCCAGGCTTTGCAATATGGGTGTGGAGTATCAAACTGCTTCCACTTGACTGACATTACATGTGTGTTTGCAACTTATGCACAGAATTACATGTTCAGCAACAATAAGGGCAGGAAAAAAAGCTGTATCAAATAAACTCCGTTGTGCCAAATACTCAACAAATATTGTAACTGCAGATATTTAATTCTTGGGTTTCAGCCACATTAAGATTCACTCGACTGATGAAGGAGTTTAAGGAAAAAAAAAATATTAAGCTATGCAGTGCCATTGTTACGTTGGGTGGTAAATGATGCTGTTTAGACCATTACATTGGTTTAGTATGTCCTATCTGCTAAAACAGAGATACTACATCCATAAAACAATGAATTCAAAAAAGGCACAGGGTGCATAACTGTCTCATAAAATATATATAATTGTCAAGTATAAGCCTTTGAAATAATTCTGTACGGTTCTCTTCATTCTGCAGATTCATTACTTAGACTGCTGTCTTTCCAAATGTTAGCTCATAATTTTGTACTATACACACACTTTCAGACTGGAACACAAATTTCACAGAATAGAACCTTTCTAAAAGCCTGATTGCTTGAAATTTCATAACGCCTTTCACAATTTCATGATTTTCCCCTCTGAAAGTGCAAGGTGAAGGAGAATAGCATGCTGATTGATATGATGTAAAACAAACTCCCAGTGTTCATGAGCTGTGGTTTGTTGGTACAAAGTCCCCCTTGACCGGAGTTATGGAAACAGGATTCCAGGGCACATAACATTTTCATTTTTGTTTTTCTTTACTTTTTTCATTTGATCTCTTCTCTTACTATGTGTGGGAGATGCAGTTGAATGGGGTTACTTACATTATTTTTAAGCTGTAACTTGAAATTCCTGCATGATTGTTATTTTATTTCTTTTCATAATGGGATTTTTGAAAAGCTTTTCTCCCATCCCACTCTTATTTTTATTTTTTTTTCCCCAGGGTTAGGTCTGATGCCTGCATTGTGAAGGGCTTTGCTGTCAGTGCTTTGGTACAGATTTAAGAACAGAGCTTTAGTTTAAAGAAAACAAACACAGACCAAACACTTCATCCACACCAGCAGGCATTTTATTTTTTTCTGATTTCAGAACCACAAGCCATTTTTGTCTGCAACCCAGTTTTTGTTACAGAATAACAAATGAAGAGTGTCAGACATCCTCCTTCTTCCCAAACTGCGTTATGGGCCTTCACCTGTCAGCACTTCGCCTCCATCCTGCAACTGCCTTAACCATGCAGGAAACTTAAAAAACAAGGATGGAGTTAGAAAAATGCCCATTCCCAGGAACTGAAACAGGGGCATGGTCTGAGCTGTGCAGTCCAGATCCAGTGGCAGAAATTGTTTCTTAATTTTCAAGAGCATTGAAATTGAGGGGTTTGTTAGGACCTCAGTCTCAGCAGAAATGTCCTTTTGGCATTTGCAAGCACTGTGTTCCCCATGTAGCTGCCTGCTAAGGAATGGGATGTTGGGAAAAACAAACTACTTGAGATTCTGCAGTCTCTCTGGGATTGACCAGTTGCCTTGCATGTCTTCAGGTTGGGGTTTCCTTTCCCTTGCACAGATCCTACTTTGGAATAGCCCCAGTGGAATGAAAAGGGAACCCTAATCTAAAATTGGTGCAGACGACACTGGAATAGTTTTCTCTGCATCCTTGTTAACAAGGTGATGGACTTCCAGAACCTTCTTTTAATGTATATAGAAATCATCTGTTTTTCTGACTTTGATCAGCACATCTTGGATGTAGAGTGGGACTGAAGAGTCCATCACTTGAATTATCACTTGAATATTACAAACCTTCCATTCCTGGTAATTCAGCTAACAGGGACCTCCCTCTGCCATTCCCCTCTGAGATGCACTAAACTCCTCGGTGCTGCTTCTGTTAATCGTGGTTGGGTCTCACCTTGCTCAGAAGGTGAGAAGGAAAAGATGCAGAGAGGAATTAGCTTCCATTATCTGACTTAGCTATGCTTCAAAATGCTTCCAGACTGAGCTGATGGTTTGCAGACATTTGGAAAGTGATTGGAGTATTTCCAAATGACTGAGACACATCGACTTCTTTTTCCTTGCAAAAAAAAAAAAATTTAAATTAAGGGAATGAGTGTGATTTGGATCCCCTCCTATCCCCATCAGAGTTTTATGTTCATCATATTGCATTGGAGGCAGTGTGCTTAAGGTTCACCTTTGTGTCTCAGACAGACTCATATTTTTTCTCAGTAAATGAGGTCCTGGGGCACAGCAGGGCAACTCCAACTCACAGCCAGCAGTTTCACTCCACAGCCAGCCCACAACAACCTGAAGCCTACCAGCACTGTGAAGCTTTAGTCCCCAAGTCAGCCACAGCTGTTGCTGCCATGTGGGAGTTTGTCACAGCTGGGTGTGTTTGGCTTGGTGTTTTCTTCAGACTTTGGCATTCTTGGTGTGATGTTTGCTTTATTCTTGGCAGGTGACGTGGGGAATTGTCAGTACAGAAGACACATGCAAATGCTTCACTGGACTGCTGTGATAACAGCTTTGTTTCTTTATTCACAAGGGTTTCCAGAGTTACTCCTGCTCTGCCTTTAAATGCAGCTGTGCTCATCTATCCCCGTAATTTCATGTGAACTGTGTTTGCAGACAGGAGCAGGTTTGTTGATGTTCTCTCTCTAGATCTGATTAATATGTGCAAAGCTCACAAGTTTCCTGTGCGCAGGGCAGAGCACCTCTGATTACAAGCAATAATACTGACCTGCTCTTGTTTGCAACAGGGATTCTGGCTTTCCTTACCTAAATCTGGGTTCGCCTCTCCCAGCATCCCACACCACTGCTGTGACTCCCCTGGTTTGTTGGCAGCCAAGATACAATCAGTGGAACATAGGCAGCAGTTCATTAAATGGGAATTTTTGGTGTGACCCAGATTCAGCCGTGCTTACCTGATAGCTGGGACTGACCCGAGGAGGAAAGGACATTGTAACTGAGCCACTTGGTGTCTCTGAAGGGATTATCCACCCTTCTGTGCTCCTGGATAGCCCTACCTCCACCAGACCCATGGTTTGTGGGTGTTTTCTTCCAGGCTGACGATCAGCTTCCTTTTTCTAGCCACAGTTCTTCCTTCCCCTGATGGCAAAGCACAGCTTGGCTATACCAAGTCAATACAAGGTACCCAGAGTTACTGAGTGGTGTTTAAATTTCCTGGAATGCCAGCAGGTCTCACTTAGTTTTACATATGTTCAAAATGTTATAGTTCGTTCTGCTTATATCCCCTAAATCTATAACTTCTAGGCTGCAAATGATGTTTTCTATCATTCCATTGACATTTCTAGCCAATCTCAGTCTTAATACAATTGCTTTGCTGAAAAATGGCCTTTCAGCACTTCTTAGACATGAGGTACTTCTTTATTAACTAGTGATGCCAAAAATCTTTGGCCATTGTCTGTTCCCTGAATTCAGGGGAGCAGAAGGAAGCTGTGCCTGCCCAGAAGCAATACTGATGTTTCCTGGGGCAGAGTGTGAACATGGACTGCTTTTCTTTCAGCTTCAGTCTTGCCTTGACTCTTTGGCTCTGGGCATCTCTTGGTTCCAGAAGGACCCAGGGAATTCAGGAGAAGCCATGTGGACAGAGCAGTCCTATTTAGATGTCTGCAAGAGTAGGACTTTCAGGATGTTTGTAGTGTTTATATTGTTTTCCTTGTCAAAGCTTTGCTTCAATCTGTATTTGTTTGATGAATGGAATGACCATTCATCAAACAAATGGGGTTTGGGATGGGATGAGTTTGTGATGTTTCCCCCACTTTATTCAGATTAAGTGTGGCAGAGCAGGATGCCCAGCCCCAAGAAGGAAAAGATTTGTCATACCCTGAGCAGTTTGTAGTGCTGTACTTGTTCTACACAAAGTTGGTGTCTGCATATGGCAGGAAGCAATAAGAAACTTGTCAGCTGCAACTCAGAAAATAATTTATAGCAATTTCATACATGAGTTTTCCCTTTTATTTCTTCCTTGCAAAATGCTGAGAAAACCAAGGAAATGCCTCCAAGGTCATTTCTTCATATCATCTGTGGTCTGGAGGAGTTGGAAAAGCTTTCTTGTCATTCATACGGGGCTGGATGTTCTGGATGGACATAAAACTCATGGGTTATTTCTGCTCCCTGAGTTCCCTAGGCTGGAATTTTTTCATCAGTAAAAATATTTAGTTCAAATGTGATTAGGAATTGAGTAAGAGGATCCTTGCTCAGTGCCAGTGGGCTGAGCACCGCTGGACACACAGCATTCCAGGACAGCCAAAGTGCTGGCTTCCAACTCACAGTCCACTTTCCAGGAATATTCTCTCACAGATGCTTGAAATTCTCAGCCTCTCTCAGTGTTCCTACTGGTTAAAGCACTCATTTGAGTAATTTAGAGAAACTAATTTGAGAGCAAACACGAGAAGGGTATGAACCCAGACAAAACCAAATTGGTATTGAGGCGAAGCAGGTGGTGTAAATTTTATTTGCGATGTTTGCACAGCTCTTGGATCGGAAGCAGAAACCTCTCGGGCATCAAGAGAGTTGCACATGGCTTAACATATCTTAGTTCTTCCCAAATGAACTGCCCGTGGGTGGGGCAGCAAAAGGCTTCTTTCCCTGCCACGGATATCTCACCCCCAGAACCCGTTTTCTCTTGCAGTACGGCATCGCACAAACACCGGTGCATTTACCCCTCAGTGCAAACAGTGCTGTGTTTCTGGTGCCTCACAACAATAACTGTGAACTTGAAAGGAAGAAACGACCCCTGTTCTTCACCTGTGACCCTTCCTGCCCCATCAGAGGAGGAGGATGATCCTTCTTGGAGACTCACAGCCGTTCTCCTAAAGTCTTACAGCAGCAGGACCAAACGGTGCTCTGTGATCACGGGTGGCCTATGCCCTGTGCTAGGGGTCTGTAGCTCAGCTACAGCCCCACGTTGCCTTCACAGTGTGTTGGTGCAAAGCCTGGTGAGGAGGCTGCACATGACTGCCCCTGACAAGTGCTAAGGGCTGCCAGTGGTCTGTGACCACCAAAGTTTTGGAGTCTCCACGTTAGCACATGAAAGCAGCTTCCCTCACCTGCTTTTGGGGAAGAGCCATCCCAGAGCAGGTTCAGAGGGAAACTGGAGCAGCGCTGGGACCGCACAACAGGGAGCTCTTGGTACCACACCCGCAGGGAGGAGGGGGTGGGATGGAGCAGGGGAAGAGCTGTGACATTTTAAAACCCATAGTGCCTACCGCTGCAAATGGAACGCTGTATTGTATTATATTATACGTGACTACCATGTAAATAAAGTACAATAAATGTGGTGTTCGTTAGGATTTTGATACAAGTCAAATGCAGTCTGCAGAAATGTTTTTTTCCCTGCTGTATGTACTTATATCACATTCCAAGCATGGGGACATTGGAGTTGTGTGAGCTAGCAGTGCATAAATGGCATTAGATGGGGCGTGTTTGCAGTAAGGCTGTTATAAAATTCTTTCTGCCCTGTGCAAGTGAGACACAAGCACCGTCTGAAACCAGAGGGGAGGGAGTGGGGGCAGTTTACACAGGCAGGAAGAGAGCAGCTCTTGCTGTGCTTGATGAGAAGAGACTGCCCAGCCAGTCCTTGGCCATGCCTCACTCATGGTGGAGAGGCAGCGAGGTTTTGGTGGCTGATCTCTCTTTGCTTGTTTTCCTGCTGCAGAGGTTGGCCAGCAGCACATGCCCTGCCTGTGTAACCTGGTTATTCCCCACCCCTGAGGGCCCTTAGTGGCAGCTACAGATGAGCAAACTCGAGAACTTAAAATTCAAAGCAGATTGGGAAAGGAGTTCTGTTCTTGACCAGCTCCTCTGTGTCTCTGGCAGAGATTGAGGGGCTTGGAGTTTTGGCTAATAATGGGATTTTGTTCCTTAACCCACTCCCTTATCCATCCTTCTCTTTCTCCATAGTGTAAATAAAGAAAACGATACATTTTCCCGAGGCAGGCCTGCCATGTGCCCTCCAAATCCTGATGTGTCTCCTAACTGGGTTGTTGGTGGGAGTTTCTCTGGGCTTCAGAAGCTCAGGACTCCTCTGACAAGGGTTTGCAGCTGGTGTGTGGGTGTAATCTTCCCTCAGTGCATGGAGGCTGCTTCCACACTGATTGTCTTGTTGGAGAACAAGAGCACCCCATGCAGTGTGTCACACCTGTGACTGAAACTCACCTGCAGAGCTCTGTGCAGGGTTCACAGCACTGGAGGAGAATTTACCTGCCTCTGTACCAGACCAGTCCGTGGTGTTTGTCCCTCATACCATTGCTGTCCTTCACAGTCACCTGGGCAGAGCAGCATTTGTGGGTTGTGGAGAAGGTCCTCCCTGCACAGAACATCTCCACAAATAGTCTGCAGCACTGTGTGGGACCTGGACGAGCCCACGTGCCACTGCCCCTTCTCGGGCTGAGGGTTACTGCTCTCCTGCAGTGCCCAAGCAAAAGTGGTCCTCAGAAAGGTCTTTGAACTGTGCTGGTAATTTTTCAGATGTTTAGCAGCACTTCCAAAATAAACCAAAACCTGGTTTGGAAAAAGACATGTTTCACTGTACAATTGACTTAAAAAAAAAAAAAAAAAAAAAGAGAAGCCACATGCTCGATATATTTTGAGTACTGTGTTCTGTATTTTTGCAGCTTATATTTTCCAGATGAGCAGTTTAGAAATATGTGATGTGAAATACATACTGTAAGTTTGCTGTAAATGATATTAAAAACACTATTTTCATTCTTGTCCTGTCTCACTGGATGATCTCTTTGGTTCTCCCAGGTTGGCTGGCTGGGCTGGTGCTCTGACTGTTCCAGAAAGTTCTCAAGTCTCAGTAAAAGCAGGGCTGAGAGCTCAGGCTGGAGGTTCTGATGGTGATGAAAGTTTGCTAGAAATGACAGTGGGGGTGAATGTGTTCTGTGCATGTGCAGTGCCTTCAGAGGGGAGGTCCAGTGAAGCAGTGGTTGTGGCAGAGAAGATAAGGCAGGTTTTGGGGAAGGGAAAAATGAAGTTTAATGAGTGGAGAAAGGAGAGAACAAGGGCGTCCTAAATTCTTGCAGAACGGAGGAACTTGAACACCTGGAAGACAATAAAATGAGGAGGAGCTCAGAGGGAACATGATTTGAGGAGGAAAATGCTGTGTGTGTCGGTGGTGATGAATGTGTCTCACACTCTTTATGTCAATTCAGCTGTGGATTAAAAAAACAGAGCTTTTAGCTGAAATAGCAACAGCTGAGTGAAGTGGCTGAGCCCTGCCATGCACCCTGAGCCCCTGCAGCTGCAGAAGCTTCTCCATCTCCATCAGTGCTCCTGCTGCCCTGGGACCAGGCCCAGAGGGTGACATATCCCTGAGGATTCAGTGACACACACTTCCACTTGTTCCAGCTGCTGTATTGGTCAGAATAAAAGTAATCACTTCTTTCACCCTCTATTTTTAAATGTTTAAAATCTGGTATATCAAAAGAAAGTTTTCTCCTAAGCTTCTACAAAATGATGCTAAACAAGGCAATTGCATGCCAACTGAGTTGAAATTCACTTATTCCTTGTTTGTTCCATTTTTTATCCTTTCCAGTTCCAATTCCCTCTTCTGAAAGGCGGAGAGCAAAACAAAGATTAGAAGTCAGGGAAGAAAAAAAAAAACAACCCAATTTTGTTGCACACGAGTTGAATCCAACCACTGTTGCTTTGAATTCACTTTCCAGCAATGGGAGCTTTGGAGAATAGTTCAGGAGGAATGAGGGAGGAAGTCTGGGGAAAAAAATGTTTTGTTAAATGTTGACAGCAAAGAATCTTTTTATTTATTTCACTTCATTGCTTTGTCTCAGCCCAGCTCCTGGCAGTGTTGAGGTCTGTGCAAGCTCCCTCTGAAGGCATTGCTCCTGCTTGCTCTGCTGGCTATTCCTGAATGAACACACCAGCACACATCACACCCAGCATTCCAGGGATTCCCTTTAGCCATCCTAGACCTTTCATTTTTCCTGCTACCTCTGACAGAATCTGGTTAATTGTGTATTTACCGAGCTGGATTCTGTTGTGGGTGCAGACTATTAACCTTTATGTCACCTAGAAGATATTACACCTGGTAAAGTTAATGTTTTGAGACTGGGAGGTTAATGTGTCAGTGCTCAACCCTCTCTAATTAGCAACAGGGCCCGTGTGTGGCTGTGCTGTGAGCCCTGCTTTAATTGGAAGGGATTCACAGTTGGGTCACATCAACAGTACCAGTTTACCTGCCCCTTTCAGCCTTCTCTGCTCTTTCTCCTCCATGGTGTTCCAGAACCTTCGGTAAGTCTTGATGTTCTGGTGCCCACCCCAGGGAGGCTGTGATGTTGGAAGCCTTCCTGAAGCCATCCTGAGCTGGCTCTCAGGCAGTGACTGGAGATGAGGACTGGGGAGCTCCAAGTGGAGAAGGCTGTGATGCTCCAGGCAATGTGCTCTGCAGAAGCTCTTAGCTCTGCACCAGCTTTGCTCAGCTCCTGCAGTTTTAGATGATCTGTGTGCTCCTGAGCTGGCAGAGTGGCCTGGAGGGCTTGTGGGAGAACCTGGTTTGGTTTTGTGTTGGGGCATTCCCTGTGCTGGCAGCAGCCCTGGCTTGGGTGTGTGACTGCAGAGAGCAGTTGCAGATTGTTGGAAGGATAAAACATCATTAGAATTGTGACTCTGTGCCACAAACACTCTCTGAAGAGCCTTTTTCAGCCAGCCAGAGAAGAGGGACAGATCCCACATTGTTCAAGGCAGGGCAAAGTTAGGTGTTTATCCCTTGTTTCTGTTTTCCTGTCACTCCTGTGACAAATAGGTGTCCCTCCACACAAATGTCTTTGGCTCTGCAGGCAAAATGCAAAACCAAACTGCTACATACAGCTAGTCAGAATATTCCCAGCGAGGGGAAAAAAATGTAATTTTCTCCAAATTATGACTTTTTGTGGGAATATCTCTGTTTCAGTGCTATTTCATTCAAACAAAAGCTGATGAGCTCGCAGTATCTTGTTGAAATTGGAGCATTTAGAGTTTTCTTTGGGAAACTGTAGCTTGAATTTTTGCAGCATATAAAATAAATTGGAGTATTTTGGCTTTTATCAAAATGAAATGTTTTGATTGCCTTCAGGCAATATTTTCTGCTTAACGCTACACTTCTGTGGAAATTCTGAAATTCAGTGTTTAGTTTCTATTTTGAGACACAAGTGCACATATACCTTCTGGAACTTTTCACAAATGCCTCTTGCCAATCCAGACCCCACCAGAAAAATACTTGGAGTGCCTGACTGGCCTGGTGGTCACTGGGGATGTGGGAGCAGGCCCAGCTGCTTGAGGGAATGCAGGAGCACACAGACACCCAGCAGAAGGCCGTGCTCTGGCCAGGCTGTGTGAGGATGAATCCTACTTCTAAGCAATTAAAGGTTTATCTATAGCTCAGTTTCCTTTTTCCATTGATCCAGCCTTTGAGAGAATAACTAATGTATTTAAAAATCAAAGCTAATGGTGCATTTTTCTCCTGTTAGCTTGAGGCCAGCGTTGGTTTTACAATTGGCTTTGTGTCTGCTCTTCTGCAAATTTGCATCTTCCCTCCCTGGCAGGGGAAGATGTTTGAGCAGGGCTCATCCTCAGACTGGGAGCACCATGTTGAGGGGCTGAGCCTGCTCGTGTCCCACCGCCCTTGAGCACAGGCTGCAGAGCCCCAGCCTGTGTTTTTCTGAGTTCTCAGTAGGAGACTGCTTATTTGGGGAGTGAAAATCCACGAAGCTGCAGGGCAGCTGTAGAAATAGGGTGTTTTTCCTGGCCTTGTGGGTGTGAAATTGCTGCTTGAGGAGGGCAAAGTGCAGCTCAGGGGAGTTTGCTCCCTGGCTGAGGTCTGTGGGGCCGGCTGGATGTCAGGAGCATTAGCTCAGCACAGGGACCTTGCTGGCTGCCACAGTGCTTTCCTGCAGGGCCTTTCCTCCACCTCTCAGCCTGTTCAGTCCATTAGTCACCTTGCTGGTCTTAAATAAAGGAATTTGAGGTTTTCATTAAAAGTCTTGGGTCTGGGAAGCTGATGCTCAGCAGAGGGCCCATTTTCACCTTGAGGAGATGGCCAGAAAGAATAAAAATGGTCTCATTATACAGCAAGTTAGGAAAATTTCTGCTGAGAGGTGGGAGAACAAAGGGGATGGAAATTTTTATCTTATTCTCAGGTGGACACGGGGTGGCATTCAGGAGTGAATGTGGCCCAAAGGCGGCAGGGCGGCCTGTGCAAAGTGAACAGAGGTCCTCAGGCTGCTGCCAGCAGATGAGTACAGAAATTCAGCAAGCAGAAATCCAGGAGTCTAAGAAATGCTTGGGGTGGAGTGGAGCCTCATCCTGATATTCTGTCTTAGAGATGGTATCTGGAATTAAACTTACCTCTCCAACCCTCCCTTCATATGCAGGAGGAAAGGGACTGCTGAGCCAATAAAATGAATGATTGAGATGATGATATTTTTGTGGTAACCCTTAGAGCATGCTGAATGCTACCCTTCCCCTTAGATTCATTAGGAATGCTTTCACCAGAAATCCTGGAGACCATTTCCTGCAGGCCTTGGGTATATACAAAGCATCTTCTCCATTCAGGACATGTGCAAATTCCCTACTGAAATCAGCACTCATCCAGTGCTAACACCCACACAACTTCCAAATGTGTCTGGAAAGGAGCAGAGCAGCTTGGGAAACATCTAGACTTCTGTATGAAGCCAGAACATTTCTTTGTTGAAATGACAAAAAGGTGTTTGATTTATTTTAATTTTTTCCAATGTTGTGGAAACATGCTGCTGGACCATAAATGCCTCTGGAGATGCAGAAGGTGGTGCTGAGCTGCAAACCAAAACCTGCTCAGCACAAGAACGTTCTTTGTAGCTAAAGATAAGGTTTTAGGGGGCTCTCTTTGCCTTTGTATTACTTCTAATCTGTTTCACTGCGGGTCATAAAGCCTGGTGTGCCGAGTTTTTCAAGTGCCATTAGTTTATGGGCTTGTTAACAGAAAGGATTTTGTTGGTCTTTCATGGTCTGAATCTCATTGAACCGGAGATCCCTCGGTGTAGTTTTGATGGCAGAGGAGAATCAGGTTAGAATCATTTAGGACAGTCTTTCAGAAAATATTATTTGAGCTGGTTCCCCGTTCTGTCCCTCCTTTCCCTGCTCTCTTACTGCCATTACTGGTGTTAGCTACTGCTATCACTGCAGCTGTATTTATCTGGTCACAGATTGGGTTAAAGCTTTAGAAACGTGCAGGGCAGCCACCTTTTGGGGGCTGCATTCAGAAGGTGAAGGAGCCTGCAAAAAGCATGTTTGTTTCATCATGTGCATCTTTATACAAAGCTGCAGATGGGAATGCGAGGGTGTTTAAAAGCCAGGGGAGAAAAAACAAGTTAGACTTTTAAAAGCATTGTTAGAGCACAGCAGGCCCAGTGATAGCAGAGATGTGAGACAATAAAAGGGTGAATCAGTTAATTAGGATGTTTGGTTAATATACTGCTACACTCAAAACTATTCTGCTGGCAGTGCTGCCTTCCAGTGTAAACAGAGGAGTTGTGAGACCTGAAGAGGACAAATGTGTTGTGTGGGTTGGAAATAGAACTGCGTGTTTCAGCAAGGGCAGGAAAAAATATCCAGAGGAAAGTCTTCAACAAAGAGCTTCCAGAAGGGCTGGAGTTTGTAAGTAGCTCTTGATCCACATCATACATTCTGTCTTGGACTTTTCCAATAATAATGTTACTGCTGCTGAAGGAGCCTTTTGATGGTTAAAACTCAGAGACAGCCTGGCCTGGCATCATTCACCTTTTAGTTCTTTTCCAGTTTTCTAGCTAAGTGCAAACAAGGCTGCAATGCACCAGGAAGAAAAGTTTTGGGTTATTTCTGGGGAAAGCAGTCTTAGAACCTACTGCCTGCTTTCATTCATCTCCTTTCTCATAGGAGAGAGCAGAGACCTTGCTGATTTCAGTAAGACATTTCTCTTAAAAAGTAACAACCTTTGCAGAAGCCTGTGTTTTGATGGGACATTCTTAAGATCTAATGCACAGACACCTGAGACCTTTCCTTTCTTTAGAGAGGTGAAAATGAGGTTTTGCCTTCTGGAAGGTCTGTATAATTAAACAACCTATTGACTTGCCTGCTACAAGGTGTCTGCTTTCTCAGGATGTATTAAACATGACAGACACTGCTCTAGTCCCAGGCAGTGCAGCATTAACCATGTCTGTGCACTGCCTCTGCTGCAGGATGCTCTTCCCAATGACCAAACTGGCATGAGAGAGCACAGGGACACTGTAGCTACACACACTAGATAAATAGGTCAAAAATAATACTTTCAAGAACAGACTAAATGACTTTGCTCTCATCCATGGTCCCTTACACACCACCAGCTCATCAATATCTTCCTCTCTATGACAACCCTGAGAAAAATGAGGCAATGGAGGAGTAAAAGAGGTTATTTAAACAAGAATGCCGAGTGCCTTTCTGAAGTAACTCTTGTTCATTATTGGTCTGTAGGGATTTTTTTTTTTTTTTTTTTTTTTTGGAAGCACTTTATAGAGCAACAGGTTAAAAAGAAATTAAAAAAAAAACAAGAAACAAGAGCCCACACTGAAATCCTGAGCAGCTCAGGCTGCACAGAGCTGCATGTCACCATGGAGGAGCTGACTGAGCTGAGGTGGTGGGAACAGGCTGATGGAGGCGTGGAAGGGTGTAGCCAGAACCCAGAGAAATGTCTTTTAGACTTCTTACAGTGCAGATTTTATTCCATCTCTAACAATAGCTAATGCTGGGTGTGAAGGTGCTGTGTTTTTTAAGAGCTGCTGTCTCATCAGCTTTGGGTCAGACTGGCTTTGGCAGACAGGTCTCCATCCCACTCTGCAGGACCAAAGGAGTTCCTCTTCATCTCAATCAACTTTATCTTTTCCTTTTTTTTATTTAATGGGCTGTGTTTCAAATGCTGCAACAAGTCCAGACAGGTGGCCATTTCATAGTTACAGTAAATAATTTACATGACAAATTCAGACCTGTCCCTGGGTCCTGTATTATTCATGAATGAACAGGCTTGTTTTTTATGACAATGTTCCTTATTCAAACACAGTCTGTGATGTATCTCAGTCCTCGAGTTCATTTCTATGGCACCTGGCTCTTTGCCAGCCTTTTGTTGCTATTTTCTGGTTTGCAAAATGTGTTACCTAGATTGTATTTCTTCAATTCATTCTCTGAGGGACTGAAACTTTCATGCACCACAAAGATTTCTTGGTAGTGAGACCTCACTCAAATGCATATTTCTGAGCATTTTCCTTTGTACAATTGGTCTTGCACACAAAAATATAATTTGTATGAAGATTCGTGGCAAAGGGCAGGAATATCCCCAAGGAAAACACTCAAGCACCATTTATATAAATCCTCACAAACACTTCACCATTGTTTGCTCATTTTGGCCTGTGCAGATCTCACCCACAGGGTTTATAGATGTGAGGGTTTGGCTCCCTGGTGACCTCTGGGCCACCTGTTACCTCTGAGCATCTCTAATCCCACTCATTTTGTTGGAGTTGGGGAGGACAAAGCTGCAGTTTCCCAGCTGCTCGCTGAATTTCTGGGGTGTAGATCTTCTTGGGAAGACACACACTGTGCCTGGAGCACAGGAGTCACCTCTCAGTCCTTTACACACTCCCACTCAGCCTTGTTTCCTTAGACCTTCACTCTTCACCCATAAAATGGGGTAATAACAGTTCCTTTTTCTCAGGTACCCTTCCCTTGTCCTATCAGCTCACCCTGGAAAGGCTACAAGACACAGATCCAGGGTCATCTTTACACCCATTTGTACAAATGAACCCTCATAACAACAATGGCAAATAAACATTAAATATCTGTGTGAAGCCAGGCAATGTGAGAGCACTGAAACATAAATCCAGCCTTTTGTATTTATTTATATACTGCAGAAATATCTTATATAGGGGGATAATTGACCCTCCTTGCTCATACCCAGCTGATTTGCTGCCTCCATGCTTGATTGAGTAATTGATGGTGCTTTCTGTTTGCATTCATCCCCTGAAATAAAGTGTGTATAAAAATAAATTATATCTGCTCCATCCCCTGAAAATAAGCCCATTGTAAATTAGTGAGAAACTAAAGATAACGTTATCTATTTCTTCTTCTGGGAATGTGTGGTCACAGCCTTGAAAAAGCTAAAATTCAAGTGAGAAAACTGGCCAAGCATGTTATTAATGCCCTCTATGTCTTGAGAAAAACATTGATTAATTTGCTACCACGATCCCTTTGGATGAAAAGGGTCATGGGTTATTTACAAACAAGTGTTATTTCTGCAGCTGTCATTATTCAAAATTGTGATGGGGGAAGCTCTTTATTTTCTTTACATTTCTTTCTGTATTTGAGGAGGCTCCAATTTTTTGGATCTCTGCTTTTGATACAGAATTCCTTTAAAAGCCAGAGGATACACCAAGCCCTCTCAGGAGGTGATGAGACTGCTGATCTAATTAGGAAAGGATTGGAGCATTGCAGTCTCCTCAGACGACTTCACTAGAAATTTTGGGAGCAGAGATGCCTTTGAAATTCAGTCTGTGCATCCTTTATGTGTCTCTGGTCCACAGACCTCCAAGGAAGCCCCAGGACACCACAGAAAGTGGCAGCATCAGCACAGGATTAGCAGAATTTATGGTTTCTGAAGATAGTTTCGGCTTTCACATGAGACCAAAGCAAGTGCCTTAATCATTTAACATCATGAGCTATCCTCTGCCATTTCTGACAAGTGCCAGGTGCTAATTCTGCCTTAAAATGCCCTGAAGTGGAATCTGAATATTTTATCTCTGTGTACACGTTCTGCTTTGTACTTTTGGGCACTGAACCTACTTTGGTTACACTGGTGGCAAATTCTTTTTTCTTTTCCCCCATGGAGCTACTCCCCAAGAAGAAATTTGAGATTGTAATGTTTGGGTTCTTGGAGGAAACATTTTCTGAGAATCTTATCTGCAAGAGTCAGGACATCCTTAATATCTACCCATTTAGATATTTTGCAGATCAGGACAGCCAGGCAGGGGAGCTGAGCTCAGCAGCACTCTCTTTTTGGGCCGTGAGGGGTGGGAAGGATAATAAGGATAATGCAAGTTTGGAGTGAAGGGCATCAGTAGGGACTTGGAGAATCAAGTCTGGAGCAAAACTAAGGTGTGTTGATAGAGATTTTTTGGGGGGATCTTGGAGTTGAATGAATGCAGCAAATAATTTTGTTTTGAATTAGTGAATGATCTGAGCTCCTGTAGTGCTCCAGGAGTGGAGGAGAGGGGCACCCGAGCCCCTCCCAGACCCGAGAGCAGGACGATGGCAGGGACAGCCAGAGGGTGCCTGTTAGGAGACAAGTACCTCTGCAAGCTCTGCCAGGAGGGTGATTTTACACAGAACTTTGTATATTCCAGCCTGGGCTGTTTTCCCCCTTCAAAAACAGCATCCAAGCAGCAAGATCAGCAGGAAGGTGTGTTTGCTCAGGGCCAAATTCAGCTCTGCTCTCATCACCAGCAGTAAGGACTGCCTGCCGAATTCATACCCAGCTGTTTATCCACAAAACCAATGCTCCTGCGGATTCAGCACAGGAAATCACAACCCAACGCTGTACTCGAGCATCTTGTGCTTTCTGCTGCTGCGCTGCTAACCAGATTAGGTTCCCCTGCTGCCTTATTCATTTTGCACTCATTAAATCTAAATTTAGAAATGAAGGCAACTCTTCTCCCCTCTGGGAAAGGTAGTAGGGAGAGTCCTTGTTGCAACAAGCCATGAGGAGGAAAAAATAGCATCTAGATTTTCTCTCCCGTGAGATGGAAACATAAATGTTTCTGCTGAGACAGAGAAAGAAACCTGTACCCAGTTCTCTTCTGCACAGAGCACTTGTTGGACCCTGGATCTAAAGAAATTTGTGCAAATTGTTGCAAGCATGCAGCAAAAGGTTTATTTGACCCAAATCACAGGCATGCAGCAGTGGTGGGAGATGTTATTTGCTCTGGCCAGGTCTAGAGGAGTTGTAAGTTGCTGCTGAGTTTGAACTTTGGGCTTATCTCCAGCTCTACCCTGGCAGATGGGCAGTAGCTCCCAGATTTCAGCTAAAGAGGCAAATGTAAAGATATTTCTTCCTCTCACTGACCTTTAATAATCAATAATGTCAGCTTTTTATGAAAGAAAAAAGTAATTGTGATGTAAAATCTGCCTTCAGGTTCTTAGGAGCAAGAACGGGTGGGCAAGAGGCCAAAGAGGGCTGAGCTTCTCCAATGTCCATCCCAACTGGGCATCTCTCCAGCTGTGCATTTGCTCACAACACAGCTGGAGTGAGGGGGAAGAGCTCAGGTCTCCTGGGCACTCAAACACCATCACAATAGCAGGGAACCTCTGAAAGATTTCAGAAATCTGTGTGAATAGGTAAATCTGAGCATCAGTGTAACTGACCATAATGAATGTGGGGAGAAACAATCTGGGGCCATCTCTGCATGTGCTGAGCTTGGACTGGGCATAGCTGGATTCAGTTCTGACAGCTCTCCAATATCATTAGCTCAATGTGCAATGGCAGCCAAAAAAAGCTTGCAAAATACCAGGGATGCCATTGAAAATGAGAGTTGTTTTGCCTCCATATAAAATCTTGGGATGCCCCTGGCTGGGGCTATGGACTCTAGATATTTAACTGTGCCTTGCAGATCTGGACAGCTGCTGAGGGCTGCTTTCACATGGAAAATTGAGGAAAGGATGGGTTAACTCTGGCCTTGAGAGAGAGCAGCCAAGCCTGAGATGGTGGCACAGCTTACAGCATTCACAGGGGCTCTGACCAGCAGACATGGGCTGTCACCAGCTGTTAAACCCAGAAGGTGGAAGATGCTTGTCAAAAGACAAGCTCTGTCTCTGCATCTGTACGAGATCCTGGCTGTGTGTTGGGAAGCTCTGCTCCTTTCCCCAGGGCTACAGGCTGAGCTCCAGACCCTCTGCCACTGCTGGGGCCTGGGTGGTGTGGTTGTGCTGTGCAGGACTGCAGGCAACACCTCTCAGGAGCAAAAATGATGTGTTTGACTATCATGTGGGAAAAAAAAAACAGTGAGAAGGACTGTCAGCACTTGATTAATGAAGTATTCCCCTGTGGAAGGATCTGTGCACAGCTTTCTGCCAGGGACTCTGGCAATGCCAAGATTGAGGCATGGGATCAGCACCTCTTCCAGAGCTGGGAAATACAAATCCAGCTGACAAACAGAGCCAGCTTCACTGGTAACTGCCAGGGGAAGCTGCACTTACCAGCACAGCTTGTTAGGCAGCAAAAGTTAGAGCAAACAATACTGCTGGGTGAAGAGTGTCCTAGGTTTTAATAATTTCCAGTTACTTCATGGCTGTAGTGAGGAGGCTTGTGCAGACCATCTTGTTCAACTTATTGCAGCTCAGCCTGAAGGTGCAGGTTTTGACTGAAGTGTAGCAGCAGATTTAAACCAAAGGCAGCAGCTGGGACCCCTGAGCCTTGTGCTTGTCTTCCCTGGAGGGCTGTGTCTCTCCAGGCAGGGACAGCACACCATGGCTTTGGCCACGTGCTGGTCACAGCTCCATCCTCACAGTGAGACACAAATTTCCCATGGCTCAGGAGCTGGGCCACATCAGGATGGGGATCCCTGGCTTTGCTCTTGGTGGCTGGAGAAGTAGCAGTTTCCACCCCTCTGGTTGAGATCTGCTGCTGTACACTGCCTGCAGCCTGAAGTTTCCTCTTGGTGTGATGAACTTCCCCCTCCTGGGTCATTTACACTTGGTTGGCACTGGGCTGCAAGATGGGCTGAAAGTGCCAATGCAATTCCTTTAGGGAGAAAAAAAAAAATCTGCTTTGACTTTCAGGCAGAGATAGTGATTTTATTTCTAGGAAATAGAGCTATAAATTCGGCTGATGCCCAACAAACACTATGCAATGTCTGTATTAAGGTGGGGTGGGGGAGTTCTATCAGAAAAGGATGATATTTGTCACTCACGTGTCTGAGTGCTGGAAATGCTCTTGTCTTTATGTACTGACTGCTTGATTTTCACCCTGCCTGCATCCTGGCCTCACTTTTTGCTCAGATGAATTCTGATCTCAAGACTGCAAAGCTCGGTAGAAAAATATTTCCTTTTCAGCTCAGCACATAAGTTTGTAGCAAGGAAGAGCTGTGGGCAAAATTGCCAAACAGACAAATAAAAGAAGGTGCTTGGGGTGGTTTGTGGCCTCAATAGAATGTGTATGGCAAAAAAGAGAAAGATTAAAAATCATATTTTCAACTGTCCACCTACCTGGATGGGGACATTAGAAACCTCATGGATAAAAGCAGCAAGGCAGGAGTAGCAGGCTGTTAAATTACATGAAATGCGGACACAAATTGCAGGCACAAAAAAAAAAAAAAGGAAGGACAGCTCAAAAATTGTAGCTGAAGTATCCATTTCTAGACCAGTACTTGTGGTGCTAGGAAACAGATATATCATTTGGGTCTGAAGGAGATGAACTATTTATTTACCTTGAAGATTGCCCCCAGCAATTGTGAATCGAAGGTTATCTAATGTCTTTGCCATGGGCTCTAAGTGTCTGGACAGTTAGCATATGCAAGGGAATTACTCACAGATAAGCATCCAGTAATTTATACAGAGCATTCCAGACAGAAACCTCTCCCATATCAATTTCTGCCTGCTCTGTAAACTGCTCCCATTTATCAAGCTGGATAAATTCACAGGCGGGCTGTGAGGGGGTGCTGAGACCTGTGTATGCTTTATCAGTTAATACCCACTGAGGTCCCTTTGACATGATTGGAGTAAATCTTTCTCTCCTTTTCTTTGGTTATGACCGGTCTATAATCTTCCAAGCTAAACACCATTCCCATGAATGAAGAATAATACTGAGAAGTAGGGGAAAAAATAATACGTAGAGAGAATGTATTTCATCTCACTTTGGAGGTAATGAGGCAGTTTAGTGTGGCATGTCATTTAAAACCAGGCTTTTCTTTTTTATAGATTCCATATCCCTGAAGAAGTGACTGACAGATCAGTGTACAACATATTTTTCCCAAGGAAAAAAAAAAATTGAGGTTGACACAAAGGGGAGGCACCAGAGTCGTGATGATCTTCAGGAAGACAGAGGGATGAGTCTTTCTCCATCAGGTAAATAACTCAGACGTGAAGTTATGCAAATTAAACTAAAAGCTTCAAAAGCAGAGTTTGGTGGATCAGGGTGTGGCTGTTGTCCTTTAGCTGCCTCCTCTTAGAAGCTCCCTGACCAGCTCTGCCATGGAGGCAGCCCAGAAATGATCCCTGAGCAGTGAAATCACAAATTCACAGGATGAGTAAGGCTGGAAGGGACTTGAAGGTCACCTGGTCCAACCTCTCTGCTTCAGCAGGATCCCTGAGAGCACTTTACTCAGTTTGTTTGTTTGTTACTTTACCAGTTGTTGAGCATCACCAAGGAAGGAGATTCCAGGCTCCATTTGCCCTTTCCTTGGGCTTTGCTGGCCACCTGCTGCTGTTTGCCAGAAAATTCCTACTCTTCCATGCCCTGTTTTCCCTGTGCTGCGGCTGCCACAGGAATATCAGCATTTGAGGTTTCCTTTGGCTGGGAAGATCTGCTGAGGACTGGATGGATCCCAGCAGCTGCATTTTGTGTCAGCTGCCAGCAGCTCACTCCAGGCTACCCGAAAGGAATGCACAGCTCTTTACTCCAACCAGACAGATGCTTCCCTCCCTTCGGGTGTGAGTGAGAGCTGTGGAGCACATCACAGATGAGACACACCTTTGTTATACAAGAAAGGAGCTATCACTGTGATCCCAGATGTGAGAGATGTTGCCACATACTTGGACAGAGTCCATACACGGCTCTTAAAAAATAAGAAAAAAAAGAGGTGCGTAATGAGTCCTGGCACGTGTGTACTCGAGGCCATCTGTTAATGTGATCTGGTGCCAATTTGTGGAGCTAGGAACCAGTCCCTGCAGGTCATGGATGCCAGGAAGAGATGGGCTTAGGAAAGGCACTTGCAGGATGTGCTAATGGGCAGTGTTTATCAGAAAATTCTTGCTAGCAGTGAACGCCATCAAAGGAGACAGTGCTGCTCTTTGGTGTCTGGGACCAGAGCAGCCCATGCAGATGGAGCGTTCCTGCCATGTCCTGCTGGCTCTGCCCCTGCAGTGAAAACAGGGAAGTTCTAAACCTTTGTAAACACAGCAAGAAGTGAACTTCTAACCAGTCTGCTCTGTAAATTGTTTCACTATTTGTCCCTCTGCTGCGTGGTGCACGAGAGGAGGCTGGAGAGTAATTGATGTATGTGTGAGCATCCATAGGAGCAGGAACACAGATTACAGGATCCAATTCCCCTGTGGCAGGCACAAAAACCACCCTGGCGTGTTCATCAGCCATGCCTGGAGCCTCACTTGCAGGACACCCTGAGAGCAGGAGCCTTCCTTCCTCTGCTAATTTCCAAATGACTGGACCTCACCTCAGGGGCCAGCCAAATATGGAGGAATGAGCCATGGTTACAGCCACCAGACGCCTCTTAAAAAACAGTGAATTGTTGATAAAAAGGGCCCTAAGAAAATCAGATTTATTTTCTAATCAGCTCCTGGTAATGTCATCATCATATATTTGCATAAGCAGGATGTTTTATGCATTGTTTTCCTTTGAGCAGGTACCTTCTCATTTGTGTGCGCTTGCTGATGTGCTCTCTTAACCTGCCACAGGCTTCCCCAAAGCTACAGTCTGTGAATGCTGCTCAGATAATAATTAGGAATATTCACCCTCTCTACATCCTTTTTCCAACAAAGACTTGAAAAACGCAACATGATTTTTATATAATTTTTATTTTTTTTTTAACTTTCTCTCTCTTTGTCCTTGTTCAGATAGTGGCTGCATGGAGGGCAGGTGCCTTTTATCAAAAGACAAGGAGTCATCTTCTCCTTAGGAAATGTTTATGTGCCTTCCACAGCACCAAATTGAGAAAACAGATTACCTCTCAGAAAGCCATCTGTTTCAGCACCATGTGAGCTCTCAGGTTGGTTCTTGTGTTTTTATGAGACATTTGAATCCTCCTGTGATTTCTCCCTTTCACCTGTCTGCCTGTTACAAAAATTGTTCTGAAGGCTCAGCACACCCATTCAGACACGTCAGCACCTGATTTCCAAATGTTGTTTTAGGGTTGCATTGTAAAAAGCCAAACCCCACCCAAAACAACCCTTCCTACTGTGCTTTAACATGGATGAGCACAGACTAACAGGAACTGGATGAGAAAATGAGAAGACGTGGAAATTTTGGTGGTTTTTATTATTATTTTATAGTAAACCAACCTTTCCCCACCCCTAAAGCACAAATTATGATAAGAAATTCGTTGCCATAAACAAAACTGTGGTTTTCCAATGAAAATTTGAAATCTTGGGAGGATGGCTGATGTATTGTATGGAAGAAGATGTTTACTGAGAACACAAAGGAGTTTCCAGAAGGACTTCAGCCTGACATGGCTCCCATGAGCTGCTTGTGTATCTACACTAGCTGCACACCTACAGCCTTTTTCTTGGTGTATGTTGTTGTTGGGAAATGTGGAGATTCTCCACACTCTAGAGGGGTTCTTCTTACAGTCCTCTTTGAGTCTTGAAAAGTTCATCTTTTTTCATTATTATCATCTCTTCCAATTATGCTTCCTTCCATTTGCTCACCCTCCTCTACTCATGTCAGAGCCACTTAGTGTCTCCTTAAAATCCGAGTGGGCATAAGATGGACTAATGCCAGAAAAGCACTCATTGCATACCAAAAATACCCAATAAGAAGCTCTCCAAGCTTTAACACAATACATTTTTCTGCATGAAAATAGGGAGTGTGTGAAGACTGTATGCCGGAAAGAGAGTTGTCACAAAGCATGTAGAAATTACTATTAATTTAAACATGTTTATCTTTGGAGTCATTAGTTGATGCAAGGGATATGGTAATGGGATACAAAACTTTTCCCCTCTGGATTGTGGGTAGAATTAGTGACTAAAATAATTAACAGCCACTGTCTGTTTGGTGGCATAACTGAAATAGGATTGAGTTTGTCCATCCCAGTCCAAACAGGCCAGTGTCTCCATGGCCAGGGCCACCAGCACATTTAGCACTAATAGATGCCTCCTCCTGAAGAGCTATGGCATGTCTGCAGCAATTTCCTCTGTAGAAAACTTGTTTAATTGGTACATTTTCATCCTGGGACATAATTGTGTTGCTTTTCACTGCATGAGAGGCTCAGAGCAGTGCTCTGTAGTGCTGTGAGGAATCACTGTGGATGGGGGAGATATTGGAGAGGTTTTGTGATCTGGGGTGGTCTGTCCTCCCAGGAGAGATGGACATTGCTCCTTCCTGTGGTGCAGAACCTTGGGCAAGCCCCATCATCGCTCTGGGGCTGTTTCCCTCTGTGGCCTTGCCCCTGCACGTCACACTGGCACTTTTTGCAGGGGAGCCCCTCACACCCCACACACCCTCCCTCCAAACACGAGAACTTTGCATTTCACCTCCCTCCTGCCTGATCCAGCAGTGACTGCCTAATGGGGCCATTATTTTCATCCCTAATTGAATGATTTCTTTCTCTCCCTCCCTCTTTTTTTCCCCCCAAAAGAAATGTCAGTAAAATCAGCTCTTTAAAAAAGAAAAATGGATGAACTGCAGCATCCAGCGCAGAAGTGCCAGCACTGCTATTTTTAGCAGGGTCTCCCACGGTGCAGAGCCACAGCAGGGAGGTCCTGGGAGGTGACCCAGCAAATCCTGGGGGTGGGCAGAGGCTGCTGGTGGTTTGGCAGGTAGAATGACCAGTCAGGCAGCAGCTTTTTACTTGGCTTCAGATAAAGAACCCACGGTACCTCTGCGGCCAGGGGAGATGCCAGCACTTCGATTAAGCCACGCTGGGTGGTGCCCACATGATTATCTGTTTTACAGGCAGGGAAACTGAGATGCAGCGAGATTAATTGACTTGCTCAGATGAGGTGAGACGAGAGAGAAACCCCAGAAGTGTAATTGTCTGTGCTAACTCTAATTGCCAGCACATACATTCCTGTCTGGGAGAGGCATCCCCAGAACAAAGCACAAATCCATGACTGAGGGTACCAGTGAAGCAAGAAAAGAGGTTCCTCTTTCTGTATCATGCCATAAGTTCTGAGACTATTTAAAGTCCTCAGCACTGTTTAAAATATGGAATTAGCAAAGAACATAATTATTTATTTATTCATTATAACTAAAACCCTTGGAAACCATTCTCCCTCCCCCACTGCCATCAGTCCCCTTTCCTTTCATATTGTCATACAGGGTACTGTTCCTGTTACCTTTCCACTGGTTTTACAGTTCCTGCTTTTCAGTCATCATTTTTTAACTTAAAAGTAAGTGAACCATCAGTGGAGAAACCAGCCCTCACCCCATCCTGAGCCTGTGCTCTCCAGGCTGGATGCACTGCTGCATCCCTCTGCCCCTCTGGAGCAGCTTCTGAGCCGTGTCAGAGTTAATCTTTTGACTCGAGTGTTTTGCCTCCTCCCAGGTAAAAGAGAGGAGATATTGTTACAGTGACAGCATCCCACTGAGCCAAAAGTAGCATGAAACCTGCTTGCCTTGTACAGACAGCACAGCAGACTCCAGGTGCCTTTTTGGGAGAGACCACAACCCCCCAGCACTGCCCCTGCCACCCAGCCCTGTGTGCAGGGCAGGTTTTAGTGCTGCTTTGGCAGGATGAGGAGCTTCTGTCACCGTTATTAAGCAAAGCCAACACACTGCTGACATCTCAGCAGGCTTCAGACGCGCCTCGGAACCCACAGGGTATCCACATTTACACCTCCACTTTGGGAAAGCTCTGTTCTCCACTGCTGAATTCAGGTAGAAAGAAAGGAGAGAGAGGTTTTCTCTTCCCATTCAGCAGCAGATCATGGAAGAGGCAAAATTGAACACGAGGCCCCTGTCTGTAGCAATCAGAAGTGATGGAGGGCAGCCCCTCGGTGTTCCAGGGGAGAGCTGCAGTCACTGCGAGTTTCACAGAGGTTTGTCTCCATCTGAAACCCCGAGTTCTGCTGTGCAAAATGGATTTGGTGAGGGCTCTGTTGCTGCAGGGGCTGTGACGATACAGGAGTGTTGGTTTTCATTGTACAGTGTTATAATGAATGAATGAATCGATACCAATTAAGGCAGATAGTTTATTGATTGGCATCCCAAGGCAAACACTACATTTATTGCCAGGAGTAAAACACACTCCACCATACACCCCAATAACCACAGAGCCATAATTTGATACTATTAATGTATGACACAGTAAATCATGGCTGTGTCCTGCTCAGTCCAACTCTGTCCCAGTTGATACAAATATACAATACAAAACCTCCCAGAAGATGCTAGTTTATCTGAACACAGCAGCTAAAATGCTGTATGAAGCTCCTCAGGGACTTTCCCAGAGGTGGAAACATTTCATTATATTTTTGATTATGATTTTTGAGTACAAAACTTTGCAAAGGAACTTCCCTTTACCCTTGCCAACAATTCTCCCTTCTGCCTCTGTCAGCACTCTTTCTTTCCCTGTTTATCAATTAGGATTTTGTCCTATTCCCTTCAGCTTTCCCTTTCACTGGTTTCAGTTCCTGATTTTCAGCCATCATTTTGTTTGGACAATTCTCACGTCTATGTCTCCATTTCCCCAGGTTCCCATTTATTCACTTCAAACACTCAAATGTGTTTTTTGTGGTGTAGTCCCTAGTCTGTCCATCTGACACCTCACACCCACTGAACGCTATCTTCTTTTTTTTTTTGCCTACTCTCTTTCCTCACTGTCCATCCTACTTAGCCTGATATATCCACTTGACAAGAAAATGGAATCTTAACTTGGATTTATTAATTGGAATTAGCCATTCATGTAAGCAAGCAGTTTTCAGCTCCAGAATTCTCTGCAAGCATCTCTACCACTCTGTCATCTCTCTTTTTTTTTTTTTTTTTTTTGTTTGCTTGTCTGATTTTTTAAGTAGAGCAAGTCCTGGCATTTTAGTTTTTTATAATTTACATTCTATTTAGTGAAACCCTCTTTTTCTACCTGCCAATACCCTTCACTTACCACAGAATTTTTTCCCAAAGACCATTCCTTGATCTGTTCTTCCTCTGTCCTGCATCAGACAGGTGATGCAGGACAGTGGAATCAGAGGTCTTTTGGTAATTTCTGATGTTGTGGCCCCACAGCCATGCACTTGAGATGGGTCCTCCCTGGATGTACTGGAGGTCATTTGTGCTCCCACAGCAACTTGCAAAGCCTTTCTTAAATAAGGTGCCAGCAAAGGACAGATGTGGCATGTACACCAGTGACACTCAGCTCTCCCTGTCCATCCTCTCTCCTCTCTGGGTATCCCAAACTCATCTGCCTCTGGCTATATTTTGGTTTACTCTCTCAGGTCAGGGATCCTACTCACATTCCCATTTCAGCAATAAAAGTTTAGAATAAATGTCTGCAGCATTTCCACTGTAATTCCCTGAGCTGGTTCTTGCTCAAAGCCACAGTAAAGGAAAAAGAAGCAAGCACATTTCATAAGATTAATGCCAGATTTGATATGCTCCAACAGCAAGCCCCACCTTGAAATTTAATTCCAGTTTTCATCCAGGGTATCCTTTCAAGTCTTGGTTGAACAACTCCGGCTGTGAATTTGACTCCCTCTCTCCAACTCAGACTGACTTTGGGGCACTTGTTACATTACCTTAGATCAAAATATCAAGTTATTCATCCTATCCTTATGTCTAAACATTGCTCAGGTTGTAAAGCAGGCATTCTGAGAGTGTTCGAAAACTCTGTTGGAATAGAAATAGGGCATCACAGTAGAAAACCATTCAAACACAAACTCTCAGAGCAAAGCTGTAGCTAAAGGGACAAATATGAGCCATGAATGAATAAGGAAAGAGATTAAAAGTAGTGCAGAGATGTTACCTCTAAATGAAATGTCAGTGAGATGAGTTTGGTTCTTTCTTCAGTTTGGGCATCTAAAACTCAAAGAAAGATGCTGGGAAAATTGGAGAGAGTTCCCAGAATTATTTAAGACCTTAAAAAACTTCTTTATTGTGTGTGGCTTAAACCCTAATCTATTCAAGTTATCCACCAGAATGCAAAGAGCTTGCTCAGTCACCATCTGCAGCCTTCCACTTGGGTTAGAGATTGCTCACATTTACGGCTCTTTAGTCCCATCACGGTGGGAGCCGATCCTGGGTATGCTCAGACTGGCAATGCGGTGTGTGTTAGAGAGGCAGGTAAAAAAGCCTTTCAACAGCAGACCTGCAGATGTGATGAAATCTCTGTCACCTGAGATGTCTAAGTCAAGACTTAGCATCTCTTTAGATGCACAGGCAGGACTCATAGGCATGCCTGCAGTACAGATACTGCTGGAAGAGGTTCTGCGGTCTGGTTAACAAATGCTGTATAAATAAATTAGCAGAGTCATTGCTTCAGGCCCTAAAAATCTATTAATACTTTCAATTCCTGATTTTTTTAACCATCATGCTTCCCTCTTACAAACCACATGCCCGAAACTGCGGTCAGATCATGAGTTAATTATGCTTGAGTACAGCTCTGGATTGTACAGCTGAGAAACCCAAGGCAGCAAAACTTAATTGGCTTTTCCAAGGACATCCAGCAAATCACTGGCCAAGCCAGCCACTGAACCTAGGGGAATTGGTGCTTTGTCACTGCATCTCACACTTCCAGCTGCTCATAACAGTGACAGCATTGGGCAGGAAGTGGAGCCCTTTGAAGCCTGCTGAAGGATGTGGTTTTGACTCAGCATTATCTGATTCTGTGTCAGGGCAATATCTCGCCGTGGACAGCCCGTCAATGGTAATTGATGAGCCTGGCTCCTGACACAGATGTGCCATCTGTGATGGCTCCTGTTCTGATGGACAGCCTTTTATCTGGATGGAGGAGAGAGGGTCACGTTCTGGCCCCTTGCTCTTCCATTTCAGCAGCTCCAAGGACCTGCCATCACATTCTGCTTCTTTTTGACCATATAATTTGTTGTGCCTAAGATTGTTCAGTTCATTTCCCAGATCTGCTCAGTCATCAAAGGTTAAACAGCCCTTGGTGTATCCATTAAAGGTGGCAGCAATTAGTTCCCCCACGCTGACTCTTAGTGAGAGCTGGGAGTGAGGTAACCTTGTCCCCAAAACTGCTGTGAGAGGATGGCACAAATGCCCCAATGCCATTGTTCATTGTACAATGATCCCCCACCTTGGAGGAAAGGAATTTTTTCCCAAAGTGCCAGCAGTGGGATGAACATCCCCAAAGGCCCAGCTAAACATCTGCTTTGGATAAAAGCTGAGGGAAAAAAATGCAAGTTTGGCAAATGCTGCTGCAGCCCAGGAGAGTGCCTGAGGGTTGCTTTGTGCAGAGACAGTGCTGGGAGCTCGACTAGAGCATGTTGTGTCACCTCTACCTGGCAAACCCAGCAAAGGAGAAGTGTCAAAATGGCAAAGCTGAAAAAGCTTCCACAAAGCCAGAGCGGTGAACAAATTCAAGCTGTTGACAAAATGCTTGAAGGAGCTTGCTGGAACCAGAGTCCATGAGCACGCCAAAACCTGGGTGAGGAAAATACTGATCCCACCAACGGCTCTTTGCCTGCTCTGGCCAAGGAAGTTGCTCCCATAGATTTGGGGATTTGTTTGGGGTGTGTTTCTGGAGTGATTATTACAGTGAAGGCCACAGGTTGGCTCTTCTGGAGACCACTCCTCAGCACACCACAACTTCCATGCTGACAGGTTAGTTCTGCTAATGGGAACACACTTCTCCTTGGCACACTGCCAAGCATCTTCCCAAAACTTCCATCTTTGCCTCTTATATTTTATCCTTTTTCAATTAGATATGCGTTGATTTAAAATGAAACAGTTTTCCAGGAGGTTTAACCAAAAGCATCAAGCTCTCCAGAGAGTCTCCATGGCTTGGTGGTGGGATGGGATGCTGTGGGAAAGGGTGATATCAGTCATGCACAAAGAATCGAGGTGAGCGATGGAAGGTCCCCATCTGTGTTAGGCTGGGTGATGCAAAGTTCCTGTCTGGCTTTAAGAACTACTCCTCTGTGAATCTGCAAAACGGAGCAAGCAACCATCCCTTCACCACAGGGATCTGGGAAGAATAAAGACTGCCAGGCAGTGGATGGTAAAGCAATCAGGGCTGCTCTAGGTATGTGAGATGGCTGGATTGACTGCCCTTGTGAAAGCAGCAGAATCTTTCTGTGCAAGACTGGTGATAAATTGAATGAGAAGGCTCATGCATCCCATCTATTAACAGCTGGCCTCTGCAAGGGCTCCAGCAAACAAATGCTGTTGCAAGATGATCTCTTTTCACAGGAAAAGAACTCATGTTTTTCCCTTTCCCCCCTCTTTACATTGAGAACCACCAAATAGCAAATACACCACCAGCTTTTATAAAGTGGCTGTTTTTCAGAAACGCTATTGTCTCACCTGTTGGCTCTCCACCTTGCTGGAAATGGGGTTAAATCTAGGAGGTGAAAAAATAAAAAAACAATCTGAGAGTGCTCTGCATATACACCAGGATGAATGAGGAGAATCAGATGGCAAAACAGATGAGATGCGGTAGCTCTCGGCTCTCCCATCAATCCTCTTCCGAGCCAACCAATTCCCTCCAAATGACAAAAATACATGCTATTTTTGCCTTCCTGATTAGTTTGTTTCAGTAAATCCCACTTCACAGATAGACTCAGCTCACTTTAATTAGCTTTGGCACGTTGACAAGGAGAGGAAAGAAAACACCACAGGACAGTGCTGTCTGGACACACATCGCCAAGCAGTGACAAAAATAAACCATTTTGCTACATAAGAGCTAAGTGCTTCCTGACTGCCTGCTTTTATCCCTGTGAGCTTCTACCTAGCTGGTGAAATCAGTCTGACCAATCCAATTCTTTACTGAACAAAACCTATTTTTCATCTCTTACTAGTAAAAGGTCCTAAGCCCAGCAAAATTGGTGCCCATTTGGAGTCGTCGTTATTTTGATTCTTTTCCCCCCTCCTTCACAATCTCTCCCATAGTTCCCACATCCCATAGTATATTTTATCTCCTGCCTGTTCAGGGCAATCTGGTCATTGCTAGGCAACATGTCATCATAAATATTTCATGGGCAGAGGAGTGTTCAGAGATGCAGCCAAAAATCTTTGTCTGGAGCTGCCTCCATGGTCTCCTTTGCTCACATTCCCTCAGCAGCTCTGGATCCAACGCAGAGAAGGAATGACCAGGATCATGCAGGACAGAGGTGTGGGCTTCTCAACCAGCATCATGCCTTCACTTAGTGCTCAGCAGGTTTTGCAGGCTGCCCTTTAGTTGGAGCAGCTGGAGAAAGTTGCTGCACCCTGCCCTGTCCAACCTCCAGGGGTTTGGACTCAATACTGGCCCTCAGAAGCAGGTTTTGAAAATTTTTAGAAAATTTTGTGCATTTTTATGCATGGCAGGGAGAAATGGGGTGAGAAGACAGAGGATGGGTGCTTGTAGATGAACACCCTGCCCCTGACCTTGCTGAAGGTGCACTTGGCATCTTCCAACAAAGCAAAACATAAACCCTAACCAGATTTCACAGTGCCATGGGGATGCTCATCCTTAGTTCCAGGATCTCCAGAGCTCTCTACCCCAAAATAGCCACATCTCTCATAACTTCCACTCCCTGTATCCTTTTTTCCACTTCCTCTATCCTTTCTTCTTGGAGAAGAATCCCACCTAGAAGGCATGAACTGAGGAACACCAGCAGATGAAGCTCTGGAGCCAACTGAGCAGCTCTTGCTGGGAAGTTACAGCATTTTGTCAGTAAAGCCTTAACTGTGTGAAGACTTCTCCCTTGTGCAGTTCTGTCATGCTGTCATTTTTCACAGTTCCCTTATCTAAAATGAACCTGGCCCGCCTGTCTTTCCAGGGCTCTGTGGCTGATTATTGCTGCTGTAAGAACTAGAGATTCAGTGCTGGGAGCCTGACACAAAAGTGGAACCACTCTACCTGGTGGGCTTCCTGTTTCTTAACCATGCATCCAGGATGGGGACCCAGATTTCCTGGTGACCCCCAAAAGGGCTTGAGTTGGCTGGTCAGAGCTGTCTAGGACTGTGGCAATGAATGTTTCTAAAAGAAAGCAGCCACGTGGTGAGCACTTTGTGGCAGAGGTTACCTGCAAGTGCCAAAAAATGTCACACTAGGAGGGTGGCAAAGATCAGGCTGGGAGTGAGAATTATAGCATCATGGAGGGCACTACAATAAAACTGCAGCTGTTTTCTCCTACTGCTGATTTTCGCAAGCAATAAAGGGACCCAGCTTGGGTCCCACTGGGCTATGACCCAGTGCCTTACACAGATATTTCCTTTATAACGTTTGTAAAGGAAAGCCTTGCTGCCCTAAAAAGCAACCTATCTATTCACACCAGCCTGAGCAGCTTTCACTGCAGTCGTTTAACTCATGATTTGGAGAAAGGTTTTGTGGTCATAGCACCCTGAAAGGTCTTAGCTCTGCTCCAGAGGAAAATGAGCTCCTTCCTCCCCTGCTTCAAGAGGAAGCCAGGTGTGCCAGGACCTTTCCTCTGGGCTGCTCTGCAGTAAAGCCTCTGCCTCACCTCCCTGCCTCACCTCCCTGCCTTATCCTCAAGACACCAGCTCATCCAAGAGCTGCTCAATGCATGGAAGAGCAATGGGAATTTGACAGATTAACTGAGTACTCTTCTGTCTAGACTCCCTGTCAAGCCAAATCCAATCTTAAAACAAATGACCTACTGCAACAGGCTACTGCTCACGCCTGGATGTTAACAAGAGCAAAGACAAGTGCAGGGAGGTACTTTGGGTTTATCTATTTGCTTTCTTTAGCCCAGTGACGTGAACTTGTGGCTGTTCATGTAGATCTGATGGTGCAGAGTTTTTGCCTGCTAGAAGAGCAACCTCACCACTTGGCGCGTGCTGTGCCTCCTGTGGGCGTGGGAAACCCATTACTCAGGCACCAGCCTTGTGCCTCTGATTGGAATGCTCTCATCACGTCTGCCTGCAGATCATCAATCAGGATTTTTATTTCTTTGCAAGCCAAGAAATAGGTGATGTTGGAAGAACCCCTCTGAGATACTATTAGCTGAAAGAAGCAAGCAAGAAAAATATGAATACGTTACTAAGCATGTGGGAATGCAATGATTTCAGATCAAAACCTCGGTGTTTTGTAACTCTGTGATGTTTTTATTTTAAATGCTTTAAGAGAATTTTATTGCCAGATGAAAGTGCCCAACGCTGGAAAGGTTCTGATGCAAAGCCATGTTTTAAGTAAAAGCTATGGAGACAGGAAATTCAACTTTTTCCAGTCTCCTTCCACAGGAAAGTGATAGTGTGTGTCCCAAGCTAAATGGCACCAGGTGATCTCAATCTCAGTAAGAAGAGCCAGCTCGTTAGTGAGAGTATTTCACTCTTCCCACAGTGAGCAGAAGGAGACCTGAGCTGTCTTGAGCTGTAACTCACCTAAGCCACAGACACGGTGTCTCCAAGCACGGGCTTTGGATGTGGCCAGAAAGTGCCCACTGGACTACCTGGGACCAGTGTGGCAGCAGACAGGCTGGCAGGGCTCCTGCTGAGCTCTGCCCCTGAACTGGCTGCTCCTGTGCCAAGCTGAGGCTGTGAGTCTGTGCTCCAGGTTCGCTGTCAGTCCTGCCAGGCTCGTTCCCCGCCGAGGCTGGCGGGGAGAGCAGCGAGACGTGCAGGGATGGCACAGACCAGCACTGCTGCTCTTTGCAGCCTCAGCCATGAGAAAGGGGATGTTAGGCCTCATCACCTTGAGATTAAAATTAAGCAAAGGTGCAAAAGACACCAAAGTAGCCGTGTGGGTAGAAATAATGGTGGGAAGTGCCAGGGAGCTCCACGTGCCTGCAGCTCAGATGCCAACAGTGCAGATGCTGCCTGACTTGAGCTGGCTCAGACAGCTCTGCAGAGTGCTGAATTATGCTGCCTAGACACAGCCATGGTGACAGCAGTAAAATGTCAGGGACCTGGGCAGCTGGGAGGCTGAGACTGGCTCCTCTCAGTCTGCTGGCTCGAGCTGAGGGACAGGAACAGGGACCCTGATGTAAGGAAGAGCTGGCACTGCTACCCTGGCCTTGTCAGGACATGGATGGCATTGCCAATGTGAGGCTCATCTATCCTGGGAGAGCTCTGCTGGTAGGAGATGACCTTTAGGAGTCCTAGTAATCCATTAGGCTATGGAGGGACTCTTGGGATTAATTGCTATTAGCCAAGAAGATGCTCCTTTTCCAGCATTAGTCAAAGGCATATTTGATTATCTGATTAGTTTCCAAAATTTGTCAAAAAAATATCTGGAGATCCTGACCTTCCCTGGAAAGGATAACTCCACAAACAGAACATTTTTTTTTATAAGGATATAAAAATGGCTGTACTCATCTGAAACAAACATCAGCTTTGCTCTGGTTTCTGTCTAACAGTGAACAGCAGCAGAAGCATTTGTGTCGGCAGAGAGGAAATATCTCTCTGTGTCCTTTCACCTTCAGGCTGTAGTACTGTATGCACTTCTTCGGGCAATGTTTAAGTCCTTCTTTTTAATGACTCTTGACAGGTTTTTCTGGCCATGAATATTTTCGGCCCCCACATTATCCTGTGGCAGTATATTTCAGTTTAACTATGTGTGCAAAATGCTCATTTGCTTGACTCTGCAATTTCGGAGTTTCGCGTAATGATCCCTTGTTCTTCTGCTGCAAGAACAGCAAATAATTGTTTCCTACTCCCCTTCCCCCTGGCACACTTTGAGAATTCCAGTTCTCCCCAGATTTTTCAGTGTAACTGTGCTGTCATGTGGGCAGGTTGATTTAGCTGTGCTTAATCTACCCAGTGCAGGTCCCAGTGAGCTGTGACAGTGGAGGGATGTGGATGTTGCCATGGGTCAATAGACTGGGTTTGTGTAGCTTACACAGCTGCTTATTCCATGGGACCTCCACTATTGTTGCTGTATGTGCTGGGTACATTAAACCTGGCAGAGATGTGCCTCCCAAGATTACAGCCTATCTTAGATGGGACAGCATTCCAGTTCAAGGAGTCACCCTTTCAGTGCTGGTGTCTGGAGTGTGAACGTCTATTAGTGTGACTAAAGGTGTGCTGAAGGCCCAGCTGATATTTGAAGACTTGGGCTGGATATTGATTGCAAACAGCATCTCAAAATGAGAATTGGATGCTTTGAAAACCCCTAATTTTCAGAAGTCCCTGACAACTCTGAGCTAACCTCTAGCTTACTTTAAAAATGAATTCAGCCTGGAATGACTCTGCAAGCACACAGCCTATTGTTGCCACCACTTTTCCTTCCTGTACAGTACCAAGAAGAATTAAAGACCCTGGTAGTTTTTTTGCCCCAAACAATCATAAATCATATATAATACATAGTGCAGGATTGAATTTCTGCTTGCCTGCTTTGGTATTGTCAGAAACACAGCTGAAGTCAACACTTAACTTTGCCACAGAGCAGAGCCAGCTTCAAAATACTCACAGCAATCTGTGTTGTCACCCCTGGAATTAAATGCCTCCAGACAGTGAGGGCAATTCAGGGCTGAGCCCATCCTGTGTCTCAGCTGGAGAAGCCAGTCATGAATCATCAGGGTTTAATGAATACTGTGCTGAGGATTATGCATGGATGCAGGAGGCAGCATCCAAATTCTCCACCAGAAATGAGCTGATTGCTTTCAATTTTTCTTTCTTGTTTGTTTTTTTTTTTTTCCTTGAAATATGCAAATGGAGGTAGTTTCCCTAGCCTGAGTTCAGAGAAAGGTTTTTGTGTTGGGACCTTGGCTATGCCATGTGATGTGGGAAGGCAGCCTCACCTGATGCTAAACTTTTTGTAAAGGCAAAATACAGACTTACAATGAGGTCACTATGCACTAAAATTTCTGTTTAACTTGTCACCTTTAATTAAATCATTTTATGTATTTGGAGGAATAGCCAGTTCCAGTACAGTCTCTTTGAAGGGATTTTTTCCAACAAGACCATTAGACAAATGGTTTCATTTTATGCTAGCTGAGCTTATTCCTCAGAAGAAACAAACACAAGAGAGCTTTTTGTTTCTCCTAATTATGGAGAATTATGGAGAATGCATGAGAAGGCATTGGGAATGATGTGGTGTCACTGGGCAAGGCATGGCATTGAGGCAAGCACCTCAGGAGAGGATGTTGGAGAAGGACATGGTCTCTAATCATGTAGCACCTTTTTCCTTTGAATAGAGCAGAAAAATTGTGAGTGGAGAAGTGCCCATTGTTTCTGTGGTTCATCTTATTCTGTCTGGATTGAAGTAATCCTGGTATAATCTCCAGTGGTTTTGCTCCTTCCAGTTGCAAGGTTTTGTCCATTTCCATCAAGTATAAGACTGTTCCTTCACTGAATTCTCCCATTTGTCTCAGATTCATTTGATTTCATCTTACTCTGACAGTGATTATTTTTCTTCCTTTCTCTAAAGAAAAATCCAAAGAGAACCATTTAGGAGCCCATATTGGCAGAGAAGATGGGGTAAGAAGGGTATTAAAGCACTGGAATAACAGAAGAGAGAGCTCAAAGCTAATGTCAGGGGAGCAGAGAGATTACTCCTGTGACCTTCTTTCAGGCCATCTTTGTTTTGAGTATTTCCCAAATTCCTCTCAGCAGTGGTGGGCGAGTCCCTCCTCACTCCTCAAACATCAGAAGTGTTTACCAAGTACCAGTGTGGCTCAGATGGTTGGCAGAAGGTGCTGGAAATAAAACAGCTGTCCTCCATCACAGCAGCATCCTGGAGAAGGGGTGGCATCCTCCATGCTGAGATGAAGTCAAACAACACTGACTTCCACCAGGAGCAGAACATCCTTATTTGTTACAAGAAAGAAAGAAAAAAAAAAAAAATACCTCTTCAGCCACATCAGCGAAGTGATGGCCAAGTATTCTCTTTAATCCTCCTTAATCATGGTGTTGCTGATTAACATTTGAATAGAGCTTCTAATTAGAAAGAAGACACACAGACAATCTCACCCTGCTGAGGAGGTGAATTCTCAGCTCCTACAGCTCATTGCTGCATATGCTGCCCTGATTAGGGCTTGAATGGGACAATGATTAAAGAGGCCACTGCCACTGTGCAACCTCTCAGTAGCATAGCTACGTTAAAGGATTTATTTTCAGCTGAGACTTGAATAAATGTTTTGCAAATGTGAGCCACTCCTTCGGAATGGGAAGAGCTTTTAAACACTTCTGAAGCACTATTCCATCTTGTTCCTGGTTTTATCACACTGATCTCCGCCTCTGTAGAACATGCCCTGTTTGACCATAATGTATTTCAATTAGGATTGTGGTTGAAGCATATGTATTTCACTTGTTCATCTCTTTCATTATTCAAAAAGCAGCTGAAGCTTGGTGAAAACCTGGACAGTGTGCTATTGAAAAATCACTTCTACTTTCTTGGGTGAAGTGTTTTTTTCAAGTTCTTCCATCCATTATGTAATTTATTTTGCTTATTAATTTGCATTAGCCCTAACCAAAGTCAGGGCTGCTGTGCTAGGAACTATTTGCATTCAAAGAAGATCATAACTTGTAGTCTCCTAGGAATTTTTGATGTCTGCTTCTGTCAATTATATCAATCCACTTAGAAAGACAGCTTTTCTGTGCCTAACCACATTACCGAGCTTGGGAACAAAATTATCACAATTGACCTAAGTCTTGCTGGACATGGGTACAGCCACCTGCTCACTGAGACCTCCTGGTTCAGAGGATTGCCAGGTGAATTCCTGCTGCAACAGCTGAAGGAATTACAGCCCCTGCCTGTTTTGCTGCCTCTCTGTCAAAACTCAGCACCTTCTCAGCCTCTTCTGCAGCAGCTCTCTCTGTCTCACACAGCAATGGAGACAGATCCTGAAGAAGGATCCCAAAGAAGGATGCCAAAACCTGCCTGGGTGAAACTGAGGTCCAGGTCCTTGTGCCCTTCAGAAAGGGGGCAACATCCTAAACCACCACAGAAACATTCACACAAACCCATCTTTCAGGTACCCTTCCCTCCCAGACATGCTGACTTAGGAGGGTGGGAGACCTCCTGCAGCACAGTGCATTGTGAGTGTATTCTTTCCTCTAGACATTAAGTTAGATAAAGAAGATGGAGAGTGTTTTGTGGCCTGCAGCATGTAGAATGGATCTTTCCTAGGCCCTTCTGCACTAAATTTTCTTTGTTGTCCTCATTTTTCCCAAATAGAACTGAAAAATCATCCTTCTTTCAGAATTAAAGGCATTTTCACAAATGGGATCTGGACAATATTTTCCATCCAGGTACCCAAAATTAGGTTTTGTGACAGAAGTGGACTCATTATGAGGAAGGCAGTGAGCTTTTGTATCTCAGAATCATTACCAGGCTGTGTGGAACAGAGGCAGGAACAGGTGAAAAGGGAGAGGCAAAGCTTGCAGTGTAAGATCAATGATCTGATTCAACTGTGGGGAAGAAGCAGAGAGATTTTACAATAAAGCTATGGTAAAAAAAACAATCTCAGAGAGATGCTTCACTTCAGAAAAGCCTTTTCTGTAGAGCTGGGCCATAGTCACCTAAATATGCAAAAAGGCCCTTAGCCAGCTTTTTTTCCCCATTTATTTTTCATCTCATTACAAAAGCCAAGACTGTGCTGTGGGGCTCACCAGCACCTGCCAGGTACACACTTAGGGTCATCTGAGAGGGAGACACTGGTTCCTTGGCCTGGCTCATCACTTGGGGCCACAGGATCTCCAGATGGCCTCAAGTGCCTGCAACTGTCAGGGCAAAATGGAAAATCGTTAAATTGACTTGATATGTAACATCCCACAGCGAGGAAAGGAGAGGAGAAAGGACACAATTTGTTGAAAGACCCTCTCTGAAGGAAGAAGCAAAATGATGTGGCACCCTCCCATACTTAGAGCTTATCTGCAGGAGATGAGTTCACACCCTCCAGTAATGATCATCGTATAAATGCAAAGACATCTCTGTCATTTAGCAGCTGTTTCCTGGATTTCGAGATAGTTCCTATGGGCTAGAGAGTGACAGTTCCTGTACAAGTACAGCAGAAAGACAAGTAAAACAGGCTCTCCTCCATCCCTCTGTGTCCCCTGAGAGCTTCCCAGCTCTGCTAACTGGGTTTGCACCCAGCCTTCCAGCTCTGGGGCTGCTCTTGCTCAGTGGCCAGGGTGAGAACAGAGTTCAGAGAGACCACAATACACTGGAAACACTCTGACCCCTTCCATAGGTGCTGTTGGGCAGGTAACATGCATCAGCACCCCTGCTACCCAGAGAGGCTCTAACAACCTCCTTCAGGCAGGTGAACCCCCACTGTGCTGAGTGAGGGCAGGAGCTGCTGAGTCCTGTGCCCAGTTCCTCACCCCTCTCAGTTCCTGTGGCTTTGGGAGCCCTGGTGTCCCTGCTTGAAAGAAAATTGTCAGTGACTTCTTTCCCCTTCTACTAACTTCCTAACATCCCAGCTATTCTGGGATTATGGCCTGTCAGGAGCAAGGGCTATTCTTGGACCACTCTGCAGATCACACCCAGCAATGGCAGCCTGCACTGACAGCTCCTGCTGTTCCCAGACATGGAAAGGCAGGCAGGAATAATTTCCCAAGCCAAGGCAACGTGAGGAGTGCTGTGGCTCTCTCTGTTCAGATGGTGTAGCTCCAGACAGAAACAGCTCAGATACAGAAGCAAGGAAGGGAAAGTGAGTTTGGAGTTTAATGACTCTGAAGGCAAAAACAGCAGCAGTTGAAAAATTGATGTAACAGTGAAAAGTTCCTTGTTTCCAGCTAGAAATAAGGAGTTTTCAGGCATGTGATGAGGTGCAAGATCTCTGTCTTAACTCTTCTGCACACACTATGCATGCAAAGATGTTTTTAATGACAAAGTTGCTTGCTTTAGAAAGGAATACACTTCCAGCCCATGCTAACATGGAACCAAATTACTGCCCAAGGTAGCAGGAGGAGGTATGAAATAAATTGGTAAAGGGAAACCATACTTTTAAAAGCCAAAAATAACATAGTATATAATGTAAAGTTCAAAGTTGAGCATTGAGGCTAGGGACTCCTGTGCAGTATAAATTCAGTGTCATAAGAGAGCAAGAGTGAAGCAAATTGCTGCAAAATGCAGGACCTGGTAAGTAGCAGCAGGATATTGAAGACAAAGCTCACAAAGTGATTTTAACAGGTTTTGAAACCTGCTGCCATAGCTTGTTTTCAATTGCTGTGATTTTATTTGGGCTCGTTAGAGTGTCAGATGCTCAGGCTCTCTGTGGAGGTAAGGGGTGTATTCAGCTTATGCTCATGCTACAACCAAATCAACAATAACCTAATAAATGATAACTAATAAAAACCACGGTTTAATTATGCAAAACTGTGAGCATGCTATGAACAGAGCAATCCTCTCAGGAGCAGAGGCAGCCAGAGGAAAGATGAAAGTAGAGGATGTGCAACTAGTGTTAAAAAGCTGCTTTGCTGCCATTTCATTGAGCTCCTTGGGTATGTGTGTGCCACGGTCAACTTGGCAAATCACTCTGTACAAGACACTAAAAACACAACAAAATGCCTTATAATGTCTGGATCAGGACTACAGGTACCCCAGAGAGAGAGCAAATATGTGCACCTCAGTACCAGAGGGCATTTTTGGTTAAATCCAGGTGCAGTGAGTTCTCTTGTCTCCAAGCTCTAGGCAGGCTGGATGCATAGAAGAAGATATGGTTATTTTGCTGGAGACATGCTCCAGGAAAGAGAAGGGCATGAGAGCCCATGTCTCCAAGTCCCAGCCATGTAAAGTGTGATGGCCAGGCTCTGGCATTTTAATATACTCTGTCACGAAGGGGAAAGGGATTAGAGAAACCCCAGGAGGTCCTGCCAGTCATTAAACCTGGACCTAATGGCAGGAAAAGATGGAAGCAATGTTATTGTGTCAGGTTTGTCTCTCTGAACCCACTCAGGCCATTTCTTTACACAAGCAAGAAGCAGCAGCTCTGGTTCTTGCTTCATGGCAGCCAGGCTGGCCAAGTGGTCCAGGATCTCCCTAGCTTGGCTGCTTGGCTTCCATGTGGGAAGGTAACGTTTTTATTCCCCACCACTTTACCAGGGATGCTTTCAAACCTAATTAAGCTTAGCGTTATCATTGTTTTTATCACATTAAGATCCCACTTGGCTCTCAGCAGCACAGACCACAAAGTCAACACTGCATCTTTAAACAGAAACAACAGATTTTGGTTCAATTAAAAATTCATTAAAATGTAAATTACTTTGTAGGGTTTTTTTCCTTCTAATGCCTGTTCAGTGTGACACTCTAATGGCACAAAGCATTAAGGGGAGGTTAACTGGCAGCACAGAGACAAATTGCTCTCCATATACTCACCTGCTTAAGTGATCTTGGAAAAGAATTTAACCCTTTTCTCTCACCCACAGGGGTTTCTACCTTATCCCAATTTGCTATGATCTTTCTTTGTCATAAAGTCATCACAGAATGACAGAATGGCTTGGGTTGGAAAGGACCTTAAGGATCATCTCATTCCAGCTGCCCCACCACGGTCAGGGACACCTTTCACTAAACCAGGTGAAACTCAAAGCCCTGTCCAACCTGGAACTCTCATGCTTTCTTATGTCTAAACTGAATCACCTTATCCTGCAGCTCTGCTTTCCATTTTCCTCTATAGCTCTTCTACAGGTCTCAGGGAATTTTTTTTTCCCCAAGATGACCTATCCTAAAAGCCAATTGTTTCCTCCCAGACCCTGCTAGATGTGCCAGAATAAATTTCCTGGATGTTTCCCTTCCAGAGGCTGCACAAAATATGATGATTTAACCACATACTTATTAAATCATTTGTTGCTTCTAATGCTCTATGAAAGCACGTGTGAGCATTATTATTATTATTATTTCCCTTATCGTGGCAAACTCAGTCGCCATTGCAAGTTCATTAGGTGTCGTTAATTGCTAACAACATATTCAGAACGTATGGTAAACGCAATTTAATTGAGAACTAATTAACTTGTTATAGTTATCTCATTACATGCCAATTAAACTTTTCAACATTCCTTTTCAGTAGATAAAGGAACAGTTAAAATCCCAGGGACCAACTTCTGAGCTGGGATAAGGGGGGCAGCTCTGCTGCCTTCATCTGTAATGCAGTTACTTTGCATCTTGTGGTTTTGTAAGATTAAGGGAAGCCAAGGGAGTTCAGGTTAATTTAGTGTGTCTCTGAAGAGGCTGAGGACTTGGAAAAAAAAAAAAAAAGCCTCTGATGGCAGTTTTGTGTTTCATGAGAGGAACTGAAGGACTCAGGTCAGGAATTTCTGGTCTGTGACTGAATCAATCTGCAGTTTTTGGTAAACCAACCTCTAACCAGCTTTAACACATCTGCAGGCTAAAGGGGGGGGAATACTGACACCATCGGCACCAGATCCAGAGTCCATGCAAAGGTATCCCTGGATCACAGGCTTTGGATTGGCATCTTTGCACAGCATCATTTCAGGGGGCTCTCCCAGACAAGCTCCAGCTGGTCACACACAAGAGAGCTCATGGCAGCGTGTCTGACTGCACCTGCCCCCCACCAGCTCTGTGATCAAATCACATTTCCCCCGTTTAGGTTTTTGCCCTTTCTCTGCATGAAAGTGTCAAGCAAACAAAGGAGAGGGAAGTGATGGAGGAAAAAAGCAAAGCCATGTGAGTAAAAAGTGCTTGCCAAAGCCACAAAATAAGCAGCTGGGGAAAGCTGGGAACTATATTGCCTTTAATCTTGAAAATAAACAGGTTCAGTCATTTTAGATATTACAGTAACATCTGTGGCCTTAAAAAAAATACAAAACTCAACCTGAAGCTGAGCCATTAGGTCCACAGTGTCACTGTAATGCTCGCTTCAAACCAAAATGAAAATCTTTGAAAGTGAGACGATTTCAAGAGGCTCTTATTAAAGTGAGAGATGACTATTCTGGCACGATTGAAGCGAAGGAGAAAGTCGCTGTGAGAGGCTTGATGACTAATTTCTGGTTTATTCACTCACTGAAACAACTTTATGAGAAACTTGGAAAATATGTGAAGGGACAAGTGGGCAAGTCCACTGGCCAGCCACACGAGGCTCTGACCTCAGCAATTTTCCCCACATAAAGGAGTTTCAGCTACATGGGGTGAGAGGAGAATTCCAAGAGTGCTACTGCCCTACCACTGATACCTCAATGCCACACACTGAGAGTCAGCTGGGAGGAATCACAACAGTTTGGGTTCAAAGCAGAATTAGCAGGGACCAAGACCTTTTATCAGGGTGCAGAATCATCTCCCTGCTGCAGGATCAGGGTGTTGGCTCCTCTACAGTGAGCAAACCATGCTCTGCTAGAGCAAGGATTTATGGACAAATGTCAGGGAAATGAAGAAAGAACAGGCAGGCAGAACAAGCTGTTTGCATCCTTCAAGTGCAGCAGAGGACTGCCTGTGAAGATGAACTTTAATTTAAACCACAGGGAAGAAGAGCATTAGTGCAACACCCACCTCATGCAGCTTTTCCAGTAAGGGCTATATTACAACAAAACCAGCTGAAGAGGCTTTTCTCAAAGAGTCTTCTAACTAACTTTATAAAGCCAGGAAAGCAAAATTCTTCTGGAGATCTTTCATGTCCTTAATTTGCTGAATCCAAACATTTACATGCATCTTCTATAACCACTGCTGTTTAAATAGAGAGCACTTCTCAAGTGGGAAGGGTGAGTGTGATGTAGTGTTATGGAGGCTATTAGTACATACCAGAAGCCCCAAGAATTCTCCAGCATTTCTATCCAGGATGTGCTAAGATGGCAATACTTGCATGGTGAATGTGTTTTTACTGTGTGTTTTTATGATGTTTTCATTATATGCTTTTATTATGTGGTTATAAGCTGCTAGAATGGAAACAGGAGCTATAAAGTTTGATTGATTGTTATATTCCCATATATAAATGGAGATTATTTTTTTCCACTAGAATCTATGAATGACAGATAAGTTTGATTGAGATGCAAGTCCAAGCATTAAGTCCACTCCTGGAGTAATCAAATCCAGCTCCTCAAATCAAGTCAATGCAGATGGAATCATAGAATATGCTGAGTTGGGAGGGACCCACAGGGATCATCGAAGTCCTGGCCCTGCACAGGATAAGGCCAATGATGCTTCTGAGCCTTCCTCAAGTCATCAGACCCTCAGCTTTACACAGCTGGAGAGGCAGCTGGGACACTTGGTGCTCTGTGTGTCCCCAAAGATCTCCAGAAGCTCGGGCCACCAGGGTTCTGAAATCCCTGAGGCTGAAGAAGGAGCTAAATTCAGAAACCAAAGAGGGTGTTGCAGGCTTTTGTTTAAGTTTCTATTTCTGATGAGGTTTAATTTAGACAACAGAGTCAAGAGCTCTAAAGTGACACAGTGTTCTCATTCAGGGCTCAATATTTTGTGATGTGCAAGGTCTGATGAATGCTACCAAACACCTCGTGTTCCCCCTGTTCTCCCCCTGCACAGTGCAGCCCCCGCTGTGCTGCTCCAGGTCCCGCTGGTGACTGCACCATCCTGGTGTAATCAGGGCTCACTCTGGTGGGAAGTGAAGGAGAACCACTTTGATAACATCTGCTTATGGTGGCCACAGTGATGGGCTCTTCCCCAGGGATGCAGGGCCTCGGTGCCAGGCAGCGTCAATGAGTGCAGAGTACATCTCTGCGGTCCCCTTGTGTGATATTGTGCTTTAGAAACCTTCCAGAGCAGGTGTTTGTCAGGCCAATGAACATTGCAACTGGTTTCAGCTGCCACAGATTCTGCTTTTTTTCTGTTGTATTGGAGGCCTATTCCCTGCAATGCTCCTTTTGTTGTTCATCTACTCTGGAGACAGCAGCTCACTGTGAAATGCCTCTCAGGCACCTCATCCCAGACAGAGCCTTTTCTCTTACAGACCCCAAGAGGGCTATCAGCACCCAAAATTCCCTGCAGAGGCCTTTGAAGTTGCTGGCCAGCCCAAGAGCGAGGCACAGTGAGGTGAGGGAACACTCTGGCTTTCAAGGAAGCAAACCCAAGAATCTCCCTGTAATTTATTTATAGGAAGAAACAAGGAAATATTTCATGGTCCTCCAAATAAACCTCTCCCCTTGCCTGACTCAAATAATTCAAAAACCTTGCAAGGAGTGGAAGCATTTCCCCATCCTCTGTAGATTTTGTGTTTTGTACTCTTGCTTGCTAAATATATGCCAGCACATATACACCACTTACTGCAGCATGCAGGCTCATGATCTTTGCATGGCTTCTTCCCCTCTAGGACTGCCATAAATAAATCACTAGGTCAGGGAGGCTGTTACATGCCTGTGGTCTCTCTCCCCCGCACTGGCTCTTTTTCTCTCTCCTTCCTCCTTCTGTGTTTGTACAGAGCACTTCAACCTGCAAGGAGTTTCCATGCAGCCCCCCCTCCCAACAAGTGCTCCGTGCTAGGTGTGATCTGGCAGCAGATCTTTCATATTCCTCACCACACAGGACACTAATGAGCCCAGATCAGAGCAAAAATCACATTTTGGCACAAGCTGCACTCAAGTTTTCCCTCCCAGGGAACGTGCTTGCTGAGCTAAGTCAGATTCCCAGAGGTGGGTTTTCGAGTGTGTGGTGCTGCATGGCCAGGAGCAGGTGTTCAAAAATTCAATTCTGGAACCCAGAAGGGAAGTATGATCCTGAAAATATCCTGTCCTGGTTGCTCCTAATGTGATTGGGGTGTTTGCAATTCCTTAAGAGTTTTTTGGATCGATATAGGTGATTCTTTCTTGGTGTTGGCCACCAAGAGGTGAGTTCTAGCCAAGAAGTTCCATTCTTGCTTCACAGGAGGACCTAACCTGGGGGCCATGCTCTCCCTGCACCTTCTGGCTAGAGCTCTTCAGGGGAAATCCTTTTGCCCTACTTTACTCTTTCAAAATTCCCTTTATTTCAAAGCCTAAGCAATTCCCTTGGCAGCTCTGCCCACCACAAAGGACATGAAGGATGAGAAATATTAGTAGAAAAGAGAAGGGAAAAAAAAGCATTTATTATTGATGGGGGGCAGAACGACAGTCACCGTAGTTACAGAAATCAAGTTCCTTTCTAGAGCTGAAATGAGGCTTCACATTAAAGGCCTTTTGCACAGCAGTTTTTTAGCTGTTAGCAAGAGGTGGAGAGAAGAAAAAGTTACATTCTTAATGTTACCCTTTTAGGTTTTGTCATCTTTGCTAAATGGAACATATTGTCAGATCTCGTGTTTTCCTGGCAGAAAAGTTCTCATTTGCAAAGGACCATGTGTGCATGTGCATTTTTTTGTTCCTTTTCATTTTTTGGTTGTTTTAATTGCTGTTGTAACCTGCAGATTTTGCTAATATTTCAATCAAAATTTTCCAAAGCACCCTAAGAGGGAGAGGAAAAAGCAAGAGAGCCTTCCTGCAGGTTTTTTCAGGTGTGCTCATCACTAAGGTGATAGATTTTTGAGTGGTTAACAGTGCTGTCTCGGATGGCCCAAAGGAGGGTAATAAAGATTTCCCCTTCTTTATCTATTCCTGTGTTGTCACATCCAGCCCTCTTTTTTCACTCTGACTTCTCACAGGTGGGAACAATCTGAAATCTTGAATTATTCTTGCAAGAAACCCCCTCTCACACCTTGCAGTTCCCATACACAGCTTGTTCCTTCATCCTACACGTGAGATTGTTTATCCAAACCAGGTACATTTACCCCCTCAACATGGCTGTAGAGAGTAATTGGTTTTCTGTCAAGTATAGGACAAGACTCATCAAACCTGCCAGTCTAAAACAGGTCAAAACTAGAGTCAAATATGACCTGTGCTTCGAGGGCCATGAAATGCAGGAATACCGTGCTGGAGGTGCTGCAGAAACAAACCTGAAAGAAATGCCACGTCTTAGCAGCTTTAATTAGAGATAAAAGACAAAATTTGAAACTCGCTGAGGTCTCAGTTTGGCATCTGAACTCTATATCTGTTTATCAGCCACTTCAAATCCACAATTATAAGTGAGAATTACATATCAGTTTGGACTTATCTCGGGGGGATGTGTTGTTAAATTCAAATCATTGCTGGTTGTGTGCAAGAAAGGTTCATCCTTCATACACACTGAGAACGTGGGCATCTTCTGAGTCACTGCAAACATGGCCTTGCTGGGTTAATTATTTGTCTGTGAGGTGGGGAAAAAAGGGTGAAGCATGTGGGTTAGGGTATAAGCAGGGAACAGGGAGGAGTCTTGTGTCATTTCTGTTCCATGACTACCAGCAAAAGGCTTCTTTGTTCCTCTGGTGACCGTGCAAGACAAACACTGCAAGTGCAGGTTTGAAGGAAAGGCTGGCACAGCTCGGATAGCGTGGAACGCCAGCACTGGGAGTGACATTTGGGCACTCACCCCTCCTTGGCTGCAGAGCTTCACACAGGTCCATGGAGATGCAGCAATTGTCCACGCTCTTCAAAGCTGAACCACCTTTCTCCTCCTGCCTTCTGCCCCGGGCATCACAGCAGCTTCACAGGATGGGCAAAAAACCCCCAGACAGAGGGGCCCCCACAGTGTGTGTGCATAAACACCCGTGCACACACAGCACTGCCACCCAGTGGCTTGTGAACCACAAAGGGGGGCTGCAAACTGGCTTTAGGGTGGGCTTTTTTCCCCTAAATGCCATTAACGTGGTGGGCAAATTTAATACAAACACATGCCCAACCTTCCCAACCTGGAGGTGCCCAGCTTGGCAGGCACACGGGGCCAGGCTGTAGGAGTGAGCCAGCTGTGCTGCTGCAGGTGGAAATATCAGTTCCTTGGCATCAGGTTCAGGTAACAGGCAATTTGCAATTATCACACATATTCTGCCTTTTCCCTTTTTTCTCCCTTTTCCGTTTTTTGTGTGTCTGTGGTTAATTGGAAGGGGGAGGACGGCAGACCTTATCTCTCCTGACTAGTGGTGGCAAAACTGAAAAATTGTTTTCATTACCAGGTGGAAGGCTTTTCACATGCAAATTATCGATATCATTGTGAATGTGGCATTTTTATTAATCCAAACCAGCTTATCTGACCAAAAAGAAAAGAAATATCATTCTTGTTTTATATCAAACATTTTGCTCTGACAACAGCGAGTCGTATTTGATGAAATATTGCATGGATCACACCATTTTTACAATTTAGTGCAGGAGAAAAAGAAATAGAAAGGACTAATGGATGGGGTGGGGTTTGGGGATTTTTTTGATGAATTTGGTGTTGGGATTTTTTGGTTTTGCTCTTTTTATCTTTAAGACACTTCTCCTAAATGCCAGTCAAGTGATGCAAGTTCACATAAGCATTTAAACTTCTTTTCTTCAACATCAAAGAAACTGATCTGGTTTTATAGATGTATTTTTATCTCTCTATTGTGTGCACTTCCCCTTCAGACACTGGGAAAATAAGGTCACATTCCCTACCGAGTCCATCCTTTTCTATTGATTTTACTTTCTTAAAATCCTAATAGAGCTTGAAATTAATACAGTTTAATTTTCTTCTTCTTTTCTTGTGAACCAACAAAGCTTTCTTATTGCTGCTACACCAGTCTGGGTACAAAGAAGATGACAGACTTGGCATCCTCCTTCCAATGGCAAAAATCCTTGAAAAAAGAAAATCAGGAGGGTTTTGGCTCTTTATCCAAGGATGTAAAGGCTCTCCCTTCCTGTCTAAAAGATGAGGAGCAGGGGATGCTTCTTTACCCAGTTCAATAGGGGATGGATCATAGAAAGTTATGTACCCCTGTAATGCGGCAAAATTCAGATTCACTGACTTTAGGACAGATCTAAATTCCTCAATCTGCACTGCAACTCAGTTGTTTCTGCTGATAAAGAAAATAAAGAGCCCTACTCATATTCCCCAGCCTGGGACAAACAGCTTGTCCAGTGTCTGGGAGCTCCTTCAGGAGCCACGTGAATGCACTTCAGTGATGGACATAGCCACTCCAGGATCCATCTGGAAAACATTTACCCAAGGGGAGATGAAGCCAGGTGAGGAGACTGGCAGCTCTGGAATCTGCTGGGTTGTTAGCAGCACCCTCCATCCATGAGCAGAGCTGCTGCGCTGGCACTCTCCAATCCCCTGCTCAGCGTGGAGACCAGCAAGAGCATTCGGAAGATGAAGGGCATCAAACCTACTGAATCAGCATCCTTCCTTCCTGCCAGTGAACCTGCTGGGGAGGAAAAGACCCTTCATGGCCCTTGGGAGTCACCTCTCTTTCACGGGAGGGTTTTGCTGGCGAAAGCAGCGAGAGGCAGGTTCGGTGTCAGCAGTGACGCGACAGAACGTGACAGCCCTGGGTAACACAGGCTCCTGTGCCCGCACATCACCTCAGAGCAGTGCTCAGCTGTATAAAACGGGCTGTAAACTTTGCTCATTTTGGCTGACAGATACGATAAAGGTTATGTGTGCTTTACAGCATTACGAATTTGATGGAGAAATGTCCCCTGAGACCTCTCGCTGCAGCGGGTCCTTGCATTTGCCACAGCACAGCAGGGACCTCATGGGTCATCTTCCCTGCCCCTCCTTTGCTTGTTCAGGAGTCGCTACCCACCTCAATGATGCTTCTCACATAGATTAAAAACATTTTAAATATGTATTATTTTTGCACTCTCTGTGTATCTGTGCCTTTCATACCCACATCTTAAATGCATCACCCCTCTGCCAGTTGTTTGTAAATGTCCTCAGGTGTTTAACTCTTATTCTCTGAATCCTCTGAGCTATTCCTGGTGAGTGTGGCTATTACATATTCCTGATATTTCTCAAAGGCCAAAGGAAAATGTAAAAATGCCATTTCTTTTCTCTCCTCCTTACAAAGCAGAAAATGCTATATTGTTCTGGTGCAGTTACTTTAGCTGCAATGCTAACATTTTATTTTTTTTAAGTAGACCTTTTTGTATTTACTGCAAATGTTCCAGATACAGAATTACTTCCTCAAATTATTAGGAACTAGAAGATATAATCAGCTTTTATTCTGTTTTAGAAGATATTACTCTACCACAACAGTCTATTTGCGACAGTTTGCTCTCATCTTCCTGCAACCCATCTTACAAATGAGACATAAAACTGAGGCTGTGGATGCTTATGGACCCAATCCTGCAACATTTATGCACCTGTTTAAGCTGAATCATATAAAGATTCATGGTGAATTGAATGTGCAGAATGACTAACACTTGAGGAACCATGGCAATTGCTCCAAAGCAGTCTGCAGTTCTTCAGGAGAAGGAGCAATGCATGAAACTGGTGCATTATCAGGGTGGATTATCTGCTCCTCCCCCAAATCTGGCCAGGATGCCATAAAGGATGGACTTGCAGTGAATGCAGAGCAAACTGTCCTCTCTGTAGTCAGTATTATTGTATTAATTTCCTCTTATCACTGCAGTAAGGCTCCTGACCGTGCAGAATTTAGCCCTCAGCAGTGCAACAAGATCTCGAGGATTTCGTCGCAGAGTCACACTTGGTGGTGTTATACAGCATTGTTAATTGATTACAAAATAATTCAGCAAGCTGCACCATTCCTGCATCTTCTATCCAGCTTTCTGCCTCCTCACCTCAAACCAGCTGCACTTCAAGGTCCTGGTCCCTGTGTCTGAAGCCCAATCAGCCAAAGAATGACCTTTTTTTATGACCTACATCTTTCAGAGGAATAAAGCAACAGATGACACCAAGTAGAGGATTCACAGAGCTCTTTGTGTGAGCCCCTAGCAATGAAACTCTCCAGTGAAGGGCATCAAGCTTAACTCTCAGCTCACCCTGCAAGGAGGATATTTTTTTTTTCAATTTCAGTTAATAGCAGCCTTTCCATTGACTTACATAGGAACAGAGCCAAATCCCAGCATGTCTTTTAAGAAAAGCTACTCCTCAGCAGAAGCAGCATCTCAGCAGATAGAATGCCCTTGCTCCTGAGAGTCCTTGTCCAGGCAAACCAACTCCCACCGTGCACTGAACGATCCCCCCACTTATTCCTCAGCCTCCAGCGAGATTTCTGCTCTTGCACACTGACACTGTGATTGGCAACTGAAACACAAAGATCAGACAAAAGAGGCTGAAACACCACCTGGGATGGAGCTGAAAGAGATGCAGGAGCAGATATCTCCATCTGTATTCTCGAGGATGTGTAGGGGAAGCCAGCTGCGGTGTGGTGCTCTGGAATCACAGGGGACTGGTGCTCTGCCCCGCTGCATCTCGGGAAACCCCAATGTCAGTCCCTGCACCAGCAAGGTCACCTCAAAGCCTGTCTCCTCATCCTCAGGCCAGTCACACTGCTGTGAAACTCCAGAACAGGGTGGGGAAAAAGGAGTCCAAGATGAATAAAACAGGAGGAAAATGAGGCTTTTCTCAGATTTACGCAGAAGGCAAATTACAGGGCTACTTACACCACCTAAAATCACTTTCTCCCCAGGGTCCTGAATATGCTCCGTTATGAAAGCTGTATACTGGAGTGTAAATTTGCCATATATACTCCAATATAATTGTACCAGACTCACCTGTGTTGTATTTTTTACCTATAAATGTAATGGTGATTTGTTTGTCTCCTCTTTCTACAAGAGTTTCAGAATCCCCAGGAGAGCACATGGGCTGTAACACGCTCCTTCCACCATTTAATCCAGATAAAGAGAAAAGTCTTGTGCTGAGTGTGCCTTCCCAGACACGATGATGGTGTTAGGCATCCCTCTACATATGGACAGCTTTATCCTGGTGCAAGGCACCTCAACAGGAATTACACAACACTGACAGTGTATCACACTGTACTTCTGAATTGATGCAAAAAGCCGTGCACAGAAGGGAAAATGGCAGCTTTCCAAGTGGCCCCAGTTAATAGCTCTGTTTTGCTTAATGGTGCCTCCCATTCAGACTAAAGATGCTGTTTTAAATATGTAAGCAATTAGTATCTCTCGCTCTCAACACATCTGTGCTGCTTCTCTCTGCTGCATTATAAATCTATCGCGTGCCTCTCCAGCTCGGCAGTGCATATATCACCAGATATTCTGATTTTCAGCAACTTTCTGGTGTGAAAGAGTTGTGCTTGGATTTGGTGATGCTCTGCCAGGCTGGCCTTGCCTAAACACTGCCAAAGCCAGCCTCTCCTCTCCAGGTCTGTCACTGGACTAACAGATAACAGCAATATAGGGAAAACACCTTTTGGTGGTTTTTTGGCGGTTCTTTGATCCAGCCAGTACTTTTGTGTTTTTCCCAGCTTTCACACACTTTCTGTGTAGAAACTGCAGTTTTTTCTCTCCACAGCAAAACCCAAGGGTGCCTGTAGCCTGCAGGAGGATGTTTGCAGGGGTTGCAATGTGGTGAGATGCAGCCAAGCATCTCAGAAGCAGAACACCTACCTTGCAGTTTTGTTCTTAAATAAATTCTGCCTGCTGAAACTCCAACGGGATCTCAAGTCATGGCAGGACCAGTGCAGTTATGACGGTCAGTATTTATAGGAGTGTAAGGAATCATTGTTGCTAAAATAGCAATTGATAGTAATAGAACTGGGTGCGATGAGTTATTCAGCTTTATTTTTTTTCTTTCCCTTTTTTTTTAACCGAGTGTTTTCCATGCCAAAACCTCTGTTATTGCCCGTCCCTCGCAAGGGAGGAGAAGGTACAGCCGCCGCACCGCGCGCGGGAGTTCCCGTCGTGTGATTTTATTACAGTTTTTGTCCTTTCGGGGAGAAGCCGCCCCGCCTGCGCCGTGCCCATCCCCTCCCCGGCCAGGAGCGACCCCGCCACACCGCGCGGTGGGCGCAGGGGAGGGGACACCACAGCGGCGCGGACCGCAGCCCACTGCCGGGGGCTGCCGGGGGCTGCCGGGGGCTGCGGGGGGCTGCCGGGGGCTGCCGGGGGCTGCCGGGGGCTGCCGGGGGGCTCGCAGGGCGCGGCGGAGGAGGCGGCTCCCGGCCCCCCGCGCTCGCCCCCGGGCCGCGGTGCGGGCGCTGCGGGACGCGCGGGCCGCGGGGACGCGCCGCAAACTTTAGCGGCGGGGGGCGGCGGGGCCGAGCCCGCCCCGAGCGCCCCCTCCCCGCCCCTCCGCAGCCTCCCCGCGCCGGCGGGGCGGGCCGGGGGCGCCGAGGGGCGGAGCGGCCCCGCCGGGCGGCGGCGGCGCCGAGCCGGGACGCGGCGCCGGGCTCCGCACCCCGCGGAGCGGCGCGGAGCGGCCCAGCCCGGCCCAGCCCCGGAGCCATGCCGCTGCCGTGCCGGGGCTGGACGCTGGCGCTGCTCACGCTGCTCGTCGGTTTCCTCATCTTCGCCGATATCTCGGAGATCGAGGAGGAGAGCGGGTAAATCCCCCGTCCCCGCGCGGAGGAAGGGGCGCGGAGCGGAGCGGTGCCGGGGACCGGCGAGGAGGAGGCGGCGGCGGAGGAGGGGGCGGGCGCCCGGACAGTTTCTTTGTCTCCGGCTCTCCCGGTTTGCGCCGTGCCCAAGTGGGAAGGGAGCGCGCTACGCTCCCGCGCAGCTCGGCGGGGCCGCTGGCAGCCCCGGGCGGGACCGGCCGCCGCCGGGCAGGACGGGGCAGCACCGGGCACGGGGCCGGGGGCAGCCGCACCGGGCCGGGCAGGGCTGCGGGCTGGATCCCGCCAGAGATGCGGTGATAACGGTCCCAGTGGGGATGCTGAGATACCTGTCCGGATGGGGATGCCAGAGCAGGTACTGCCCCGTTACAGACACTGAGGCACTGGTCCGGGTGGGGATGCTGGAGCAGGTACCGCTCCCATTAGAGATGGGGAGATCCTTTTAGAGAGGCTGAGGTACCAGTCCAGGGATGCTCTATCAGGTACAGGTCTGGATAAGGATGCTGGAGTGGGTACCAGTCTAGTTAGAAATATTAGAGTGGATCCTGGTCTGGAGAGAGGGATTTTGGCACGGGCAATGCTCAGGTGCTGATGGATGGATGGAGCAGGTCCCTAAGTGGGATATTGGTGTGAGTGGTCTGCTGGCCAGGGATGCTGGGGCAAGTTGCAGCCAGAGGGGCTTAGGTGCCTCTGCTGGTCCAGATGGGTGTGGTGGAGAGGGCACCACGCTGATGGGAGTGATGGATAATGGAGCAGTCTGCAGGTGGGTAAGGAACCAGTCTGTGGGATAGGAGAAGGATCAGTTGGATTGGGGTGATGGAGCAGAGAGCTTAAACCACTGGTGTTAACCCTGTGGGATGCATTAGAGGCTTCCTGATCACCCCTTACTGATCACTGTCATGGTCGGTGTTTACCTGCAGGTGCCACATATGGCAGGGGCTAAAGAAGCCTCTCAGTCTGAGGAGAAACACCCTTCCCACCCCATAAACCCTATCCATGAGGTCTGCTTGGAAATTTAGGGGATGAGAGGAACAAATGCAGAGAGGAAGGTTTGCATTAACTTGAGGAACTTGCTACAGCAATGTGGAAAACCAAATAATTTTGGTAATGCGGTGTGCACTCGGGGCGCCCAAGTAACACCAAGGTCTTTGTGTTTGGGACCAGCTGGCTTTGTCCACTGTGTTACACCAAAACAAACACCTTGATGAGATGATAAATGAAATGCACTGATGTTTGTTTATTGTTTCATTGTTATGTTATGCTGGGTGCCACAGGCAAGAAGTGTTTAAAGGTCAGTAGCCTTGTCCGGAAACATCCAGCACCAGACTGTGGGTTACCTGGGTGGATGACTTGTTCTGCAATGAGCTGGCACTATCTATATAATAATAAAGGAAATTAAAATCTTCTGATGCATCCTCCCCATTGGACAGGCTGCTCTGATCCCCTTGCTTTCTTCCCATCTCCTTTTCTGGCTTCTGCTCTTTCTTCTCTCTCCTCCCCTATCTGCTAGATCTACCCACTAGAACTTGCTGTGCCCTTATTGAAAATCTATTCTGTTTTGTTACTTACTTGTCCTGTTTTTCACCCTGGTTCATTAGGGATTCCCAGTATTGTGTCTTTTTTCTCCTCTCTTTTCTGTACATTGTATGGAAATTGGCTGTTTGCTGGCTGCTTATCTCCAAACCCTGGCATCTGAGTTTGTTGCTGTAGTTCCTCCAAGGAAGTACTGCCAAGCGGTGCGGCGGCAGAGACGGCAGCAGGGTCAGATGAGTTCTGTAGGAACAGTGAGCAGCTTGTTCCACACAGCATCAGAAATGGTAGTGCAGGAGGGAACTGGCAGAGAGGAGCACCCTGCCCCAGGGGGTGAAGGAGGGTCCTGTGTCCCATGCCCTCTGGTACACATGATCACCAAACCTTTCACAGATCAGTCCCCACATCAGCTGTGCTTCCCGTACGGGGATAAACAGAGCAAAGGTGGGACCCTGCTGTATAATTTACATATTTTTTAATCATGAAGTCTGGCAAACTGAACCTTTCTTTGGCTTTGCCCTCTGCCACCCACTTTTCCTCATTCTATCTCTGGAGTGTTTCGTGTTTGATGAGCTCCTGCATCCCAAACACAATAAGGGTCCGAACACTGCTCACCTTGCAGAGGAGCCTGGCACAGTGGGCACTTCATCCCTGTGTGCTGCCATGATGCCAGGGATGGTGAGCAGGGTGCTCTGACCTGGCTGAAATGTATTGCTGTGGTGACATGGAAAAGCAGAGTGCCTGGTCTGCAGCAGGTCAGGGGATGATAGAGGGTTTTCAACTGTGGGAGGCACATAATAGCATTTTTTGTTAACATGTCCTGTAGGTAAAGGGAACTGTGTGACAGCAAAAGTGCACAGCAGTGTAGAGAAGAAACCCTTCCAAAGTTTTCCAGGAGCTCTCTGTGTGTCCAGGAGGGAGCAGCTCCTCTCCATGAGAGGTTTGGGAGATGCTGCATGTTTGTGCAGCTTTCTCCCAAAGGAATCAGGAATATTTGGCTGTTGTATTGTGTGGCTCAGCATCCTCCTTCACACCCCCAGACCACGCTCGCTTCGGTCAGTGCAGCAGGGAAGGAAGGAGCTGCCACCTCTCCCCTGGCAGGCTGGTGGCACTGAGGGGGGCTGGGAAACATAGGCAGGTGCAATTCTTTTATTCTTTTTCCTTGGCATCGAAACACTCTCTAATTATTGTGAGGAGCGAACAGCTTGCCCACTTTTACACGTACCCTGCCCCCTGCCTGTGATTTGGATTGTCTTTGGAAGAACGTGCCTCATACAGGTGGGAGTGGGGGGGAACAGATTTCTCTCACCTGCAAACACTGAGAAATTTCAGAAAGAAAATACAAAACGTTCAGTAGGTAAAAAGTAAGAGAGAATGTAACACTACTGGCAAAAGGACAAAAAACCCAAACCCATGCTGTTTCTCTGGACAGTGAGTTCCCCGCGTCGCAGGTGAAGGGAGATAGGAGCCGAGGGCAGCTGGAGCTGCTCTGCCTGCCAGAGGCTTCTGAGAAAGATGTTTGTGCCTTAAGCAGTCCCATCTCACTCCTCTAGACATCCTTATACCACCTCCGACAGCCAGGAGATGCTGAAACAAAGAGGTGTTGGGGCAAGGATGAAAATTCAGCAGTTTCTCTCTCCTGATGCTGCATCGCTCTTGCTTAGCCCGTTCTTCCCACCCTGCAGCCACCCCTGTGTGCGGGTTTTCCCCTGCTACATCCGTGTCACTGGCTGCCCGTGTCCCCTACGGGTGGGTCTCGGGGCTGTGGGATGCTGCTGGGGTGCTGCTGGGATGCTGCTGGGATGCTGCTGGGATGCTGCTGGGGTGCTGCTGGGATGCTGCTGGGATGCTGCTGGGGTGCTGCTGGGATGCTGCTGGGGTGCTGCTGGGATGCTGCTGGGATGCTGGCGGGCAGGGACACGCTCGCCCCGCTCCCCGGCGTGTGCTGCTCGGTGAAGTATTGTTGTGGTGAGCGGTCTTGGCACTTTTGTTTCCGAACAGCCAGCTGGTTCCAGGCTGCTGAACTTTTCCTGCAGCCCGGTGGCGCCTGTGTTTCCATGCACAGCTCCCGCTCTTTGTTTGGCTGGCAGGAAACAAAAGACACGCTCCCGTGTCTTGGGGAGCGCTGGTGCCATCGCAGCCATTTCTTCATCCGCGCCGGGATGGGGCAGCGGGACGGACCTGTCCCCGCAGGGGACAACAAAGGACTTGGCACCGAGTGGGATGATTATCGCCGGTGATGAGGAGGAAAATTCTGCTCCGGTTGAAGGGGACTCTCTTTGTTACTCTGCGCCTGCTATTGCAGTTCTGCAGGGGTCCGGCTGTGTCCTGATTGTCTGTAGAGGGAGCTGGTGACCCGCTGCCACCAGGTGACTTCTCGAATTAGCGTCTGAGCCATCTTAGGGAGCACTTGACACTTGGTAATGGGTTGGTCTTAATATAAGTCAACCTTTTCCCTAGCTTGCCCAGACCACATGCCTTTCCATCCTGATTACAAGAGGAATTATATTCTGCTCTCCCTAAGTGACGAATAGGAGTCGCTGATATTGCTGGCCTGCCTGCCTGGGAGCTTGTCAGTAAATCGCCACTTTTTCCTCATGTGCCCTTTTCTAACGCCTGCCTTTCAAAGGCTCGGGGAGAGATTTTGTGTCCTTCATGGGGGCTGCTGCACTTGCTATCAGCAGGCTGTAGTCGTAACACTTCTTGTCAGGGTTGGTCCATGGGGTATAAATGTCCTGCTTATGTCTTCCAGGCTGTGATTTACTGTGCCCAGCCCAGAGTTAGTCTTTGCTTAAGATTTGCTCTTCACCAGAAAGTTTTGCTGGAGAAAGCGCTGCATTCTGCTAACAAGCGCTTTTGTGCGCTCACACAGTGGGTGTGCACAGGCCAACAATTATCCAGGTTGGGCTGGAGGAGGAATAGCTCTTGGCAGGACAGGAGCCAGCAGACATCCTGGAAGTATTCATGTAAATGGAGCCAAAGGGGACCTTTGTACTCCTTGGGTATGGCAGGGCTCTAATAAAAGCTCTGTGACACATCAGGCTGGAAAATAAAAGCAGTGCTGGAGCACTGATTTGAGTAAGAAAATACTCGGGGTAGGCTTTGATTGCAGCTCTTCTGAGCACAAGCAGCCGATTTCAGGTTGGCTGCAGAGCTCCCTCTCCTCCCCATGAAACACTCCCTCCCCTCCTGCAGCCCTGCAGGGGCAGGGCAGGCTGCCACAAAAACATATCCAAACCCCTGTGCTCCTGCCTGGAGCAGGCTGAGGGAGATGAATGTCCACAGCTTGTTTCCTTAAGCTGAGCTCTGAGGGAATGGTGGGAGCAGTGGTACCTGCAGGGAGGGCTGGGAGCAGCAGGATGGAAAGCACTTGCAGATCCCCAAGCAAGCCAGTGGAACAAAGAAAGAAAAGCCAGTGCTAAGGGATTTCCAATACTTCTGTTGAAAAGTTACTCCACAGTTCAGTACTGGTTTTCAGCAGCTTGCAAGATTCCCGAGGAGGAAATTTCTGACCTTGCTGGTGAGGAGAGCTGTGGTAGGAGGATGCAAATCACCAACCAGCCTTTCTTGGATGCTGTAGCCAGGCCAGTTCACATGACTGGAGCAATGAAGACAAACAAAGCAGTTCCCAGTAGGGCTTCAAGTTTCCTTTTTACCCAGGTGGGCTTTGGTGTCCCACCTCTAACCCTGCAAGTGCACAATTCCAGTCGGGAAGGCAGAGGAAACCTTTCTGTCCCAGCAGAGAAGGAGGAGTTGCGAGTGTTGGCTCATTTAGCGAAGGCTTGTTGAGCAGCTAACGGTGAGTTCAGAGATTCAGCCTCAGCAGTGCCGTGGCTGCTCCTCTGGGACCAGGGCCAGCAGTGACACAGCAGATCCTGCTGCTGATCCCTCCCAGCCTTCCCCAGGCATGGATGAACTCAGGGGGTCGGTGTTCTCTTGCAGGGCAGATGGGCTTTTGATCTTCCAGGAAAAGCATTTAGCGGGAGCGCCTTTATCTTTCCTCGGGCTTTTAGGCTGTCCTAGTGATAAGACAAGAGGAAATGGCCTCAAGTAGCACCAGAGGAGGTTTAGATTGGATAGTAGGAAAAAGTTCTTCACTGAGAGGTCTGACAAGCATTGGCACAACTGCCTGGGAAGTGGTGGAGGCATGATCCCTGGAGGTATTTAAAAGATATGTTGAGGTGGAACTTAGGAACATGTTTTCATGCTGGACTTAGCAGTTTTGGGTTGACTGCTGGACTCAGTGATCTTAAAGGATATTTTTAACCTATGTAGTTCTGTTGTTGTAAAAACCCCTTGTTCCAAACCAGACTTCTTATAATTGCCTACCACATTTCTTTGCCCTGGGCCTGGGTCATCCTCAGCAGCAAGAAATAAGCCTAAGGTACAGAATTAGACAATAATTACTTTGCCTTTTCTCTGGCTTCCATCCCCAGTTGCCTTAGCAAACAAGGAAGTTCCCTGGTAAAGTAAATTCACTGGAGATGCAGAGTTTCAGGCGTCCTTCAACAAACACCACTGCAGACCAGACAGGTGTCATCTTCTCAGTCCCTTGAAATGCAATAGAAAGGAAAAGGAAAAGGAAAAAAGGAGAGTATCTTTACAGCTCCTTTTTCTTCACATTTCCACTGTAAATCCTTGTCTTGGCTGGCAGCAGCCTTGATGGTGGTGGCGGCCTTGGGAGATGCATCTTTATCAACAGCAGCAGAATTGGCTCCAATTGGGAAGTGAAAGGACTGATCCAAGGAAACGGGCACAGCACTGCTGAAACCCGCCAGAGCAGTGACAGTGGTGTGGAGTGAGAGCTCTTTCCCAACTTGAGTCTGAATATTTCTTGTTATTGCAAATCAGGTCCTTGTAATTGCATGCAGAAATTCTTTGTGCTGAGCACACTGTCCCTCCCTGTTCAGTGCTCTCCATAGGCAGGGCTGCTTTGAAAAGCACATTTTGCCACAGTTTTGGAGTGCTGTCTCCAGGCATCCTCAGTCAAACAGCATCACAGTGGGCTCCAGGAATCACTGGCAGCTCTGAATCCAAGGATGGTTCTTGCTCTCTGACCTGGCACCTCCAGCCAGCACCTTCAGGAATATCACTCTCAGCCAGTGGTTACAGCAGGGGCCATGTTTCCCCTGCAAAGGTTGAGCATCGTCGTGAGGCATCTCCAGCATCTTTTCAGACACAGCAGCACACTCAACTGGCAACCAGCAGCTGCTCAGTGGGTCATTGAACTTCTTACTGCTGCCTGGATTTCCACAGTGTAGCTTTGTGAGCAGGGGAGGAGAGGGGAGGTCAGCCTCTGAAACCAGCATGGACTTCCCAGTGTTTGGCAGCTCCACATTGTGGTCTGGGGTGTGCATCCCTCTGAAGGTCCTGGGATGGCTGTGTTGCTGGCTGTGGGGTGTAGCTCTCACCCAAGCACTTCCAGCCCTCTTTGTGTAGGCTGCAGATGTTATTTTGAGGATGCTCATACCGAAGAGCTGCCCCAGGAGGGTGCCTCTGCCCAGGAGAGGTCCTCAGCTTCCACATCAACAGTGAAAGAAGAAACCACATGAGACTTTCAATATTCCAGTATGCTGCACAGATCACTGGGAAAAGAGACGGGTTGTAGGAGGATGAGCCCAAGGGCCCACGGCCCCATATGATAATGTTTCATGTTGTACCATTTCCCAAGGTATGTGGCACCCAAGATGCTGCAGGAGCCACTGGGATTTCTGGCTTCTGGGACACAGAGGCTCAGGGCGACAGGTTCTGCTGCAAGCCTGATGCTGTTTGTGCTCCCTGAGAGCTCTGCTCTGAGAGCAGAAAAAATTAGAACATATGTATAGTGTAGACATGTTTTGTAAGCAGTGAGGCTTTTGTCTCAGCTACTTTCTAGATCTTCCGTGGACTCTTGGGGTTTTTACCTTCTCCCTTCCAGAAGGGAAAGAAGAGAAAGGAAAGAAAATAAATTACACAAACATATACAAAATACACACACACACTGCTCAGTCCCAAGCTCCTCGTGGATCCTTTTCGCCTGCTTCAATGTCTGTTTCTTTGCTGGCTATTTCATTAACACAGCCAGGGAAAAAGAGCTGATACCAGGAATGATGTTTTAAAGATGAAGGAGGGAATAAGGTCCTGCCAGTATGCAGGACAGGGAGAGGGGAAATGTATGACCTTTGAGCCCTGTGAGTATTTTGTCTTTAGAGCAGTGATAGAACAAGAGCATCTTGAGGTGATTGAGTCAGGCCATGCTGTTTTTATGGCAAATGCATGTGGATGTGAGAGCTGACACTCCACAGGTGTGAGAGACACTTTTCTGGCTCGGGAAAAGCTCATACTGCATTGGGCCCAGAGCTCAAGGCAGGGACAGGGACTTGGTGACCGCAGTGCAGAGTGATCCCCAGCAGTGTCCTGATGACAGGTTGCCGCGGACATCTCTCCCATTGCCTCGTGTCCATTTGTTGTCAGAGCTGCATCATTCCTGCTGATTTGTCACTGGTTTTGTCTCATAAGTGTTTCAGACTAATTGGCATGTTCCTTAGTAAGCAATAGATGTCTGTTTTGCAAACTCATGTGTCTTCATTCCGTCGTGTCCTCAGCAGACACTGGCAGTGATTACAGACCGTGACTCGCAGCCAGACAGAGATGTCAGGGTCAAACCCTGCTCACATTTACTCAGGAGCTGCTGTGAAGCCACTGTCACCACCTGGCAGGCAGGGATGCTGAGCACCACTTCCCAGCCCCTTGTGGTCCTTGGGAAGGAGCCTGCAGGATGGGTGGTGTTATGGAGGTGGGATTGGGGTGTGGGAAGAGGGGACCCAATTTACAAGGCTGCTTTGCATGGGGCTGACAGATGTGCATTTCCTGTGGCAAGTGCCAGGAGCAGCAGGGAGGCCCTTGGCTGGTGCCTCAGTGGTGCTTGCTGGAAGGTGCTGTACTGCCAGCCTGGCTGCTCCTCATCACCAGACCTGCACTGGGACCCCAGCTGGACAGCTGATGTTTCTGAAAGCCATAATATGGGCACACTTTCCCAAATTCAATTGTATGACTTGATAGAATTAAGCTTGGAACACTAAAAGTAGCACCTGATATTTAGGAAGTTTTTGACACTTGGGCTGCCAAGCTGTGACAATATAATCAAGAGAGATTTTTTTAAACATACTGAAGTGCGATTTTGAACATCTCATCAAAATGTATTGCAGGATCTTCTGTCCTAGCAGACAACTGCTTTGGAAATGTCTTCCCAATTAATCCCTTGCTTTCCTGGGGAGTGCAAGAACCACAGCTACCACCCAGAAACTACCACTTCTCTTCATCACAGTCTCTTCCACATCCCAGAATGAGAGAGCCTCCAAAACAACTGGTGAAATGTCACAGGAATGGCCTGCAAGGGTCTGATATCCCAGCTTCTCCCAGTATTTAATGAGATGGGATGCAGGAAGATGAGATGATGCTGGAGCCTGGAAGAGCAGCATTCCTGGAGAGGGGACAGTGCCAGGAGAGTGCACAATGGACTGTTTGAGTGCAGAATCTCAAGGTTCAGAAATGCATCTCTGATCCCATCACTTCTTATCTAGCTTTGGCTTTCGATTCTGATTTGTAAATTGATTTACATGTGGAGCTAACCAGCCCTTCCTCTTTGAATTTGTCTTTCCTGGGACAGCAGAGCATTTGATGGATATGGTGGATTTTGACCTAAACTCCACAGTAACCACTTGAGTGTCTAGTCAGAAGCCCATAAAGGGACTTATCAATTAATGTGTCCTTTTCCATGTTTTCAAACACACTCTGATGTGTTGATGGAAAACCAGAACACAATCTCCAAGGAATCCATGTTGGATTCTGAGCTCAGTTACTTCTCACTTTTGGCTCTTGGGACACCTTTGCTTGTTCACCCTGCAGGGTAGGGCTGGACAGGTTGGCATTTGGAAGCCAATTATTTCTCTTTCATAGACAACTTGGAAATGTGACCATTTTTCCCCAAAAGCCCTGGAGTGCATTTGCTGTCCTGCTGCTCTCAACACAAACCCTGAACTTCAGGGAAGAGGGAGGAAGGGTTTTGAAGCCAGTGTCCTGATCCACATTTCACAGCACTGTGAGCATCAGCAGGAGCAAATCTCTAAGGTTTGGGAGGAGCAGGGCCGTCTGTATCCTTCATTTCCAGTGGCTGGGCAGTGTCTCCTTTCCCCCAGAACTGTTAGTTACGGTGACTGGGTCTGGCTACAACCTGCAGAAAGGCTGTGAACATCCCACTCCACATCCCCTCCACACCTGGCTGCCTCAGGGAAATCCCCTGGGTTGGGAGAACAGTGACTGTGGGTGGGTGGTCGCTAGCCAGGCCTGGCATCATGATCAGGTGCTCTTCAGATAGAAAATTGCAGTTCGGGTCTTGAGGAAAACATCAGAGCAGTCCTTAAAGAGCAAAGTAAATATAGGTGGTGATTTTTTTTAATTTTTTTTTTTAATAGATACTGACTGCCTTAAGGGGCACAGTCTGCAGCCATCTCAGGAGACTATTGGCTGCCTCTGCTTTTTGGGCCAGTGAAACCCTTGCAGATCAATTCCTGTGGTCCTCTGAGCCCTCTCACCCAGCAAAAGCCATTCCCACTCTCAGCAAGTAAAGAGCAGCATTTTCAAGAGGACAGGGCTGCTAGAAGCTCACAGTGCCTACTCCTGGCTTGTGGAACTCATTTTTTGGTGTTAAGGGCCAAGCCACTTCACCCACAGTGTCCCAGCTGTAAAACAAGGATCGTGAAATGCACCTAACATGAAAGCAGGTTGTGAAAACCTAATTAGGAGGTGTTAGTCTTTTGAACCCCTCAGGTAAAAACTGTGGCACTCTGAACTCTATTCCTGGGGAATTCAGGTGGATAAATTCAGCTTAATAATCCCCCAAGGAGCTATTATCTAACTTTTATGCGGAGGAGGGAGAAGGGGAGGACTTGGGTGCCCAAGGTCAGGAAGAGGCAGAGGTTTTGTTCCACCAGGAATGAGCTTCACAAATTCTTCCTGTTAAATGCAGGAGGATTGGAACAAGATGATCTTTAGGGTCCTTTTCAACCCAAATCATTCCATGAGCTATGAAATGGGTGGTTGGGTATGGCTGAAATTTCCAGTCAGTTCCTGCTTCTCGTGCCCATTTCCCATGTGTATCGCCGGCCCCTAATGCTGGGGGGAAGCAGGACTCGGGGGTGGGCATTGTGAAATACCCATGGAAAACACATTTTCTAGTTTGTGAGCCTGGGAACATGGACATATCAAGTCTGCTCGTAGAGATCTGCTCACCCAACGAGGCTCTGTGACCTACTTGCTCAGTCAAAGCAGCTTTGATTTCACGTATCGAAGTGGCTCGAAGCGAGACCAAACTTACCTAGCAACAATTAAGAGAAGCATTTAAGAAACGATGAAAAGGGAAGCAAAAACCCTAAACAGGCCCATTCATGGGGTGAATAGAAGAGTCTTTGCATACCTGATTTGTCACAAATTATTCATCCAAGAAAATTTGGTCCTGAACCATAAGAAATTTTTTCTTTTACGTCCTCTGATATATGAATCAGTGTCACTTTACATCTGAGCACAGAACATTTTGACCTATATAATATCTTAGATAGTGGCAATGCAGCTTGAAAATCTCAGGGAAAATGAGAAAAGATGGCATAAGTCAGTAAGATGGCATTAGCACATATAGATGCAACTTATCACTGGAAAACATCCCAACAGAAGCCCAAAGAAAAATGTTTTGTAAATAATAGGATTAGGAAGCAGGTTGGTACTTTGTGGAGCTGGCTATACAATGAAACTGATAACAACTAGATTAATAAGGCAATTCAGTCCAAACACAGTGTAGCACTAGAAAGCTTTTCAAAATCAATGCTATCTGTGCTATTTTAATCGAGGTTGGTCTTTGCCTTTGGAAGCCAAGAGATTTGAAACTCCAGGTCAGGAAGGTATAATAAAATGGACTGGGTTTTTTTTTGGTTCATGGGGAATTTTTGTTTTTTTGTTTTGTTTCTAACATGTGTTTTTTAATTAGTACCATCCATTTCTAAATGTTTTCCTCTTCCCAGGTGGGGGGAAGTGAAGGCATACAGGGGTACCAGCTTGCCTGTGTTGGTAACAAAGTATGGCAGACCTTGGGAAATACTGTGCTTGGCTCTGCTGCTGGTGTTTTGAGCAGCTGGTTTGTCTGTCTGGGACCCACCAGTGGGCTGAGCTGAGCAGGATGGCTGGACAGGCATCACACACCCCACAGCATCCTACAGCTCACGTTGTCCTCCACTGTACAAAGTGAGATTGTAGGAAAAACACCCTGAAGCTGTAGCATGGCACACAGAGCACCAAAAGAACTGAGAGTTTCGAGCATTTTAAGATCCAGTGAACCAGCTCAGACCTTCAGCAAAGTATCATGTCTCAGCTCTGGGCAGTCTACCTGTCCTGGAGAGGGAAACCTAACCTGGCACAGGGAGCAGTGGCTTTGCCAGCATCTCAGGTGTCCTTGAGAGCATCGTGTCTGCTGCTGGCCAGCAGAGCAGTGATCCCAGTGCCATGGGAAGATGGTTAGCAGAGCCTTGCTCTCCTCCACCAGTAAGCTGCCCCCTCCATGTTCATTTATGACAGCAGAACCCGTTGTGCCTCTGTCTGCATTGGAATATTTTTGCTTTTCACAGTGTGTGAGGGGGAAGGAGTAACCCCTGGCACTGTCCTTGAGGGGGTCCTCAGCTGGCACCAGTCCCCTTCCCCACCAGGCTGCACACAGGCAGCTGGGAGAGGTGGGTTGTCTTCCTCACATCCAGCATCTCCAGCCCCAAGACCTGCCTTAGTTCCAGGAGGAGGCACACAGACCTGTCGCTGCGGGCATGTAAAGCCAGACTGGATAAATGCATTTGAATAATAGGTTGTGATGCTCTGAATCCTTCCTGCTGTAGCCACAAAACATGGATGAGGTAGGAACTGACACCTAGGGAATAGTCTTCTCTACATCCTAATTTACGTTTTTGCTTTTCACATGTGAACAAGCATGTATTCAGGGAAAAAAAACCCATTTATTTCTCTAAGCTTTGTCTGTCCTACAGCAAGTGTGAAGGAGTGTGAATCCCATTTGGAAGGCTCCTCCAGAGGAGACGTCTCTGAGCAGGTGCGTGGTTTGCACACTAATCCAGCCTGCTCCCACACCCCACCGTGAACCCCATTAATGTGGAGGCTTGTTAAATGCCAGCAGGCTCCAGGAATGAGCCAGCCCTGCTGTTCCCTTGATGCACCAAGAAATGAAACAGCTCACAGGCTCTCAGGTCTGTCAAAGGACAGAGGAGAGCGCCGGAGCAGGAATCGCTCTGACTTGGCCGTGGATGGTCTCTGGCAGGAGGGAGGAAAGGGAAAACCATCGTGGCATTTCCAAGGGTTTGATGTTGTGTGGTGCTGAGGGCTGAGCTCAGCCTAATGAGGGGATTTATGTCGAATCCCACAAGTCTGAAAATCCTTTTTAATGGCACCAAACACACTCACACATGCTTTTTCTCTTTCATTTTTGTCTAATGCTTGTGGGATTTTTTTCAGAACTGGTAGAAATACATTCTCCTGAGATACATTTTCATTAAGGTATATATTTCTGGGTAGCAATATTTCTGCTGGAAGAGAATTTGGTTCTTTTTATGGCTGCTCATTGGGATATCTGTGCAATGGGAAAAATAAAACAGAGCAATGAGTACATGGCGGTTAAAATGTGTCTGAATGGGAGCTCAGCTCTCTTGAGCATCACAAGGTGGGTGACTTGTTCTTTGTGACCCCTTTGAAACCAGCAAGCTAAAGCAAGAAGGAGCTCTGCAGCCAGCTAGCTGCAGACCAATACTTGTACGTATTTAAGTGAGGATTCACAGCTTGTGTGAATGGTATGGTTTTCTGAAGGGGCTTGGTCCAACCTGTTCTTCAATACAGGATCACAGAGGTGCTGGAAGCTTTGGCTGTTCATTCCCAGAGGTCTTGGTCAGACTGGTCTGGCATGTCCTTGTGTGGTGGTGTCAGGCCATGGGAGTGACACTGCTGTCACTTCAGGTCTGAGCTCCAGCATGTGAATGACTGTGGTGAGTTGGCCTTTGTAGCTTTCAGCCAAGTTACACCAAAGGTGGGGAGAAGGGGCTTGAAGGCACTCATGGGATTGGAGTGGGCTGGAATGGAGCTCTGGGTCTGGCCTGGGGGCTGGGAGAAGGTACACTATGAGTATGAGATCTCCACAAGTCAAGGAGGCTGGTCACTCAATCTGCGTAAAAGAGAGATACTAAAAGCTAAAACTAAAAGCCCAGGTGAAGACAGTGGTGGGAATCCTGCCCAGATTATTCACTCTCTACCTGAAAAGGACAGGGAAAGTCCATTGGCAGCCTGGAGCTGGAGGAGAGGTCTGTGCACTGCTAACACCTGGCTCGTGAAGAGAAGCGGAGATGTGTTTAACGCAGCTGTGGGGCGCGCGCGGCTGTGGCAGCCAGAGCAGATGTCTGTGATGGCTGGTTAGATCACGCAGGTATTATTAATTGGGGTGGCTCGGGGCGTTCTTTGCCGGAATGGTTTCACGGTCACAGCGGTGATGAGGGATGAAAAGCCCTTCAGAGGCATCAGGACATTTCCCTTCTGGAAGGGGTGGGACACGGGCGGCGTGGCAGTGCCTCCGCTCCGCGCAGGATCTTTGGACTGTTGAACAGTGCTTGGCAGAAAGGAGCTGGATTTATAAATAATGCATTTCCTTTGTCTTGCAGGAGTTCTGGAGGCAGAGGTACAATCAGATCAGCTGTGAACAGCTTACATAGCAAATCTAATAGGTTTGTAAATTAGATTTTGTGTTCATTTGTTTTTGCTGTAAGGCAGCTATTAATCTGCTTCTCCTCTTCGCTGGATAGTGCTGTTCTTATTTAGCAAATGTATCTGTTCCTTTTCACTTCTGCTTTGCATTTTCTTAATCATTTCTCCCCCTCCTTCTTCCAGCTCAGTGCAATAATCATTTGCAAATAACCAAGGATCTGGAAGTTGTGGTGATTGAGAGAATGAGAAAGAGTTACTTATTGTGAAAATAAGTCAGTGATAGAGTTGCTATTTTCCATAGTTTTAAGTGCTATTAGAGGAGAGATCGCTGTGTTTGGGATCAGAACTCTGGTTTTATTGCAGTGTCCCTCCATGGCAGAGTCATTCCCTGGCATCCCAGCCCCATTCAGTGTCTCTCTGTGTTATTTTTACAATGATTCCCTGTCAGCCCAGCATTGCCAAGTGGCACATTTCAAAAGCTTAGTGACAGCTTGCAAGGAAGAGTGATATCATTCTGTGATGATGTCACCACCTGTGACAAAAACACAGAAAATGGGCAAACCCAAAAAACCACAGTTATTCCCAGGATTGCTTTACCCTACTTCCATTATGATTTTTGACACCTTCTAGGTAAGGTTTCCAAGACATGAGTGATGCAGCAAAATGCAAGAAGCAAACAAATCCAACAGACTGGCAGCCTCTGGAGAGGTACTGTACACACACACATCAGGACACTGGCAGCAAGCATTTATAAACACATTTCCTTGCTTTTTTGAAACATTATACAGTGTGAGCCACAATGTGTCCTGGGGAGCTCTTTCCCTGGGCTGGAGATGTGTTTCCAGGAGCTGGATGTTTGTCCATGAGCCTGGGCCACCACCTCTGCCCCATCTCTCACTCTGCTCCCTCCTTGGGGTTTACATGCTTGATATAAATGCATTTATTTACAAAGCATTTCCCAGCTGGAAAAAGCCTTTTGCAGTGGAGAGGGAGATTCCCTTTAGCTGATAGCAAGTGCTTTGGCCGTGTATTTTTCAGAGTGCTCTGAAGTGTGAAGGATTTTTTTGGGTCTGCAGATACACACGCAGCTTCTTGATGAGGTGCTTGGCTTTTCTTTTTGGAGGGCAACTGGCTGGAACCAAATATTTGGAGGCTCCTTCAATTCATGCAGTTTGATTTAAATGTCACAGAAGTGCTGGGGCTGATTTGCTTCTTTGAGCAGGGATTAAATGCTGGGGTCCCCCAGTGATCTCCAGCATCTGGGTGCTTCTCATTTCTTGGTCTGGAACAGGTGATATGGGTGCTGAAATCCTTGTGCTCAATTCTAAGCAGGGAAAAAGTTTCCAGTGAGCCTTCCCCTCTTTAGTACAGGATGCTCACAGCCCAGTCTCACAAGCAGCACGCAGCAGCTCAGCTGAATTAATTTCTCCATTGGGTGAAGAGAGGGTTGCTCCTCTCTGGTGAGGATTTTAATCTTCTCCAGGAGATGAGCCGGCTCCACTTTGGGATGTTCATGTGTGACCATGAGGCACCAGGGCAGCCACCTTGCCTAGGAAGTTCTTTAGTGAATTTTGGGGGCTTTGGGGTGTCTTGTCTGTAAGTGCCTGTCTGCCAGCCTGTCACTGTGTGGTTTTTTGTGCATGCCTTCCTGCAGCTCCGTGTGTAATAGTGTGTTTTCTGTGAAGCTGTGCTGGCTGTCAGTCTGTGTTCGTGGAAGCGAGTGGGTATTTAAGGATCTCTGTCTGCCAGAGTGTAGCAGAATACGAACAGGCTTTCACTTCTTGTTTAGCTAATAACTACAATTTTGCTTTTCTGATGAAGTTTGAATTCAAGCAGCCAGAGCTGAAGATGGTGATTAGAAGTGCCATTGGGATGCTAACGGATTCTGTCTCCCTCTCCCCGACTTTCTTTTCTCTAGAGCTGAAGTAGTAATAAATGACTCCTCGTCTCCAGCTGTTGTTGACAGAAGTAATGAAAGCATTAAGCACAACATTAAACCAGCCTCATCCAAATGGAGACACAACCAGACACTCTCTTTGAAGATCAGGTACTGGTAATTACCTATAGGACAAGAGACAGATTTGGTCCTCTCTAGTGCAAGCTGGCAAATTGCCTCTGTATCATCTAAAAAGTCAAGGAAGAAATAAAAAGACTTATCTCCTGCTGAGCTAGGCTTCATATCTGTAAGCGATCGCTTGGAAGTGAATTCCCAGCTGAGCCAGCTGGCCTGGCAACAACAAAACAAGGAGCACTTGAGCCCCTGTTTTTCAGGCCAAGTGGAATTTGTGTGTGCAGGTGATGGGTCACACAGGGAAGGAGACCTTCTTGCCTGGGTAAACTCAGGGGCCCTCACTGATGGTGGGCTGACTGTGGTAGCCTGACCCGGGCAGGATGAGTGGAGAGGAAGCAGGCATTGAGATGGAGATGTCCTTTTGTAAGCTGTGCCTGGGGAGCGTGGTCAGATGGAGTGGCCAGAGAGTGAGGGCAGCCAGGAAGCAAGAGCTCATCTCACCTCTGACCCAGGTTATCTCTGTACCTCACCTGATGAGGCTGTTTTCTTCCCTGTGCTCAGGAAACAGATCCTGAAGTTCCTGGATGCAGAGAAGGACATTTCAGTGCTGAAGGGGACGCTGAAGCCAGGGGACATCATCCACTACGTCTTTGACAGGGACAGCACCATGAACGTCTCGCGGAACCTGTACGAGCTGCTGCCCCGCACCTCTCCCCTCAAGGGCAAGCAGTTCCCCACCTGTGCCATCGTGGGCAACTCAGGGGTGCTGCTCAGCAGCGGCTGCGGCCCCGAGATCGATGCTCACAGCTTTGTTATAAGGTAGGGGGCTGCTCCCTGCGGCCAGGGGCCTTTGGAGCAGTGCAGGGGCCTGGGGTCCAGCTCAGCCTCACAGCCCCACATGTACACACAGCTCGTGCAAATGTCCTGCTGAAAACCCTTCCACTCATCTCCAAGTGCTCCCCACCTGTTCTTGTGAGTGCACCTCGTCTCTTCTCATGGTGCACCATGAACCACCCACCAACCTCCTTTTCTCTCAGGTTTGTCCTCTTGTAAACAAACCTCGTCCTGGGCTCTCACAAACCTGATTCTTCCCCAGATCACTTCTGCCCTTGAGCACACGATGCCCTGGCACCGCACCTGTACATGCTCGGGTCTGACACTCCCCTGCGTCCCCTCTGTCCCCAGTGCCATTGTCCCTGCAGCTGCACTGCCCCAGGGACCTGCAGCAGCACATCCTGAGCCCTGTGGGATGCACCAAATTCACTCCAGGAGGTGTCTGAAGTGGAGAGGAGGAGCTCCTGCCCTCCCAACCCAAAGCTCCTGTTAGTTAAGAGGCTGTGGAATCCAAAGATGATTTATGTACATGCAGACATTTGTTTTCTGGCGAGTCTATTACAAAGACAGCCCAATCCATCAGCAGCTCACAGAGGCGGTGCTGGTGTGACGTGGGAATGAGGATAATGTCACCTCTGTCCCCTACTCAAACCCTGCTGCTCCAGCTGTCTGGCTGCTGGCAGCTCCAGCCTGTCCACAGGGAACAGAGCATTATCCTTAACTGGAACACAAGTGAGCACAGGGAAAAACTGCTTATTGTGGTTCTGGCAAACTTTAGTGAGGGGCACTCATGTCAGGCAGCAAAATTGCAGGAGAAAAGCTTTTCTGGATGTGAGGATGGGGATTTTGAGCAACTTCTCCCCAGCCATGTGCTAGTGCAGGTCTGGCACAGACACTCTTCCCATTGTAGGTTGTCTGAGCCACTGCTGGAACCTGCATCTTCCTGAGGAAGGTTTGTTCCATCCAAGCAGCCTTTTCAGCAGGGTTGGCAGTGACCAGTGATTGTGTCTGTGTCCAGGACACAGGTCCAATGTTTATTTTTACTGAATTCACTCCTGCAATGAGTCAATCAAAGGGCCCCCATGCCAGTATCTGGATTTTCTTTCCACCATTCCCTTAGTTTCCCCATCTGTAAGTAGGGAAAACAGTAATAATGGCTGATTATCGAGGCAGATGGTTAGGATGCAATTCCTGTTCATTAAATACTGTAACTTCACTGTCAAACACCACAGCAGAGCACTCAGTGTGCAAACACATGGGCACCCTCTGGTTTTTAGGATGCTGGGGGAGCATCTCTCTGCATCCCCCATCAGCTGGTTCCTGGTGCCATTTTCCTCGTGCTGTGTGCACAGACACAGACACAGATTACCCCCCTCAAGGAGCTGTAGGAAGCCACTCTGTAACAAGGGTGATTTGTTGGCAGTTTGTCCCACAGCCCCTCAGCCCCCATGCTGGTGTGACACAGCAGCTCACAGCCTGTGCCCTCATGTACAATCTTAGAGGAGGCACCAGTGAACACTACAGAAAAAAGGTGGTTTTTGAGGGTCTCAGCCTCCAGACAGCCAGGCCCTGTGGAGGCCATGTCCTGGCATCCCCCTCCCGCTGGTGTCAGTATCGCCACCGGTGCCGCCACGTCTGCTGTTTGCAGAGACTCACCAGGAGGACAAAAGGCCTTTGGGATAATGTTACTCCAGCAGGGCTGGAATTAAGAGGCAAGTGCTTTCCTTGAGTAGAAAAAGCTGTTTTGTCTGACATCTGCCCTGGGAGCAGAGACTGGAGCTTTGCTGCTGGTGTTATTTTTGAACGGCTCCAGAAGAGCTACTGCTCCCTGCAAACCACCCATGAGACACCACACTTGTGGCTGATATTAGCCTTGTCCCAGAGGGGCACGTGCCAACACGGGATGGTGGCCTGAGATGGAGATGGCTCATCATCACTAATTCAGTGCAGAGGGTCATTGTCCCTCCTCTTTCTCCCAAAAGCGAGGGTGAATGTCACATTGTCACCAGCCCTGGCTTTTGGCATCACACCCCTCTCCTGCCTGTCACTGCCCTCTCTCAGTGCATTGAACAGGCCTGCTGGGTGTTTCCCTTTGCAGGTGCAACCTGGCCCCTGTCCAGGAGTACTCTCAGGACGTGGGCATGAAGACAGACCTGGTGACGATGAACCCCTCGGTGATCCAGCGCGCCTTCGAGGACCTGGTGAATGAGACCTGGAGGGAGAAGCTGCTGCAGCGCCTGCACAGCCTCAATGGCAGCATCCTCTGGATCCCAGCCTTCATGGCCAAGGGGGGCAAGGAGCGAGTGGAGTGGGTGAATGAGCTCATCCTGAAGCACCACATCAACGTCAGGACCGCCTACCCCTCGCTGCGCCTGCTGCACGCTGTCCGAGGGTGAGAGCCTCTCTGCTGTGCCCCCAGCCAGCATTTCCTGAGCTGGAGAGCAACCCATGGGTTTGTGCTGGAGGAAAACGGTGCAAGCTGTTTCCTGCTGCAGACCATGAGGGTGGGGTTATAAAGGTTATAAAAGAAAGAGAGCCCCAGGGGTGAGACTTTCATGTAAATGACTTGGGAATGGGGTAGGCTCTCTCTTTTGTGCTTTATTTCTCTAGGAATATCATGATTCCTTAGGCATTTAGGGAGTTCAGGCAGACAGTGACTTATGGCAGTAGTTGTCCTTTGATCCTGACCAGACCCCGTTAATCTGACAGGATGGGAATTTCCTTGCGTGGCTGATGCTCCCACTTGTAAGCCTCAGCATTAATGTTCCTTGATTTCTTTGAGCACTTCTCCTGCACACCTCTGAGTCTGAGCTCTGCAGGTCAGTTGGTCCCTGCTGGGTGTTTCCTGACCCAGCTCAGGTTGTGTGTCAGTGCTGGGGGTGGGTAGGGGACAGGTTTTGGGGTCATTTCTGCCAGGAGCAAGCCCAAGGAGGGGCTCCAGGAGGCCTGGAGAGGCCTGGGGAGGAGTGGATTGGTGCCACGGTGCCTCACAGGCAGCAATAATGAGCAAGTACCACATCTGTCCCAAATGCCTGTGTTAGAGACTTCCCTGGGCCAGAGAGGCATCTCACAGAAAACACTGGCTTTGAGGTAAAGAAAGGGACGGAAATGATACCACAACTCACAGAAGGGGAAGACAGGAAGAAAAAAAATCCCATAACCCAAATTCAGAGCTATTTCTAGCTATAATTGACTTACTTTCATCTGTCAAAATAGAATTAAGCTCCTGTAATAAGCCCTCTAAATCAACAGGCTGCTAATCCTGTGCTGGCAACCATTCCCAGTGCCAGAAACTTCCCATAGGAAGCTTTGCAGAGGAGTTGGCAAGGGTTAGGCATCGCTTTCCTATGGGAGAGGAGGATGCCTCCACAAGCTCAGCTGCTGAGTTTATCTTCCAACTCACAGCTTCTTCCTGGCCTTTCTGTGCCACAGCCCTGTGCTCCAGCTGGGCTGGATGGCACGCTGGTTGTCCCTGTGTAGCACCAGCAGAGCACTGTTGGAGCCACCACCTGTGGCTGGAAGGATGTTCCTGGCTGCAGGAGATGCAGGGATTTTGGGAGAAGCCCAGGGGTTCAGTGCTGCAGGGAGCAATGCACCTCTCTCCCCCATGGCTTGGAGCAGTGTCTTCCTTTTGCACGTGTTTTAGTGTAACCATGGCCTTTCCTGGGGTCTCGTGCAAGGAACGTGGGTTTGGGCTTCCCAGAGCCTCCTGGGGCTCAGAGGGATGCAAGCAGTCAGAGCAGCAAGCACATGAAGTGAGCTGGGGGTGTTGGGGGTGAATGTGGCACCAGCACGTGGCTGGACAGTGGCTGATGGAAATACAGCCAGGACCTCGATCCTGTCCCTTGGGCTGGGCACCGTGCTGGGGGCAGGGGAGAAGGTGGCTCCTGGCAGCTCTAATTCAATTATAACCACAGAGGCCTGTGCTAATCCTCGTCAGGGATTGTCCTCTAAGTCAAGGGAGCTGCTGCCTGACCTGCCCTCCTGCTCTCACACTTATCAGCAGGAAAACAAGGATGCCTACTGATTAGCAATTAATCTAATGAAAACTGCAGCCCCCTCGGAAAGCCTGAACTGATGGGAGCACTTCAACGCTGACCCATTGTGTTGTGGGCTGGCCCAGGAGCTCACAGAGGAGTCACCCAGGGCTGGGGGGGCAAAGGGCTGTGAGATTCTGGAGTCAGTGTTAAACCTTTCCTTGGTGCAGCCTCCTCAGGGTTGGACTTGGGTGGATTGGAGAGTGATTCAGGCAGAATTGAATGAACTGGGCACTGCTGAGGGAGGTGGCTGACCCTCTTGGTCTGTATAGGAAGTCTCTCAGGGTAATTGATATGATGTGGTTTGGGGTGAAGGAGTTCTTCCTCAGGTCAAACTGACCAGAATCACTTGGAGTTTACTTCTTCATCTTCTGTGTCACTGTCCAATTCCCATGATCATCCCATGTTTTTGCTTATGAGGGACATGGTCTGCAACAACTTCCTCTGTCTCTCCAGCTCTCTCTGTGCTGGTTCATAGCACTATGCTTTTGTTTGACAAATCTGAGATTTGTGAAACAAATACATTTTGTGGCATGTGGTGTGCAGCAGAGAATGAATAATCCACAAAGCCCCACAGCACATCCCTCTGTGCTGCTGTGGGCTGCTGTTGAAGAGAGGTCCCATCTTCTCCCTTTTTGGATAAAACTACCTTTTATCATCTACCCTGAGTTGATTTGGAAGTCACAAAGAAATGAAAAATGGGGGAAGTTTTTCAGCCAAGACACCCCTTTATATTTTTTATTCCCAAGGGATAGCACTTTCTACAAAGGCTGACATCTCAGCCAACTTCAATTTGGCCACAAAAGCGTTGCCTTTTCTTCCTCCACTACCAGCAAAACACATTTGTGAGCCCTTGACTCCTCCTTGAACCACAGTATTTATTGTCCTGCTCTGCTTCCCCTCAAACCAAAACTCATTTCAGTGGCAATTGAGCGTTTTTCCTATAATTTTCAGTGCATTTTGGGGCATTTGTAGAGGGTGCATTGCTGAGATAAGTAAAAAGCATTTGGTTTTGTTGTCCTTAACAGCATCATTTGAGACATCACCTTTCTAGCTACAAGGGTGCTTTAAATGTTTGCTGATAGCTTTTTGGGTTGTTGATTGTGGATAATCAGTGCAGTAGGACAGAGGCTTTTCTCACACCAGGAGGGGAGGGACCCTTCAGCATTCCAGTGGAGGAGCTCAGAAGGAAGCCAAGTCTCCCCCAGGGCTGAAGAGGGGGGCAGTTTGGTGGCAGAGAGCCAGCTCCTGGGGACAGTGCTGTGTGTTTCAGGGTGTGTGCATGCCCTACTTCTCAGCAGTTCCATAAAATGTCCCCTCAGCCATTCTTCTGGCAAGCCCCATGCTCCTCACCTGGCTGGGGAGTGAGCAAGCCCCTTATAAATTGCCTGTTAGTGTCTCCAAAAAGCCTTGTAATCCCTACTGCCAAGCAGCTTTCGTTAGAGAAATAACATGAAATGCAGGAGGAGAGGGAAAATAATTGTGTCTGGAGGTTTGTCTGTCACTCCTCACAGCAAATTCAGGGACACATTTCACTTTTTCTAATCTGGCCTAGCATTTCTCACTGTGTCCATCACAAGGGTCTTTTGGCAGTAACCAATTCCAGTCCCATAAGATTTTGTTAAGGGCTTCTTGAGAGAAAAAGAAATTAAAAATCAATAAAGCTTCCAGCTCCTTGGCTTGGTCTCCCATTAGGTTTAACATCCAAAAGCTGTGACAGCTGGCGTGGGCTGTTCAGGACAGCGATCGCCGTGCCCAGGGCCCAGGTTCTGCACTCAGAACTGCAGCCTGACAGGCCACAAGGTGCATTCATCTTTGCCTTGGATGTCTGCCTGGTTCCTCACACCCAAACAGGGGCTGAGCCTTCACTTGAGGTTTCAGGGCACGATGTCTTTCCCATCCATCAGCTGTGGTGGGAGCCCTCAGGGTGGAAACCCACACCTGGTCCCTCCTCGCCTCGTGTCCCCTTTCAGCCACCTCCATTCCAACACCCTTTGCCTCACTTGTGTGCAGATGGTTCTCCTGACCTGTTGCTTTGCCTGAACTCTCTTGCATCCCTCCACAGCCTCTGCTTTTCTCTAACACATCCAGCCTAAGCTCTTGCTTTTCCTTTTCACAGCCCTCCCAGCTCAGCTTTTCTCACCCTCTGTCTCAAGACTGGTTCTGCTGTGTCCAGCAGTGTCGGGCCAGCATCGCCCACTTGTGAGTTTTCTAACCCAGCTACTTCATGCCTCCTCTGAAATACCTGCCCAGGGGTCTTGTGCCTTAAATCCCTTCCCCCAAACATTAAACAAATGGTTTAAGGGCTGTGGTCCTGTACTCAGGTGAGGGAACAAGATGTCCAAAGGGTGCAGGGAAAGAAAACAGCCATTCACAATTGTGTGACTGGAGTGGGATGTGGGGGGGAACTGTGAACACCTCCTAAAGTTGTGTGTGGCTTAGATCAGTGGATATCCTGCAAAAAAAGTCCTTGTGTGAGCTACTATCCTCTCCTCTTCTGCACCTGAGGCACACTGAACCTGAGCTGTGGTGTGCTTGCACTAGGGGCCCAAGAGAGTTAATTTGTTCCCGTTAATCTGGAAGATTTAGTATTTTCTTTTTTCAAAAGAAGTGAAGTGGCATAGAAAGGAAAGGTGAAAGAAATAAGGTTATTTTCAATTATTTTTATTTTTTGTCTGTTTGGAAATGCTTTAACCTGGGGGTGTTGAGTACCATATGTGTTTGAAAAGGCATCACAGGCTCAAGATCTGGAGGAGAAGAGAGTTTTTATCTGTGCCTCAGAGTTGATTTGCTTGTGCCAAGTCACCAAAACCAGAACCAGGCTACATGGTGTGGATCCAGTCTAGACAAGGAGGCTGGGTTTGGTGTTTGGGCTTTTTCCAACCTGTGGATAAAGCCCAGCTGACACTGGATGCAGTTTTTGGTCAGTGTTAGAATCTGGATGGGAACATGTCTGTTCCTGCTTGTCCAGCACAGCTCTCATCACTGTACCTGGCTCTTGGCTGTTCTGCTGGAGGTACCAGAGGAAAGTCAATACCTGGACAGAAGAGGGCTGGAAGAAGCTGAATGGGGGGATATCAGTTGCTCTCTGGGCTCCAGCACTTCATCTCCATCCACCCAGCACTGGGATATGTTCTGTCCCCTGCCAGCACCAGCAGGTCCTGTCCCCACCTGCACCAGCATCAGTCAGGGCACTCACTCTGGTTATCTGTGTCTGGCTTTTCCAGGGTATTACTGGGAGCAGGATGTGTGTAGCAGACTGATAATACACTGCTGCCAGTCAAGGACTAGCTCCTCCACAACAGCTTGTGTTTGTATCACACTTTTATGAATTAGCTCTTTTAAAAGAGTCTGAAATTGCATTATTTCATCTATTCTGATTTGTATCATGAAATAATGCAGCTGATACTGCTGAAATTTGATTTCTTCATTGACCTAAGTCTTTTATTCATTTCATCAGGGCAATGGATTTTCTGTTAATTTTATCCTGTGGGTTAACCCTTACCTGGAGGGTACAAGTTATTTTAGGTTTCTCTCAGGCGTGCCAGGAGTTGGTTGGTAAGCAGAGAGCAGGACCCCACCCTCTCTAGCAGTCCTTGAATGCTGCCTACAGGGAGGAGTTTTGCACCCAGCATTCCAGCCCAAATCCAGGCCAGGCTCTTCTCCCCTGATTCAGTGATGCTGGGGGAGGATGAGCACTCTCAGTGTGGTGGGGCACGTGCTCCAGGTGCGCAGTGGGGAGGCTGCCACCGTCCCTGGCTCGGGTGGCAGCTGTGGCTTCCGAGGGGCAGCTTCAGGAAATTCTTCAGCAGTTGCCTCCTGAAGAATTCCCCCTGGGATTTAAGGTCCCAGTGCAGCAGTTTCTTTCTGTGGCTGCAGAGCAGCCTCCTCACAAGAGGCACACACTGATGGTCAGGCACCTGGCAGCAGTTCTGCTTAGGAGGCTTCTAATCATCTCCAGTTGAGGATCAGGAGATGAGGAGCAACCAAAGCCACCTCCCAGCTGTAGGATGAGACTGAGCTGCTCTTCTTAAGTCTCAGTTCAAGAAGGTGTTAGGGCTTGTGTCTAGGCTGCCTCCTTACAAAAGATGGCCTTGAAGATGTGATGGCATTTTCCATCTGTCACTATCATGATCTAAAACCAGAGCTGTCTCAGGCAATTTTTCCCTGACAGCATCGTGGTTCCTGTTGTGAGCCATATCCTGCTCAGGCTCCTGCCTATCTCAGGAGCTGCATCCACACCTGAGGGTTTATTTACAGACACAGCTTCTGAAGGAGGTCCTCACTGGGAGAGCAGCTCTGAGAACAGAGGTATTGGGTTTCAGGACTGCTCTTTACTCTTCTCTTTTAATTGCTGTCTCTTTCCATAAAGTGTTGCAGTTAATAGTTATGGTGATTGGTGTAGCCAATTCGAAAAATAATTACTGCCTGCTTCGAGATTATCTTTCCTCCTAATTAAAATCCTGGACCTTGCATATTAAAGGTGTGCTGTTGACACAGCATCCCATGTGCGCCCAGACAACCTCATTTGGATTTACAGAATTAATTAGGTTTTATTTCCATCCCCAGCTGTTCTCTCCTGCACCAGGGTTGTGGCTGCTGTCTCAGCTGGACAGTGGTGGGAGAGATAAGAGGAAGGTCTTGCATTGCTCTGACACTCCCATCACAAAGCAGTCATTAAAAAGTATTTCCCAGACCTCACCAGAGGATTTCCCACCTTCACTTTCCAGGAAACAAATTGCAGGAGCTTTGGCATGGCCTGTTTTATGGATTGAGCATTATGTGTTATGTCATCCATGTGGGTGGTTTGGGACAGGCTGGAGTCCATCACCCCCTCTCAGAGCTGCTCTGAGAATTTATAACGTTGCATGAGTGTGGTTTTTGCAATACCCTGCCTGCAACAAGGGGAAATACAGACAAAAGAGCCAGGTTTTAATTTTCATTGTTAAAAAAATGAATTGTCAGTGTTGCTCACACCAATATTATCAACTGAGGGCTCACTAGCTGCATTTGGTGAGGTGGATACACTGGATTGGTAGTGGTAGGGCTGTTTTTGGGTGGTGGCTTGTGCACATTTGTTGGAATTGGTAAGGTTTTTTGTGTGTGTTGGGTTGCAGAGGACAGCATGTGCTTCAGTGTCTGACCCAGGTCATTTTTCTCATTGTTAATATGCATGAAACTGGTGGTCACATGAATGGTCACAGTGCCTCTGTGCAAGAACCACTTCATCTTGCTGTCAGGGTCCTTAGATGCTCACAAAGTATTTACAGCCTCTCAATGAAACACAAAAGTTAGTATTTTGGGAGGGCAGAAGGTGACCAGTATTTTTCTGTGTATTCCAGCTGGTAAATTGATAGAAAAGACAGTTTTAAGGCTAAAGCAGCTGCAGGACAAACCCCAGACAGTTGTCCCCCCGCCAAAGCCAGCTGGTTAATATGGCTTGACAGTTCTTCCCAGGTGGCTCCCCTGCTGCATGAGGATACCCTAATTCACAGTGTTAAATGGTTGTGATAATCTCCCATTTCCTTCTGCACACAGGGGGTCTAATGTGCTTACCCATAAACTCATCAAGGAGGCTGCTTTACCTGTGGGAGCAGCTTGCTGTGGCACTGCAGCGAGCTCTGCTGGGTCCCCAGAGCACAGCCCTGTGGCTGGGCAAGCACAGAAAATGCTGATGCTGTCCCACTGAGATCCTGCTCTTCCCCCAGTTTCTTGCTCCTTTTTCGTGCTGGATGCCAGCGTGAGCCAGGCAAAGGCCTCCTTCCCAAAACATCCAATCCATCATTTGCTAAAGCCCCCTTGAACACCCCTGCATGTAGCACCCAAAAAAGCTGTCCTTGTGCCCTTCCTGCACATGCTGAGGTGGTCACTCTGCTTCCAGAATTTGATTCACCAGAAAAGTCAATTTTTTTCTCTTATCTGGCTGAGAACAAGCAAGCACGTTTTGTGCCTTGGTTGCTAAATTTTAATGGCTTTTGTGAAAAGCTAATTGGGAGGATTAAGGCTCAGCTCTCCCAAGGGTTCCTGCTGTCTGAGCACCAGACCCTCAGGAGCCCAGCAGAAAGTGCAGATGATGAGCAAGACACTTCCTGGGGCTCCACTGCAACTGCAGAACCCGGCTCAGGACCCCAAACATCTGGTGAGAGCACAGAAATGCCACGTGCTCTGCTCTGCTTCCTCCTGCCTTTTGTCCAAGGTGCTGCCAGTCACTCACCTGAGCCCAGGCCCTTGGAAATACCTGTTTAAAATATTCCAAGGGCTCAGACAGGCTGCAGCACAGCGGGATGTGCTGCCTGCACCAGCCCTGGGGCAGTGCTGGCACCAGATGTGCTGGGGTAGGAGGGATTGTGCCTGATGGGGATATCTTCTACCTCCCCAAACCTTTTGCTTTCTGATTTTGCTCTTCTGACAGTGTTTTCCTGCTGAGCAAACCAGATAAGTTGCCTTTGCAATAAATACGGGGCACTGGAAACATCTTCTTCCAGGATGTTGATGCTGCAATAACTTTTATCAGCAGCCCAAAATACCACAGCTGATATGGTTTCTGCTGTTGCATCACTACATCCCTACATCCTTCCCCTGTGCTTTTTACCATCCCTCATAAAAACTAACGTGCTTCCCAGCAGCGAGCACAGCTGACCTCCGTAGCTCACATTTTATATTGCGATGTGCCATATTGTGTGTCTGATGGACTCACGCTGCCGAGTGTGGTGATGTATCTTGGTCCAGGATCACAGCAGCAGTCGCTGGGTGTAATGGGAACTCAGCAGTGCATTTTAGCTCTTTCAGCCTGGTGACCCTTTGTTCCAAGGCAGATGTTTTTCCAGCCCTGTCGTGTTTGCTGTCAGAGTAAAATATTCATTCATCAATGAAAGTCATCAGCATGTGTTTGACTGTGTCTGCTTCGAGGGGTTGTTGGAGTCTACTTGACATGTGGATGCTTTGGTCTGTGGTATTGATCTCTGGGGTTGATTGGAAGATAATTGTAGGCTGAAGTACCGAAGGCCACTGTTGCAAGCAATTTGTTTTTCATAAAGGATTGTCGAGGCATGAGATGCTTCAGTGCCATGGCAACAAGTGTGATGTAACCAGCAGACAGAGAGCAGGAGGATGCAGTCCCCAGAGAGGCTTTTTCTTGGCGTGGAGAATTCTGCTAGTCAGAATCCTCTCACTTTGAGTCACCAATGCATCTCAGTCAGAGGCTGGAGAGAGAGAAACGTGCAGGACACGAGCTTGGTGTGCGGGGTGAATAACAGGCTGCACTGTCCCTCTGCAGGTACTGGCTGACCAACAAGGTGCACATCAAGCGACCCACCACCGGCCTCCTCATGTACACCCTGGCCACCCGCTTCTGCAACCAGATCTATCTCTACGGCTTCTGGCCCTTTCCCCTGGACCAGAACCAGAACCCGGTCAAGTACCACTACTACGACAGCCTCAAGTACGGCTACACCTCGCAGGCCAGCCCGCACACTATGCCCTTGGAGTTCAAAGCCTTAAAGACGCTGCACCAGCAAGGAGCCTTGAAGCTGACTGTGGGGGAGTGCGATGGGGCCACGTAGGGTGGTCCCCGGTCACGTTCCTGCACAGCCACAGGAGGAAGGGGAGGGGGCGGAAAGGACGAGTGGTGCCTGGTGGGGTTGGTCGTCTTTGTTAACGCGCAGGACAGCGACACAAATATATCTACGTGGTACCTATATATATTGACCTGAGTATTATAACTGTTCGGTGTTCACCAAGGGAGGGGCAGCAGAGACGCGGGAGCGTCTCGCCAGACTGGCCTGGGCAAGACCCGTTTGCCGTGGGGCTTGCTGGACTCGAAGGGTGTTTGCCTCACATCCCAAAGGTGTGAAGGTGGTTTTTGAGGGTATGTTAGGTGATGGGTTAACGTGAGCCGTTTGTCGTGACTGGTCCGAGGTTGGTAGTTAGTTCGTTTGGCCAAGGGCGTCGGCAGCGAGGCGCGTCCTTGGCCCTGTGCTCGTGCTGGGGAGGGGAAGGGGCAGGGAGCGGGGTGGGCAGGGAAGGTTTGTTGGTGGCTCTCACAGCCCAGGCTCCTGTGGCACCGCAGGGACCAGTGCCCAGATCCATCTGAGCACAGAGTGCCAGGCTGGGCACAGCCCTCGGAGCAGGAGAAGCCTCTGGGGCTGCAGCTGGGTCTCCAGGAGGTGGCAGGGAGCAGAGCTAAGCTGAACCGAGTGACACTCACACATGTGAGGGTCTCCACAGCATGAGAACATCAGCATTGAGCCAGGGGGATGGTGAGGAGGATGCTGAATGTGTATTTATCTTCCTTTTCTAAGGAGCAATATAGGGAGGGGCAGAGATGCTGGAACGTGGCAGGAAGGAGCGTTGCTGCAACAAACCAGCACCATTAGTATTGAGTATTAGTACTGAGTAGTCTCACTGTGTCACAAAGACACTCAACATCTGTCAGGGCTTGTGAAAACCATAAATATATCCAGCTCTAATTCCCAACTGTTACCTGCTAAGCAGATTGCCTTCTTTCCCCCTCCAAAAACTGCCAAAATATGGGTGATAAGCTTAGACCCAGCCAAGCAGAAAGACCACAGGACTTCAAGGGACTTTTTCAAGTCTAAATAATTTATTTTCAGTTTCTCCCCGAAGAGCCAGCACACAGCATTGAATTCCTGGAGTCCCACTCTCTCAGTCCTTTCAAGCCCTAATTATCTCTCACTTCCAACAGTTAAATAGGGTGTCAGATGGATCTTGATGGAATGCTTGCCTAGTGATGAACATCATAGAATAATCCTTTCCTTTTTTTTTTTTTTTTTGCCAGACAGAACCCAAAATATAAAGAATTTTTTATAAACGCATTTGCTTTTCTCTGATTTTTCAGGGGTCTTGGAGGAAGCAACTAGATTGATCTGATGATTCTGTTTCATTTTCTGCCTCTGTAGCCTATTCTGTTTGTCTCCTAATTAGCACTCAGTGCCAGAATGCAGGTGAGTCCAGGGTTCAGCGAGGGCTGTTTGGGTTTAATTTGTGGGAGAGTAAATAACACTGCACAGGCAGACCTCAGGCATGCTCTTCACTGCTGCCATGGCTGGGTATCATCACCTTTGGGCCTCCTCCTGCTGCTGTGTTTTTTAAGTTAAAAAGTGTACAGTTTGGGGCTGAAATACTTGACATGGTCTCTTTAAAAGCTGAGTGCTTCAAGTGGTAAAAAGAAGAGCTCACTTTCATGTTTTGGGCCGTAGAAGCTACTGTACCCACAGGAGCCTGCAGCCTGCTAATTAGTGTCAGATGAAGATGGCTAAGATTAAGGTATAAGCAACATTATAGTGGATAAATGTGGGCTAATCTGCCACTGAGGGGATGTTTCTTTCCAGCACCAGAAAATTATTTCTTTCATGTCTTTTTTTTTTTTTTCAAACCTGGTGCCTTTTTTTTTCTTTTTTGCGTATTATTTTTGCTTGACTTTAGTTTCACAGTAAAGCTAAACCTGGCTGTGATCCTCAGCTTAAGCTGAGACAGAAAGAGACAGAGAATAAAACTGCAGGATGGAAGTAATCTGCAATCCCAGGGTGTCTCCCACCATTCAGGAGTGGTTCTTAAAGGCAGATAATTCCCAGGTTTGTCCCCAGCACGGGGGAGGGACAGAGGAGGGCTGGAGCTGCAGGGACTGCTAAAGCCAACTGTTGTATCGAGGGGCCTGGGCCATGGTACTGATTGCTGTTAGCAAACCTTCTTTTTAAATAAAAATAGAGGAAACGAAATAAATGTGCGGGGGTTTTATTTTTATTCTTTATTTTCATCGAATAGAAGGGCGAGAGGGGAGGCAAGACCATGAAGTGCCGTGGGATTAAATGGGGAGACCCTGGAGCCCCTTTTGCTGGTGAAGGAGAGGGGAAGGTTGGGCTTGTTTGCCCACATGATGTGGATGTCAGGGAGACATTGAAAGCCATCAGGATGTTCTCGCTGTGCCTACAGAGATTATTGAGCTGAAGCTACAGCAGCACAACAGGGGTGTGCCAGGGGGTGAAAAGATGATGGGAGAAGGGATTTTTTTTTTTCTGGTGCCCTTGAAGCAGCTGCTGCATCAAAGCACAGGCAAGTTATAAGCAAATTATTCAGGGGGATGAAATTGCTGGTGATGTTTCTATTCCCAGAATGGGCCCTGTTCCATCCCTGTTGTAAAAATGCATTAAACCATGAGCAAGACCCTGCAGCTATTGAAATCCCTGGCTAAGCTCCCGTTTCACCTTGCTGCCACGCAGGCTGGTCTCTGCTGTGTTTATATGCACAAAAAACAACTAATAATTTCCCCTTGCTTTAGTGTTTTGTGTCAAGCCCCTGGTCTGGTTCTCTGGGCAGCTCCTCAGGTTGGAAACATAATTTATCATCTCAGTTTCCAGCAAATAGCTGGGACCTGGCTCCACCAAGCCCCAGGGAGGCACAAAGCCCTTGTGCTGTGCATGAGCAGCAGGAGCAGAGATTCAGATTCGCCTCCTGCAGCAGGGCTTGGGGTGGGTGGGTGATATTTGGGCTATTTTGGGGCAGCCACCAGCCCTGGAGCAGCACGGCAGCTGCCAGATGCTGTGGGGACCCAACGACTGCACCAGGCTGCTGCTTGATGGATTTCTTCATGCCCAATTAAGGCTCTTCTGTCATCAAGAGTGAAACAAAAGAGAGGATTGATGCTGCTTAGGCAGAGATGCAGGTGCACGTGTTGCAGCACGGATCTGCTTAACTGCTGTAAATGGCAGCAACAGCTCCCCTTGCCCTTCCCTCCTGCATCCCACCACTCCCTCCAGCAGTGAGGCTGGTCCAAACTGGTGGTGCTGGTGGCTGTGGGAAGGTGAGCTCCCTCCCATGGGTTAGGCACATTTGTGCCAAAAGGCCTCTGGTTGGTTAGAAGTGACCTAAACTTGAAAAATAGAGGCAAACTTGAGTCTCCAACTGGCTAAACCCAGGGTTTGGGGCTGTTTCTCATTGTGGCTTGTTGGGGTGATGCTCTAAAGGTGCTTCTGGCCAAGCACAATATCCTCCTCACCGTGTGCCTCTGGGGCATTTTCTGTGTACAGCAGCTTGGGGATAAGGGCTGTGTGTTGCCTGCTCCCCACAGCACAGTGAGAAGCCCTTTTCATTTTATCCATGGTTTGCTGGGTTTCATCCCAGCCGTGGAGTCTGCCACAGCTTTGGCATATGCATATATATAAATATATATACATTGACATGGCTCTTGCTCTCCTGGGGGAGATCATGTCCATACCTGGCCCTGACACCTGACATCTCCTCTGGTCAAACTGCAGAGTCCACAGGCTCCACTGCCAGCATCCTTTATAATTAATACTGCCTTGTTTAACGCTGACTGGGGTGATTTGAGTCTCAGCAGCTCCTCTGAACAGCAGCACAGCATCCCCTGGCTGCTTCCCACGCTGCCCAGCCCCTCAGCCAGGGCTGCCCAAGGCACCACTTCCCTCCCAGCCTCGTGGGACAGGAGTGGAGCTTGTCCCCTTCCCCCAGACCCTCCACCATCCAGGGCTTGCTGCAGGTCAATAACCAGCCCTGTGCTTCAGTCACAGCCCAGATAATTAGAGAGCAAAGTGCAAATAGTCACTGTGATTCAAATTACCTTTTAATTTCTTTTCAAGCTGCCTGAGGGCTTTCTTTAGTCCTATGAAAAAAACAGATTTTTTTTTTTTTTGAGCCACCAATCTTGCAAACCAGAAAGACACAATATTTTGTATTCAAGGTGTAATGAAAGTTGTTTGTATTTTTACATTGCATTTTGGATACTTCTTGGGAAGAACACTGAGACCTTCAAACGATCTCATTTAAATTATACGAATTATTTCAGCTGATCCCAAAACAAAGTCACTTTTAATTTTGTGCAAAATAGTCTCAAAAAGGTTGCACCATCTACAAATCATGACATAGATATTGGGTTTTTTTATCCACCACTCCCTTTCAAAATTTAAACAATCCAATTTCATGCTAGAAAGGCTTGAAACTATGGAGATTAAAGCTTAAAGCTTTGAGAGACCCACAGGGGACGGCAGGGAAGTGGTTTGGTTTCCTCCAGAGTGCCCCACAATGTCAGGAAGTAAAACCAGGCACATAACCAGGGTCTCAAATGTAATGCTTTGCTAAACCATACATTTTTCAGCTCTTTTGGTCTTTTGGTTGCTTTCATTTTTAGGTTTCTCACATTTATGAATGGTTTATTAGCATGCATTTTCATCTCTATGTGTTACTCTATCACCTTCAGCACCAGACAGCAGAATTTCATTTTGGGGTGCCCCTTTTAACCACACCAAATGCTTTCTAGCCTTCCTCTTCTTCACTACTACTTAATCTTATTTTTCTCTGTGAAAACAACTGAGCACTTATGAGCTGGCAAATCTCATACTGCAACTCCAGCAGTGCTCATGTGCAAGTTCTACACTGGGTCATCTTCTCACTGTGGATTCCACCAGCAGCAGGGAATGGACTGCATGTCTTACTTGTGCCCCCCAGATGGTTGCACATCACCCATACAGGCAAGGAGATTACTGAGAAAGGCCTTGGACAGAGGCCTGAATTATAACCAAAAAAATCATCATCCACCCAAGAGGATGGGACTTCTCTCCCAGTATTAGCACCATCAAGGCATTCAGCAATAATCTCCTTTTCCAGCTGGAATAATTCCTGTTTGATGAATTCCTGTTCATCAAACCTAACCCAATGCATGAGCAAAGCTGTCACAGGCTGGTTCCCTTCACAGCCCAGCTGGAGGCAGGGTATTGTATTTGGCTGTTTACCATCATCTCCAAACAAATCTTCCTGTGTCCCTACAAGAACCAGGATCAGCACTCGCTGGCCCTTCCTACTGTGATGCCCTCAGGATCACATGAGCTGAGAACAAATGCGAAGTAACAGCATGGATGGGAATATCTCCTGCTTGGTTAATGCAGGAATCTTCAGCCATCTCCAACCCCCTAGAGGAGGAACAGGCAGGTGGAGGACAGACCTCAGGGATGGTCATGGAGATGTCATCCTAAAGGAGATACCAAACTCCTTGAAGGCTGCACAATGCATGCACTGAATTTACTGCTCTCATGCCCAAAATAGAAGTGAGAAATATCTGTTGATTGTATCCAGGAGTAAAGCCCAGAGTTTGAGCATGGATTAGGAAAAAACACTGTCCTTGAAATGCCAAAAAGCAGCCAGGACCATTGTCCCCTCTCAAAGTACCCAGCCAGAACAAACCCATGGCTCTGCTGGAGGAACGCTGCCAGCAATAAAAGTTAAGTCCCCCTGTGCTAGGATGGTGGCAGGCCATCTGACACTAATCCTGTCCCTCCAGCAAACAAAGCCTCCCAGGCATTGTGAAATATCCTCAGCTGTTTGCTGGCTTGGTTGCCTGGAGAAGCTGCTCCGTGGAGGGCTGATGGAGCACTCGGTGTTCTCACACGACCCAGGCAGCAAAGGTTAAAGCACATTAGAGCAGCGTAATGAGGTTTTTATCCAGTGCTCTGGAAAGCCTCACACGCCGCTTTCTAGAAAATGTTGCAATCTAGGCTTGGGCAGGAACCACAGAGCAAGGAAAATGTTGTGCTTGGACCATCAGTCTCGTAGTGTCTTGCTGCAGCACTTCCAGATGAACTTGCTTAACTCGGCTTGTGTCTGGAAACGACTTTGGGTTGGAGATTGCTAGGAAGAGGAGAAGAGGCATGCTCTATTCCTGGACTGCATATTAGTGTTCCATATGGGTGCAGAGCCAAAGCATATGGACCTCCATCTGTTAGGCAGGCCTGGCCTGGCCCCACGGATGGTTTATAATGCGCATAGATTCATCCAGATTTGGGATTCCTCCAAAGCAAGACGAGAGCCAATGACTCAAATATTGTGCAAAGCCATTGAAACTAATGGCACTAAACAACAATCATTTGTCTCCTGTTTGATTTTACTTGCTGTAAAATAATGAATTAGTTACGGGGGTGGGTGAGTATTGTGCTGTGGATGGAAGCTTTGAAGGAAACATGGTTAAAAGAAAACAAAACAAGAATCATCCTAGTAATTCTGTATCAGCTTCCTCCCATGTATTATTCCCCAGAAAGTAAGCTGTGTCCTTCAACTTCAATAACATGGCATTTATGCTCCATCTGTGATCAGATTTAAAGATGTTTGCAGGCATAATTCAGGCAACTTTCAATGACAAATTCAAGGAAGCTGGAGAAAGAGCTCTTGAAGTTCTTCCACAACTAAAACAACTCTAGGGAAAATGAACTTTGCTCCTACAAGCTCTTTATTAACCACAAGCTCCAGACTTGGATGTTTTCTTTTCTTTTAAAACAAATAATTAGCCCCAAAAGACTCCGAGTCTTAGCATGCTGTGCTGTTTCTTGCACTGAAAAGCCAGCGTGTGGTGGGACTTGTCCTGACCTCGCTGAATTCAAGAGGCACTTGCAGCCCAGCAGCACCACGACTTCATCAACTTCTTCAGGTCACATTTCTGCTTTGAAAGATGGGCCTCAGAGGCTGAATTTCAGGCACCATGCTGGAAACATTTCTGCTGAATTTTCCTGCAGAATTGTGTGGGACACATGATTAAAGCCATGGGATGACCGCCAAGGAGATGGGCTATTGTGGCAGCCCCTGGGAGAGCTCATAGCAGAAAAAAAATCCTCTCTCCACTAAATTAATTAATTGCCATGCATGTTAGCTCTGGGGTTTGGGGAAATTACCGTGGCCTGATTTCCTTCAGCACTTTTATTCCTGGCTGGAGACCAGGGGAGTTGTTGAGGTTGCTGACTTAAGACACCATAACAAATGGCTAGAAATGACCGGGCAGGCGTTGTGATTTGTAACCTGTGCGTCTCACCTGCCTCGAGCACAGGTTTCACGGCACCTTCTCTCTGGATTTTATGGAAGGGGCAGATTTACAAGCATGCCAGCCTCCTCCTGGGCTTCCCAGGAGAGACCTGGAGGGCACAAATTTCTTGGCCGAAACCCATCTGAGAAGCCAGGCAGCTCTGAACATTCTGTGGTTTATTTTTGGAGGAAGCAATTTTGGTAATTGCATGCATTAAATGAAAGGCAATTAGGGATGGAGGGAAGGTGTTGCATGTGTGTTGGAATAGGAGCCAGCTCCTAGCCAAAAGGCCTGTTAAAAACGTGGACCCCTGCATGTGCCACAGGGCAAAGGGGGCAGGGAGGTGCAGGAGGGGTGTGTGGGTATTTATGGGTGTTTAATGTGAAACAGGGCATGGAAACACTAGCATCTGTGATGTGTCTTTTATGGTCTTCCCACGGTTTTAATTAAAAATGCAATAAAAGCACGACGAGAGGAAACCAGGATGTTTTAACAATCAGCTGTTATAAATTGTTTTGTAGGGGGGGAAAGAAAATCAAAGAACAATTGTTCCTGTAAAGGAGTTTGGGACACTGAGTTCACATGGAGAAATAAACCCTCTGGGAAAGGTTTTCCTGTCAGGAAGCACGTGCTGCACAGGCAATAAAGTGCAGGGGGGCTTCCATGCTGCTGTGGGGATCTGCCAAGTGGCTGCTTCCCCATCAGGTACATCTGTCTGCCAGAAACATGGTACATGCCAGAGGATTGGGAGCAGGATCACATGCCAAGAGGTGGGATGAGGAGGATGTTGGATTTGGGCTGGGACGATCTTTGGATGGCTCAGAGGAGTTGCAGTTGTAATTTCTGAGACAACAGAGCAGGATGCATTTTGTTCTTGGTGACAGGCACACTAAAAACATTTTGTGCAGCACCTGTTGCCTCTGACAGAGGTGACAGCAGAAAAACACTGGAACAGGATGAAAAGGAGTTAATGAGGCCTGGAGAGGTGGCTGCAGGCCATGCAGGCATCATCTCTGCCTGTTTTTAAGGGATTATGAGGGTTTGGGTGTGTCCACAGCCTTGGATAGGCTCAGGGGTTTGCTGCCTGCTGCTGGGGTGCTCAATCCATCTGGAGATGAATGCATCTGGATATGTCTGTCAGCTGGTCCCCTTCCTCCTGTCTCTGTGTTCACATTCTCAGTGGAGAAAGGGAGCCCTGAGCCAGCCACCACAACACTCCTGGGCTCTTTCTCCATCTCTTCCATGACCTTAATGCCTTTAGACTGTTTTCTCCATGTGTGTTACTTAGTTTTTTTGCAAAAGGAGAGCTGCCAATGCCCCCAGATGGTCACTGCTCCCACAGAAGCATTCTGGATGGGTTTTCTCTCTGCCTTCCAGATGAATTCAATGAAAGTCCACAACAGCCGTGGCTCCCAGCAGCCCCCAAGGACCAGAGTTCCCTGAGCTTGTAGTTTAAATGGAGATTAGCTTCTAAAATTTAACGAGGATCTCTGTGAAAACAGCGTCCCAAGGATAAAACAACAACCAAAAAAAAGGGAAGCCCATTGAATACCCATCCAATTAAGGCTTCCAACTGATCCTCATTAAACCTCCGTTCCTGACATTTGACAGAGCGGTTTAGATTAGAGCGGTGAAAAATCCCCTTGAAAAGGCAGATTGACATTTTGCAGAGGAGTGTTTTCATAGTATTACTAATGGCATCAAACCCCCAGCTTATAACCTAGAATGGAAAAAAAAAACCCACACACACACAAAAAAAAAAACCAACAAAACCAAAACCTCAAAACAACCATTTGGTTCAGCAAAGGAGTAAGGAACAGCCAGGCTGGCTGGCAGGGAAACTCCTGGTGACCAAACTCCTGGCTGCAGTGAATGCAGGCAAGCCCTGGTCTTGGCTCTCCATGAGTAGGGTCCTCAAAAGGCAGCATTTAAATAAGATACAGAAGCAGGGTTTTTTTGGCTGAGCTGAATATGAAATCGCCATGGCAACCTTTCTTCCAAGGTGATCTGAGTCAGGTAGCAACAGCAGGGATGAGTTAAAGGTCATCCCTGCAGAGGAAGATGGGCACTGATAAAGCACTTTAACAAGTCCCAGGGGAGGTGGCATTTAAAAGCCACTCAGAGGGCTCAGCCAGATCCGTGAAGGGAGAGAAATCCAAGAAAAGCTTCTGGCTGAGAAGGCAGCAGCATCAGCAGTGCCCAGAGGTCACTCCCATAAGGGCACTGGACCCATGAAATGTGTGTCCAGCCTCAGGTCTCCAGGACCTGGAGAAGGGCTTGTTTAGCAGCTGGGTAGGACTGGGGGAAACCTTTGCAAGAAAAGCTGCTGCTCTGGAGTGAAAGCAATAACTCCATGTAAGGGATGAGACCTCACCCTCCAGCAGAGAAATAATAATTTCAGAAATCATCTAAGACTAATTGCAAACTGATTTTCACCAGGACTTATGCTTCCAAAATGCCTGAGGTTCTCTGAGAAACATCCCCTCCTACCTCAAACGAAGGGCTCAGTGTGATTTGTGACAATGAGCCAATGCTATTATCTTCACTCCAGAGAAGGAAAACAGGGGTATGGGGGTTGCTGTCATCTCCATAGCCAAATTCAGCATTTAAAAATGCAGCTTGGAGTCCAGTGATAGCAGCTGCTCTGTAGTTTGGCCAAGTGCTGGCACACAACATTTTGGGCATTACAGGGTTGGGGTGGCTTGGTTTGAATGACCCAACACAGATCAGGCAGCAAGGGAGTGGCAGGGAATGCTTTTGGAGTAATACCTGTGGGAGTCTTCCTGTATGCCATCTATTTTTAATTTTACTATGTTTTTTTCTGGTTCCCAGGGTCTCTTTTCAAGTTTTGCCCCTGTAACCATGAGGGCTAGAAACTCACAGCTTTTGTTGCATTAATGAAAGCTGAGCATCCCAAATAATCTCAGGTTCAAGAGCTGTGACTTCAAAAACCCCACAAATACCATGTCCTGTAAAAAAAAAAAGTAGTTCAAGCCCCCCTTCCCCAAATTCTTGCAAAGCTGAGCTTTTCCCTGGAGCTTTCATCCCACTCTCACCTTACTTTCATCTCCTGCATGGCTGCAACTCCTGGGTCAGGACTTTCACTGTTAGAAGCCAGGGGATAAGCCTGGTGGCTGGCAGAGAAACCAGAAGTTCAGGAGATCTTAAGAGCTTGTTCTTGCTGCTGTACCAATGGGAGCAGAGATCCTGACAGCCACAGCCTTCCAAAGCAATTTTAAGCAAGACCCAGATGGAAATTTCTGCCCCATGCTGTCCTGGGGTCTCTAAGATGAATGATCACATTGCAAACTCTGCTGCACATATCAGACCACTGGATCTGTCCAGATCAGCGTGTATTAACCTGCAGGAAAAATGTCTCTCTAGTTTTGTTTTGGAAGGGGAAGATGAGAAAAAGGTGCATCTGAAACGAAGCCCCAAGAAAGGGCACTGGGGGACCATGGTCTGCAGAGCATGTGGAAGCTCCAGCCCTGTCCAGATGCCAGGAGTTTGCTGGCTTCTGCTGAGATTTCTGCTTCTCTGACCAAGGCCACGTGCTCTCTGCTGGCCCCAGCCCTCCCAGCTGCCAACCCATCTGAACACAGCGTTACACAAGTGCTTTGTGCCTTTCCTCTCTTCAGAAACTGGGACAAAATAAACCATTCTGCTCTGCTCACGAGGAGGGTCAGTCTGCACCTTGCTCAGCCTTTGGACTTGCCATCGACTTGTCATCAGAGCTGCTCTAATTTGAACTAATGACTGGGGAACTCATTGCTGATTACAGGGCACTGCCAGGCTCCGGCTGCCAGCACACAAAAATCCAACTGCCCCCGCAAAGCCTGGTAGGATAATATTTCATAGCATTGCCAAAATGGACTTCAGCTGTTTATTTTGACAGCTGTAGTTTTTATTATTTATTATTAGGTTTTACAGTGTGCTGGTAAAAGGACCACGAGGCATTTCATAAAGAAAAAAAAGAAAGGAAGAATGACCCTTGTGGACCTTGTCTCAGGGCTTGATAAACCAGGAGGGAGAAATGGGGAAAGGCTGTGCCAAAGGACTAAGACTGGGAATGTTCTACAGGCCACAAGGAGAAACTATTTGTCTTTGGACACCTCAGTAATTATCATAAAGCTGAGCGAGTGGGCACTTCAAAACTTTGAGGCAGGGCACAGATTTGCAATTTTTAGAGCACAGACTTGTTGCAGAGGGCAGGGGACCTGTGAGCAGGAAAAATCTGTGGGCTTCATCCCTTTGACAATTAAATCCCATCCCACCCACCAGGCAGAAGAACATTTCCACTGCAGTATCTCAGCATTTGCCCTGTTGGGGAATGGAGACCAAAGCCACACATGTCAAAGATGAGAAAGCGACACAAACACACACAAGAGAGGGGGAATTTGGACTGGCTAAAAAGGTTCCAGCCTGTCCAATGTCCACCCACATGAAGAAAAGCCCTACTGGCATCAGTTTGTATCAAACATACCCTGGGTTCTCCTCTCCTTCTCTGTGGGGCTGCAGGGTCCACAAGCTCACAGATTGGATAAACATGCCTGAAATGTGCAGGTTGGGTCATCTTGATTTTTTCCCAGTCAAGAACATCTGCAAAAAATCATATAATTCCCATGGAAAACTTCAGGCACATAGAACTGAAAATTTCATCAGAGGTATATTTAACGGGAATTATTTCCCCGGTGATGCTGGGCAGCCCTTAAAATGTGTGAACTTGAGGACATAATTTGGTATGTGCTGCAGCTCTTGATTTTCCAAAGGGAGAGAGAAACAGTAGCCCACCTTGTTAAAGCTCTTGGAGACAGATTGTTGGAGAACATTAAATAAAAGCTCCCTGCTACCATTGTACAAGGGAGTGTTTGAGGTTTTGCCATTCTCCTGCAAGGCTGAATTTGCACCATAACTGGTGCTTGATGAATGTGAGCCCGTGGCAAAGGCTGTCCCAGAGGTACTGCAATCACTGCTTCAAGAGTAAGTCTGAGGGGACCCATCACTTCAGAAGTGATTCTAAAGGGGAGCATGAAATGAGCTGAGACTTAACACCCGCACATCAAGAGGAGATAGATGTAAAAAATAAATGGGTTTCTCAGGCAGGGGGTCAGGCTAATCGCCTGCAGGTTCTGTTTGCTTGGGTGTGTTTCTGACACAGCAACCCCACTCGATTTTTGCCCATGTTAAAAATCAAAGCAAGTTAGGACGTCTGGAAGTTTGAGATGGGATTCAAGGAGATTCTTGCTCATGGCCATGGTTTTCTTCACATGAAGAGCTGTGCCATCCTCACACTGAGGACAGCAGCCACTCCACGGCCACTACACTTCAGCAGCTGCTTAAGCCATCCCTGACCAGTGAGTGCTCATCTCTGCTGCCCTGCACCTTCCATGGTCATTTCCATCAGTCTGAAGTCCCACCAGGTCATTTCCATGGTCATATCAAATTGATACAAATGACTGCAGAATATGCAGGGCAGAAGAGACTCAGCTCAGCTCCGGCAGAGTGTTCTGCAAAGAGGATTAGCAGCTGTGGGGGATGATTATTATCATTAATGATGTCAGAAGGGAGGCAAGCAGAGAATTCAGTATTTAGTATTTTGACAGAAGCCACAGGGTTCGGATTTGCAGTCAAATTCTACAAAATGTTCTGCACCAAAGGCTTAAAAAACAAGCTAAATGTTTATTATACTAATAATTCTTCAGTTAACGTCAAGGCAGGTGAACAGGGGATCTAACACTTGATCCCCCGCTAAGGCTTTGGCACTTGCAAATGCTGAAAAGCCTGATGAGACTACACAGGTTGCACAGAGGTAGCAGCTCAAGCTGCTGGGGACTCAAAAAGGGCTGCTAATTGCCCAAATCTGCCAGACCACTGTTTGTGCCCTGGCTCCTGACCCCCACACAGCCTGAAATCCAACGTGCTCCGGCTCTCCAGCATCAAACACACCCCAGGAGGATGCATTTGGAGCAAGCAGGATAGCTCTGGCTCTCATGTGATGCCCTTACAACCTGAGCACACCTCTTCAGAAAACTGTGATCCTCCTCTGAGCCTCATATGCCTTCAAAGAGGCAGCTCCAGCTTTTCTGCAGCTCCAGCTCTGGAGTCTGAGTCCATGCTCATTTTTCACTTCCAAACCCCAAACTAGAAGACTTTGCAGGTGGCAGGGTATGCAAAGAAGTGTGTAAATAGCTGCCCACTGAGATGCTCAAGTTAATTAGGAGACATTATATAAAACACAATAAAGAACTAATGAATAAACAAACAACCCACATTTGCAATCTTTCCAAACCCTTTCAAAGCACTGTTTTGACTTTTGGATGCTTGAGAGCATGAGAAGTGGCAGAAGCAGCAGCAGGGAAGAGCATGAGCCTGGAAGAAATAGGTGGGAAGGAAACACAGAGCTGTGATTCAGAGAGAGGAGCAGGACTCAGCATTTCATGCTCTCTTGGGGAGAGATCCTGGTTCACCTCTTTGTTGTGATAAAGACAGCCAGCTTGGCTGAGGGCAAGACTTTTAGCTTTGCCCATAGCAGAGAGCCTTGATTGTTGCTGAAAGGATGAGATGGACTCCCACCAACACCCTGGGGTCCTCACCCCGTGGCTGCTCCAGGGTGCTCACAGCCCTTTCAGCACAAACACAGGACTGGCTTACAACCTGTAATTCTTTCAAAGCAGCCCAGAGCACCTCAGTTTTCCCCAGAACAGGCCATCTCCTTCCAGTTGTGGACCTTTGAGGCTGGTTTCCCCCATGGCAAGCAGCAGGACACTGTGGGGCTCGATGACTGTGACTTTACTCTGCAGCTTCAAACCTGGGAAATGTAGGTCATCGATCTTCAGCATGACCTACATTCACAGCTCCAAATAAGCCCCTTTTGCCAATGTTGATGCTTTCTGGCCTCAAGTTGAATCTGTAATACACACATGAGTGCCCTGCTTTGCCTGGGTGTCCAAGGAGGGAAGTTATGACCATGCCCAAGCAGATGCTGCCCAGACCATGCGTGTCCTGCACACCTGGCTGCAGCGAGGCCCTGCCTGAGCCAACAGCAAACTCAGGTCTCTGAAAAAGCATCTCCTCACTCAGCACTAGCTGTGCTTATGCACTGCAGGAGAAGGACAGACAACAAAAGGAATTTTAGCATTCCTGTTGCCTTTTTAGTGTGTTGGAGGGGGCTGGCAGGAGCAGAGGAAAGTGCACCCCACACATGGCACCCCTGGCAGAGCCATGGGCAGGCAGCAGCTCCAGCAATGATTGTGGAATCCCAAAATCACAGGATGGTTTGGGTTGGGAAGATTATCTTGTTTCAAGAAAAGTGGACACCTTCCACTACACCAGGTTGCTCAGAGCCCTATCCAACCTGCCTTGAGCACTTCCAGGGATGGGACAACCCTGTGCCAGGACCTCAGCAGCCTCACAACAAAGAATTTGTTCCTAATATCTAATCTATAGCTCTCCTCCTAAAGTTTAATACTGTTCTCCCTTGTCCTATCACTATCTGCTTCTGTAAAAGGTCAGTCTCACTCTCTTTTAGAAGCCCCTGTTAGATATGGAAAGTCACAATGAGGTCTCCACAGAGCCTCTCTTCTCCAAGCTGAGCAACCCCAGCTCCCTCAGCCTGTATTCATAGGAGAGTTGCTCCAACCCTCTGATCATCTTTGTTCACTGAAAAATGTCCTGCCTTGGTTGCCACTGGCAGCACTCCTGCTGTTGTCTTCACTGGAGGCAAGTTTTTCACTCCAGGTTTCTTCTTTCTTCACATAGGTGAGGAAAAAAAAAAACCCAACCTGTCAGGTGCTTTTTGTGCATAACAGAATTCTTCATATGCTTCATCTGTCTTTTACAAAAGTGCCACTTTCACTGATCCTTTCAGACCTCGTCACCATCCATCACATCACCTCTACACCTAGGATGCCCAGAAAATATGAGTCATACTGACTAGATTGTGTGCACTGGGGGAAAGGAAAAGCTCTCACATGCCTGTTACTTTCTCTAAGTTTGGGAGGATGTTTAAAATGGTCCTAGATTATTATTAGCAATCCCTTTCACAAGCTAAAGATGAAAGACAAAAAAACCTGGAGAAGGAATGGCATGAAAAAAGGGGGAAAGAAGAAGCAGCAGCATCCTTGTACGCTCTGGAGACAAGGCATGGGAAAAACCATCATTCCTGGTGCCTACATGCCCTGGGGAAGGCTTGTGACAGCTCACAGCATCCGCCCAGGTCACCCAGCTGTGCCTGGTGGCCCTTCAGTGACAAAAAACATCTGAAAGGGCAATGATGTTCACCCTGGTAATGTCTCCAAATCCTGTACAGCCTGGCATCAAGGACACAGCAGAGCTTGAACAGCTGAGGGAGCAGAAATAGCCCAAATTCTTTCCTGAACTGTTTACTTCAGGACTGAGGTGCTTTGGACAAATCATTATCGATGATAATGATGATAATCCTCTTCTCTTCCTGCCTCCCATGGCTTTCTGAGGCTGCCCAGGGAGAGGCATATCTGGCACTGGCCTCATGCTGCTGCTGGCTGATGGAAAACAGGTCAGGCACCCCAGCTTGGTTCAAGAGCAGCACACTCGGTGCAGGACAGATCCCAAACCTGAGGGTCTGGCTCCGACCAGAGCCTTCCCAGAACCACACACCACTCCTGCCCTTCCCCATCTCTTCCACCATGAACTGTGCATGTTTGCATCCCATAGATCATGCACAAATGTAGGTCATTGCTAAGGCCATGTCTCAGCAAACTGTGAAATCTCAGCTTGGCCTCTTGCCTTATGTGCAAGAGGATTTTCTCACCTCCCATCACTCCGGGCTGCTGCCACACTGAGTTCTTCCTTCTCAGCGAGTCCCTGCTCCCCAGCAAGTGCCAGCAAATCCCCTGGCAGCAGCAATGGCAAATGCCCTGTGACAGGGTGAGCACTGTGGGCTGCAGGCTGCCTCGGGCAGGAAAAGAAGGTGAGGTGTGACAAACTCCAGCATCTCACCTGAGTGACTTCAGTGCATCCACCCATCCACCACCCCCCACTGGAGTGAAAGGAAAATCAGTTTGTTTCGTACACACAAGGCACTGCATTCCTGCAAGCAGTGGGGGAAGCTCCACATCCGTGTTGCTGGCAGCAGGAGCAGGGTCCACCCTTCTGGCTTTTTACTGCTGGGTGGGCAAAGTCAAGAAACCGAAACAACATGTCCATGTGCTGAGAACAAAGTAAGGGCTTGTTGGCTGGGAGCTGGCAGCACAGGAAATCCACCTTTGTGTCATCTCAGCAGAGCCACAGCTGAACCAGCCGCATTTTTGGCAGGAACCCTTCCTCCTTCCCTCACTCGAGGTCAGTATGTGCTGCACCGAAGCCTAATGCAGGCTGAATGACACCAAGCTGTGACATCCTCTGGGTGCTTGGAGGTGCCACACCACATTTCCAAACACCCCAGTGACGAGAGCCAGCCAGTGGAGTGTGATGGGGAGAGAGCTGGAACCATCGAGCCAGATGATTTAATGTATTGGCCGTGTTACACACGCATCACCAGGGGCTGGGCTGACCTCCACAGCAGCAGGAACAGATTCTTCCCCCAGTCCTTCAAACCAGGCTGTTCTCCCTGCTTCTACCTCCATCCCAACAAGGCTTCTAAGCCAGCAGAATCAGTTCTGCTAGATAAAGGTAGCTCCAAACAAGGGCTCTGGTCTCTGACCTAGCAGTTCATGTTTTTTTGGGACGGTCACAGACATGGTGTACAAAAGCTCAGTGCAGCACCTAAAACCACTGGCTAACCCCACACCTGCTGAACACTTGATATTTGTGAGCTCCATAAATGTTTCCTCTGTTTGCACACATTTTTATTAGCCCTTAATAGGCTGAAATGAAGTATTTTCAGGTCCTGAACAAAAACAAAATGCCAAAGGAAGCTTAAAATTCCACATTCCTCATGTCCTTCCTCAGATTTCACCTTTTTAGGCAGCACATCAAAACAGGAACATAACGGAGCTGCTATTAATGCTTTTCACATTATTTGAGGTGCAGGGAACAATTTGATGGCATTAATGACATGTTGCAACACTCGTATCTGCCAAACTGCGGCTCCATTCACCTTCTCCCCTCCACTTCTGTTCTTCCCCCCTGCTCCCCGTCAGACAGCGAGGCACAGCTGGTTTGCTCTGCTTCCTCTGAAAATCCTATCAAGGAAAACTCCAAACGCTCCGAGTTCCTTTCAGAAAAATAAAATATAATGAGCAGAGGAAATATCGCCTTTCAGAGGCTTTTGCCCCAGAGCAGCAGCAGCACCTTGATGCCTCTGGCACAGGGCAAATTGCACAGCAGCTCCCCGTGACAGGAGCAGACCCACCTTGTGCCCGGCTGCCTGTTCTGCTGATGAAGAGCCTGGCAGGTCTCCTCAGTTCTCCTTCCCAGCTTTTATGAGCCAGACTCATTAATCACCTCTCCCTTACCAAGAGAGACCTCACTACATGCTCCCTGCTTGCCAGCTTTGGAGTGAAAAGAGACAGATGGGGTTCCCGGGCTTTTGACCTGAGGTTGTGGGAGCTTCAGGTTCTGCAGCCCTCTGTGCACGGTGGTGATGCCCCAGATGACTTGTGAAGCCCTGGTTAAAGGATGGAGCTCTGAGAGGTCTTTCCCGTGGCTCAGGCTGCCCAGGTTGGCAGGAGCTGCAAGCCCAGCCTGATGGAAAGCCAGCCAGCCATGCAGCAATTCCAAGCCCAGACAGTTAAACGGCTGAATAACCCTGCCCTGGCACTGGGGAAGGAAGTGTCATTCATTTTATGGCTGGAACAAGCCAGGAGAAAGCATCTTCTAAGGGTAAGAAAAGCACACAGCACCACTGAAGCTGTTGGAGGATTTTGTATCGTGGAGTTCTGGACACAGGGGTACCAAAAATGATGTTTCCCCAGAAGCACAGCCTTGGTGCCACAGGCCAAGGACTGGAGCAGCCTCAGCATCCTTGCACTTAAAGGGATGTGATTTGATGAATCTGAATAACCAAGAACTTTCAGCCCAATGCTATGTCTTTACACAAGCTGCCAGCTCTATTTGGATCTGCAGCCTTGTGCCTTCTTCACCAGGCTTCCTCCTCCACCCAGGCCTCATGGATAGTGACTGGGCTGTGAGGAGCAGCTTTAGAAAGGACAGCTCTTGGAAGGTATTGGGTTGCTTCTTGAGACTGAAGGGAGGAAGGGTCAGGACCAGAAAATGATAAAGGGCACAAGTGGAGCAATCACTGCAAGCGATACAATCTGGTTGGGAAGTGTTAGCTACGAGGTCCTGGAGACCAACAGAGCTCCACACCTGACCAGAGAGATCTCCAGAGGCATCCAGAGACAGGTAAGGTAGAAAAAGTAGCTCAGAGGACTTGTTCTGAGTACACAGAAGGTGTTTTAAGTGAAATAATGCTGGTGTCAGAAACTACATTTTGTACATGTGCTTGTTTGCTCCTGGCACCCCTCTCTGAACGGTTTGATAATGCTCAGTGTGGAGAGGGGATGCCTGAAACATCCAGATTTCAGACTGGAAATGCGTGAGGGATCTGTGACTTCCAGCAGTAGTGAGGTGATTGGTCACCTGTATCTGATCTTCAGGCTTGAAGCCACCAAGGTGGACATCAGGACTCTTCAAAATCCTGAAGCTTAAAATGCCTGGAGGTGGCGTGGCCATAATGTCAGCTAGGAGAGTGAGCTCTGGGTGTATTGAGCCTGTGCTTTTACAGGGCTGAAGGGCTGTGCTGTGTTCTTGTGGGTTTAGAGCAAACAGAGCAGGAATTGACACATCTTGAGTGCTGTGTTCTGCATTTGACATCTCCGTGCGTGCACCTCGTGTACGTTGTTCATCCTCGCAGAGGCTCCTGCCTGTTTGCTCTCACACTAATGAGATATTCTCACCCATTTCTTTGTTATGCCAGCTCTAATTTCCAGCTCTTTGACACGAGCAACCATTTTTCTCTAAAAGGCTGAGATCACATGGCAGTGTGATAAATTTACTCCTGAAATGCACCATTAATAAATAATAAAGTGTTTATAAATATGCAAAATAGATTATTAGTCAATTCTATAAAATCTTTGCTACAGGAGCATAAAAGTGTGCCCTGCAGCTTGTATATCTATTATAAAAAAAAGAGGAAGGAACTAAAAAGAAATTCAGATTCCCTTTTTAACTTCCAAGCAGTAAACGCTGAATAACTTATTTCTGATAGTGATTATATTAAAAGCAAATCATTTGTTTCCTTGAACAGCAATGAACAATGCACTGCAAATACATGATTTTAAAAATATTATGTACGAGCAGAGGGACAGAGTATGTCCTTCATTTGAGCAGCTCATTAAATAGAATCTCTTCAGCAAGAGCCTTGCTCTGTCTGTGAGCGCCCTGAGCAGGACCACTCTTTTATTTAAGCTTAGAAAGCTTCAGGAGTGCTAAGAGCACCTAAAAATTCCTGCCTCTTAACTACAGGAGCTCAGATTGGAACATTAAATCATGGAATCAGAGAGTGGCTTGGATTGAAAGGGACTTTGAAGACCACCCAGTTCTGTGTGTTTGCCCATTGAGTCAGGCATGGGAAACGGCATTTCCTGAGGATCTCAGCATTGCTCTGGATAACCCCTGCCTTTCTAGCAAGACCCATCCTCATCAGTAGGTTGTTGCAGCAATGTTTTGCCTTGTTAGTCCAAAATAAAGAGATTTATTTCTCCTTTGCCACAGTTTTATCCTCAAGGGTGTTGTTAACCTGTACCGCAGGTAATGCACAGCGGTGGGAGGTGGGAGTCAGGAACCTGGGAATTTGGTGGCAGAAATACCATGGGAAGCTGGATGGCAAAAGGGACAGGAGGGGAAGAAGGGCAGGCACCACTGCATTCACTGGTGAGCTCTGAAAGCATTGCTGCACCATCAGCAAGAGGAACTGGTCTGACCCAAAACAAGTTATACACAGTAAAGGAAACAGGAGACTGTTTCCTTTTCATAAACAGACTGGGGATTTTTTTTCTGTTTACCTGAGAATCATCTTGGTGTCACTGGGATCTGTGCTGTACGAGTCCTTATGCAAGGAGATGGAGAGAACCAGGTAATTTCAGACACTGTCCAGAAGGCGCTACTGAGACAACTCTGCTGACAGCCAGGCAAAAATGAAGTGGGGAAATGTCAAATGTTCTTGACCTAAGCTTAAACTTTCATGAATTGAGGGCAGAGGGAGAGAAATGTATCTGTAAAGAAGAGCTTCTCTTCAGATAAATATGTTTGTATCAAGGCACAGACAGTCTGGAAATCTGTGGAGGGGAAACAGCTGGAGGAGGCAAAGGATTTGGAAGTGATGCTTCAAGGAATTGATGACAAAGAGTTTATTTTTGCTCAGCAGCAGTGCAGCAGTTATTTTGGGCTGGCAGCAGAAATGGTGAGGACCAGCCACATCAACACAGGCCCCTTTAACAGACTTGTTCCCTGGCAAGAAATGCACATCTGAAACTCACAGCTGAGGATTCACTGTGAGCAGGGCCAGTGAATCTGGAGGGGAGGTTGGCTTCTGTGATCCTACAGCCCAGAGAGAGTCTCTTTCCAATCTGGATGTAAGAGGGAATTGTGCCACAGTTATTTCACTGACATTTAGACTTGGCAGAAGAGTCCCCAGGGATGTTCTGTGCTTCTCAGCACAGGTCAGAGAAGATGTTTAAACTGGCGCATCTGGCTTCTGGAATTGGTAAAGGTCCTGGGCAGGTATCTGGTGCTAGACTGTTGATAGGACAGAATAACAACATATACATTGAATTAAATTATCTAGAAAGAGCCACTGCAAGAAGCTCAGAGGAGTCAGGATGAGCTTTAAGCAGATGATGTGTTACCCTTCACAGAAAAGCCTTAAAATAAATCGCCCTGGCTGAGGTGGTGGAGTAGGTCATCTAATCCTTATCCCTCCTCATCCTTCAAACCAACAGTTCCCCATCTGCACACGACAGAGCTGAAACCCTGGCCAGGGAATCTGAGTCCTTGTCCTTGTTTCACACTCAGATCAGTGGGTTCCCTCCATCACTGGGCAGCATGGATTGGGCAGAGATAGGCAACAACCAGGAGTGTGCTCTCAAGGTAGGGCTGGCAGCCTTTGAAGGCTGGCAATTAGGATTCTCCTTCCTTGTCCATATGCAGCCTAAGTGGGTTCTCCCCATGGAGCTGGAGGAAGCTGTGCTGCTGGGCCCCCACCGTGGAGGGAAGTGAAGGAACGAGGTGGCTGGAGATACCAGCATGGAGAGAGAAGCCTAGAAACCAGCTTTATGCCTCCTAAGCCATCAAAACCAGCATCTGGATTTTTAACACGCTTTGCTTCTTAGCATTAAAAGCATTGGGCACGCCTTCCATGCTGCTTTCTTGAGCTGAAGAGTTGTTTTCCATGAATTAGAAGTACTGTTTTGAAATACATTTGGCTCATCTAACACGCTGTGAGCAAACGGCCACGGGAGAAGTGAGCCAACCTGGAGTGGGTGTCTGTTTGAAACCAGAGCTAGAAGAGCTTCTGGCCTCTTCAAAATTGGTAATTGCCAGCTGATAGGGAGATTAACTATCCACAATGTTTCTGTGCAGCCTAGTTACAGACTACTCAGTCTTAAGCAATTAGAGCTGTTCCTGTTTCATATTCTTAATAGAGCTCGTTGTCAGGCATGATTCCAATCATCTCAGTGCTCAGCTCCTGTCTCTGATAGCATTTGCCACACGTCACTGACAATTCTGCAGTTATCAGTATCAAGGCATCCAAAGATCATTTACACTGAGACACAAGGAAGACACAAACCCCCCCCTGCCTTCTCCAGGGTTATAAATGTGAATTAGCTCTGTTCACTTAACCTCACTCCCGCACACAGACTCACTAATAAGAGCAGCAGCTTGTACGAGGGTGGTAACAGCCACCCACGGGAGAGGGGAAGCTTTGTTGTATTCTGGCCCATGCAGAACTCTTCTAGATACTGCAGAAACATCCCCTAAATGGGATGCATTTAGGAAAAAAAAATGTATTAAGACTTGCCTGAGAAAATCTTTGTTGCAGCTTTGGGCTTCCCCACGTCAAAATTCAGAAAGGGCTGAGCTGAGCCTTGCCCTTTCCTCACACAGCCTCAGGTGCAATCACCTTCATCAAACTCAGCTCTTCAGCTCTTACTTAGGTAATAATTTCCACAGGTCATTTGCTCATCTTCCACTTGAGACCCCATCAGAAAGGTAAGTACAGCAGTGATTGCAGCCTCTGCCTTTTGTTCTGTCACATCCTCACTCCTGCAGCCTGTGCTAAGAGCAGCCTGTCCCGTTTATCCAGCATTAGGCTAGGGCTTACCTTGAGGGGTCTTACAGCTTCCTACACAAACCAGCTTAGCTGCTCAACAGCTGGCTCAAGGCTGACAGCATTTTCTTGGGTATTTTGAATTAGATTGAGCTTCACTTTGCTGGCAGGACATAATTCAAAAGGCAGAGGTGGGACAGCAGCTGCCTCTTGTCTGCAGCAGTGAATTACTCTTAAGACTGTTCCTGAAGAGATTAAGACATCAAGGCAGAGAAATCATGTGGCACATGGCAGAGGAGAGAGGCAGAGCTAACCCATACACAGGGTGCTGGACCAGTCTGTCCTGCAGCTGCTCCAGAGCCCAGGAGTGTCTGCTCTCCATATCCAGGAGGAAAATAGTCCTCTGAGAACTGCTGAAAGTGTGGAATAAGCAGCCTCAGACTGCCCTGATCCTTACTTCCAGCACTTCAGCATCTTGCCATCCCCTGAAAGCCACAAGGCAAAATTGCTTCAGAGATGGGCAACTTCAACAAGCAAGTCTGGAGGGGAAGGAAGTGTTAAACAGCTGTGGTGTGACCTGGCCACCCCAGGGAGGGGACAGGGCTTGGCCCAGGGGTGCTCAGTCTGGGACAACAGGGCTGCAGTTTGTGGGCTCTGAGGTACCAAACACAGTCCTACAGTCAGAGGCACTGAGATCCCTTCACTATTGCAAAGGATTTTGCCTTTTGATCCCAGAAATAAGCCCATCTTCCTGATGGTTGATGGGGACCTTGTGTGATTAAACATATTCCTCCACCATGCTGCTAAAACCAGTTTTCCCCTTTGTCAGGCTCTGATTCAGAGTCACAGGACAAGGGGACATGCAACCCTCTAATAATGGAGCACACAAGTGCTCTGACATCCACCTCATTCCAAAAAGCAACACCCCTTTCCCATTTCTGCTTTAAATATAACACACACTACAGGGATTTCAACATGTTTAATGATGGCAGTTTCTACTGAAACAGGTGAAGTCCATTCAAACACAACCAATTTTTCCTTAAAAAAAGCTTTGGTCACGATGACAAATTCTTTTAAAAAAACTTCAAAGCAATTGCACAAAACTGAACACATGGTCCTGATAACTCCTCACACACAAACTGCAGCAACAGAAACTCATCTAACAAGGAAAAATCTTTAACAGAAACCACAGCCCACCACCCTGCAGAGATTATACCATGTACATGGAATTAGAGGAAACAGTTATAAACAAAGTGTTTTAGTTAATTAGTGTCTATGTCTAAGCTTCATTAGTGCCTGTAGACTCCTACAAGTAAGTTTGGCCTTAAGATAAACACTAGGGGATCACATCGTGTGCTGAACAAGTGTTTGCAGTCATCTCTGCAGCTTCCAGGGAATAAAAGGGGGGAAAAATGCAAACACAAAGCCTATCTGCGTACTTAGTTCTGCAGGTAAGCATGGCACACTGATTTCTGGCTTCTCAAGTGTAATCTCTGGTGACAGGGCTGTGGCTGGAGTAAAGCAGCTGCAATTCTGTGCAGGATTCTTCCTCCACATGCACAAAGGGAAAAGCCTCTGACTCACATACTCTGCCTCAGCCAGGAGTTGGTGGATTCTGTAAGCACTAAGTGAGCTACAGGCAGACAGCTGTAATAACATTTCTGTTTTCATTTTCTGTAACAAAAAAATATGCCTTTTAAAATGCTCTTCAACAAAGCAAGTTTGACTATGCAACACAAAATAGCAGCAGATACTAAGACACGTTACAGTCACAATCAGATTAAATCTGCAGTGTGAGATACACAGAACATTAAGGTTAAAAACTCATGTAGTGGTTAATGGCTATTTCTTCTCTGATGAACTCCTAGAACTACCTGAACCAAACAGTTCAAATCATTAAAACTATGTTTTAAACTGATTTCTACAATTAAAAAAATATTCATATATATATACTATTAGATGAGTCACGTCAAGTGCTCTTAAAATCTTAACTAAATATAGCTATAGAATATTTAACCAGACATTTTAAATCACATACAGCAAGTTTTGTAGAGGTAAACACTGCCTCACATTTGCAACAGCAACTGAATATCAGACAGAGCATTTGGATTATTTTCATGACCGTGAACAACTGGTCACGTTGACCTTTTACTTCCACTAAGCAGCTGCTGCTTCTCTATAAGCACTTTTTAGCTTATGGCACACAGTTTGGGACTTCCCCAAGGAGCCAGGAAATCCCAGCTGCCACTGAGCACCTCCATCTTCAACATCTTAAATATCTGGTCCCTGTCCACCATTGAGATTTGGCCATGTTGTGAAAATAGTGGTTTGGCTTTTATTTTTAAGCTACAAGCAAGGGGAGCAGAGGGCCTTTGCCAGCCTAACTCAGCAAATGACCTGAAGCTGCTGGAAAACCTGATTTAGGAACCGACTTGCCCTCAGAAGGGAGAAGTGCCCTTCATGCATCATTTCTTCTCATCTCTCTCCTACGTAACTTGGTCTTGCCTTTCTTTTGTGTAAAGAGATGGTTTCATTCCCTGTCCCCCACTCTGAGAGTGCCTGATGCTCAGTTTAATGAGCGTGGCAGGAGAGTGGGCATGAGCACGTTGCCATGGTGCCTGCACAGACAGGGCAGCCACCTCATCCCGTCCCCTCCTTCCACAAATGCAAACAAAAGCTTTCAACCTCCCTCTCTCCACTCAGCATTGCCACTTCTCTGACTTCAAAAGGGCTTGGTCTGCTCAGGAAGTTCAATTCCCAGCCTTCAAAGTCTTGCAGCCCTGAAGAAACTCAGTATTTCCTTCTGGAGAATCCAGCCTAGAGCCTGAAACCTGTTTTACCAAGCTGGGGAAAGAGCTCCAGACCTCACCTCAACCTGCAGCACTGTTCCCCTCTGCTCCCTGTGGCTCCTACCAGCCAGAACAACCTGCCCAGCACATCTTCACCTCGCAGCTGACATGTCAAATATTGCTTGGTAACAGTGGCACAGAATGACTCAAACTATTCCATGAATGAAAATAACAGAGCATTTTATATTGCCTTGATGACTAATATTAACACAACAGTCTGCTTTGGGATTTTTCCATCCAGGCTGAGTTGGCTGTCTGCAAAGCCTTTGCTGAGTCACGGCTAGGGAAAGCAAGCTGTGGTATGGCAGCTGCTGGGATGAATGCACAAGGCTGCTGGAAAGGAAACAAAATTCCCCTTCACCTCCTTTTACTGACTGAAGGGCCAAGGGGAACCACACAGAACTGGCACAGGTCATGGTATCATGACAAAACAGTTTGGTTTCTCAACAAGCCTCAAATCTCAATAGGGCTTTAAAAAAATAAAAAAAAATCCCAAAAGTGGCAGCCTGTTGCAAAGCTGGTGCTTTGCCAGCAACTGCAGTCTCCTTGAGGGATTGCAAACTGCAAGGCTGGGAAAGGGTCAAGCAAACAGTGGGACAATCCTAAAACAATGGGGAAAGATGTGTTCCCCAAGAAAAGCAAGGTTCCAGCCAGCTTAAAAACCCAAAATAGAAGGTGTTAAGGAGTGCAGTAAACAGTAAAGTCTGAACTTCATCTGTGGTTACTCTAAAGGAAAACCACAAATAAAGAAACTAACCCAGTTAGGTCTGCCCTTTCTACCGCTGGCCTGGAATGCCTGGATGCCTGTGGTCTCCCAAACCCGACCTTTCCAGATGCAGCAATCTAATTCCCACAGTGTCATCCCACAGCTCTGACCTCTGCAGCACAAAGTACAGCAGGGAGCAATGGCTAAAAATGAATCCTTGAGTTAAATGAGCTTTGTCAAGCAGGTAGTAAGGGAAAACTTCCAGTTTGACAGAGAATAACATCACTTACATGAAGCTTCCATGAAAAATAAAACATGTTCTCTCTGCAATCAAATCATTCCACATGAAGACTTACTTTGCTTAGAAAAAGGTAATGAATTGTAGACAAGTTACAGTCAGCACAGGACAGTACAAAACACTGGTTTTACTCCCAGTGGAAGGGCAGAAAATTACAAAAATATATCTTCTTTAGTCCAAGATTGTAGTTTAGAGTATGCCTGATTCTTCCTATTTCCCTGTGGTCTCACTTACTGAAGTTGATCTGATCAGAGCTCCTTGGGACAATGAGAGTGTCATCATGAAAACTTAGTGCAATTCTTGTTTTAAAAAAAAAAATCAGTAGCAAGTCAAGAAAATTTCCTACATGAGTCAACCTCCCAACCCCTTCCTACCCAAATCCCTACACCAAACATAGCGTGGCATTTCAGCATGGCTTATATTTTTACCATCTTAAGTCCTAAGTCACCTCTGTAAGGCCCAAAAATACTTCTGGATTTTGTTTTTTTTTAAACACATGATCCGTTCAACAGTGACCAAAGTTTAACAGTGACAGAAGTGTGGAATTAGGATTTTAGAAAATAAGTCCTTGGGGCAGCTTAGTTTAATCTTCCTTGTCTTCCTCCTTCTGAAAAACGTATGTAGAACAAAAGGAGCTGTGCCTTGTCATGCTTTGGTGACACTGCAGCCCTCCTAAAGCGAGAGCAAAGAGGAACTCTGGTCATTCCAACACAGGAGCTGGGACACCAGGGAACCAAATGGTGCTGTTCTAGTCAGAAGATCCACAGCCTGCTGTACAAACAGCACCTCGAGGAGGTGAGGCTTGGTTTGGTTGTAATGCTGCAGAGATGAAAGCCTCCCCTTTCACAGTTATGGGTTCAGCAGGTCCCTCGACAGCAGAATGACGTCTTGCAGGGCACCGATGCTCCACGGAGCTGCTTTACCTGGAAAGCAGAAGAATTAGAGCAGCTGGAGATTTGCAATTAAAATTACTCACAGGCAGAGATGAAAACCCACGTGCAAAATGGAAAAAACAATCCTAATGGCCACAAAGGAAAAGGCAGCATCATTCACTGGGATTACCAGCAGTCTCCTCCAGCAGTTTGTGTGTCTGGTGACAGTGATGGGATGTTAGTGCCATGCCAGGAGGAGAGATACCAAGGGAAGACAAAAGCAGAGTTAGATGAGAGAAAGGCCAGATGCTTGAAGATCCTGTCACTGTGCAGAGCAGAGAAGTGAATGTGCACAGGGAGACAAATGAAACCACATCCTGCACCTCACAGCTTTTACACACCAGTGCACCCCTTATCCACCAACACACATGTAGCATTCTCCTTGCCATGGACACTCCTCCTGATGCCCTACTGCCTTAACTGCTTCAGGGTTCAAAAAAAATCTTAACAGGAGCTTGTTACACTCCAGGAAGGTGAGAGCACTCCCATAGGACTGCAAGAGCAGCAAAACATGGTGTGCTCTGCAACAACTGTCACAGTAGCATCAGGAAAGAACTGGCCTTCAAAACCCAGTAAAAATTGCTTTTTGACCATCTCTTTTTCTCCCCTGCTGTGGGCCTATGGGAAATCCTTAACAGCAGCACCAAAGCTTCAGCAATTTGTTGTATTTATAGTGAGCTGCTGCCTGTGTTAGTGATTTGCACCCCCTTCAGATGAGGATAAATGATACCCCTCCATTTACACACAACTTGTCACTGCTGCCTGCTGGGGAAAAAAAATAAGTTGCTATAAACCCCAGTACAATTCACCTGGCATCATCCAGAATTGCCTGCAGCTTTCACTGCAAAAAAAAAAATCCGTTAGAGATGGTCCCTTGAGAGTGAACACCTCGCAGTAACAACAGAACAATTCCATGCTCCATTCAGAGCTGCATGCAGTCAGGATCTGGAAAGGATGTAGTCCTAGAGAAGGCACCAATAGCATAACCCTTATTTTACAGAGACTCCCAAGACTCGAGTACATCAAAGGCTGAGCCCTGCAACTGTGTTGAAGATGTTTCTCTACAGTTCCATGCTATCAGTGCCTGAAAAAGGGATGAATCCAGAATCCAGCCCTTACATGTTTCCTTTAAAACATCCTGCAAGCTCTCAAAAGCCCTTTAGACCCACAATGGTTGAATAAATATTCCTGTCCTGTTCCCTTAGCCTACCACTGCTCCTTACACATAAATCTTTCTCCTTTCAAGAGCACTTTGGAAGATGCATTCCTAAACCACTTCTGCGTTCTGCTGGTGCTGCTGCTGCTGTTAGAGGATAAATGACAATCCATAGGGAAAACAAACTGAGGAATTTTACTCAGCCGACAGGAAGGACAGAGGCTTCAATCTGCCCCAAGAAAAACTTTTTATCAGTATTTATTTAGGAGCCTGACATCAGGACTAGCATTTAAATTCCAATTTCTTTCCCCAGCTCTGCGCTGGCACATGGCACATATCGCCCTGGACAGTTGTGAAATTCCCCCAGCTGGGCTCAGCAAACGAAGCAAGAGCAGAACTTGCTGCCTCCAACAGCTGCAAGTCAGCAGGGAGAGGAGTCACTGCTGATATCCCAGATTACTGAAGTGCTTTCAAAGCCTTTCATGTGCAAGGCGCCACGGAATTTATTCAGAACTTGTTTTCAGTTTCCTATTGAAGCTGACAAGAAATCCCCCAATGAGCTTCGCTAGAGTTAATAAGCTTAACAAGCTAACAATTTTATTTACCTTTTCAGAAACTGGTACTTTTTGCAGCTGTTTTAATCTCTTTTCTCTTATTACACACAAAAAAGCAGAGTGCTCTGTGATGAGGGATGGACACCAGTTTGCTGGGGATGTTTGCCTGTAACCTACTTTACTCCACTGCTCTCTACTCAAGTATCCCTGAGTGCCAAAAGCCTGATGAATCAATGGCTTAGCTCCATCAAGAGATCACAGAACCCATGCAAATTCCCCTTGCCTTCCTGAAAGAAAGTGCTAAAGGAGCAAAGAGGAGAGGGAAATCTTCAAATCAAAATCTATTTGTGAGATGAGAAAAAGCACATATGGAGGATGGGATTTAGCTTCCCACTAACTCATTTTTGAAGATGTGCAGCAAATCCCATCATAAAACTTGGAAAAACATCTGACATCTGGGAAATGATGACCAATATAGTTCATATGATCCAGAAATCAACTGGACAAGAATGCTCTTTGGCCTTCAGCACAGATTTGGTGATCAAGAAACAACACTCTTTCCATTGCTCCATATACTTTCTTTGTGTAGCTCTATAATAATTTCAGAACAATTCCTGAACTTTTTATCCAAATGTCTCTCTCAATATAAGAGCAAATACACAAAAAACCCACACATATTAAAACAGTGGTTTCCATGAAGCTTTTTAAGGAGGTGTCAATGTCCAGGTGATCTGGCACTTTTACTCTGTGACAATCTTTGTTTTATACTTTCTGCCTCTTTTCACACAGAAATTGTGCCTGCAGGATTAGAGGCCATTGACAGAGCTGCTTCCCTGCTACTGGAATGAGGTTGCAAAAAGGAGATCTGATCCAGCACACATTCAACAGAGGCAGCAGTGGACGGCTTTTGCATCCACAGAAAGGACTGTGTTTGGGTAAGATTTTGAAGTGGTCTCATTAGTCTGCCTTACTGGAGGAAGGTGGTTATTTCTTGTTGCTCCACTGCCCAAGGGAAGCCAGGGAGGCACCTACTGGGAGCCTAAAACCTTAAAGCCTCATGAAAAAAAATGGAAGAAAATAGCAACGACCTTCATCCAACAGCCCAATTTACACTGTCTGCTGTTCTTTGATGCCTCATGTAAGACTGGAAACAAATCCGCACAAGGACAAAGCATTAAAGGAAAGAAAATTAACTGCACGAGAACCAATTGGAGAGGTAAATGTCGCTTCTCCCCTGTTGCTGCTCCACACCAACTGCCTTTTAATTAGAGAGCTGTTTGCATTACATGGGGAGAGAGCACAGAATCTCAATTACTCCCCCAAATACAGATGAAAGCCAGCATGGATCTTTCAGCAATAGGAGGGCATCTCAAATAAACCAGCTCAGAGCCTCCCACACCATGAATATCAGCTTGGGGGGTAAGGGAGGACTGGGGCAGATACCCCAAGAGAAGACCTGTTAGAAGTCTGTTCCCTAACTCCCTGTGGGCAAGTCTGAGCTGCCCTTTCTGCAGCTCTGTCCCTCTCTTCCCATCTGAACACAAGCACCTAAGAAAAATGTCCTGACTAGTTTAATGGGGTTGTCAGTGGTCAAACTCAGCAACTCCAATTTGAAAAGGAGTCTCTTTACTGGAGACAGGATTTGTGAACAGTTTGAGATATACTCTCCAAGCTGCACAAAGGAACCAGAGAGCCTGACACCTTTTACAGCAAATGTATCCTCAAAGAAGCTTTCCCAAAACCACCACTGCTAAGGGGCTGTCTGTAAGATGATCTTCCCCTCCAAACTGAGTAACTCTGTTTGAGCTAAACAGAAGTATGCCTGAAAAAGCAAGGACTGCAGAAAATGTGCAATTTAATAGCTGTTGCACTGTGGCAGAAAGGAGGAATTCCCACAGCTGAAAAGAGGACTGGTTGGCCAAGAACAGCAACCCAGGATGAGCCAGTACCTTCAGTGATAGCAGCAGAGTTCCTGCTCCAGGGAAGCAACTCAGATAACATGAACACAGCTCTCAAGAGACAAATGCTCTCCAGCAAGCTCTCTTTGTTCATCCACTATTTCACTATTAGACATCTTGTCCTGAAGCACTGCCATGACTGAGATTCTTCTGTTCTCACTCTTTGGGGAAAAAACCCCTCAGATCCCATTTCCAAAAGTTCACAGAGAAAGTATGGAGTTAAAAGGAAAAGGGTGGGACATGGTGGCTGTTTAAACAGCCATGTCAACTCAGACCTCTGCACTCTGGGTTTAACAAAGCTCAATCACAACCTGCACAAGCTGAAATTATTAGAGCAAACACAGGGCAGCTACAGGGAATGGCAAAAGTCAGGTAAGGACTGATAGGAATCTTCTAAACCAAAAATTAATTGTCTACACATAAAGGCTTGACTCACACCCTTCATTGTTTCATGGCTCCCAACTATTTCCTGATTTTAACAGAGAGCCAATGCAATGATTTGGGAAACAACCAGGGGAGCATATGGGTGTGTGTGGTTCAGATGTTGGCACACGTGCTCGGAGCAGATGTGGTGTTCCCCCTTTTCCAAATTTATGAGATGGGCAGTGTCAGTAAAGTTTGTAAAATCTCCAGTTAGAAGATGTCAAGATCTGCATTTTTATAATTAGGAAAGTTTATTTCAGCCAAAGTAGGACAGATTTTAGAGCAGGCCTTATTTGGATTAGAACACAACTTGAATAGTGTACATGGCTTGATGCAAATAAAAATAAGAGATTGCAGATACTCTGATGCCATAAATCAACAAGCAGCATCTTTATGCGCTGAGTTGTTGCCATAAATCTTCAGGCCCAGAATAGGCAGCAGAAGTTTTGGGTTGTCACACCACTTCCATCTCAAAAAGACAAACATATTTAAGGAAAGTTTGTTGCTAAGGGATAACTGCTAACAGCATCAGTGAGGACCCACAGTCCTCTCCGTGTCACAGACCAGCACAGGAGAACTCCAGTACAAATCTTGTGGAGATTCATTCTGATTTCCCTCCCAGGCTCACAGCAACAGCAGTGCCTGGGAAAGCAGCCCTGGATCCACGACCCTTGATCCACAGCCCTTCATCCAGTGTGAGCACACAGGAACGACTGCCAGCAGCTACCCGAGAGGGGAAGTTCAGTCTGTCAAACCCTGTCAGCTATCTGGGACACGTGTATCCCGTTGTGCTGCTCTGCAGGGGAAAGAGGAGTGCAGACAGCCCGGGGTAGTGCCAGGGTTATTGCAGGAGCAGGGAAGGGCAGAGCCGTGTGTGCTGGGAACAGGCTGAGGAGCGCAAAGGAAAGGGATAATGCTTGGGCAAAGAGAGAGACGGTGACTGCCTCATCCCTGCCAAGTTAGCCCAGTAGAGAAATAAAGGAGCTGTCTTCACTAGCAAGAGCTCAGTGAGCAAGTCTAACCAGATGGATGGCAGCAGTACCTGTATTTCACATCAAAAACTGTTGAGTCTTCGTCCTCGTCGTCTTCTTCATTCAGAGGAGCCATTTCTACCCGCTCGGCTGGGGTGGTGATTATGTCGTACTTCCTGGTCTTCTTAATCCTCTTGCCAGACCTGAAATACAGAGGTGGGAAAGATTGCCTTTATGGAGTATTCCTTGGAGAGGCTGAAGCTGCTCCCACCAGCTCTGACTCTGTTGGATTCTGACCCCCCTAAGAGGAACACTGCAGAACCAGCCTCTGTCCCTTCCTGCTGCCTTTCCAAGGCCACTGTTTGTGCCTGTGTGTGGAGCAGTTTCTCATCAGCTGCAATCCAGAACAACGTCAGTCTTTCCACTGCTGACAAACCAGAGATGCTCTGGCACCCAGGGCAGGCACACGAACGCCGCAGCTACCACGTGCTCCTGCTGCCACACTCAATAAGTGAGACATGGGCTTAATCAGCTGAAGCAGCCAGTGGTTTAGTGAACATGTTCAGATGAGAAAGCACAGGTTAAGCCCTGCTGAGCCATGGGAATGTTCTAGGCAGGATTAGGAGCAAGGAGGTGATGCTGTCTGGGTACAAACAGCCTGCTTGCTTTCCTTGCAGTCAGGCCAAGCTCAGGACTCCCACAGCAACAACCTTGAGTCTCATCTGAAGCAGTTTTAGGCTCCATCTGTGCAAGTGCTATGAAAAATAATCAACCATCGTTCAAAGCTAACTGTACCTTCCACCATTCCTCCCACAGATGCCAGCCTTACTTTCCTTTGGAAATGGAGATGCTCACACACCTGCACATCCCATGGTTTTGAGAGATCTGTTTTCTAACACTTACTTTCAATTAAATTAATAAACACTTGGTGTGTGGTCTTTCAACTTATTCTCTGCCTCTAGCTTGAATTCCATTGTTTTTTTTTATTTCACCTATTGTTTTCATGCATACTAGGAAGGTCAAACGGCTCATGCATGAATGCATTTTTGTGATTATACATTCAAGAACATGTTGATGTGTACTCGGCCAGCCTTCGGGAAGAAAAGTGGATTGTTTTGGTTAACAAAATACAGAACTTTCCCCTACACCTTTTAGCAAACAAAACTGCTACCTGCCAAGCATGACAAGGGAGTTGGTGCAGGCAGCAGCAAGCGGCCCAGCAGATTTTTGGTAATCACAGCTAGTGTTCTGAGCAGTCAGCATGCCTCAAGTGCTCTTTCACTCTCAAGAAGCCTTCCCCTGGCATGTCATGCGAGGTATGCCAGATTCAGAAGCACAGCTTTTGCCTCAAGAAGTCTTTAAACAGCAACAGGAACTGGGGTGTGAGCACTGCAGTGACACTGGGACTCCAGCCCTGAGTGTGCATCTCCACCACAGTGGTACCTTCCAAGCTTAAAGAAATTTAAATCAGTGACCAGCTCTGACATGGAAATCTCAGTACCTCTGCCAAGCACTGCTTTTGGGCAGCAGTCCAAGGCTGAACAAACAGGTCCCAGCCCTTGGGATGAAGCAGTTTGCATTTCCTCCCTGTTCTGAAGGCTGAGGTTGCTTCAGGAGTGAGGAAGAAGTCACCTCCTGGTCTAATCTTTAGAGCTATCTGTGCTGCTGTGTCACGCAGAGCACGGGGTGGTTTGTTCTTTTACTGCTGTTGTTGAAGCAAGCAATTTTATAGCCAGTACAGTAGGACTCTTAACCCAAACACTTGAAAATCATTTTGAAACCACTTCTCTGTTACTCTGCTTCCCTGCTCAAAATTGGCAGCAAAGTGATGAAGGGAGGTCTCCTCTTGCAACTAAAGCATTGTTTTTACAAGAAATATTTACTCATCCTGGGAAGCTTAAATACAGACCAAGACTAACCTGTCAGAACTAAGCAAGTCCAGCCTTACCACTCTGCACTCACATCCAGGCTACAGGGGATTTCCATGGGTTTCATTTAAGATCCTACCCAAGTATCAGGCCCACTTTACTGAGACCCCCTCCTCCTTCATTCCCTCCATTAGAAAATGTAACTTATTCCACAGAGTTCATCTTAAAACTGTTAATGGAGTGGTTGAAGAAATTACTGCAGAACAGGTATTTTTAGAAATGAGAAACTAGAATCCTTTTGCCTCCAGCCATTAATTAGTCTATTTGGGCTACACTTTCAAGAGAACCTGCAGCAGAACTCACTGTACAGTGACCTATTAATCCCCACAACCTCACTTAATGATGGTGCTCATCTAAGATAGGGAGGAAGCTCATTTTGCTGCTGGTTTTTGGCTAAGCTGCTACAACCAGTTGTTCGCCATTGATAAGGCAAAAAGGTCCTTCCCTGCCACCCCTTTCTCAATCCATTCCACCCCAGATTATCTAGCTAATTTGTCATTAATCTGCTTTCCAGCAGTCCGTTTTCTCATTTGCTCATTTGCACAACTTCCCCAGGCTTCATAAATACCAGAAGAATTACCAAAGCTAACTTTGCAGGAAAGCCTTGGAAGTCTCCCTACATGCACACTGAATAAAGCTGCATGTCAGGAAATTGTTTCACGTTAAAACTCCTGAACCTCAGTGGGATCCCTGTAACCATCAGCAATGACAGCACAAAAAGGAAAAGCACTTTATTCAGCAGGTGAGACCAGGCAGCAGAATCAGCGGAGCAGCACGGGGCAGGAACTACAGAATACAAATGTTCCGTGAACTTTGGAGACCTCCTGGACAGGATCAGGACACATTAGACCTCATGGGCAAACAGAGTCTCTCCTTTCCAGCCACATTCATTTTGTGGGGTTTTTTAAAAGCAAACAAGAAGCATGCTGGAAGCTGTGGTCATTTTGGCCCTTGCACAATGACAGTGCACCCCCCCAAGTGGTTTAGCCAGGGTAGAAGTGGTTCTGGGTAGTTTAGCACAGAAAACCATCGTCCACTTTAAAAAATCCTGTTGCTTCTGCTGATTCAGCCAGCCCCTGTAATTAGGAAGGAATGCTACAGGTCTTGCCCAGAATTATGAGGAAAGAAAACCCAGGTTAAATGGGGGCAGGGACATTAACCTTGTCCTACAGACCCAATGGTGAGGCACCACACACCACACCAGGGTCTGCCTGGTCCACCCGAAATCAGATGCACATCCCTCTCCAGACCACAGGGAAGGACAATACACAGAGAGCAGAACGCTGACTTTGTGTCTGTACTTTGACCGGGGGCTATTTTGATCAAGCACCAGTCATATGCAGCACTTCATCCTCCTTTCTGAGGCATCATGTGGTGGGGTAAGTGCTCGAATCAACTCACTAGTTCATTGTATTATTTACGCCTCTAATCTATTTTAGTCCACAACCCTGACATTCACAGATTATTCTTTTCCTGACCCAGAGAGAGAGGTCTCCGCATTTCTTACCTCCTGCTAAGAGATGAAGAGCAAGGGGACCATCCCCTGGAAAGAAAAAAAAACAACAAACCCTCACTCAAAAAAACCCTTATCCCTTCTAAGTAGAGTGCTTACTGGAAATGTGATTAAGCCAGTCCCTCCTAGAACTGCAGCGATGTTATATCCGGAATGGAATTAGGACCGGTTTATTTCCTGTTAATGGACTCCCTAGCAGTTAAAAATTTAAAAAAAAAAATTATGGAACTATAAACCTCAGGAAACTCCAGGCTTCCCACCAGCTGATGACTTAGATCAGCAACATTTATGTTGATCTCTCTGGGTATCTCTGCTCTCTGGATGGTGCTGTATACAACAAAGTTGAAGCACTAAGCCAAACCCTTGTGTTTTCTGGAGATGGGGACGTAGTGACAGGACAAGGAGGAGCAGTTTCCAACTAAAAGACAGCAGGTTTAAATTAGATATCAGGAAGAAATTCTTTACTGTGAGGGTGGTGGTGAGGCCCTGGCACAGGCTGCCAAGAAAATCTTTGGCTGCCCCATTTCTGGAAGTGTTCAAGTCCAGGTTGGGTGGGGCTTGGAGCAACCTGGTCTAGTGGAAAGTGTCCCTGCCTACACAGAGGGGTTGAAATGATCATTGGGGTCCCTTCCAGCCCTAACTGTGATTCTATGATTCCATGATCAATGCTGCTGCCTGCCCAGGGCTTTCAATATAGGTCACAGATATACGTTTTGGGGTTGGATGTTTGGTTGATTTTTTTTTAATTCTCTATTTAACATAATTTAATCTAAGTTTTTCTTTCCTGTTGCTGGCAGAAGCCTTGTCTTTGCTGGAGTACCGTAACTGGTTATAATGCAATTAATTTTAAATCAGTAAAACTCTCTGGGGTTAAGCCTTGGATGGCCTGGAGCAACTGTCCAGCTCATAGAACAACGAGTCTTTTCTCTTATGATCATATGCTTGAAACTCTCTCCTCAATCTCATTTATACCACTTTTGCTATTACTGGAAAACTAAGCTTAAAGTGGTACTTGAGGAAGAAATCAAAAGTGAACAAGAAGGAAAATAATAAAGCAATGAGATGCAAAATAAGCAAATAGCTTTTCTCTAAAAATCTGGATGTACAACAGCTTTTCCATCCTGCATTCTGTTTGTTCCAGGGCAGGTCAAGAAATGATGTGAACACTTATAGAGCAGAGTTTACTGCAACTAAAGCTTTGGGTTGCTCTCAGCTGGCCCACTGGAGCAAAAGTAACTGATCAGGTTTCCCTAGAAGGCACACGGTCTACCAGCACAGTTGGGCACATCTGAAAAATTATGTTTCCTGTGAGCTGATCCCAAGAATTGCATTGCAATGGAATGAACCGAGCTGCAACGGGGGAGAGAAACGGGGCAGAACACAGAGGTAAAAAGGCAAAATCCAAAATACTGATCAAAGAGTGAGTTTAGCCACACACAATCTGTTGCAAGACACTGTGTTTCTTGGTAATGCAAACTACCCAACTATTTGAGAATAACACGGAATTTGGTTTGCTGTGGAAACGGTTTTGGGTTGGGAGTACGCAGAGCCCACTGGTGTAGGAAAGAAAGCAAACCCAGGACTGAGCTTGCAAAATAGAATAAATAAATAAATACTACAGCAAAATAGACCTTGCCACATGCAGACAAATAGCCAAGTCTTGGCTGACCTTCATAAACCCCCGCAGCCATAGAGGGAAAGGGAATTCAGACCACTTTGGTGTGACACCACATTCTGCACCACACGACCATCAGTTGAATTCAGAGCATAACATTTCCAAAAAGGAATTAAGAGGAATCTCTGAGTGTTGCCTTAAGAACTGAGCTGAAAGCTAGAGAAATATATCTATTCCTACTCAAAAAAGGAAAATAATATCAACAGAAAAACATGTAAAAATGAGACGTATATAAAAATAAAATGTATAAAATATTAATCTGACACCTGTGACGAGTATCTGGACAATCACTGGTTTATTTCATCTCTACAATCCATATAGAAGGATAATTTACTTCCAGCAACACAGAACAATTTCACAGTGAAAGTTTAATCAAGGATTGGATTTCAGCAAAATCTCTTTAATAGGAATCCATGACTCTTCAGAAAAATAATCACAATGTTTTTGACTAAGTGTGAACAAAGCTTGTATTCTGATGGAGAAAAGCTTTACATTTATTGAGGGTAAATCCCTTATCTCTTCTGCAACAGAATCTCCACTGATCTGTGTTGTCAGCTACAAGTGTGACGCTGTACAAACATACCTGTTGGTATTCTTGTCTCGTTTGCAGCTGGGATAACTGTTTACAAATAAGTGCTCTGTCAGATAAAGAAACATACTCAGAAGCCAACAGCTTAATTTTCCCATTCTCCAGCAGGTTCTACCAAAGATATACAAGACATCTCAGAGGGTGTTTATTTTAACGCATCCTTAATGCTGCATTAACTCTGATCAGCTGTATAATGACGACTTTGACATGGAAGAATAAATCCATCTTTCCCAAGGTGACTTTAACTTGGACCTGTTTTTGCTGATAATGGTATAGGGAAGGCCTTTAAAGGTTATCAGTTTGACTTCTTTGGCTACCAATATTCAGCCAGGTCTCCTTGACACAAGGTATCATACTTTAATGCTATTCTATGCTTTATGCTCAGAAGAAACTGGCAAAGAAAATAAACTCTCCAAGATCACACAGAGCTAGGAGTAGAAACTTAGTGCAGAATGAAAAGCCTTAGTTATAGACGTCCTAATTCTAGCTCATATAACCTCTACCAGTTCTTCTGTTTGTCTGTGACAACTCTGTACAGCTGCAAAGCAGACATATTGATTAAAAAAAAAACCCAAAACTCTTCAACACTTTATTGGGCTCTCCCAAACCGTATCACTTTATGAGCACATTTATTTGCATTGCCTTTGCCAGCTGCTGCACACACTTAAGTAGAATACAGTTAAATGTCAATTTCTTCAGAAAGCGTCAGGCCTGATCATTTCGGTTTATAGACCACACTTTGGAATACTACCATCGTGAACGCTGCCCTTCCCACATGGAATTAGTTTAAAGTAGGAGAAGCAGAGCATTCAGCCATGCACAAAGGAGCTACCCGAACACAGAACAAGGAAGAATTTGCCAACTCCACTTGTTCAGCCGCTTCTGTCACCTGAGCCACGGCTTCGCCTCCTCCCGCCGCCGAGCGCCAGCTGTTCCCGTCTCTTTCCGGCTGTCCCTGCCCAGCATTCGGACACCGAGCTGTGACACTTCGCCATCTGGGCCGGATCTCCGGCTGGGCTTGGAGCATCTCCATGTCCAGGCAGCCCACGGCTCCCTGGGCACCCATCCCAGCGCCCCCCGCCGCCACCAACCCCACCTATTCCAGGTGTTCCAAGGGAGTCTCACGCGTTCCACACTCCAGCGCCCACCGTGGCCCCACGCAGCGAGTGTACCCAGGCTGGAAAATCCCACTTGGAGCTCAGCTCCTGCCCCGAGTTCCTGCGAGAAAGGAGGAAGGCGCGGGCTTGCCAGGCCGGCAGCCCCGCACGGCTCCCCAGGGGCCGCTGGGCCAGCCACACACGCCGCGCTTGAGGCCGGGCTTCCAGCACATCATTAGCAGGTTATATAATATATCATTATATGAAAGATACGGCTTATATATATAAATAATAAACCAGGAGATGCTTTCCCCCGTTCCGGCCCTTCGGCCGGAGCCCCCGATGGCGGGTGTCCCCCGTGCCCCACCGGGTCCGGGCTGACGCGGGCGGTCCCCACCTGAAGACGCGGAGCAGGAGGCAGCCGATGAGCGCGGCCGTGAGCGCGCAGGCCCCGATGACGGCGGCTTTGAGCGCGGAGAGGTCGCGGAGCATCGCGGGCACGGGGCTGAGCCGGGCCCCGCTGTGGTTGCCGGGGCCCGGCGCGGCGGGCGGGCGGCTGCCGTTGCCCGCCGGCGGCTCCAGGCTGCCGCGGGCGGCGGGCGCGGCGGGCAGCAGCAGCGGCAGCAGCAGCGAGGCCGCGAGCAGCGGCAGCGGGGCGGCGGCGGGGCGCATCCTGCCCGCTGCGGTGCCCCGGCTCCAGCCGCGCCGCGCCGAGCCCCGGAAGGCAGCGCCGGCCGGCCCGGCCCGGCCCCCGCCCCCCGAGAGAGAGGCACCGCCTCCCGCCGCCGGGGCCCCGCGGCCGGGCACGGCCGGGACCGGGGCAGGGGCCGGGGCCTCCTCGCCCGGAGCTGCCCGCGGCCTCCCCAGTGCCTCGGGACCCGCTGCTGCCCGGGCCGGCTCCCTCGCTCAGCACGAACAACTCTTGTTAGAGGATCCAAGGGGGCTGCGAAGGGTCTGGAAGGGCCATAGGAGGAACGGCTGAGGCACTCGGTTTTTCAGCCTGGAGGAGAGTGAGGCAGAGCTCACCGCGGCTGCACCTTCCTGGGGAGGGGCAGCTCCGATCTCTGCTCTGTGTCACCCGAGGGAGCCGCTGGAGCTGGGTCAGGGGAGGCTTAGTATGGAAATTGGGAAAAGGTTCTTCACCCAGAGGGTGGTGAGGCTGCCCAGAGAAGCGGTCACAGCACCGAGCCTGACAGAGCTCAGGATGTATTTGGACAGCAGTCTCAGGCACAGGTGGGACGGATGGAGTCTCCTGTGCAGAGCCAGGAGTTGGACTTCCATGATCATAGTGCGTCCCTTCCACAAAATTCTCTGTTTCTGTAACTCTGTGGCCACTTTTAATTACAACACCCAACATCGGCCCAGCTGCTAAACAATCACAGAGTTCACACTGCCATCAAAACAGGGCACAGAAATCCCGAGCTGCTGGGTCAGAGTGGCCCACCTCCTACATCAACAATTTCTACATCAATTTTATGTCTTTTTGCCTTTACACTTATCACCAGGGCTCTGGTTCCAGGGTATTATATTTACAGGTCTTTCACATCTTTAAAGAAGTAAGATGCGAGAAAATCACAGCCATGGTTCTGCAGACCATCCTGGGGCACTGAGCATTTGAGTGGTTCCACCAGCCAAGCCAGACAGGGAGCATAAATCATAGAATTATAGGAATCATAGAACACCCTGGGCTGGAAGGGAGTCACAGGGATCATCTGACTCCTGGCCCTGCAGAGGACAGCCCCCAAAATCCCACCCTGTGTCTGAGAGCATTGTCCAAATGCTGCTTGAACTCTGTCAAGCTCGGTGCTGTGACCACTGCCCTGTTGCAGTGACCAACTACCCTTCTCTAGATCCTCCACCATCTTCATAGCCCTCCTTTGAACACTCTCAAATAGCTTTGTATCCTTCTTAAATTGTAGCACCCAAAACTGCACACAGTGTTGGAGGTGAGGAATAAATGAGGGAGCAAAGTGCCTGTGCCACGATACTGCCAAACACTATTTATTTTGCTTTCAGTGTTCAGTAGTAGCAAGAGTTTCATTGATGCTAAATAATTGTATGTGGGGAGAGGGTCACATTGGCACAGAAATGATGTGAAACAAAGGGGAAAGATGAAAGGGCTGATTTCTGTCCTATTAAACTCCGTACTTCACGGCTGGCATGGCAGGGTGTGATCTATATTATATGTGTGACTAAGCTGTGCAGGAGATGACAGAGGTGTATTCCAGCAGGCAGTGTCCCTCTGGAGAGGTGGCAGTGAAATAATGCCTGGTTCATTGGCCTCCCTGGTCAATTGGATTGCAAATGCCATCCACTCAGTAATAAAAGCATTCTGTGTGTTTTGCAGGAAGTTCTTTGGGATGAGGAAATTTTGACATGGACACTGTGCAGAAGGCCCCCTAAACCATCTGAATTGGGCATTGTTCTGGGTTTATTTCATTGCTGACTTTTGTGCAGTTTCCCAGTTTCCAACAGGAGGCCTTGGTTTATTTCTGTTCAGAAAAAAAATAAATAAATCAGTAAAAATTCCACCCAGGCTGGAGGTCAGATTGGTGGTGCGGGCTATTTCCCAAACATTGGTGTGAGCTCTGCTCATATGAGTTATCATTTGTAAACACTGACCCTGTTGCTGGCCCTGCCTGCTCTGAGATGTTTGCCAGCTGCTGCCCAGCCTCTGGCAGATCCCTCTGGCACAGCTGTGCTTCCCCATAGCATGAGAGAAGACTTGTAAAGGACTTCCAAAACAAGAATCACCTCCTGCAGTTTGAGTGAATATATCAGAGGAGAAGAGCCATTAACACAACAGTTTTGGAGAGCATAATTTTTTTCAAGTGGCTTCAGGATTTCTTGTTTTGGTTTGGCTTTTTTGTAGGTTTGTTTTTGTTTTCTCCTCAGATGCTTTACTGATATTTCACATGTCATTTGCCTAATTTGGGAATCATTCCTAGGTCCTGGTCTGGAATGTGGGATTTCGCAACTCTGTTCTTCAATGACATCATGTGGTTTGTTCTGAACACAGCAGTAATAAATGAGAGCAAGAGGAGTTTACCAGCCCTTCTATAAAAAACATTTTATCTGAACAGTCATCTTTTGGGGATCTGAACTAATTTGTGGGGTTTAGATGTTACCTAGTAAGTCATGTTTTCCATGTATGTAGGACAAAGATTCCCATTTGGATAACAAGGAAGCAACATCTTGGTTTCATCTCCCCCTTAGCAGTGGCGTCTGTGAAAGCCAGCGCTCCCGAGAGCTTTGGTAGAAGAACACAACTTTGAGAAATCGAGAGGAAATTCAGACAGTGAAAAATGCAGAAAGTATTTGGTTTCCCCTCCAATGAAGCTTGTGTTTCATTCCTGACACAAACACACTCCTGTAGGAGAAGGCTCTGCGGGTTGCAGGGGTGGGAGTTGGTGTAGCTTTTCTCCCTGCTGAGTTTTCTTCCCATTTACACCTGTTCGGTGTCATTACAAGTTGGAGATCTCAGTAGCAATTGCTCTTTCTGTAGAAGAGTCTGTGCTGGCTAAATAGAAGGAGCGAGTGTGTTTCTGTATGCAATTGCTTCTGAGAATGGCAGATTTCTGTATTTATGGATGCCTGATACAGGAGCAACCTTGTTTGTGGGGAAGGCTCTTCATGCCCTGCTTAGCAATGCATATGAAGCTCAGGCTGCCCCTTCTTTTGTGCTCTCAGATGGCCTCCAGGCAGCACCCAGATATATTTTTAGCTCTCAGAATAGGGGAAAATTTGCAAGAAATTGTATAGTGAAGAAATAAGCAAAGGAGTTGAAGCTGGCTCAGTCGTCAGATTTAGGCAGGCTGGATTTGCAGCAATAAATAAGTGTTTCTGTGAGAGAAATGAAATGTGTACAAAATGAGGCAAACTACATTCCCAAGGATTTGCTGCAGAAGTAATACACCTTCTGGAAAAGACCAGGGTCCAGTAAGGAAGGAAATAAAGTGGAGCTGGTGAGATATCTGTGCTCCATGAGCCCACCTCTGACATCTCAAAACCAAAAAGCCAGGCTACTAGCAGAGAGATAAATTCAAGGAGCAATCATCTCTCCATCAGAGGGTGTTTGAGCTTGGATGTCAGACAAGAGAGCACAGGGTAATTGCAAGATTTAATCATTCTTCCAGTGACTATTGCTAGATAACCTCAACCAGCAGTGCAGTAAAACTGCAATGCCTCATCTATCATGAGTGGTCCAAGGGCTGCAAAGATGTCCTATTGCTAATTAAAGACCAGTGGTGTAGAGCAAGCAGGAGCTTCAGATATACTTGGACAAGTCTTTGCACATTCCTAGTTAGCACATTACATTAGCCTGTTATTTCTATAACGCTCTAAAACATTTATGGCTTTTTGCAGACATTAAAAGCCAGTGTTACTGCTGCAAAAAGGCTTGTAATTTAAGTCTATGATAAGCAGCAGATTCCTTTTAAATGAGGTTGGTGCTGTCATTAAGCTGGGGTGCAGAGATTATCTCTTCAGCAGGTTCTACAATACTGCTAATACACACAACATTGCAGTGCAGCAGTTAATCTAAAGAAAACAGGGAAAGGAAGGACAGCAGCAAACCACAAATCTTTGTTTAGTTTGGATAACAATAATCAAAGAACACAAAAGCCGATTATGACTTTGCCTCCTACTGCTTCACTGCCTATCCATGCAGTCTGTCCTGGCTGGCCTGCTGAACTGCAACCTGAAGGAAACTGACAAATAATTCAATCCTTTTTTTTTTTTTTTTTTATTAAGATTATTTGCAAATTGTGTCCTTAGATTGGTTTTCTTCATTTCAGCTGCATGAAATAAACTCGTCAGGGTGCTAGTGGCTAATCTTGCAGGCTCAGACGGTTTTAGAGGTTCATTGATGATGTTAAAGTGATTGCCAAGTAGCAGGACTCCATCCAGAATTGCAAGTGACCGGGATATGGAATAAACAGAATTGGATTTAACCTCTACACTATCTCCCAGTGCAGCTGAACCATCGTCAGACATGGCACTTATTTTGTCACTGCAGGAAAATAAGTCAGACTGGCTCAAAGGGGAAATATCTGTGCTGTGATAGTGCTTCTCATCCATCAGTACCTACTTACCCATGTCTTAGAAGTCCTGCATGGGCAGAAGAAGCAGGGAATCCACCTGAGCCCTTGTAGGATGCTGCTCTAACACATCATGGTCACTGCTGCTGTGAGAGCAGCTCAGGATGTCTGTGCAGCCCTCACCAGCAGACATCCCCCTGCAGTGTGCAGCTGATCTCCAGAGCAGCTGAAGGGCACAGAGGTGCCTGTCACTCACATCTCCATCCCATGTGGGATCCATCCCTCTGCAGAAGTGATGCACTCTCCCTGTCCCACACCGTGTCTGTGATTTGGAGCTGCTGCTCCTGCGTGCTCTTCTGTAAATCATGAACCACCCCAAAGGGCTACAGAAGAGGGAGTTGCTGGGAGTCACACACCTGGCCAAACATCTGTTTTCAGGTCCCAGGAATCCCAGCACCCAGCAGAGCAGGGAGCAGGGATGAGGCACACTGCCTCCTGGCTCTCCAACATCCCCCTTTCAGCAGCAGCAGACTGTAATCCTGGTTTAACTGAGCACTGCCTGTAATTGTCATCCCAGCACCCACCTTCTCCCTGGAATGACAGTGATCTTGAGCTGCCTGGAATAATTCCCTGTGTGAAGCAGCTCCCCTGGAAGCTGTGAGATTAAATCCTTGTGGCATCTTGTTACAGGGATCAGCTCATAGGGGATTATGGATGCACAAGTGGCACCCACTCCCTGGGGAAAGTAGGGAAACATCTGTTAACATCTGCAGCCAGGCTTCCAAATCCCTGGTGTGAACAACACCTATGACTTCTCGTGGTAAAATGGATATCAAGAGGAAGGTGTGCTGACCAAAAGGTGTGCTGACAGCAGGAAATCCGTGAGCTCTCACTCTGGTTTATTGCTTGCTAAAAGGGCTGAACCCTGTGGTTTGTTAGTGGAGTTTTTGTTTGTGGTTTTTTTTGTTGCAATTCCCAGAGAAGGATTTTACTGGTTTTACTTTAGCATCATGAAGCCTTATCTTTGGGTGGCTAGAGGGTCTCTATGGAGGAATGAAGAAATAGTAGGATTACGACCTTACTAGGTCCAAAAATAAAAGATAAGCAATCAGGAAAGGAAGGATTATTTCTTAAATTGCCAAAAATTCACTGTTGCTTGTTATCATCTATTTAATTCAAATATCAGAAAGACACCTGGGCTGGAATCAAGCTGCTCAGAAGATTCAGGTATCTCATCACTGTGAGGAAACCTCACTCCTACCTTCCACTCCCTTTAAAAGGCAAAGCAGAAAGGGAAAATGTCTTGATAGTTCCTCAGCAGCAAACCCGGTTTTTTTCAACTAAATTTTGACACAAGAAGAGTGGGTGTAAAATATGTTTGTTTCCCTTCAAACCAACTAAATAAATGTTGCTTCCTACCACACAAATTGTCACTTAAGCCAGCCTATGTGAGCTGCAATTTCTACCCATCTCTTGTTTTTGCTTCCTGAAACACCATTTAAAATATTTTTAGCATCACCCCAAATACAGCTGATGATTTTTGGAAGCAGCACTTCAAATGAGGTTGGCTGTGAAGAATTTGCCTGGCACTAAACATCTGCTGTCAGTGCTGTTATCAGTGGAGTGCCACAAACCCTTCCTCACCTGTGGGATGCTAATAGGTTTACTGCAGTTCAGATGAAAGATGTCTAGTCCATAAACCTATCCTGTTTCTCCTAATTTTCTTTCCCCAACCCAAACACCTGTGAAAGAATGTGATGTTTATGGAGTCTGATAGCACTATTTGGAGCCAAACATAACATACAATCCTCCCTAAGGATGCACTGGGGTTCTAGCTATGTAGATTTGCTAATTTAGTCCCTACTCCAACTCCTGTCCCTGCCAAATCTGCCATGCCTCTAAATCCTGAGCACCAAAAACCCTATGAGCCCTTCTCCTGAGCCAGATGCACTTACTGTCTTCCAGTGTACCATAAACTTAATTTCAAATCAAACTCCTTAAAACTTCAGTCCTAAATTCAAATCCTCACTGGTAGAGTGAACCTTGCTAGAGCATGAAGCCTCATCCAGTGCAGGGAACAGCATACCCATTCTCTAGGAGAAGGGCTGATAGAAAAATCAACTCATTTGAATTCAGCTCAGAAAAATTTTCCACTTTATGTCATGCTTCCTGCCAGCAGAATGCAAAGCCTTTTTAATCAGACTAAACATTCTCCAAATCCCTGGGCAATGAGTAATAATGTCTACTTCTATAGTGTACTTCAAAGCCTCTCTTCAAAGCCATCACTACCTGCACAACGCCAAGATGACCTTTATTTCACAGAGAGATAAAGCCACACTGGGCAGCAGTGCCAGCCAGGGAAGGATGGAGTGATGGCACAGGATCCTCTGCACATGGATTCCTATCAGCTGCACTCAGAGGCAAGGTGGGACAGGCTTGCAGGTCACAGAACAGTGAAATCATGCAGAGGGCTTCAGCTAATGCCAGGCAGGGTGCTGGGAACCTGCAGACAAACATCATTCCTCTGCTCGCACCTACTCCAAATCCTTTAGCACGGGGTGCTCTGGAGCCATCTAAAGTAATCTGGCATTGGATTCTCTTGTGTCAGTTCCCTGGCTGCACTGCTCCATCCTACCTCTCCTCCAGAAAGTCCTTCCCTGGCTGCTGGCATAGTGTCCTGAAGGGAAGGAAGCCACAGCACGGCAGGGACACTTGCAGAGAAGAGCTGCTCTAACTGGCTAAATTAGCCCAGTTTCCCCAGGGCTTACAGATCAATGATTCATTTGCAGTTGAGAGTGTCCCTAGGAGTCCTCTCCCTGTCCTAGCCCCTTCTCTTCCAACCAAGAGGTGCTGGGAGATGATTTAAGGGAGACTGCCTGCACACTGCAGCAGGTTCCAAGGCCTAAACCTTGTTCGGAATCTCTAGAATCCCTCCTTAAATCCAGCTCCAAACACCTAAACCAAAGGAAACACAGTAGACTTTTTCACTTCTCAATTTTCATCTGCCAGCAGAGGAGTCAATTGTTGATTTCAGGGAAATAAGAGAGAGTTAGTTACGCTTCCCTGAATAATCCACTCTTGTCAACAGAGGTGGCTAATAGAGGCTCTGCCTGGGCATTTGGATGGAAATTAATGCATGGAGGAGGCAAAGCCGTGTGCAGTCTGCTGACATGACACCAGCTCGGTGAACGGAAATGATACATCGAGTTTTATTAGAGAAGATTCTTGGTAGATATGTTTATTAAAAGACCTGTCTGCCAGAAATGCTAAAGGACTCTCCGTTGTTTTCCTTCTGGCTCGCTGTTATCACATCTTTAGGGCTTCACATGGAACATCTCCCCACACACTGCACTTTTTAGGCTTTTTACCCCATGGCATGATCCTAATGAGCATCACCTTTAAAGCCCATAGGCATCTGCAGAGATGAAACTTTCAATCTGCCCAGGTCTCAGATTCACTGCACTGGGGTATTTTTGCCCCAGTCTATCCAGATTCCTTTGCATTATCTTTCAGCTTACCCTGGTGTTTGTGATCCCTTTCAACTTCATGTCACTGTGTGAATGCCTGTGATCCTTTTGTTTAATCCTTCCTTAGAGTCATCAATAAAAATGTCCGTAAAGACCAAAGACCTGATCTCTGTGATGTTCTAATAAACATAATTCTGCATCAGAATCACTCCCTGTTTAGTATTCTTTTTGCAGCCACTCAGCTGTGATTTGGTCCATGGATTATTGTACTCAGATCATCCAAAGAGCTAAATTTTGTGATATGCTATCAAGTGCTGTACCAAATCCAAAAAGGCTCACTGATTTTTAAGATCAGAAGGAAATATGAGAACATCAAATCTGTTCCTTTCAATCCTTGAGTGAGCTTGCTAAGGTACCAGTAAAGCATCTCTTCCAGAATGTCCAGAGTTGAAGATTCCATGAAATGAAAAATCAAACACTTTGCTTCATTAATCACACATACTGCTTTTTTTTTTTGTTTTAAAATACTTATTGTTAAATTTAATCAGGCTTTGCTTCCTAGACATTGGGTTTGTGGGTTTTTTTTCTCAGATTAAAGATTGCCTGGTATCCTGTTGTTTCTCACTGTGCTTATTGATGTTTCACGCAGTGATCTTTGGGGTGTTTTTCTTTTTTTTTCTCACTAACACTGCTCTTGATTCTAAAAACTCTTCTTTTCACATGTGCCTGTGTGGAGAATTCAGTCTCTGTGATGAGGAGGCCCTGCTTTCATGGGGCAATTTGCAGACTTTGAACTAGAGCTTCTAATTCTCCCCATAAACCAATACCTGTCAGCTCTGGCGAGGCTCCCTGTCCTACTCATCTTGCTATTGTCTGTGGGTTCCCTGATGTACTTTAATTTTCATGTCTCCATGCATAACTCATTTTCAATCATTTCAAAGCTTAGTTAAGTTTCAAGACTATCTTTAAACAATGGTCCAGATTCTCAACTCGTTCAAATGTGGGCAATGCAGAGCAACTGCTTTGAAGTCAGCTTTGGAAAACAGGTATAAATGTCAGGGGAGACAGCCACAATCTCTTTTGATATCTCTAGAGCAGGTCATGCAGAAATGGAATCCCAAACAATATCTGTGACCAGCTGTTCTGTTCGTCCTGTGCCTCCAGTCATTCTCCACATACATCAGATCTCATCTCCCAGCTGACAAGAAACCAACTAATCCAAAAAATGGAATTACCTAATTTTCTTCCCCATTATCTGAGGCTCATAATAGAAATGTGAAATGACCTGTTCTCTTTCAGCAGCAAAAGCAAAGATGCCAGTTGACTCTCAGCTCTCAATTCTCACTACATCATATTTCCATTTGCAAAGGTCAAGGTCAAGCCTGGTGGGGATTTTTGTTCAGGAAAAGCTCCCTACAGATTAAATGGGATTCTTTCAGATGTAAAGAGGGAAGGGGAGAAAAAGAAAGAAAGAGCTGCTGGATTTATTTAACGGAAAAATCCTACTTCTCAGGTGGGGGCAGCTCTGCTGACTTAACATTGGTTGAAGACTGGGAGAATCCTGTGCCTGTGCCACACTCTCATCCCATAAATTGTGGCCAGAATGGCCTAGGCTTCCCTCTGTCCCTTCATTTCAGCCCGCTAGGGCTGTGCCATGCCTTTCTCCATGGGAAGAGCAGTGACTCACCCACCATGATGTGGATTCAGGGATTCCCCAGAGCCATCAGTGAAGGAGAGACGGGCAGCTCCATCCTCACACTCCTGTGATGGATAGTCATCCCACAGGCAGGGAATCAAGGGGAGGGAGAGATATTTAAACATTTCCTTTACTTGCTCAGCCTCTGAGCACAAATATAAGGGTGTCTAGGTCTGGGCTTCATCTTGTGAGCTGTAAATAAGGACCTGTAAGCCATCTTAAGCTTGCAAATCTCCCTGTCAGCCTGAGAAATCAGCTGACATCGTCAGCCAGAGCCAGCAAGAACACACTTCATAACACTCATTCCTCAGGGCTGAGAGCAAAACCAACACTGCCTGTGGAGCTGGGACATCACAGAGCACATGGAATGGGGAGACCACGGGGCCATGCAGGGCCACTGTCACCACCAAGGGCAGCAGCAGAGCTGGGCTGCTTCCCCTCCAGGGCTGGAGCACTGGATGAACGTGGCTGGATGCCGTACAGAGCCAGTGGCATGTTCAGGCTCCTCACATCAAGGTTGCCAAGGAAGCAAAGCCGCAGGATCTCCTCCATGACATCTGCATTGTCTCACAAGGCATCAAATATGTCAAGGAGTTTCTTCCCCTGGGCCATCATCTAGATTGGTGGCCTGTTTGACTTGCATGGTGGTGAAGGTGAGAAGCTCTGTGTTGTGAGCTCAGTGCCACAGCAGTAAGGAATGATTTTGCTCCTGGGTTTGAGCTTCACAATGTCAGAAAGGCCCACACTCTATGTCTGAGCACCAGAGCTCTCCATCCTCATTTGTGTGCCTAAAGGAGTGTCATCCTTAGGCTGTGAATTCAGGCCAGGTGGTTTGGCAGGGCCCTGCAGCAGCTTTTCATAGCATGTCACTCTCAGACCAGCTTCCTCAGCTGCACGGCTCCAGGGAGGTGATGGAGGGCACAGAACCTGCCTGCAGCATGGTGCCAACAGTGCTGAAGTTATCCTTTTTTTCCCTGACTATGCTCCCTTCCTTCCCTGGCCACCCTTCCACAGCTGCAGTGGGACTGTGGAGGCACAGGTTTATCCAGGGACTGTGAGGCTGAGGGATGAAAGGGAGCAGCTCCCACAGCTCCCAAGAAGAGAGGAAGGGGGCAATGAGTCGGGCAGGAGCACTGATCCAGGTCCTGCACAGTGAAGCTGCTCTACAGCACATCAGGGGCTTTTTGGAGAGAGAGGCCAAGCCCTGGCTGGCAGAGTTACATCCAGACAGTAGCAGTGATGAATGGGATGTGATTCGTGTAGCAAATGTGCTCCCGTGACGGAAATCACTTTGCTGGAGGATTGATGATGCTCGGTGTGGGTCAGTTCATCTCTCCCAGTTCCCTGTCCTAGATCCTGCCAGACACAGAGACCACAGCTCACCCTCCACCAGCCCCGAGCATTGCTCACACTGTGGGAGAGACTCAAGGCATCTGCAGGGGATTGGCTTTTTGGATGGAAGATTTCCTGGATCCATTTGTTGGGAGCTTGAGCAGCACAGCTGAAAATGGCTTTGCAACCTCAACTGAAAGCTGCCCAGGGCTGCAGGGAGGCTGCAGAGACTGTGACACAGGCTATGCAGTATGGGGGAGACCAGCAGATTTTGAGGGATCAAAGTGGTCTAAAAGAGGGTGTTTCTGACTTTGGCCTGCAAAAGGGAAAATCCTTGCTGGGAAACAGTAAGAGGAATGAAAGCCAGAGAATTCTGTGCTACCAAGTGAAAAGGTATTTAGAACCCCAGGGATCAGACCTTCCTTTTCAGCTCCTACTTCATTCTGTGTCAGGACTGCACTCAAGAAATTATATGGGAAAAGTGTTATCCCCTGGGGATGGGATTCCAGTTCCCCATGAGTAAGTGATCAAACCCAAGCAATTTTGTAACTTTCTTTTCCCAAGTTCAGGACCATCTTGCAGAACCTCTGGGGATAACAGAAGGAATTTTTCCTGCTCATTGGAAGCACCATTGCCATGGGATGCAGACCAGCTGGAGAGAACTGTGGAGCTGCATGTGGTGGAAGAGCTGGCTCTGGGATTGAGGCTGCTGCAGCTTCTCTTCTGCTGTATTTCAAGAGGGTTTTAGTAACTCTTGGGACCTCTTAAAATAGATTGTCTGATTCTTGGCAGTATATTTGGAGCGCCCAATTTGTTTCATGGCACAGAAGCATTTGTGGACCATGATGTTTCTATGTCAACACGTGCTTGAGGAGGGGTTTTTTTCACCAGAAGTGGCAGGTGTTAGAATCCAGATCAGAGCTCTCTCCACATCATTATTTTTAGAAAAGGTTTTTTGGTTTTTTTTTAATAAGACATGTTGATATGTTTTCTCTATGTGGGATTAAAAGCACTTCAGGCTCATGCACGGAATTTTGCTTTATAAATCTGTGGGAGTGCAGATTTCTTCCACTCTTGTCCACTCTTGTTATATTGCCTTTGTGAAATGGGAATAATAAACCTTGTCTGCCTCCTGAAGGGGCAGAGAATTAACTCTTTGAAGTTTGTAAGACCATATAAATGCCTTCCTATTATTAAACTTACTGCTGCTCAGGGCTTTTAAACAGCTGCCACATTTCACTTCAGAGGAGGTCGCCTTGAACTGGTAGGTGAAGTGAACACAGTATATCAGGGTGTTATGCTGAAAAAAAACTTTGGGATCTGTTAGATTGAAAGGCCCTATATAAATATGAGTTATGTGTAGAAGTAGATTTTATAACCCTATCATTCTCCTCTGGTGTACCTCTTAATCTAAGGGTTTCACTATCTTTTATGAACACTTAACAAGACCTATATTAAGCTTCAAGCCTCTTCAGAGCACATTTTTTACACGGAGTCAATGCAGAGGGGACAGACCCATTTTTTTCCCCAGCTTACACAGCAGGTCAGCGACAGACCCGCCTGGCCTGCTCTGGTAATTAGTAATTCATAATGACCCGCTGCACAGAAAACGCTGAAAGAAATACAGGAGCTTCAGGAAGAGATGGCCTCTAATGCTGTCATGTTTTGAAAGATTCACTGCCTCTTCCTCTCCTTTCAGCTTTTCTAGGAACAGCTGAAGATGGATGGTCTGGTTTAACAAATGTAGGCTTCTGTTAAGTGGTTTTGGATTACAGGCTCAAGGGCCAGTCCCTGAGCCTGGTGTCTCTGTGTTTGATCTGCATACACCCATTCCCATACTGTTAGGAGTGCTGGGACAAAATAATAAGTAAAAGCTTGTGATCATCCCAATTAATGCTGTTCTGGAGACACAATGGCGTAACTGAGGCAATTCCAGACCATTCTATATTGAGAGTGCCAGAATTTGGATTGATGGAAGACGCAGGAGAATGGCATATAAGCATTTATTAAAGAAAGATGCATGAGGATTTCACTGCTCTTATTTACTTTATAATATGTACTTCTTGCTTTGTGTCTTCAAAGTACTCAACGAGCATTAGGAAATTAATCTTTTTAGCGTGGTCTATAAAACTGCTAAATATTATTGTTGCTCTAGAGGCAGAGAAGTAGAAACAAGAAGACACAGTGGATCCACTGAGCTCACCCAGAAAATTGACATTAAGGCCAAAAGTGAAGGCTCCTAACTGTTGATGGCCATCATCATCTGTGCTGCCATGGGTGTGCCTGTGTGTGGCACCTTTTCTAGAGAAATTAACAGCACAGCCCTCATTTGTCAGCATCGAGATGTGCTGAGGTGCAGCATGAATTCTGATTTCCAGCCCTGTCAGCCACACACGCCTCACCAAGCATGGGGTTGCTGGAAGGGACGAAGCAGAACATGGTCCCACTGTGCATTAGATGCTCAGCACCCTGTGCTCAATTGCATTTACAGGTGCTGTGTGAGTTAGACATTAAATACTGTGAGACAGCCCCTTCTTTTACAGCCACTTTATTTACAGCTGCCAAGTAAATCGGTTTTAGAAAAGGCATCTGATTTTAGGATGTTTCTTTCCGCCAAACCACTGAAATTCCCAAGCAGGTGAACTGTGAAGCACGAAGGTACCATGGATGTGAAACATAAACCAGTTTCCTATACCTGTTCTCAGTTTGAGCTAAAGTTTCCCTATTAAAAACAAGCAGCCAGCACTATGGATGGAAATTATTTGCCTTTTTTTGGGGTAACATAAGTCTTAACAAAAAGAAATAAATAAATAAAAGCAAAGCCTAAGAGCTTCACACCATTCCTCCCAGTTTGATGATCAAAGGTGCTTTTTGTTCCTTCTGCTGCCCCTGTTGTTTTACACAGAGAAGATTCAGTAAACAGGGAGCACGGCTGCCCAGGCAGCGGCAGGGAAGAGGATTAAACTCCAGGAGCGAGGCACAGACGGTACCTGGAGGTGACACATTTTGTACTGAACATTTCATTAGCTCCCACAAGGCTGACGCCTGTTCATTAGCCACAGACATCCCAGCCCAATTGCCCATGTAGCTCTGCAAGGGATCCCATCGCTTTATCCCAACGGTGCCGCATACAAAGCAGGAAGGCTCCGGATTTCAAGCCAGCTCTTCAGTAGGAGATGTAATTAGGGACCCTGGACCATCAATATTTCACCACATCTGCTCCTGATCTTGCTGTGGGATGTTTCTCTGTAGCTCATGTGCTGCTTAAACTTATCTCCTTGACAACTCTTTAGTTTAAACAAAGATTATTTTGGAACAGGAGCTGTCAAAAAACCCAGCAGCTCCAGGAAGTTTTCTTGTTAAAATATGTTGGCTCGGCAGCACCATCTTCTGTCCTGCCCTTCAAACAGCCTGGGATGCCACACTGCGAACGGGAGCATGTGCCTTGGCTAGCTCGGGGCAAAGGAACAATTTGAATAAGATTGAGTTAATGTTTTCCGTGCTGGCAGTCGAAGCCATACAGCAGCGGTACAACAGCAGATGGGAAGCCCAAGTCCAGCTCTGCAGGGACCGGCCAGCCCTGGAATCCAGCGGCAAATCGCTCCCAGTCAAGCGCTTTCCGGGGTGAGGCACCGTGACTCTGGTGCTTGTTCTCCTGCTCAGAGGATTTATCAAGGGCTGTGACCCTCTGGCTGCTGCTGTGGCTCCGGGGGAGCAGGAGCAGCTCAGCTCTGCTCAGCTCTGCTCAGCTCTGCTCAGCTCTGCTCAGCACCGTCCATCTCGCACACTCGCTGAGCCACACTTGCCCTGGATTTCTGCTGCTGGGTTTGCTCGCCTTTGAGGTCACGACATCCCCTCTTGCCAGAGAAGTTGCTCGATGGTTGCTCGTTGCTTGTGCTGTGTGAATGCCAGGTCCCACTCAGCAAAGGCCAGGGAGATCCAGGGACAGGAGAGAAGGAAGGACTCAAAGGAGCCAAGGCAGACAGTGAGAAATCAACAGCAGTGAGAAATCAGGAATTACACAAAGAGCTGCTCCTTGTCCCACTCCTGCACAGCACATTGGGATTCAGGCAGAGATCTGTGGCATGAAGGTTAAATTAGGAGGGCAGCTACAGTAATTTCTCATATGTTCCAGCTGGCTGCTGTCTCCTCTCAGCATCCTGCACACATCCTCTGGGCTGGCAGCTCACTTTACCTCCAAAATCAGCTCTGCTTCTTCATCCCACTACTCAGGCAACACCCATGTATGTCTATAGTGTGTACAGGAGAGGGAGAGGCAATATCTGTATTTACCTTTTACTTTAGTGTATTGTTGTAGGCCCTAAGTAATTAATATCTGAGCAGCTCAGATCCTCTTGTGACAACCATCACACAAGAGAAAAGCATTCTTATGAAAAATACAACAAAGCCCTTAAATCTAAACCACAGCAGCTCCCTTGTAAGAGACACTCTGTGGCAGGATTGTGCAGCACGGCAATCAGTCTCGCTTTAATATACAGATCAGGGGAATGTAAGAAATACTTGGAGAGCAGCCACAGCTTTCACAGCAGCTGCTGCTACGTTTTTGTCGGGATTAAGTTCATTTCAATTATAGAAAGGCTTGTGATCACCTGCTAGGAGGAGGGTTTCAGCCGTTCAGGAGGCCGAGGGTGTGTATACAGCTATATTTAAATGGCAAATGTGCAGCACACTCTGGTACCATCCCATTTGCAGAGCACTCTGCACACATCTCCTAATTAAGAGTTTAACTATAGATTCCTTCTTCCTTTATGGTGTGATATGAGTGGATTTTTAAGGAGGCAATATAAAGGAAGTGAGGAGAGGGACTAAAATGGATATCTTGCTGTGCATCCCTTTGTGCTGCTGCACTGCTCAGGCTGTGTCAGGAGAGGGCTAAACACCATCCCTTTTGGTGTTGCTGCAACCCTTCACTTCTTACAAGGCAGCCATGGAATTGTCCCAGTGTAAGCACACGGACCCACAGCAAACACTCAAAGTGACAATTTTATTTTGCACAGACATTGATGGACAAGGTGCTGAAAAACCCATGTGGAAGCCTGGAGGGAGAAGAGGAGGGGACTGAAAGCTGGGACAGAAAATGGGTATCTAAGAAGTGGTCTCTGGTGAGAGGATATGCAGTTTGACACAGCCCCTCTGGCAACCACTGACCCCAAAGGGCTCTTCCACGATGTAACTGGGCCCAAGCAGCCAGAGCCTCATGGGTGCACTGTGAAAGGGAACAGGCTTACAGGGATTGTTCCAGGTTAAAGTGTGTTTTGCACAGTACTTCCAGTTTGTATCATTTCCTTCCTCACTCCAAACCAGGTGTAGCCACAGACCTCTGCAGCTCCTGAAGTTTAATCATACTAAGACTTTGCCCTTCTGGGCCCCTATGTGTAGGAGGTTTGCAGAATTAGCCACAGATGGTCCCACAATAAATTCCAGTATCCCTGTGTGACTGCAGGAGAAGGCAGAGAGGCAGAGGGGAACCCATTCACCTCCCACTCCCCATCAGGTGGCTGTAAGGGATGTCACCTTGCAGAGCTGGCCAGCAAGGTCACCACTGATGCTCCCTTTCCTACTGTGTCTGTCTTGTCATCATCAGACCCCACAATCACCGTGAAGGTGATTGTGAAAAAAGGGACAGGAAGAAAGAGGCCAAAGGACTTGACCACTCAGGCAGAAGGGAAGCCTTTCAGGGTGACAACGGTGGGAAGTGACTTCTGGTGAGGAGGTCTGGCACCTCGTGTTCTCACAGCACTGCTGGCAGGCAAGTCACAGCTCCCATTTGACCTGGGAAGCAACGTGACTTGATTGTCCTTTCAAAAATAAATTAGGAAATGGCTAATGCCAATTTTTAACAAGTGTCAGAACAACAGAAGCTTCCTAGCACTTTCCAAAATGATGCCAGAAGGTTGCTCTCAAAGGAATTAATTTTGTCTAATTAAATATCTTCACAGAGCTCTCCAAGTATCAAACCACAACATCAACATGCAGCACTCTGCAGACTAATCGGAGTCACACTGGAATTGGCATCGTGTGCTGAAGTGTCAACAGATGGAGTGGGTGGTCATGAGGAGGAGGAGTGGGATGACAAACCTCCCTTTCCACTTCTGCCCCAAATGACACACTTCATCCCCCATCTCAGCTCACCCACCTGTTAAATCCACGGAAAATACTTCTTACAGCACAGATTTGCCCAGAGGGCAAGCTAGCTGTGGTCACAGAGCAGGGCGGCAGAGACCTTGAGGGAGCTGAGAGCTTTGGAATTTTTGGATGAGGTTCAGATAAGTGGGGATAGAAGCTCTGGTGGGATCTGGGGGATTGCATCACACTCTGCACTACAGCAATGGGACCCTCACTGTTTGCACCTCCTGAGCATTCAGGCCTGCTCAAGGACTCTCAGATCTCTGTGTTTTGTTGTACATTGCAGCAGAGACAGCCCGGGGGGTTGAGATGCATCCTGGAGGCAGAGGGCTTCTGCCAGCTCTGCCCTGGAGCATCCTCTTCTTGGATTGCTGATTCACACCAAAAATCAACCAATTTTCCTTACAGCCTGATTCAGTTACTGTCACTGGCTCCTTCTTTTCCTTATTAATGTCCCTGGGAAGTGAAAACCTTGTGCTACAATCAGCTCTGTTGCTGCCCTCAAGTTGCTGTTCTGAATTCCTCCTCTTTATCAGGAAGGATTTACACCCATGGCCACGTTTTGGCAAAGCTGGAGCGGTTTCTGACACTTGGAAAGGAGAGCTTTTTAAAATGTTCCATACAACACTTCCTGTTTTATAAAATCAGGATTATTAATTACAAATCAGGTCAAATGAAAAGAAAAAAAAAAAAAGTGGGAAATAGCAAAGTCTTCAGAGGAGTATAAATAGCCAGTCTAAATTGTTGGTGCAGCCTGGTATAACACAGCCATTCCATGCAGGCTCAATTATTTCTCCAGCTGCTCTGAAATCCCACTCTCTTTGCTACCTATTACAAGCATTTGCCTTATTTATAGGAGACATTTGTACACTCAGTGCAAACTCTGGATGAGATTGGATGTGGATGCTCCTGGAAAATCCTCCCTGCATCAGCTGCAGTTTGCAGTGCAAGCCTGGTGCCTCAGCACTGCACAGGGTCATCTGCCTATGGACAGGAGCATCTCATCTGCTTAAAACTGTCAGCTACTGATCCCTTGCAGCAGACAATAGGATTATTCCAGGGTATTTTGACGTTTTTAGTGAAGTGACAGGCTCTTAGATTAACTGTTTGCATGCTGGATGATTTCTGTTGACAGGGATAGTCTTTCAGCAGTAGGGAAAAAAATCAAGAAATTACCTTTTCCCTTGCAAATAATACAGGAGATGAACAAAATTATCACTGCTGTGTGTCTATGTGCATTTAAATGTTTTTATTTATGGCATCTCCCATTGCCACGGGCCTAATCCCTGTACATGCTGGGTAATAGAACATCTCCCATGGGTGGACAGGGGCTAAAGAGAATTTTCAGCAGGAGAGGGAGCTCTCTCTGCACCAACTGCTGGGGAACCAACACTTGCTGCAGGCATTAAAAATGCCAGGGAAAAGCTGCGCTCACCATTTTGTCCTCATGTGTTCTCTCATATGCTTGCAGGAGTTTCACAGGCTGTTTAATGCAGTGATTTGGGGTTATATATGTAGTGACGCTCTATAAATCTAATAGCAAAACGAGCTTCCATGTGGGGTGTGCGTTCATTTGGTCCAAGAAGAAATAACACACCCGCTTAAACACAACAGCTTTTGGAGGAGTTTGGCATTGGACAGGAATAGCACACTTGTCACATCCCTGAGGGAGCTGCAGGTGGGAAAATTTCACTCATTTCAAGAAGTTTACAGAGTGCTAAAAGCTGTACAAGACAGAGCCACAGTGATACCGAATTTCCTATTAAACAAATGGAAAATTAGATCAGATGAAAGTATTGTAGCCCTTCTGATCTAAATACATTGGGAAGACAAGGCAAGGCAAAGGAATGCCCATGCTGCCTGGCATCCTGCTCTCGTGGTCAGGGAGGTAGGAAATAGGTAGCTGGATAGCTAGATAGATAGCTAAATAGCTATCTAGCTGGATGGATGGATGGATGGATAGATAGATAGATAGATAGATAGATAGATAGATAGATAGATAGATAGATAGATAGATAGATAGATAGATAGATAGATAGAGATAGATAGATAGATAGATAGATAGATAGATAGATATAGATAGATAGATAGATAGATAGATAGATAGATAGATAGATATAGATAGATAGATAGATAGATAGATAGATAGATAGATATAGATAGATAGATAGATAGATAGATAGATAGATAGATAGATAGATATAGATAGATAGATAGATAGATAGATAGATAGATAGATAGATAGATAGATAGATATAGATAGATAGATAGATAGATAGATAGATAGATAGATAGATAGATATAGATAGATAGATAGATAGATAGATAGATAGATAGATAGATAGATAGATATAGATAGATAGATAGATAGAGATAGATAGATAGATAGATAGATAGATAGATAGATAGATAGATAGATAGATAGAGATAGATAGATAGATAGATAGATATAGATAGATAGATAGATAGATAGATAGATAGATAGATAGAGATAGATAGATAGATAGATAGATAGATAGATAGATAGATAGATAGATAGATAGATAGATAGATAGATCCATCCTTATGCCTTTGAGCTCTCTAAGGCCAGAGTTTACAGACACAATTTTCCGGTGGCTCAGCCCCCTGCCCTGGGCTCTGGGCACTGCCCTGCCCATCCCAGAGGAGGGATGCTCGGTTCTGTCCCGGAGGGGAGCAGGGATGCTCGGTTCAGTCCCGGATCAGAGCAGGGATGCTCGGTTCGGTCCCGGATCAGAGCAGGGATGCTCGGTTCGGTCCCTGAGCAGGGATGCCCGGTTCGGTCCCGGAGCAGGGATGCCCGGTTCGGTCCCGGAGCAGGGATGCTCGGTTCGGTCCCGGAGCAGGGATGCTCGGTTCGGTCCCGGATCAGAGCAGGGATGCTCGGTTCGGTCCCGGAGCGGAGCAGGGATGCTCGGTTCAGTCCCGGAGCAGGGATGCCCGGTTCGGTCCCAAAGCGGATCAGGGATGCTCGGTTCGGTCCCAAAGCGGATCAGGGATGCTCGGTTCGGTCCCAAAGCGGAGCAGGGATGCTCGGTTCGGTCCCGGATCAGAGCAGGGATGCTCGGTTCGGTCCCAAAGCGGAGCAGGGATGCTCGGTTCGGTCCCAAAGCGGAGCAGGGATGCTCGGTTCGGTCCCAAAGCGGATCAGGGATGCTCGGTTCGGTCCCAAAGCGGAGCAGGGATGCTCGGTTCGGTCCCAAAGCGGATCAGGGATGCTCGGTTCGCCGGGCCGGTCCCGCCGCGCGGGGGCAGCAGCAGCCGGTTTCCAGCGGGACGGGAGAGACGGGCCCGCATCCCGGGAATGCCGCGGCTCCCGCCGAGCTGCCCCTGCTCCGAATCACAGAACCACGGATGGTTTGCGTTGGAAGGAACCTTTCATGGGCTGGGACGCCTTCCACTACACCAGATTGCTCCAAACCCCATCCAACCTGGCCTTTATGTTTCCAGGGATGGGTATGCACCACCTCTACGGGCAGCCTGGGCCAGTTTGTCCACCCTCGTTATAAAAACACCTTCCTTATATCCAATGTAAATCGACCTTCCTACAGTTGAAAACCATTCCCCCTTGTCCTATCCCGACAGGCGCTGCTAAAAGACGGTTCCCATCTTTCTTGTGATCCTCTTTAGGTACTGGAAGGGGCTCTAAGGTCTCTCCTCCAGGTTAAACATCCCCAACTCCCCCTCCCTTTCCAGAGCAGAAGTACTTTCAGCCTTGTCAGCATCTCTGTCCCCTCCTCTGGACTTGCCCCAACAGCTCCATGCCCTTCCTGTGCTGGCCCCAGAGCTGGAGGCAGCTCTGCAGGTGGGCTCTCACCTGAGTGGAGCAGAGAGCACAATCCCCTCTCTCCCCTGCTGCCCACGCTGCTCTGGACCCAGCCCAGGATGTGTTTGGCTTTTTGGGCTGCCGGAGCACATGGCTGGGTCGTGTCCAGTCACAGCAGCAGCCCCAAGCCCTGCTCGGCAGAGCAGTTCTCCATACACCTCAGAGAGGTGCCTTTTTATCACTCCTTGCAATGTGCTCCATGAGAACCCTGGGCTGAGCTTTGCTGGGAATGGGTGTGGGTAGGATTTAGCTCCAGTCACTGATAAAGGCAATGCCATGCAACTGGCAGGGTGTTAAAGTGGATTAGGATTTCATTTAGGGTCATTAGAGTGGATTAAGGTTTGATTTAGGGGTGTTAAAATAGATTAGGGTTTGATGTAGCAGGCCTCAGATTTAAGGACTTCACGCTGCTCCTGCTGGGTGGTAAAATAGGGCTCCCCTACCTTTGTCCTCTGAGATCCCCAAATGGATCTGTGGGAGCTTACTTGTATTGTCTTTCATATTTTTTCCTTTATTTAATCCTGAATATTTAATTTGAATATCTGATGTAGTTCAATTCTCCTGGCTGAATAAAGCAGATTTTAGCAGTCTTTTCATTACTTTATTTTATTTTTTACTTTATTTTTCTTGTGGGTTGGTTGGTTGGGGGTTTTTTTGGGTTTTTTTTGTTGTTTTGGTTTAAGGTTTGGTTGATTTTGTTGGGGTTTTTCCTTTTCTTTTTCTTGGCAATAGGAAAGTCGCATTTCCAAATAACTGCTGTGGACAAAGCAGTACGTGGCAAAGATGTATTTCCTTTACACACTCTGTGTTGGTTTTGGCTGGGTTTCAGGTCTGACCTCTCTCTATATACCAGATGTTTGTGCCCTGTTGTGGTTGGTGCTGGACAGAAAACATTGCCAGACAAGCAGATCTTATTTTTTCTCCTTTTTAAGGAGAAAATCCTTGAAAAAAATCCTTACCCATAGCTCTGAACAGGACGAATTTAAGTCTACTGGTATCGATTTGATTTAGAAAACAACATTTTCCATTTTCTGTTGTTTCTTCTCTGTTGGGATATTCTCAAACACTAGGAAATTGCACAATCTGAATGACTGCTTAACTCCAGATTGCAACAACTTGCAATTGCAACAGCCTTTGGAGCGAGCTCATGCGTGACTGCTGAAACAGAATATTCACTGATAAAATATTTATGTGTTTAAAGAAGAGAGCCTACAATGCATACCTTAAAGCCATGACTTACATTTCAATCTCATAAACAGATGAGAAAAACCATAGGGTTTGTTTTGTTTCTCAGCATAGCAGAACCATATTCACGTCTCAGCTTTGGGCACAAAGTTCATGGCAGAGAAATGGCATTTCAGGACTGATTTAATCTCTCTGTATTTCATAGTTACTTCCATGAGGCACACAGGGGACCTCAGCATTTCATGGTGGCAACAGGACTGAGTTGTGGACCTGCTTCTACAAATCGCCCTTGCCAGCAGCAGGTAAAGGTTTAGGAGTTGGAGCAGTCCCAGACTCAGCTAAAAGAAGGAAATGGGACCAGTGGGCCACATATTACCAGTCCTTTAATGGAAACTCTAGCAGAAGCTGGAACAGCTGGGATGAAAACTGATGCAACTCTCCCAGGAGGTCACTGGTCTCATTAGGTACATATTTAACAGGAATAAATTCCAGTGCTGAGCCAAACCACAGCATCAGAGGTGAAATCAAAGTCCCCAGGGGAACCCAGTGTCCTCTGAACACTACTTTAATCTCTTACCCACCTTTTGGTATTGACATTCATTTCTCCATGAAAGGGTTTTTGTTTACCTGGGATAATGTGCCATTCTTCCTGGAGAGCTGGAATTTTAGCCAGGTGCAAGTCATAGTGAAGCTTTTCCAAATGCCCCATGCACTGCAGTGGGTGGCACAGGGAAAAATGCAGTTCCTGGGTGGAAAAGGACAAGCTGTGGTGCTGGCATTCACCAGCACAGCCATGCTGATATCAGGGGAAAACTGGGGTACTGATTTTTGACCCAGGCTTCTGGGGGCTTGAGAGGGAGCACAGCAGCCAAAACACTGGTTTCCCCTTTCAAGTGTTCTCAGGGGAGCTAGTTTGGCATTATGGGTGTCCTGCAGTGGAATGTGCACCTGTTAGCATAATGCCTCCAGAATTAATCAGACAAGCAGGACATGATTCTCCATGAGCAGGAAGTAAAGCCTCATTTCCTGTAAATCTGTGTCCTGTATTACTAGACTCCACTGCAAAAAAGAACCCCTCCCCACAGCAAGCAGAGGGTGTGTGATGTGATGACATGCACACTAATGAGCAGGCTGAAAGGCAGCTGCCTCCGAGCAGGATGGCAGATGGCCACGCTCACAGGCTTCCTCCCCCGACTGTCTGGAGGTCAAGTGGGAGACGGAGTTTTCAGGAGACACATGGAAACTTCTCTTCAGTTCTAAAACGTGTCTTTCAGGGGCAGTTGGATGTGGCATTGGAGCTTAAAGTGTTTTAGCAGGCACTGCCAGAATGTGCAGCACAGCATTCCCTTCCCAGGAAAGCAGGATGGCAGGGCTGCGCTGTCTCACCTGACTCCACAGAACCTCTGCCTACTGCATGTCCCAAACACCCTCAGCAAGTCTGGAGCTGCAGATGTTGTCACACCAGAACAAGCTCTTGTTGGCTGGAGCCTGACCTGTTTCCAGGCTTTTGCCTTTTCTGGGATAACACAGGAATACATGCTGAGTTTAGAAAATGTGTAAATATTGAAACCAGAAGTGGGGTAACTTCTTTGTAAGAGTGAAACAGTTGGTAGGCCCTTCTTACAGGTTGTCTTCCTGTCAGATGTTAGTTCCTCTAACATCTGAGGTGGCAATGCAGAGAAGGCCATGGCTTCTTTCTCTTGGCCTGATTTCATGGTGCACATGCTGTGTGCTGGATTCAGAGAGACAAGCTTCCCCAAGTCCTTGGTGCTGCTGGCTGCAGGCATCTTGCACTCCTCTGTCTCAGTCCCCTGTCTCCATTCTGTGTATGCTGGCTCTTGTGCTCATGGAACTGATCCAGCTGAAAAGTCAAGAAGAAAGGAAAAAGATGGAGTCTGATCTTGGATGAATCCATGGCTGATGGCATGGCCACTCGATAGCAAGTGTTTCCACAAGAGAAGGGGCTGCTTTGTCCTTGAGCAGCTGATCTAGAAGCCAGCTATTGAAAAACATGTTCCATGAGCATTCCTGCCTCTCTCTAGCCCCATCTGCTTTGTCCTAACCCAGCAGTGCCCCTGCTCTGCTGTGGGGTGTTTTCAGCCAGGGCTGGGCTGGCTGGAAGCTCTGGGTGAGTTGTCAGCTAAATTAATTCCTGCCCCAGCAGCCTGGGTGGCTGTGTGTCACCAAGGGTGGTGAGAAGGACATCCGTGTCTTCCCTTAACACCACAATGGATTTTTGCCCAATTAAAATGACTATTAACTGTGGTCTTCATTAGTAGACTGACAATGGAAACTTTTAATCAAGTGTTTGGCTTGCAAAGAGGCGGAGGAGAGAAAGGATCACTTCTCCATTTACCACGGGTAAGTTACGAAAAAAAACCCCAACCTAAAAAAAAAATCCCCGTGAGTAATTTGAGTGCAATACAGCTGGATTTTAAAATTCATGATTTAGGCGTGGGAGGGAGAAAGCATATTTTAAATCCCTTGCTTTCTCCACCCAGCCAGATAAGTTTAGCAAGGATCAGGTTAAAGTGGTGACTCTTTTCCTTGTTAGCTTGAGTGTTTCTGCCAGAACTGGATTTTTATGTCCCACTTATAGGGGGGCTGGAGCAGGGGAACGGTGCTGTAATGGAAGTGCTGACATCACTTCAGCACAGGGCAGTGCTGCTAATGGTGCCCCCAGTGCTGGAGGAGCTCACTTGGAAGCTCATACGTGGCTAAGCCTGACAGAAAGGCTCTTTGAAAATACTGCCCAAAAAATAAATGCAAAAAGCCCAACCTTCTTCACACTAAATGAGTGGCAAAATTGCTCCCAGCTTTATGGGAGTCCCAGGACATTGTCCAGGCCCTCCGCAGCCATGAGATAGGGTTAATTGCTTGAGGTATGGTGGGAATTGTTGGGTGTGATTTAATAATAACACTCTACATCTAAAATAAGAGAGTGGAAAAACCAGCTAAGCTGGAATAGCCCTGGTCTTGCTGAGAGTGGAGGCCAAGTAGGGTGTAAGGGTAAAGGTGTCTTATCTATGTCCTGTCCTTCTGCCCCAAGGAGAGCTGCTGGCCACCAAATGTCCCCCCAGCTCTACAGCCCACCCATCCAGGACTGTCCCAGGCTGCTGTGGTCCCACTCTTGGCTTCCTCACATATTTTCCATGACTGTGATCCCTTTTGCTTGTGTGGAGTGCAAATCTCTTCTCAGGCAGGAGGAACAAAAGCTATGTGCTTTAAGCCACCATGCTGTGGGCTTCGGGGAATTTCTGGTGATGTTTCAGGAGGAGCTGCCTTTCTCTTTCCTCCTGTTGGAATGCACATTGTGCCACAAACCACAGGGCAGAGCAAACCCACTGCCGGTGTGGGCAGCAACCACCCTGCTCCACACAGCACATACCCAGGAGAGCTGGGCTATGGAAAAGAAACTGCTGTTTAACACCATGTCAAAGTGCTTCAGCTGGGGACACCACAATTTATCTGATTTTTCAGAAAAACAAGTCAAAAACAGAGTTTAAAGCAGTCAGCTGTTTGCAGGGGGGAGAACTGTGCAGAAATAAGGAAGTTTTCAGGTTTGCTGAAGCAGAAACATTCATTCAAAACGCAGAATCTAAAGCGAAATTTAAGGGAGCCTGGGCCTTTCAACAAGAAATTGCTCTGTTCACATAATGAGTGTTTCAGCAGGGAGGTGACACTTCGCCAGCAGGACTCAGAGCACTGGGAATGCAAGGGATGCTCAGGAGATGGGAGTGCAGTGGGGTTATCACAGGAGCTAGGAAAATTAATTAAAAATGTGTATTTCAGGCAGACTTCTATAGTTTTGAAAAGTGATGGGGTTACTTGAGAAGCAGGCTGTGAAGAGATGTGTTAAACCATGTTAAGGTGAAGAGCCCCAACACAGGGCTGTGCTCAGAGAGGTCCTGGCATGGTACAGCACACTCTCTGCCTTGCCCTCCCTTTCTATGGTAAATGTGTTTATTTAGTGGTGGCCAGTGCTGTGTTTAACCATTATGCTGTGACAACAGTGTCCACTGTGTGGAAACCCAGGTTGCATTAGCAAATTTAACAAAGCTGGAGCATCTTTGCACTCCCTCCCTTGTCTGTGTTGACTGAGAAGAAACTCCTTTTTCTTCCTTTGTCTCAGAGCACAGCCTTGGAAATGCAGTAGAAAATTCCCTCGATTCCCTCCAGCCGAGCAGAGGCTGCCACACGGGCAGGTCCATGCCTGACCACGGGTCCTCTACACCTCTGTGCAAGGTGTCTTTATGTAACCCCAGCCTCCAACCAAGATTAGCTTTCACCGAAATGCAGGTTCGCAGCTATTCCAGGGAGGCTCTGCAGGAAGCCTTGTGTGCTGCTGAAGGGTTTTATTTCACTTCTCTGTACAGCTTGTAAAAAGCTTCTTGGAAACCAGATCTTTGCATTTTACTTTGAGTTCAGTTATCTGCCAAAAGCTGTTTCAAGTTACTCTTTCCAAACCATATTAAATTAATCCTTAGGTAAGAAGGAAACAGCAACAAGTACTGTGTATCTTTGTTGAGAACTCACCGCTTCTAATTATGTTTCCCTCTTATAAGGTTTAATATCGAGGACTACAAAATGAGGTCAACCTCTACTAAATATAATGACTTTCCCTGCAGAGCTTGCAATGAAAACAGCTTCACAACAAAGGTTTCTATTTAAGGGAAAGGAAGTTTCTATTACAAAGTAGTCCCCTAACTTGTTGCAGGGGCTTTGTTTTCATTTGCTGCCTACAACAGAGTGAAAAAAGATTTTGGTTGAGGCTTTAACCAGTGCTTATCTGAAAAAAACAGGCAAGTTAATACATGGAGATAGGGAAGAACAAAAGCACTGTTGCTGCAGGAGCTGACCTGGAACCACTCTGGCATGCAACATCTGTGATCCTGAGCCACACCAGGGCCACCAAGAGCTGCATGCAGTGAGGAAAAAGATAAAAGCAAGAGCAGCAGGTCTGCGTTTCTCTTTTTGCTGCAGGCTGGACACAGTTCCCCATAGGTACCCCAAGAACAGTGCTCTGCTCCAGCAGGAGACAAAATGAAACTTGGATACAGGAGCTACTTTTGAAGACTGGGTAGAGCACCGTTTGGTGCTGTGCATTCTTGCTGGGCAGCTTCTGTGTGCTCCGGGGCAGATCCTGCCCAACCAGTAAGTCTGCACATCTCTGATTTTCAGAGGTGCAGAGGCTTGAACTGGCTGTTTGGTGCTCCTGTGGCTATTTGTGGGGCTTTTTGGCTTGGTATTAAAAGCTAGGTAAGCACAAGGCTGTCTTATTAACTAAATTCTCTTTTTTTCCACCAGAAATGGAGGTAAACAAGGCCATATATATATATATTTTATTATTTTTTTTAATTTGCTGTTGTCCTGATAGCAGCTTAACCACTGCTAAAATTTGCTCTTTCTTTAATGGTATTTTTATTTTTTTTTCTTCCTGCAGCCTTGCAGGCAGGACTGTGCCAGGCAGTTGTTAAAACCCTGCGCCTGCCAAGCGCCGGAGGGTGATTTTGGCAGCAGCCCGTAGGAACTGCCCTGCGCTAAGGCTGCCGTGTTCGAGCGGCGTCGAGAGCGCTTCGAGAACCGCAGCCCTCGGTGCTTCAGCTCCGGCTGCTCTGCTCCCCCCTTCCCTCGCAGCTCAGCTCGCTGCTCTACCCTCCTGATCCCCGCAGCCGGCTGGAATAGCACGTAAATGATGTTTCATCGTATTAATGAAATAAATGCAGTGCGGGGCCGCAGTGCAGTCTCCTCGCAGGAAACACAGGCTGACCCTGAGGCGCGCTGGGAAGCGGGATGCGGATCAGCCCTCTCCGCCAGCGGCGGTGCTCGCCCTTTAAGAAAAAGCCTGCAGTAATTTTCCATTACCCTGCACGGTCTTGTCGACGTGGCAGGAATTGTTTGCGGAGGCTGGAGCATCGCGGGTGAGGCGCAAGCCCCAATCCGGCTGCGGTTGCCTGGCTACGCGCTCGGCATGCCGGCCGCACGCCAGGCTCCTGGGAAGTACCTTTGTTCCCGAGAAGGGATTTGAGTTGTGTTTTCATGCCGAAAGCTGGGGACAAATGCTGCTTTTCTCAAGCAGCCTGGCAGAACTGGGCTTTCCAAACAACACGAGCCAGCCAAAATTCTCAGTAGTAATAACAGCAATACGTGTGGAGTCCATCTCTGGTGGTGGTTTCTCTTCCTTTGCGCAAGGAAATATCTTTTAATGACTTTGTGATGTTTGTTTGCTGTTGCTCTGATCATAACAGTCACTTAATCAAGCCAGAAATACTGTCAGCAAAATCCTCCCCCGCTCTTGTTCTTTCCATCTAATAAACCAGATGGATCGCTGTTGTTCTGCAACTTGATAAGCAGGTTAATTTTTTTTTATGTAAGCTCTGGAGTCCCGACAGGACAGTAGTCTGAAATGCCTAAAATATTTCAAATGCTGCCAGCAGAATCTGCAGCAGCAGGAGGAGTGGGTCTGCGTGGTGTCCCTGCTTGCTGGGGCTTAGCTTTAAGTATGGCAGCAGCATCAGTGCAACAGGCATTTCCATGATGTCTTGAGCATGGCTTCAGCTCCAGGATAGCTTATTTTATCTGTTTGAGGCTTGATACTTGTCATTAATAAAGGTTCTGTGTTCTGCTAGCAGCCCATGCTGCCAAGGTCTCTCCCAGCATCAGCAGACAAACTACACTGGTAGCTGTCACACAAACAAGTGTGCCACCCCACAAGTCCCCTCACTTAGGTAATGCTGCCACTTCTCTTCTGCAGCAACTCTAGGAACCCTCAGGAACAGCAGAAAGAATGAATTACGATGACTATGGGGTGTCTGTATACCACTGGAAATCTGAGAACTGAAAAATTTGATATAAAGTAGAACACAGTGAGCATCAGCCTTAATTCTGCTTCATGGAGTATGCAGCCAAAGGGGAATTTTGTGCTGGCATTCTGTCATCCTGCATTGCACAGATGAACAAACCTCACCCAACAGAGCCCTGGCACAGCTACACAGGGGACCACCTACCCAGCACCACTCCTTGGGGAGCTCCACTTGGATCGTGGCTTTGAGGCATCTCTGCATAGCCTGCCCTGCACCCTGTCACCCTGACACCTGTGTCTCCTAACCACACCTCTCTGAGGTTTACAGTTAAGAGATGTTTCCTGCAGTTTTCTCTTAAAAATTAGCATTCTTCGCGTTCTATGCTTTCTGGGCTCCTTTTTGGTCCTGTTTCCTCACACCCAGCCATTCCACCACCTCCTCCTCATCCCTGCTGCTGAGGGCTCTGTTGCTACCACCCAGCAAAGCTCCGTTGATGCCCCGACCATCTGGGGACCTGCACAGCGTTCCCCACCTCCAGGAGAGCCATGCATGAAGGGTGGAGCAGGGCATGTTTAGCAGTCTGGCTACATGCCATCCGTCACCTGGAAGATGCTTGTCCTCCATCAGTGAAGTGTGCCTTGTCTGATGGAAACAGCTGAACAGACGTTTGGGAGGGTGGGTTTCCACATCCCTAGGTCAAATTTTCCCATATGGGTAACTTGATGGTTAGAAACATCACCTTATCCACGTTACAGACTGCTTGGCTGTCTGCTCAGTGAGCTTTTTGGCTTTTTTATCTGTCCTTGACTTGGTTTTTGTTTGTTGGTTTGAATTTTTTTAAGTAAACTACTGCCTCTTAGTAAAACCTATCTCAGAAAAGATGGATTTGGCTCTTAAAAACTGGTTGTTAGTAGTAGCCCTTTTCAGTGTGTTTTCAGAACTGAAAAGCAGTACTTGGGAACTCTTTATTTTTCCAAGGAGGCACATAAACACAGAGGTGTGCAAAAGAGGGTCTCTTTCCAAAATACATCTGCCCTGTCCTGTGTCTGCTATAACACACCACCACAGCTGCCTTTGCTTGGGATTTGCTCCGCACAGGAAAACGTGGAGGATCCTAACTGCCAGGGGAGGGTTTGCCTCCCTTGTTTGCGCGGTTAGGAATGTGGGTGAGTCACTGCCTTCTTTGAGGAATGAAACCTTCCATCCCAAGCCCTTACGCCTTTATTTGCTTTTAGAACTGCAGTGCTGTTGAAGGTAACTCGAGCTCCTGTGGTTTCTCTGGAGCTCAGGTTTAACATCTGGTTTCCCGTTTTGTATTCCCTTCTTAAAAAGCACAGAGATGGGGCTACATCTTCCCACGTGTGGTCCAAAACCCATTGGATCCGGAAGACTTTAGGAGATCAGAGCAGGCAAAGCCCCAGCCGGTGCCCAGTGAGCGAGGCAGGTTTCCAGCACCAACAGTGCAGCCGGGTGTGGCTCTTGAACAGCAACGTCCCTAATTAAAAGAGGCAATTTCCATCGACAAAATCAGAACGGTCCTTGAGGTCATTTTGTTTCAGGAAGGCAAGAAAAGCAGAGAAAGAAAAAATGTGCTAGAAACACTCAAAACCCAGAGCACAGTTTCCTAACTTTTTCTAGCTTTCAGCTATTTAAGCTTAGGGACCTGTGGCCATTTTGTGAATAAATTATCTGATTTCAAAGGTTTTTAAATGCCTTAAATGATATTCCTGTTTTAGAAAATGAAGTCATTACTTTATGGAGATGCTTCAGTATCAGTTTCAGTTCTTTCATGTTTTGCAGATTGAAAAAATATATAAAAGATTTCATACATAACTGTGCCATTTTCTTCTACTGCAATTTGACATCTAATCCTGATCTTTTTTCCGTATATAATGGATGGTTTCATTCTTGGGCTTTTGTTGTTTGTTTTGTTTTGTTTTTTTTTTTACACTCTAAGTCTGTAAGTTATTCCCAAAAGCCCAGTATTTATATTTGTTCCATAGCAAGCATGTGACTGGTATGACTGCATAATTATATCAAAATGAGTTTGAGTTCCTTTTGTTGCAAAATGTTCCAGGGCTACAGATACGTTTTGAATGCGTAATAAGCTCCGGGTATTGAGATTACAAGAGAAACTATCTGCAAAATCCTACGGATTAAGGTCATGCATGAGATATTTAATTCTCCCTCCTGTGAGGTTTGATTGCAAGATAGTGTGCTCCCACTGACTTCTTAAAATGAGAAAGCTTGAAAAATTGACCAGATTCTGTCAAATTTGCTTCACTACTAGTGGAACTGGAGGTGTTGAAGAAAAGGGGAACTGTGAGGAAAGGAAAAAGCAGAGACCAAGGAGGGTCAAAATCCCTGCTGGTTCACAGCTTGGAAGTGAGGAAAGACACCAAGATGACTTTTTTTTCCTGCCACAATTTGATCTACTATAGAATTCACAATCTGAGAAGGGGCAGCTTTTCCCTCTGTTGCTGTGACTGCAGCAGTGTCTCAAGGCTGCACTTGGGACCATGGTTCTGTTGTGCCGGGCCAAAGGATGTGTCCTTGAGGGTAAAGGATGCCAAGTGTGGGTGGGAGAAATGTGAGGAGCAGAATGGAGGAGCACCTCAGTCCTATGGAAATTCAGTCATATCTTTTCCCCCCACCCCAGATGTATGTGTGTATGATCAGTCAATATCCCACAGAGACCTGATGGAAGGTAAAAGTGGGTAAAACTCTCTGGGGGACAGCCAGTCCCCAAGACCATAGCCCTCCTCCACACCTACTAGGAGGTGGATTCAGCGAATTCTTTTTTTATAGATGTGGCTATTCTTCTGGGGTTTTTGTTCTTTTGCTTGTTTTTTGGTTTGTTTTTTTTTTTCTCTCCATAAACTACTGAAAATCATCTGATGGGAATAATTTCCATTAACTGATTCTGTCATACAAATGGGGTGTATCCTTATAGAGAACAAACCACCCTGGGTTAAAGTTAAATATGGATCAGCTGCATGGACTCCCTCTCCAAAAAAGGTGTGGATGTAACAATTTCACCCTGTTGCAGACATGATTAGTCACTCGTGTCCTTCATGCAGTCTGTAACTAGGGCACCGCTGCTGCCTCCCTGCCTGTCCCAAGGGACCTGGGTGGTGTTTGTGCAAACGCGATTGTGCTGGGGAAGGGGTGTAGAAATGCAGCTCTCAGCTCGGGATATAGTTAGTGAATGCAGCTGTGGGAGGCAGCAGGAACAAGAGAGCTTTTGTATTGCCTGTGCTCTGACAGCTCACATGCCGAAATAATCTGCTAGTTTCTTAGCCATATGTTTCCTCCCCCTGGTCCCCAATATTTTTAACTTGAATGTAAAGTTATACTTTAGTCAGAATCCTTCCTTGAGTTTAAAAGTGAGATGTGTTACAGTGTCAGCCTTGGTACAGCAGTTCAGATGGGCAACCTACAACTTTCACGGCCATTGGACATTCTCCATGACGACTAGGGAAATTTGACTACATCTTTTAGGGAAGGTAGTGATGTTCGAATATGCCTTTCATGTGCACTGCAGAGCTTGCCTGGGGTGGAAGCAGACCTGCAGGGCTGCTGCAGCCCCTCCCAAGGAAGTAGAGTCTGCTTCTTGCCAGGGCTGCTGAGCTGGGGTGCAGAGCCTGCTTTTGGCACCCTGGGCACTTCATTGAGCTGTACAAACTCTGCTGGTCCTCCTGGCATCCCTGGGAGTCTGATCCAATATTCGCTGGTACGTCATGGGATAAAAAAGGAAGACGAAAATAGGTTTACTGACCCGCTGGGTCAAGCGGGAGCAGGTTACTGTTGCTATGTGTTAGGACTAATTTGTCTATGCTCTCTGGCAGTGTTCAGACTCGCCCCTAGAGAAAAAGATCGTGGCTCAGAATTCCCTGTGCGTCTTCTTCCCTGGCTTGTTCAGTGGCACACAACAAGCCACGAGCTGACCTGCCTCAGACTTTAAAGGTTTATAACAAATTATACTGAAGAATATCAGGTGGTTTTTTTGGTGTTTTTTTTTTTTTTTGTCTTGTTCTGATATGGTTAAGGGGTTGAAGAAACAGGACTGGTGCAGGGTAGTGCTGTCTGGATGATGGAGACATCACATTTAGAGGGAGACACACTCTGCCACTGCTTTCCTAGAGCTTGTCCCACCTTAGGGTGTTTTTCCACCCACAGCAGCACTGCTGGGACATGTTGCAGTGACACATCCGTTCTTTGGCAGAGCAGCACTCTGACCCTTCCCAGCTCACCATGGACAGCATGGATTTGCTGTCCCTATGGCAGGGACCCGGTATTCGTATGGGAAATGCACCTCCTGTGGGTGGCTTTTATCGTTCCACCACAGGCTAGCACTGATCCTGAAACACATACAGCTTCTATTAAAACTGTGGTGTACGCGTGCAAGATATAGCTGTCCCACCTTTGCATGCTGTGATCTAAGGGAGTTTCAGTGGTCAGTTTGTCTATCAAAAGTATTTATTAATAAAGTATAAGGAAAAATGCATCTATGAAAAAAATCTGTACGAACACGATGCCCTGGGAGCCCACACCGTCCTTTCAGTCTCGAATCCCGCGGACTGTGTGCCCAGGACCGGCTTTGTTTCCGCAGTTAAATGGTTAACTGGAGCACTAATTGGCTCTGAGCGCTGCAGCCCTTTGCAACAGATTATTGGCATGCTGGTAGGAGCAGCTCCCTTCCTTCCCTTCCCCCTTCATTATAAAAACATGTACTGTAGAGAAACCAAATACCACATGGCGCCCTGCGCCGAGCCCGTCACCGCTCCCGCTCCGTGTTCAGCACAAAAAGTCCTTTTATATTTGGGAAGCGGAGGGAGAAAATTCTGGAAAGGCAAGATCGCAGTGATAGCGGCTGAATCGGCACATTTATTCACAGTGTGCAGGGGCTGGAGCCCACAGCCCCACACACCCGCACCCGTGTGGGGAGCAGTCCCGGGGGGGCCCGAAAAGCGGAGGGGAAAGGCCGTTTTATGGAGAACTCTCCCCGTCAAATTTCGGCTTTGCCGAGGGCTCCCGGGAGGTACCGAGGGGCTGAATGTGAAGAGAGATAAATAAAAGCTTTTCGGGGAAAGCAAACAAACAGACAAAAAGTTGCATTTCTCTTTTCCCGAGGAGCCGTGGGCGTTTTGAGCAGTCTGCAGAGGCAGGCGCCATTTCGTGAGGCGGCATTAATGCAGCAGGAGGAGACATGTTGTGTTCGTGCAGTTTGGATTTTAAGGGTTTTTCTCCTCGGTTTAAAGCAAGAGGCTTACTCATCCCGCCTTCACCCTCGTTCAGTCCAAAGGCTTTCGGTTTTTTAAACTTGAAGGAAAAAAGTAATGACAAGCGGGGAAAACCAGGGAAGAGGGGAAAAGTTCTCCTGAGGGTATCACAGTGTGCAAGCAAAAATCAGGTCTCTCTCCAAGAGACAAAAAGTCTTAGAGGTGTGTACATGATTCCAAAAATTCCAGGAAGGTTGTGGGGAGGATAACCAGGATGACAGCATGGCTGTACACCCAGCCCAGGTGTGTAGGGAAAATGCGGCACATCGGGCACGTTTGAAATAGAGGATTTTTTGTCTGCTGCAAAAAAAGGTCTGTCTGGTCTGTGCACACACGAAACCAGCCTTTTGTGATTTACACGAGCTGACTTGACTTCCAGGTATTGAGATACTAGTTTTGATCTAAAAGCCCAAACTATTGCTAGTGCTGCAGAGCTGCTCTTTTGATCAAAGGAGAAAATAGGAATTGTGGCAGGAGTGAGCTCAGGCTGATGCCCTTCAGTGCAGAACTCCTGGAGTAAGCTGCAGCATTTTCATTAAGGGCTTTTGGTATGGGAGTTGACTTCTTACCACTCCAGGACCTTTCACTTGCAAAATGCATTATAAGGCTCATTTGTTTAACAAGTCTCTGGGAGCTGGAAGAGGGAGAATTAATGCTGGCATTTGGGAATACAACTGATAGTGCTGCATTTGATTTTGGTTTCATGTCATTATTTTCTGGTTTCAGAGTCAGGAAAAGCTGCTCATTTATTTTTCATGTAGCTGTATTTTTTTCCCTGGTTTCTTAAGGAGGCAGAGCTCATGAAATTGTGCTGTTAAAGGCCTGGAGCTTTTGATCTAATTTTCAGTTTCAAAAAATTTCTGTTCTAGAGGTTCTGCACGTTGGGGAAGGCTGCATGTTACAGAGATGAATCAGTGCATTTGCTAAAGGAAGAACTAAAAAATGAGTGCAGAGGGTTTCTGTTCACTTTCCTTGCTGACCCATCAATGAGCATTTTGTTGCCAGCTGACCGGTCCGTAATGTCTAGCTCAGAAATATTGCAGCCTCTGTGGGAATATGGTGTGGGATTGGGAATGCTGCAGCAGTGCACTGCACTTGGGTGTGGGGCTGCTGACTCTCAGGAAAGCAGCCATCGTTATTTCAGCTGCTCACAAAAGACTGGAAAACTTCCAGCCACGGTATTCAAATCCCAACTAGGTTTTCAAGGAGTATTAGTCGTTTTTAAGACTCCTCCATGTTATGTGCAATTGAATTTTGCAAGGTCTTTGATCTCCTCGCTCTGGGTCTAAAGGTTCCTTTTCAGGCTTGTCACCTGCAAAGATTTCTTTGAGACAGTGATTCCTTTAGTACCGAAAAGCCTCTTTGCCACCTCACAAATATTATTTTCTTGATTGCTCATTTTTACTCTGCTAAGGTTACATTCCATCTGCAGTTCAAACATAACCTGGGTGCAATGCACCGAACACCAGCAGTAAATGTAGTGAAGAGCTCTAGTGTGACATTCATGCATATCCTTGGTTTGTTAGTCTAAGACTGTGCATTATAATGATAATATAAAACGTAAAATAGTTTCCATAAGTAAAAATCATTTTCCAGCATGTACTAATGTGCCTTTTGGAACCTCTTAATTAGGTTATGTTTTCTCCTAAACTTAATTCCACATTATTAAGAGCACTTGAGTAGATTCAACATTCCAATTTTGGTTACAATTTTCATTCTGCTCAGTATATATATGTACGTACATACATACATACATATATATATATATATATGTATATATATATTTGTGTGTGTGTATACAAGAAGATAATTCTTTATTAATCTTCTGAGCAGAACAGTTTTCATTTTTGCAGCAAAAGTCCTGTGCCTGAATGTTCATTATCAGCACCTGATATGCTAGCCTGGAGCACAATAGCCTAATAATTGGAGTTTAAGGGGGAAAAAAGCTAGTTATTAAAGTCATAGTGTTTCATTTTTCTGCATGTTAAGATTGTAAATTATTCAAGCATTTGCCTTTAGCTCCTACACGTACAAACTTATGCTCCCCACACATTTTTTTCCCCAAAGTGCTCTATGGTTTCCTTTGTCTCAAACCCTAGGTTGGAGTATTGAAATGTACTGTTTAATACCAGTAGCATGTGTGGCTTGTTACAAGAAAATCTGAGATAGTTTCTCAATTAAAAGCATTTTATTTTGACCTATTTGCTTCTACTTCTGTCTAATGTTTGGTCTCATCATAGTCAATATTCTGTTTTATGGAAAGGTTTTAAAGGCATGCTGAAGGAGAAGAATAAGAGGCGAAGTAGCTAGCACAATTTATATTCTTTCTTTTGCCATTATTAATAAAAATATGAAAGAAAAAAAAGTGTTGGGGAAAATGAAAGGAATGGTGATATGGTGATGCGATTATATCTGTATGTGCAAAGCTACAATGTGCTTGCTCTTACTCTTGAAGTTTGGACCTCTGCTTCAGGTTTTCTTTCCCTTCTGCAGACTGGATTAGTTCATTTCAGATGCATTTTCCAGTTACTGCCATACATGTTTATCCCTAAATTCACTTCATATGCTTCCAAATCCTTAGGACAACATTCAGTTTAGACACCAATTAAAAACTGGAGTGGTTCCACGGCTTAGATGTAATTACTCAGTCCTGAATTGAAGGCACGGGCACATAAGTTATGTCCCATGTGTTTGGACTAACAAGAAGAGATCAAAATCTCAGCTTTTGTCATTAAAGTAAATGTTTCTACACTTAAGACACATTTGTAGAAAGAGATGATAATTTCTGGTTAGATGCATGATTAAGTCTTGAAGAAAATAAACCTTGTTTTGGGCACATAGAACCTTCCTCTGGGTGAAATGGCAACAAAGATGGCAGGCAGAATTTTCAGGTGGTGATCAAGCACTGTGCATGTCTTAGCTAAGATGTCTTGTGTTTGCTCTGCTGCTTTAATTGCACAAAAAGCCATTGACCTAATTTTGTGACAGGATTGTACCAACGGTGTTTTCTAGGGCTGCTTACATTTCGTTACAGCTCACCACCTAATACAAAACTTTGATTGTTAAAAAAAAAGTGTACTGTGAACGATTTTAAGCTGAGACAAGATTGATACCTTTAACAGCTTGGTCAGAGAAAGGGGGAGTGTTTGTTTCAGTGTGAAAATCTCTTGTCTGCAACAGTTAAAGATGGTAATTCTGGAGTTTATGTGCCTTACATGCCCAGAGCTACTCTAGTCCCTGGGCTGATGAGCTCTGAGTTGGTTAAAGCTCTGGCAGGAGCCAGTTTATTATAAATTGACTCTAGGAAGAAAATATAAAAGCTCATGGGAAACATCAGCCTGACACAGGAGCTGTTTCTGTTCAGGTGACATTCTAATCAAAGTGTGTCGGTGCACCACTACAGCCAAAATTGATTAGACTTTGCATCTAGCAAGTATTGACAAATAAGAAGAAGTTTGTTTTGAGTTACTACATAAGGGGTCTTTTTATATATGGTACATTACAACAGAGTGATTCAGTGCTTTGTCATACTGTCTATGAAATAAAGTATATGCTTGTAAGATTTCAGAAAAAAAGGTACAGTTTCTTTTCCCTGCATGTGGCAATTTACTGAATAATGCATCATTTTGTCAACTTTTATATAGCAATCAATAAATGCCCTACAGTGCTACCTGCACTTGGAAGACGAGAATGAAGATTGTTATGGAAACAGGCTCAAAACTTGCTTGAAATAAAAATCCCAGTTCTATACTTGCAGTTTTGGAGGCTTGGGCTGTTTCTCTTCTCATTCTAGAGTAGCTGTAATTTATCTCGTTCAATCTGAGTGAAATTCCTTATGTTTGTAGGGCTGGTATGAAACCCTTTGCCTCCAAAACTCCCAAGATTTACCAAGAAAATACAGTTGTTGTTATAATCATTATCAAAACTTTCCAAGGTCTGCACTAGAACTCAAATGGAGAGTAAAAATAAAAATTAGAGCTTATATTTTTTTTTTGTCCTCGATTTTGAAGTGTAAACACATATTTTTGCTAAGCCTGTTTTCCCTTTTCTGATCGTATTCCTCAAACACTTAAGCAGTCAAGCTTACTGGCTTTTGTTTGCAGGAAATAAGTTTCAAGGATGATCAGGTACATGCCTTGGGAAAATGAGCTTTAAATGTGCATAAGGAAGTAATCATGCTAGAATTTCAAATTATCCAAATTTACAAAAAAATTAATTTCATTGTCTATATCTTCTAAAATATAATTTTGCAGCAACATTTAAAATCCAGATATTCTGAAGATTTGGCTTAAAAGTTGTAAAATGTTCTCACTCTTCATGTAACAATTCCTTACCATATTGGAAAACGGGAGGACAATATATATTTTGAAATGTAAAATGGGATTAGGCTCTCTTAATTGTGCTGATGTTTTGGGTTTTTTTTTCTTAAACTCTTGATAAAACAATGACCACAAAACACTCCTGTGACTCTGTAGTCTATTTCCAGCCGGAATGGTGAGATAAAGAACCCTGCAAGCAGTTTCTACCTTTTAAAGTGATTTAAACCCCTATCACCATGTCTAATCCTTGTATGGTTCCAGTCCTGCAAGTTTCCAGGCAGGGAACTTGATCAAGGCAGAGCAGTTCGAGTGTGTAAACCAGGTCACAGCACCTGTCTTGGTGTGCTCTGGCATTACAGTCCCTGGGAAGGTGCACTTTAGTTTCTTATTTGCTTTCAAAGATGATGTCAGCAGTAAGCAAAGTTGCATCATAGTTTTTTCATGTAAGGAGACATGTAATACCTTGTTAACACTTTTACAAACTCCAGTGTCTAAGTGGAGACAGGTAAAGTGGTCAGTATTTTTCTACCATGTCCCAGTCCTCTTATAAAAGTTTTCTGAGCCAAGCAAAATAGTTTGTTACCTAAAAAAGGTGACCTTCAAAAAACAGAAAAACAGAACATTGCATACAAGAAGCAGGGGGTAAAAAGGGGGTAAAGAAACAGTTTTGTTGTTCCAAGCTCTTATTTTAAGAAGCAATTAAACATGTTGTTATCCAATCACCCACATTATTTAAGTTTGAAATAGTCTAGAGTTTTAAACTCTCCTAAGATTTCACCAAAATAAGGACTACTGCATCTTCCTGACTTTTCTTATACTTCTACAGCTGCCATTTAAGGCAATAGCTGTGTGTTAAACATTGACCAAACACAGCATAAATACCTCAACCATGATGGTCTCTATTTCTTGCATCCAGTTAAGATGGCAACAAGGATTAGTTTGAAGATGACCTGTAATAAAAAAAGAAGAGCTTCAAGTCTCAAACCTCCTTAAGAAAAGTGGATTTGATTTCCCAAGAAAAATGTGTGTATACTCCCTAGTGGAGTTAATATAAAGCATAATAATTAATCCTCTCACTAGACAATAGTGCTGGTCTGTTATTTGCTTTATTGTATACGGGAACTCATGCAAAACTGAAACAGCAAGGTGTGTCTGTTGTTAAGCTCTTAGATCTAAAATTTGAGCTCAGGCCACAAGATCTCATGTACAGTAACAGTACTGACTCTTTGATACATTGTGACCAAAAAGTTAAAAATTTGCTTAGGCGATGCAATTAAATCCCACAAAATATGTTGAATTAATTTCTGACTTCCATTTTGTCTTTATACTTTTTATTAATAACTTACTTTCCTTTGAAAGCAGGAATAGAAAGAGCTGAATCTTGGTTAAAATTGCTTCATTTTTAATAAATTGAAAAAACACTGGGGTCTGGCTTAGACTGAAATTGTTTTTTCTTTACCATATGTTTATAACACTGATAAGAATTTGTTTCTAATTATTCATGGTAATAAATCTTTTTCTTGCTGCTTGCAAGGTTCATAATTCTGAACATGAGCCCCATAGAAGTGCCAGCAAACCCCCCATATTAACATAATCTCAGTTTTTGGTGTTAAAGCCTAGGAACAAAAAGGGCATATGTAAAAGTTCTCTTTATGTGTGTCGATGTGTTTGCAATTATTCATTACCGGCTGGAGCAAAAGTCTGGATTTCAGTTTCAGTTCCAGTTCCAGACTTGGAGCAGAATGAACACATGAGTTTATTGCTAGAACTGTATTTTATCTTTGCTGTTGCTGCGTTTATTGCTTGTCTTGTGACAGCAGCAAAAAGCTTTAGCTGAGATCAATACACCATAATCATCTTCACCAGTCACATAGGGAACATGATTCCATGATTAGAAGGTGAATTTGTATCTAGCTGAGCAGTTACTGTGATTTTAATAATGAATTGCTGAGCAAGGAAACCAAAGTGGGGGGGAAAAAAAGCAGATTGTTTGTTTGAGCAACATGTTACAGGTTACATACAAAATCTGAAAATAGAGCCCCTGCTTGATTCAGGACAAAGTGACAACTTCTATAAACACCCAGTTCACAGGAAGTTAAATGCCTCCCACAAACAGCTCACTGTGCTCAAAGGGCATTCCATATCCTGTTTGCATATTCTCTGCCCGAGTAGTCCAAACTATTCTGTTTGGCCTAGGGCCTAGGAAATTGGCATCGATTTCTTCTGGAAAGTGAGAGTTTTGGTTGAAGAAAAGTTTGGTGACATCTCTCCGTCTTATTCAGACTCCTGATTTCTGTTTCAAAAGGTGGATACAATACTTAACCATTTTGGCCAATATTTGCCTTTCCATTATATCTGTCTCCAAAGCTCTGTGAGCTATTCTGTATAAGAAAGAATAAACTGCTTCACCTATCTTTTGGTGTCCTCTGGTACGAAGGGCAAGTTGGGACAGGTGGGGAAGGGACACTGCCCTGTGGAATCACAGTGTTCCTTTGTTATGTTGTCCCTAAGGGACAGAAACATAGGAGCAGGGGGAAGGAAGAAAGGTTCTAGAAGAAAATAGAGTACCAGAGAGTCAGGTTCTGTGCTTCCATCTGGAATTCCAGCCACAGACGCAATCTCAGAAAATAGCTCCTAAATTAGTAATGCAAATATTAACTTGTGTCATTATTTTCAGATGTGTGGTTCATAAAACATGGCTGAAGTGTTTGGTGTAATGATACACAAAGGAAGAGAGTGTGTCATCTGAAAGAGAAGGAATGAATTTTATAGAGGAAATTGCAGTGTAGAAATGCTGAATTTAGCAGGAAAAAAATGGGGTATCTGCAGAGGCAGTAGGAGTGAGAATTTTGTTCCACTGTTTCATGAGGAAGAAGAATGCAGATAGTCTGTTCCTTGTAAGGAACAGCAACACTGTGTGAGGGAAGCCATGGCTCCGCAGGCAGTGACTGTACTTGTGTTCACCTCCGTGCAACTCGCTCACAGCCAAGGAACGGAGGAGGTCATGGATACTTGTGAGGTTTTTTGGAGCTGCTTCAGGTCTTGCTGCCCAGGAAGCACAAGAGCAGCGCTGCACATATTTAGTGAAGATATTAGACTTTGAGTAATTTTTTGGTTACACATAGCAGCAATGGAGTAAGGGACTTCCAAAAACATTTGTCTATAAAATGTACATAGAGTTTTGTTGGTTTTGGTTTTTTTTAAGAGGAACAGTCTATTACACTAGACAGTCTGGTATAGATAGAGAAAATCAGATAACAATCTCAGCACACAGGTTAGGTCTTGTTCAGGCACAATCTTATACTCTTCTGGCTGGAATCACATTGCTCTTACAAGGCACAATTATGTCTAGAATCCCTGATCTCTTTTCTCCTTTTCATGTGGTTATTGCAAGTGATCACACATATATTCTTCTAGAAAAGTACTTGTGTTTTGGGAAGAAACAAGAAAAAGGCTGGAAATTGTACATGAAATTTCTAATCTTGGTCCTTGCTGTGAAGTTTTACCATGTTGGATTGGCTGGAAATGCTGACATAAGGAGAAGTGTTGTTTCTGCACCCTGCTTTCATCTGGATCCTGCCTCATCCTTCCCCATTTTTTCGATGCTGGTGGCTTTCCAAGGACAGCATCTTGGTTCTGTCCATGCAAGCACCTTTAGATACAGTTGTATGTGAGCAGTTCCACTGAGAGCAAGATGATTGGCCTTTGCAGGAATCTAAATGGGAATGAAGTTGCAGAACAGGCTTTCGGCTATCCATAGTCCCCATAGACCAGAACTTCAATAATTCTTCTTGTGAGAGGGAAACAAAAGACCTGTTGCCCCTTTTCAGTGAGAAGCTGCATCAGCTGCTTTGTACCACCATCGATTCCTTGACTGGAGGTTCCTGTGCTGTGGCACTTTTATGTGGGTCACTACCATCCCTTCTCTGAAGATGGTAACACCTTATCTCACTGTCTACAAGTAATAGATCACCTATGCTATCCTGTACATGAAGTCAGCTTTTCTCTGTATTTTGAAAGGAAATACATCTCTTGACTTAAAATCATAGGGACTGATTCTTTTCAGCTGGCCACTTCCTTGTAGTTTTTCCAGGACTCAGCTCAGGAGAGAGCTGCCAAACTCCAGCTGCATGATCTCAATGCCAGACTGGATCTTGAGGCCTTCCATAATAATTTGAAGTACTGTTAGTTTAATTCTGCCATAATTACCCAGGTTCATTAATATAAAAAGGAAGACAAAGACAATTTCTTTCTGCTTTTAATGGAGTCTACCTGGGCAAATGAAAGAAGGTGAAAGGTACGCATATGATTCAAAGTGACTGCTGAAGTGCATAAATAGCAGTTCTGTCATGTTTGCTGTGTGTGCTTCTTGCAGAGGAGCACCGTAACTGTGGATGGGGACAGGATTCATGGCAGTGGCCAGGAATGTGAGGGATGCCTTTCCATCTTCCTGATATCTGAAGTGGTTTCCATGACTGTAGTCAAAATAGGAGACAGTGTCCTGGTGAGGCTGGCACACCAGACAGTTTCTATGGTGTTGGCTAAAAAAAGCAGGATACCTAGTTTTGTGTGTCTGTGCTGTTTCTGAGCAGCAGTAACAGGGAATTGATGTAGCAGACAGGCAGGTGACTGGGTTGTGCTGGCTCTGTGCTCCAGCCGAGCTTGGGAGCTGAGTGTGCACAACAGCGGTGTGTCTCCCATCAGAATAGAGGGGTTTGTGGCTCCAGTTCTCCGTGGGGACCCTGACAGGTGAGCTGTCCCTGGCTCATGTCAAGGGCTGATAACAGAGGTGGAATGGCGGCAAAGGGGCCGTGAGATGCGGGACGCCAGCAGCCAACTCAGGGGCTGAACCCCGCTGTGTGTCAGTGCAGGCAGGCGGAAGCATGAGGAGATCTCTGGAGTGGGGTCTGGCAGCGCTCGGCCCGAGCGGGGTCAGGGCTACGCTAGGGCAGTGCAGGTGGGATGGCCCGGCCAGGTGGGGCTGGGAGGGGGCGGTGGCCGCTCCTGCTCTCGCTCCCGCCTCCCCCTGAGGGGCGGCTGCTGCGGCCGGCGCGCGAGGAGGCGGCGGGAGCCAATGGGGGGCGGCTGAGGCGGGGAGCGCGGGCCAATAGGAGGCCGCTGCTGCGGAGCGCGCGGGGCCCGGGCGGGGGGAGGCCAATGGGGAGCGGCGCGCGGCGCGCGCGCAGCCGAGGGCGGGGAGGGGCGGGGTGCGCGCGCGGCGCCGCCCCTTCCCCGCCGCAGTGAGGAGCGACCGGGCGGCCATGTTGTGCGGGGGGAGGGGAGCAAGGAGTTGAGAGGAGACGGCGGAGGCTCCCTCACACACACGGCACAAGATGGCCGGGGAGCAGCTGCAGCTCCCGCCCGTCTCCCGGCGCTCTCCCCGCCGCTCGCACCGGGGACGCCCGGCGAGCGCCCTCGGTGCCGCTCCCGGGCGCCAAATCGGGCCCGGCGCTCTGTGGGCTGCGGGGCTTTGGAGGGCGGCGAGCCGGGCTGCCGAACGGGGCTGCCGACGGTCGGGCAGCAATGGCGCCGGGCTGCGGAGCGCTGCCCGCGCCGCTCCCTCGCCAGGCGGGCGCGGGGCCGCCCTTGACCGCGGGCAGGGAGAGCCGGGAGCAGCGCCCCGTTCTCGGGGCCCCGGGTGCCTGCCAGCGGGCTGTTCTTCGCCGGGTAAGTGCCGGAGTCTCCGGGCTCTTCATTGTCCTTTGTCCTTGGGAGGAAAAACAAAATGTCCTTGGAGCCGGGAGGGGGAGGGGGCGCTGGCTCCCTCTGCCCCCCCCTTTCCCCCCCGCCGGTCGCTGAGGGGACCTGCGGGTACCCTCGGGGACCCCCGCCCGTGCCCGACACCGGGCTGGGTTGGAGGGGAGCGGCGGGACAAGGGGCGCCCCAGTGACCCTCGGCGGCTGCGGGCGCTCCCTTCCCCTCTCCTGCAGCACCCGGGAGGCTCCTCACACCCCGTCCCCGATGCAGCCCCGCGGGGAGCAGCGGCGGGTTTTGGCTCCCCTGTGCAGCACCGAGCATAGGGGGGGCTGCAGACCGATTCCCCCCAGCGCAGCGTACAAGGGGGGTATCTGCAAATCAGCCTGGAACTCCAATGCAGCACTGGAGGGAGGGGGGAGAGGTGAAGGCTGTACGACGGCATCGCTGAAATGTTTAGCCCCGTGTCTGTGTAAAGAGCGTTTCTTGCCCGTCGCTGGTCGGATGGGGATGTGTTTTCGTAGTTTCTAAGAACAAAGACGCCATGTCCTTTTCTCTTAAAAATAAAACTTGGAGTGTTTTTTTGGTGGGGTGTTGGCTTTTAACTCTTTGTAAACCAGTAAGGCAGAAACAGGCTGCGGGTGAGACAGATTGGTACTTTATGGAACAATAGAGAGAAATTGACTTTACTGGAGAAACAGCAATTCAGGTGTAGAAGTTTTAAAAAAACCTCTTAGGAATTACGTGCAAATTTGATTTTGCAATTAAAACGGCAATGTACAGACTTAAAAGCTTGAGAAAAACAAAGCTCGGTCATGCCAAGTCTACAGTTTAAAGTTGGCGAAATACTACAGTTGTGATTTAGACGACACTACAAAAAGAAAAGAGAATTACTTAAATACGAATTGCACGATAAGGAAACGGATGAGTTTGTGTCTGAGATGTAAAGCTTTAAAAAAACCATTTAATGGGTTTCAGGTTTGTTTTTATTATTCAGTTAATAGGTTTTTCAGAGACCTTGCAGTTACTTCTCTTTACGAAACATTTTAATCGTTGTTTCGGTGTTCTTATAATTTAGAAGTTGTACAACACCTATTGCAAGACTTTTTAAAAATGCAAGTTTAAATGTAATGGCTGACGTTTGTTTTGGGTTGGCTCGCGTTCAGCAATTACCAATTTAAGAGTAAAATCGTAATTCTAAATGTACAAAAAGTCTTTGCAGCAGAGCAAGAGGTAAATACTAAAAACTTCAGTTTTAATTGGAGATGGTGTATAGCCATATTTGTTAGATTTTAATGTTGTATGCTTGTGCAAGGTTATAAAACTGTGCAGATTTTAAATACTGCAGTTGGAGGTAAATCTACATTTTTTGGAACTTCCTCTGCAAATAAGAATCTGTCATTTCAACAATTGAAGTTAGCCCTTTTTTTGGAAGTAGAAATACAAGTTTCAGCAACCATTGGACTTCTGTCACCTTTATGCAAAGTGTTTGGTGTCTTTATTTTAGACTTGGATTATGGTGGTTTTATAACCCCAGCAACAGTTCTGCAGTGTAGAACAGGTTATGGCATACACACTTTGCCCTAAAGAAAGTTCTAGCTTTAGGTGGGTGCCTGCTGGATTTGTCTTAAGTACATTAGAGGATAATTTTTAAATAGTTTTGACTGGTTTCTTTCAACAGTGGGAAATAAAATAGCATGTAATTGTCCAGAAAATAAATTACTTGTAATTAATAATTTGTTCTATTTAATATTTCTGCGGCACTCTTTTTTTATTTAAGGTGTAGGGGTTTGAATTTAGACATCTTTTAGTCCAGCATTAAAATGTTTTTTAAAATAGTATATTTGCAGAATGATTCTACACTTCTAAAGTATGAAGTAGTGCTGGTGATAAATATAATTGCTGTAAAATAAAACGTTACGGCTTTTCTCAAAAGGCAAGAAAAGTTGGCTAGAGGTAGGGCAAATATGGTGTTCCTTGTGTTAAAGGAGCATACTTTGAGATCTGATTAAAGGTTAAAGAAGCTGAAGGCTTTAAAACCGTATTCTGAAGGACAAAAAAATGGGTTTTTTTGGGAGATGAAGTAACTTAGGACTTAAAATTCAGAGAAGCTGATGACAGAGGCCATTTTAAAGTAACCTTGCTATCAGTAGTGGTTTTATTTAATTTTGCACAGCCTACTTTGAAATACTTTAATGTGGAAGAAAAAGTAAAAGGGCTGAGGGATATTGTGTAATAAATTACTCAGTAGAAGAAGTCTTAAATTTGCTTTTTAGCTTTAGTTCTTTCAAAATTAAAGTAATGGAGACAGTAGAGCAGACTGCAGTTATTCATGAAAAGCACAGATCATGTGTGTTGTATGTCAGTCACTCATATCCAGTGGGTTTTTCTTCAGACAGGAATGTACAGCCACTCATACTTTTATTTTTAGAGTTCAATTTGAAAGATAGTTATTGTGATCATGAGTTTTTCCCAACTTAATAATTATCTAAAGATTGATAGATTTCAGGCATATGCTGCTTTTCTAAAGCAAAATTCTGAAAAATTCCATACTTTGTTTTTTCAGGTAGAATTTCGTGAACAGAATCTTATTTCCTGACTGGCTTCCAGAGGATTTGTTCATGCCTTATTTTTCTTAGGTAAGAATGGTTATACCTTACGTTAGTATGTTTATTTCCTTGTTATTTTTTGAAATTGGAATTTGCCTTTTTGCTACTGTGCAGATGGGAAGAAAAGAAAAAAAATCTCAGTTTTATACGAAGGGGACACATTTGATAAATTGTCTGGAGTTCTGAAAAGCTTTTCTTTGCAGTTTACAGGTAGACTGTCTTCATATAATGTCACATTTATGTACTGCTTGGGTATAAATTTCAGTTTACTAAGGCTATTTGTTAAGTGGCTTGTTTATTTTTATAATATGTGATACATATATACAAATGCATTGCATTTGTTGGGAAAGGACAGTATTTGCAGATTAACTGAAGTTCTGTATGTCCCGTTTCAGCAGTGAAAACCTGCATTAAACTTTGAAAATTATTTAGGTTTTTTACTTAGTAAATTTGTAACATTAACGTTTGGGGAAATTGTAGAATTTGTATTTCAAAGTAGTAACCCAAGGCTTTGGGGATTCATAGAGAAGGAGATTTTTGGGGCCTGTCTCTTGTTTTTGGGGACCTGGAGACTAACGCTTAGCGATGATAGAATATTGGTTTTGTACTGTAGGCAAAACTTTCGTTCATTCAAAGACATTTCCTGTACATGTTTTCAGAAAGTTTGTCAGTCAAGAATGTTAGGACTTAAAGAGCTTGTCTGTACCTTGTTTTTAGACAAAACTGGTTTTGTTGTTTTTTTCCTTTAAAGGCTGTTACTGGATATTGTTCTTCCAAAGATTCAGATGACTGGTTGGACAAAAGACCTTGAGCAAAATTCTGTACTGTGCGTGCCAGGTATGTTACACTGTGTTGTGGGGGTTTGTTTGTTTTGTGTTTTTTGTTCTTTAATTATCCTGGAAACAATTTTTTTTTTCAAAATAAACATTAAACATTTAACTTTCAGTGTTTTACCTTGTTGAATTTATTTTCTTACAAGCTTACTGCATTTGGAAATTGTTAGTATGTAGGTACTACAGCACTGTTAATGTCTCCTGCGTCTTTGAAAACTTTTATGGTCACTCACAAGTACAAGTTTTTAACAATCTGCAATGACCATGTTGACATGTGGTGAAGCCAAAGGATTGTCATCTCCTAAGGATATTGTCTAATCGAACTTCAGGAATGCTATTCCTTAGTTCAAGGTATTGGTTCATTAGCAAGGGACAATCACAAAGTTTTCCTTTTCGAGAAATTGTTTATACAATAAACTTGAAAATTGTGGTTTTGGTGTAAATTTTATTCTAAACATCTAAAGTGGTACCCAGTTGTTACGAGGTATCTTGCTCTCCTCCTCGCAGTGTAAACAAAGCAGCTTCTAATGTTTATTTTTTGATTTTACACTTCAAATTCTGCATTTAGGATCAGAGTAATGTGTAGCCTTTGAGTCAGGTTTTCACCACTCTGTAATTACAAGTGGGGGATCCTGTTTGCCTGCCTTAACTGGTTCCTTTTCACAGCTTCCCATGCTCGTGTACTTCAGTGCATACTCAGGACCTCAAAGTGTAAGGCGTCTTCATGAGGACACACATATAAGGATTCCCAAAAATACTTTTGATCATTTGCTTTTTAAAGTTACATAATTCATTATGATGATCAAAGAATACAATTCTGAACCCCCACCTGAGTGCAGCTGGGTTTTTTTTTTGCTTGGATGAAGCCTTCGGTCTTCATAGAAAAGAGATTATATGCAATTTTCCATAAGTTTTACAAAAATGTCTCTTCAGGTTGTAATGAACCTTTATCTGCAGTGAGTCACTGCTGATAGGCAAGGTAGAGTTCAAATTATTTATAGATACTGGACATGTGCCACCATCATGGATGTCCTGCAGCAAACACAGCTAACAAGCAAGGTGATATGTCAGTGTGTTCCTGCAACTTCATCTTGTGACTGTCTGATGGGAAGTGTGAGAACTAGAACTTCGTGTTAGAAATGTCTCATACCTTAAGAACGACAGTGTATATCTAAAATCCCATGTAAATTTTCAATTCAGGGGGTCAAAACCCACAGGTACTGCACAGTTCTGTTACAATAAAGGCAAGACCAGCGTGGGTCACACAAAAGTCTGGTTAATAGTGATGAGATTGAACCTGTCAGACTCAATTTATAATCCTGATACTAAATTATGAAATGTCAATCTGCAATTTCTATCTGACCTGCTCTTAAAAAAAACCTAGAAAAGTAAAAATGAAAAAATACCGTGCTCAAGAGCGGATCTTGGCTGACTTGATCATTTTATGATAACTATGCAATTGAGCACGTTGATTTTAACTGTCTTGAATCTTTTCAGTATTGTCCTGACTGCTGAATAGACATTACAATAAAAGCAGCTTTAACTGTCCCTTTTGTGAGCTCTTCGGAGCTGCCTTTTCTTGCAAGAACAACTTGTTTTCATGTAACAGTGGTGGCTTCACCTCTAGGTTAAGTAGACCGTAGTGGGTTAGATGCACACTACTGGGACTTGAGGGAAGTTCCAAGTTCATGGCTACACTACAGGATGCTCGTGGGAATCAAGGGGCATCGGAATCCAGATGAGTCCAGACCTTTTCAGTAGAGGAAGCTGTTCCCCTGCGGGGATACAAACCTGTATTAAGTATTCTCGTAGAAAATATTTTGGTAGCATTGACGACGTACATGGAAAAACATTGGTGTGGTGATACACATCGGCTTTGCCAAAATACTTTATTAGTTAAATAATAAATACAGGAGAAATTTGATACCAGGTGATAGATTTTGGGTGTCTGACTTCACCTTTTGCTGTAAAAGGAGATGCACTGTGTGATGGTTAGTCCCAATCTTTGGGGGCAGGAGCCATGGACTTAGGAGGCCGGGCATGTTTTGTGTGGCGTAGGCTGTACTGTACTTCAAGTGTCTGTAATTTTAAAACAAAAATAAGCCACAGCTATTAGATTACGTAGAAAAAGTAAATTCATGTTTATTTTTAAATATGGGATGTATTTTTTTAATCACCCATCCTACAGCAATTACAGCAAAAGTCTGACTAAAAGATTTTTACATTAGGTACAGGAAATACAGCTGTTAACATGAAAGGTTAATTTTTTTCAGCCAAGACTTGTATTTCCACGCTCTGGTTTCTGGCTTGTGCCATAATCCTGTAGCTTTGGTGATCTATTCTCTAGTTTAAGAGTGAATGTGTTTTGGATGTTAAAATTAAAAACTCAAAACACAGGGGTATATTCTGTAATAGTGAAAAAATAACTAATGCAAATGAAATGTAATATATTATCAACATCCTCATACTGTTTTTATAAAACTCAGTGTTTGGTTCATCTACTCACTTCCAAGAAGAGAAATGTCACAACTACTTCTACGTGATACCACTCTGACAAACAAAAGGTTCCTTTTGCACAAGTGTGCTGAGGTCAGAAGAACAAATCTCCAGTGGAGTCTTCATAGCAGTCATTAGAGGAAGGTGCTTTGTGGTGACAGCCATATTAAATACCCTCGCTGAAGTTTCTGTCAGACTTCCCTAGCTGTGTGTTTGCTCTAGAACTAAAGAAAACAAGAACTAACTTGAAGGCCATGATGGATATGTATCTGTGCCGTGAAAATGGCTGAGAGCTGTAAACTGAGAGTCCTCCAGTCATTAACTTCACCTGTCTTCATATATTAGATTGTAGTTCTAAGTGGCCTTTTTTGAGTGAAATGATCCAAAGGGCCTAAGTAACTGTTTCCCTGGTTCATTTTTCATGCCTTGGATGACTGGTGGATGCCTCCTGGCTGATCAGAGTCCAGCAGCCATGTTCTGTTTCTTCTAAGATGGTGGATAGGCACTTCACAAAAGGACTGCGCTTCCATTTAATAGCAGCTGCTTGTGCACATTCAAATGCATTTTAAAATATCATTAATATGTTTTTAAATCTCTAAATATCACATGCATTAGGATATTCTACATTCTTCAGCCAGTCTACTGCTGTATTTTTTTGTAATTTTCCTTTTTAAAGGCTTTTTCCATAATAAGAGTTCAAAGTAATTTACATCAAAAATGAAATTACAATCCTGTTCATCCCATTTTTCTACACATCTGAGTATCTGTCAAATGGAAGAGCACAGTATTCTGTCACTGGATAGGTTCATTAATTTTTTTGTATTTGAGGCTATAGTTCAATATAAGTAGATTCTGAGAGATTTTACAAGACATGTGGTTTACTTGTATGTGTCAGGAGGATAAACTTGAATGTCTTATTTAATGTAGTTGAACTTTACAGTAAAAAGGGGGTTCATGAGTTGTTTTAGAGTTTTAGGTCTTTAATCTCGCTACCTTTGCTTAAGGTAACTGTGATTAAGACTTTAAATACAGATTGCCAGTGGGCATTGTCAAAGTCATGTTTCCCACACATGAGTTACCTGGCCCATATATGAGCAACTTTGAGATAAAGTGGATAATTTGTTCCACATAAATTTGTTACATAATTGCCCTACATCCACATGATACCTCCTCTCAATAAAAACAGCATTTTGTTTTCTATTGTGAACATCAAATCAGTTTGCTTAAGCAGGCTTCTACTTGATGCCAGATTGATCTTTTTAAAACACTTCAAAGAATATATTCTTTTTCTTGTTTTTTCTCAGTGAATTTGAGGACTGGATCTGAATTTCTTGGGTTGTTTGCAGGTTCTTTAATAATAGGTTCCTTAGTGATGCTTCTAATTTTATTAAATAAAAATAACTTCCGTAGCACATGCTGTGAGCTGGGAATACTTGGTGGGGTTTTTTTTCATTTTGTTTGGTGTTTTGTTTTTGTATGAGGGCTTTTGTAATAAAAGCTAATGCTTAGTTTTGTAGACCTTGAGGTCTAGATATTTTATTTTTTAATTTATTTTAATTCAAGTGTTTTAATATCCCATTTTCCCTACAGATTGTTGAGGAATTGATTTACTCACTGTAAGCAAAATATCTGCTCTTGGTTGAAGCACTGGTAAGTTGTTATTCCTAGTAACATTTACTTTTTAGCTTTAAAAAAATTCTAGCACACATGGCTATAATGTTAAAGTGGCTGAAGGCTTTGGCTGAATACATTCCAAAGTTCATTAGTGTGTGGCCATGTGTGCATGTGTGTTTCAGAAAAGCTTAAGTTAAAAGGACTCCAGGATCATTCCTGCTGGGCTCTGGGGAAGTGAGCAGTACTTGGATAGTGCTCTCTCCCTGTCTGGCTCCAGAACAGCTTTCAGATCTGATCCTAGTTCTGGGGGCTTCTGTGATTTGACTCCAGATTTCACTGAGAACTTTTATATCATAGCTTTGCTTGTTTAGAAGGGTTTTTGGTATGCAGATGTCTGTCTCTATAGACGTACTAAACACAATTTGGATAACAAATGGTGTGGAAGTATAACAGGAAGGACTTGCCATACGAGCATCTTGTGTTGTCCTTATGCTTCTGTCAGGATTAGTGGGAGCCTTTGAGCAGACAGTTACTGTCTCCTGTTCTACAATTGTTCTCTTTCTGTTCTTCGTTCTTAAAGCTCTGGCTTTGCACAAAATGATAAATGCCAGTACAGTTTCCTGTATTTTTTTTTTTTTAAATTAAACTGCTAGCTGATAGACTTGAAATCATTCTTCATATAGTCAAAACATAAAATTGGCAGGCTTGAGTAGGTAAATTAATTCAGTTCTATACTGGATGAATATAGGGCCAGAATTTTTTCCCATTTCCTTAACTAAAAGGAATTTGGTCTTGACCTTTTGTTGTTTCTGGTACATTTTGTGACTTTCTTGGGAGTTGCCTATGGAAAGACACAAGTCCTTTTGTCTTCCTGTCTGCTTAAAATTCTGACTCCTTGATTCTGCGTATTTAATTAGAGCATCCACTACATTTTGTGTGCATGGATTAACTTTTTTTTTTTGTGGGAAGCTCTATTCCTGTAGCACTGTGCTTTGGAATATATGCTTTTTCTAAGGCACAGTTTATTTTAGTCTGACATGCTACCTGATGGAGCAAGGCCTTAGGCTTCAGATAGCTTGGGAAAATGTTTTTCCAAGATGCACATCCACACATTTTAGTAGGTAAATGACAGTGAATTTTAGCTGTCCCGTGGCTGTGTGTGTTAGCAGAGCCCTCCATCAGCCACTGCCTTCTGCACTGCCTCAGGTGCTGGGAGAGAAAGCTGTCCTGTACTCCAGAGTGCTGTGCTTCTCTTCCACTCCATGGTGTGGACACTAATGAAAGGGAAAAGGAGTATATGGGGATAAGGTGCAAACCTTGCTAGGCTGTTAGTCTGGCCTCCTGCTGCTTATGGGTCCATTTCATTTTGGACCAATTTTATCACTTGAGTTTTCAAGTGAAAGTAAAAGAAGTAGAAAAAGATGTAGCAAAAGAGTTAATGGGCTTTGTGGAATTAAATTTTTAATGTGTGTACAAAAGCTCAATTTTGATAAGTATTTAATCTCTTCTACTACTGTGGTCTGTAGGTTTTATTACTTTGTTCTTTCAGAAGTCTTAAGCTATTTTTCCCACTGCATGTGTGTGTTGAACAGCATATTTATTGATATGTTTCTTCTCCAGCTATCCCTCAAAACTCTTCCTATGCTATCCATTGATGCCTTCCTAGCCCCAGTCACCTGCTGGAATCTCTTAACATGTGACTCATGTTCCATTTTAATATTAATCTTCATGTGATTCCTACATCTTTGTGTTTGCATTTCTGTTTTTCACTGGGCTGTAAATTAGCTGTTGTCAGATCTGGCTCTTGGAGTAGAGCTTTGGCTTTTCAGTTACACACCAAGTAATTCTTCCATCCTTTCCTGCTTCACAATGCTTACTTGAAGAGGTGAATGTGAAACCCTTAAATTACTTAATTGACACAGTTGTCTACAAAAGTAGTTACTTCAAAAAGCAGTTGTGAAAGCATTCAAATGGGTGGATCTTGAAAGATCTGGTGTTGCATTCTCTGGTTAACATGGTGTTTAGTTGAAGCACTGATTTTTATTTTTAAGTCTTTTTTAAGAGAAGACAGCAAATACTCAAAAACACCAGGAGCTTTATTAAAGTTGGCATACTTTGCTTAATGCAGTAAAATTTATTATTTAAAAATAATACCCACAAAAGAGTGCATGTGTGAATAAAGCCACATCTTACTTGGAATTCACCTTGAAATCTGACAAACCTGGCAAACAATCTTTCTTATCTAAAAATACCCAAACCTATATGAGTTTTGCTTTTACTGTCCTGCTTAAGGAACGACTAATGGTGGTAAAAGCAGATTTAGAGCTGTCCAGAGCACGCACTTCATGCTAAAGATGGTACAAAATAACATAATGGACTTAGCTGCCAATAAAGGACACTTCTTTCCTCCAGTGTAAAAGTTACCAGGGATGTCGTTGAGAACAAAACCTTGCTTTAATGAACTTTGAAGTGTAGAACTTGAGGTTTGGTTTGCTCAGAACCTTGTTCTGTCCATTCAGCTCCCTCTGTTGGAGTGAATTCCCTTTCCTAAGTAGGTCACCTTATTTAAAAGTTTAAGCTTCAGATTTCATTCTGGAATAGTTTGTAAATTTATTGCTGTCTTATGCATGAGTGTTGGACGTGTTGGGCTTCAATCTCACCCTTTAAGGAATGCAGGGTTACAGTGGACCTGAAATGGCTGAAGCCATGGGTTTGGCCATAAGGGACGTCTCTTATTGGTGTGATCTTTTAATACAGCAACAAATCATTGCCAAAAAAGCTGAAGAGAAAAACTTTGCAACTCAGATGTTTTATAGTTGTTGCCTTGAACCTTTAGGTGGGTTGGGAATGGATGGCATGGAGTGTCAACATGTTACCACTGGTTTGAAGGAAACTTTGTCAGTATTACAGGACTACCCAAGTCCCTGATGTGTTGTGATCAAAATACAGTGCTTGCAAACCAAACCAGTAACTAGTAGATAACAGAAGCTTGAAAAATGGATGGATGCCTAATTCATTTTACAGAAGGAATGGTAGACTTATGTAATCTAGGGAAAAAAACCCCAGATTTTTCAGTATCTACCTCAAGTTTAGGATCACTGCATCTGTCTTCATGGAGGACTGTATTTTTGTAACATTATTTCTTAGTAACATGAAATTTCTTAGTGAAATGTGCCTTAATTCATAAGTAAACAAATGCTGTGAAATCTTTTAAAGCAAATGTAAATTTCACAAGTGTAGAGACTGCTATTAATATTTTCGCCATTCCTGTGGCATTTTTTTGATGTATAATTTGGAGAACAAGAATGTGTTCTTAATTATAATACCTCTTCATTTCTGTTTACTGCTAATTATTTTGCAAGATTTAGAGAAGAGTTTAAGATGGACATCATGGGGTTACTTGAAAAATTCTTGGTCTGACCCAACATAGGTGAACCTAACAGGGAAATTTGCCCTGAAGTTGCTTTTGGCAGGTCCTGTGAGGGTCTGAGACAGAGGGCTGACCCAACTGGAAAGAGCCTTTTAAGGGTGACCAATACGTAACTAAATTACCTTTTTTAGAGATGGGGAAAGTTGATGTCAGTAATTGGATTTCTATATGTTAAGCTTCTTAGAAATAACTAAAAATTAATTTAATGGTATTATTTATGGGGTTTCCACTGTAGGGATGTTAATACCTGTTTGATTATGACAATAATGGACAACTTTGTGGTGTTTGTGTTCATGTTTTGATACTTCGGTCAAGGCATTACCATGAAAAAATATTCAAAATTCTAATTCATCTTCAAATGCCTAAATAGATTTGAAATTAGTTGAGTAGGAACTGAAAAAAAAAACCAAAACAAAAAAACAAACAAGCCCAAACCCAAAGCAACCCTAAAACCAGCTTAGTGTGAGGGGAAAACTCCTTTTACAATATTTAGTGCATTGTCTTAAGTGAGGATGAGTTGAATATTTGAAACAGAGCATTTTTTAAACTTGAAAGTTCTGTTTCTGAAAACATCAATGTCCTGGGGCTGAATATGCCTGCAGCAATGCACATTTCACAGTGCAAAGTGAAATTACCAGATCCCATATTCCATTTCTATGTGCAGCACTTTCCCATTGTATTTAAAACAAGGAATTCTGTAGAACAGCATAAAACAGGTACATGGGTACTTGTGAAACTCAGACTGGGGCTTGTTGCACTGCTTCCAGTGCTCTTTGCTTTGCTGTAACTGGTTATTTTGAGATGAGACTGGGGAAGCTGGGATGCCAAGGCAGAGACCACTAGATGGCCCCACTGGTTTTTGCTGGGCTGTGGGTAGTTTCTGCATCCCTTGTCAGAATCTGACCAGGATTATCAGAGAGCAGAGTGGTGGTGAAGTTGGCTTTCAGACTCAAATGAGGTTAAACCTATACATATTCAAAAAAACAAATTGATGTTGGAGTGCAGATACTCAAAATCATGAAGACATTTTAAAACCCTTTTTTGCATGTCAGCCTTACAGTCAGCATTGGTTTCAAAATTATGTTCTTAACGCTTAGTAACTTCCTATACCTAAGTTTTGTATGTGAGGAGGAGTAAGGTTTTACTTGAAGTAAATCGAGCTTATATTTCTTGGAAGAAGATAGGGAGATTGGAACATTGGTTTGTATTTATCCATGTGGATATTGTTAGCTCAGTTTGGTTTGTCACTCACCTGTCAGCTTGGTTGGCTGTACATGATGAGTACAGTTGGAATATGGCTCAGGAGCCTTGCTAAAGGTAGCTAGAGTGACTTGTGACCATTTTCATCTGATTTCTGATATGTCCTTTCCCACCAGTAACAAAACCACTCATTTCATTTGCTTGTGTGTTTGCTGTTGCACTGTACATCTTTCATGAGCTGGAAAACTGGGTCAAGATGGTGGAATGTCTTGTGTCCAGTCACCATCTCTCTATAAGAAACCAGTTTTCATTGGTTTTGATGGATTTGTGTCTTGAGCAGTACTTAAAAATTTTGGCTTGTTACAAGAACCTTGGTGTTCTACCAAGCAATGTCAGCTTCAGGAGATGGGCCAGTGCAATGAAAATGGATGCAAGAGCAAATTTCTTAGATTTCCCACCACAGGTTTCTCTAAGGGTTTAATACTGTGAAGAAATTTCAAATGGAATTCATGGATCCTGAAAGGGTTCTTGGACTTCTAATAATTTCTCCCATTTTTATATAGTTTTGGTTAAACTTTCTATTTTTGATTCTTGAATTGATTATTTGACATAGTTTCTGATAAAAGTAGATATTGTGGACTGTGTAACATGCAATGAAGCATCAGTTACATGTTTAAATTTTCTTCGAGGTACAGTAGTTGAATGTCTTAGTTTAAAGCAATGATATATATTCCAACAGCATTTTTCTTCTAATTTTTCATAAAGAATCCATTCAGATGAAGAGTGTCAAAAGGAGTCTACGAATGAGACACCAAGATGGCAGTTCCACTGGGGATTGAGAGGTTGAGGAAATGGACTAATGCATGAGTGCTGGGATGTCTGTCCAAGAAAAGGATGTTAAAACGTGGACTCTCATGTTATTAAACCAGAGAAGATCTGGGTTGTGATCATCCTACCAGAATGGACTTTGCATTTGAATTAATCAGTGACTATCCAATGATGGATCTGTTTAAATACTGGGTTGCAAAATTTTCCTTTTGGGTTGTGTTTGCATGATAGGCAAATTAATTTGGTAAAAGATCTGTTGCTACCCCATTTGAGAAAATGTAATTTATAAAGTGACTTTAAATAAAAGGTTTTGGTTTATTTCACACTTTGTGTTTGTCCTTTCTGGCTGAATATTTTTTGTTGTGTTGATATTGAAGTGGGTCACATTTTTGGTTGCTATTAAACTGAGAAATACTTTAGCTAAGTACTGAAGGCAAGGTAAAATTTTGTGCTACACTTGATATCCAATGTGGTTTTCATTTGCAAATTATGTTCACTTTGCCATGACTTTCAATGAATTTTTATTCACTGGCTTGTTCATTCAGGTGCTTAATATGAGGGGTTTTCAGTACTTGGCCTATTGTCAGGGTACTGCTGCTGAACTTTGTGAAGTTATTTTAAGATGGAATTGATACCAATTGAAGGCTGAGAAAATACAACAATAAAGGAGTACTTGAATGTTTTGTGAAACTTTTTTAGGTATGTTCTTGGGTTGTGTGTGGGTACAGAAACTTTTCAACAGATTTCCTGGACTACAGACTTCCTGAACAGTCACTTTGGTCTTAAAATGGTTCTGTGCAAGTGTCCAATCTGCTTCACTGCTCTTGCATGTAGCCTTAGTGTCACGATACTGTGCCATGTGTTTGGTGAGAAAAAACCAAGTTATTTTTGATATTGCTGCAGATGACATATTAACCTTTGCAAATGAATTTTGAAATGGTTCTAATATTTGAAGTCATGATTTCCTTACAGGTTTCTAGTGGATCTAATAATTTAACTGTAGGCATTTCTTCTCTTTGTGTTTCACCTGAAACTCAAAGTTGTCTTTGTTTTGTACTGGAGGGCCAAGATGATAAACCTGGTGCTGAGATAACCTTGAAATTATCTTTGAAAACCCAAAAAAAGTCCTGTTCATTGTCTGTTTAACCATTTGCCTTGCTCAGACTTTCTTGGAAATACCCATTTTGCCATGATTACTTGCTCATACCTGTTCCATCCAGCCATTTTGGTGGTACCCACTTGGCCCAGTTTGGTTTCACTATGTATTTTTATGGTGGAGTTGGATACTGGGACCAACCTGAAGTGTTTCTCATTCAAATGAGTGGATTTCCTTAGTGTTACCAGAAATTGCTTGGAATGGTCTTGCATTGTGGTTTTTTAGTTCTTGCAGTCGAGGTGCAAGGAGTCTTCTGTGAATAATTGGTAAAGTGGAATTTTTTTAAAATGGGTTGTGGCATTGGAGAGTTCCTAATGAAACCCCTTGTGGAAATAGGGTAGATGGTTGTAGGAGATAAATGGCAGGTCTGTGGAGGAATTAAAGGGGATAGTGTTGGTTCTACTGGTCAAAGCCAATGGTTTTGGGCTATTGAGATGCTGTGCTGTGGATGTCCCCATAGAACCCCAAACTAGCCCATTGCCCCTTTGTCCTCCAGTGGTCCCCCCATGGCTGATGGCTCTGTCTTGTTGTGATGCTTATGAACATGCAGGATGTGCTTGTGCTTTAAGGGGTTGGTTTTGGTCGTGGAAGACAACTGGTAGTCAGAATCAAGTGGGCAGGGGATACTTGGATCACCACCATTCCCTTGGTGATATATCCTCTCAGTTCCACGATGTTGTGTTGGAGATGTGTATCGATTGATTTGCAATTCTGCAGCTTGGCTATTGTGCAGTTTTCAATTTAATTTGTTGTATTAAAATCTGTTAATGAGCATGAATGGGTTAAGAAAGTGCAGTAGAAATAAGCAGTTTGATGGTGTTGGACTGAGTTGACCATGGTGCCTTGGCATAGCTGGTGGAAATGGTGTGGCTTTTGGATTGGAGTTGTTGGGGGAAACCACTAGGGAGGCGCTGTGGAGCTGGAGGGCAATCTCAGCTCTGTGGGGTTGGCTTGGGAGCGGGTGATGCTCCTGTCCCCCCCTGCCAGTGCCAGCACTGGGGGACAAAGGGGAGAGCTGTTGTCTGGGGATTTTGCCACCAAACTGGGGGGAAGCTGCCCCTTGGGTGGGGTGACCCCCAGGGTGGGCAGTAGCTGCCTGCATGGCTGTGAGCTCCACTTCCATGCCTTCAAAATGGCTTGTAACAGCACCACTTCCTGTCCAGGGAGGAAGTAATTTTAGCCCAGGCACTGAAATATTTAACAAATCTTTAAAACAAAAGGCACAAATTCCATTTCTTTCTGGCTTCCAAAGGGTGCCTGAGCCACATGGGGTTAAGGTGCCCCTTGAGCTGGGGTAGTTGGAAGGAGCCAGGGCTGTGGGGTAGCAGGCACCCTTTAGGTGGAGGCTCTCTCTTTTTTTGGTAGAAATGAAGGGGTGGGTCTATGGTACATCACCTGAGTTGTGGGGTAAATGTAGAGAGTGTCAATCAAAGGCAGAGCTCAGAGCTGGGAAGGAGCTCTAGATGGCGGCTGTGCCTTAGAGAGAGCGCGCTCAGCTCCGTGCCTTCCCCAACACTTTACGCAACTTTCCCTAACTTTCAGGCAGCCTCAGGGGGCCCCCACAGCCCCTTGCCTCTCCTAGGCACTAATCGGGGGCCGAGCGGACCTTTTTCGGGCAGAAAAGCAGCTTTTGAGGGCTCCCTTTTCGTGCCTTGCTGGAAAGAAGAAGCCGTGGAGAGAGCCCAGGTCGTTGTTTTTCCAGCTTAGAAGCCATGGCGTACCTCCATTTTTGTGCGCTCTCCTAATGAGCTTTTTCCCCCGGACATTTTTATACTAATTACCGCTTCTTTTGCTTTATCGGCAGCATATTTTTGGGATTAGAATATATATTTTTTTTTCATTTTCTGAAATTTGTATTTTATCGGTATAATTCTAAATATTTTGGATCTAATGTTTTTCCACTACCCGAAACTAATATCGACTTGGTCCTGGCGGCGGTGCATGGATCAGGTAGGTGAGCAATTAATAATAATAATTTTTAGATTTCTGCCGTTTTGAGTACTTTGATTTTCGACCGATTTGTGCTGTATTGGGATGACGCAATAAGATACAGAGATTATTTGCATCCAGTGTTACTTTGGGAAAGTTTGCAGGATGCTCCTCTCCTGTGTTTATTCTCGGATTTTTCTTGTAAAATTGATTATTTGCTTTAAATCTTCGGTTTGCCGTGTTGATCAGTGCTGTGTATTGTTATAACAATATCATTGCAGCGTCAGGACTTTGTTCCTGATAATGAAAGCCAGTGAAACGAACTGGGACCTTACCTTTCTTTCAACTTTTGACAGTAAATACCTGGGCACAGGACTTCAAAGCAAACAGACACCCCTGACCCCCTTTTAATATTTAAGAATAAAAAGATGATGAGAAATAAGGACAAAAGCCAAGGAGAGGAGGGTTCAGTCCACAGCAATGCATCGAGGTATGACCTATCAACTTTCTTTTTTTTTTTTTTTTTGTAAAACCTGTGAATACCCTGTTTACTTTGACAGCCTTGGGTTACTGTCAGTGCTTAACAGAAAACATTTTACTGATTTTGCTTCCTTTTTAAGGAATGACCTTGAGATTGTTAGCATGCCACACCCTAATTTTTTTTGGTAGCAATTTCTGAAACTTGTGTTGTGACTTAAGGGCCCATGTCCTAGGCAAAAGGTACTGTACCTTTATTGAGGGCTGCCCTTGCCCCTGTATGATGTTTTTCCAGCTTTTGAATTTCAGTTTTTAGGTTTTTTGTGCTGTGAAAAATGACCTTGTCGGTTTAGCCATTGCTGCATTGCACCATTTTACATACAAGGCAAATTTTTCTTTGAAGAATCTCAGAAGTCTAAACTTTAACTGAGGGCCATACAGAAGCCTGGTGTAGTAGTAAATTATAGTAAATAGGCACAAGAAAAAGTTACATGAATGAAAAAAAGCTTATTTTAAAATATAAACTGGAAAGTGCCTGTTTGTCAGATACCTCTTACTTCAAATTTTATTTGAGCTTGTAGAACTTTGAGTCTGTGTAGGTATTTTAGAATATTTTTATACAATTTAACCAGACTTTGTCCTGCTGGTGATGGCATTTTGTATCTTAAAATACACACTGGGACTGTTAACAAGATGCACCAAATGATTTGCTGGTTTTGTTTAATGTATTTTTGCTCAGAGTATTTTTATTTACTTTTGTCAAGTAATGAGATTCTTTACAGATTTTTAGAAACTTAACCTTGATGTGGGAAAAGTATGAAATAGTGAAAATGTTTGTTTGCTGGCAGTGCAGAAGTACAGTTACCAAATCGCTTGTTTTATATTTAAAAGGTCGGCTCTTCCAAAAATTGAAAATTAAACAATATGCGGGGTTTGTTTTTTGTTTTTTTTTTTTGTTTGTAAATATTACTGGGTTTTGCATTTTGTTAATTTCAGTTGAATCTTGGCCTGTTTCTTTTTCTCTGGTGTTGTCTTCCTGCATTTTTAACCAACATTAATAAAAAAGAACTCTGAACTGTCTGTTGTATGACATGTGCTCTATGTGATGTTCAGGTGTTTGAATAATATTCTTGATGTCCAGTATTTAACCTTCCTTAAGCATACAAACTTGAAATATGTGGGAATATATATATTATCGAATTACTGTAACCTTCCAGTATAAACTTGGATGGTGTTCTGGGTGTATTAAAAATGCAGTCACATTTTAAATTCTAGAATAAATGTGGGTAAGATTGTTTAATATGAAATTACTAATAAGTAAATTAGCCTCAGGGATTGTTGAGGCACTTAAACAGAGCTTTTCTGATAATGCAGTTTAAAAACACATCCGATTTTCATACTGTGCTTTTACTGTAAATGCACACAAAATATTATGTAAAAAGTCACTGTTTATAAAAATTATTTTTCAGTTTATATAATTTTTATGCTTTTTTGAAGTGGAGATTATCAACAAGAGCAACAATAGACATCATTTGTTCAGAAAATTGAAAGTATTTTATCAGTGTTGGAAAGGAATAGGAACTAAAATCTGAGCCATAGCAGGAGTCCCACAAGGGGTTTTGTCCTTAGGGGTATGAGATTTGCATACTGTCTTAGGTGCTTTTGGGGTTTTCATTGAAAGGTTATTTATCATACTTGATCCATTTACATTTAACACCTGTTGTGTGAGGTCCCCCTTCTCCCTCTTCACATCTTTTTTTCTCTAAATAAACCTGCTGTGTGTGACACCAACACACCTGAAGTGTGGGAACAATCGAGCACAGGATATTTGCAAGTGAACCCTGTTGAGCTTATTTGAGAGCTGTGAGTCAGCTCAATGTCATAAAATGGGCTTTACTTCCTGAGGTTGACCTGAAGTAGGGGAAATGATTTCTAGGAAGTAAAGCCACCACTTTGCTATATTGTAACCCAGAAATGCACCGGTGTCTGCACTTCACATGCTGCTGAGACCAGCTTGGCATCTGTGGAAGTACCTGAAGGTGCAAGTTGCACAGTCCTGGTGGGAGCCCTGGGTGGTGGAGGAGGTGGATGTGGCCGGGGCCATTCACCTGGGCTGGAGAAGGGTGTTACAGTGGAAGAAAATACAGTTCTTGCATACCCAGCATGTCCCCAAACTGAGGATTTGACTCCCACCTTTCCAGTGCTAAAGAAATACAAAGGCCTGTGCAGAATAAAGAAAAATGCCTGAGAAAGAATTGTCCCAAAGCAATGACTGAGGAGAGAGATGGTGTTAACTCTTTCCAGTTTGTAAGCCGAGGGTTGTACTCCTGCCTTTTCAGGTGCCCAGCAATACCTGTCCTTTGTGCTCTGAGAGTAAATTGAACTTGGAGCTCAGTGATTTCATGAAGCTTTGCCCAACAGGGTAAAAGTTGCTCTGGGTCTGCTGCAGTTCCTGCTGTGTCCCACCTGTGTGCCTGGGATTTGCATAAGTAATTGAATACAATCTGTATTTTCTACCATCTTCTGTGCTGCATGTCTGAAAGGCAGGTAGTGTGAAGGAACATCCATGGTCGGCCCTCATGGGAAGTGCAGAGGCTGGAGGCAGGCTGGGGCCCCCCGTGAAGACCAGGAGTGAATCTTGCAGGGATAGCAAGTAACAGGCACGGGATATGTAGTTTTCCTTTCCCTTGGACTCTGTGTGTTACAGTTGCTCTCCCACCTCTGAAATACCCGGCGTGGGAACGGTTTGAGCTGCAGACCCTGCAAGGCTGGACAAGCCCTTGTGTCTGTATCCAGCCCTGGGCTTCTCCGGCATTAAAACATCTTTTTTGGGGGCAAAAATCGGTTGCGGTGGGTTAGCTCCCAGGCCGTTTTTTGTGCAGAGCTGGAGCTCCGAGGTCTGAAATGGCGTGTTTTTGCTCAGCAGCCACCTCCCAGCGCAGGGCTTTGCGCAGCACAACACCCTCGCCTGACGTGGCAGCCATTTTATGGAGATGTCGGTACACACGAACCAGCATTTTGGCGGAGGGGGGGAGAGGATGGAAACGATCACGTTAAGCACAAACCGCCCCCGGTGTGTGGCGCTGGGAGCAGGGGTAGTTGCGGCTGGGGCAGCGGCGGTGCCGGCGCGGGCGGCTCGGGCGGGCCGCGGCGGCCGGCGCTGTCACAAAATGGCTGTTCTTTGTGCCGCACTGCTCGGGCGCCGCGGGAAGCGGCCGCGGGGTTCAAAGGCCGCCCTGCGCCGGCCGCGCCGCCATTGGCTGCGCGCGCCGCGGGCCCCGGCAGCGGGAGCAGCGCGGCTGCCGCTGCCTCCCCCCGCTTCCGCTCCTCTGCCGGGCGTGGGCTCGCTGCGCTTTCATTTTAAGGGCTCTGCATCTCAACACTGCAAGCTATTTTGAGAAGTCACTTGAAAAGAAGCAGGACTATTTTTTGCTGCGGGATTTTTTTTTTTTTTTTTTAAACTTCAGAAGGTATTGTAGAATGCCATAGTATTCCTGCAACATTTTTTTTTTCTTTCTTTCTTTTTAAAGGAGAGGTACAAGTTTCAGTATCCTTAAATCACCAAAATTCGCTGTCCGCTTTTAGTGATTTTTCCTTCAGCTGAGTAGAAGCATTGAACGCATGTGTTAAAATGCCTCAAACAGTGGGTTTCAAGTTTTTATCCATGTGACGAGTTATTTTTTAGCTGTTGTGGCCATGTGCATGTGCCGAGGCTTTCAGTTTCATTTGCACCGCTGCATTCTTCAACAAGGACTTTTTTCTCCCTCCCTTTTTAAGCTTTAACCCTTTGTGAAACTGCCTGGAGCCTTTTTTGAAAAGGAAAAATGCTTGATCAGTGCGGGACACAAAAGGAATAATGTGCAAGGAATTCATATGAATCGTGATGTAATCCGTGTGCAGCACAAAGGAGATTGTTCTTGTTTTGCTTTGTTACTTCTGTTTCACATTACCCTCGTGAAGGAAGTGTCTCATCTAATTACGCATGCACAGTCCTGAGGCTTTCAACTCCTCTGTTCCCTGTTTTGTGATTGCTGCCAGAGGTGGATACAGTATATACAGTGCTATAAAAAGAGCTCACCAACTGCAAGAAGCTACATTTAGCTGTAGTTCATTGTCTTCTGGATTGGTCTTTATTTAGTTAAACATCTTGAGCTAATTAATCAAATTTTATAGAGTCTCTAAAATGCACGACTTTTGCTGACTAAAAATTGGAAAATGGGAATATAGAGCTCACCTGGGTAATTCTGTAACCCAGTTTCTGTGGCACAGCCTGGGCAGGGGCAGGGGCGTTGCCATGGCTGAGTGCACATGTGTGCAGGCGTTTTCCCAACCCCATGAGTGCCTTCAGCCAAGGGAAGGTGACGTGGTTCAGATCGCAGATTGGAGCCTGTTCCCCTCTCTGTCGGGTTGATGTTTCACCTGCCACACTCTGAGGGCAACAGTTGCCCTTATCTGCACCTTCCCCCAGTTCCTCCAGCACCGGAGCCAAGCTGTGGCATTTCCGAGAACACGGATCCTGCCTGTGCCTCGGGAGCAGCCCTGAGGCTGCCACAGCCACACTTCTGCTTTCAACAAACACTTCCACTGGTAGCTTTGACAGGGCTCAGAAGGAGGGCCAGGAAGGCACTGATGTTTCATTTTAATCTCTTCATCTTGGTATAGGGATAAACCAATTCCTGTCTTTGTTTTTGTGCTTCATCCCTCAGAAAGTTGTTCATAGCATTAGCCCATTTCTGAGCTACCAAACTTGTCTCTGAGGAATTTTTGTACTGGGACATCTCTTAATTCAGGTTTATCAGTGCTGGTTTTCAGGACCAGGTGAGGGTACCAGTGGCAGATGCAGACTGCCTGTGATGTGAAGTACCTGAGAGAGTGAGCAGGAGTCTAGGGCCTGAACTGAAGCCTCCAATGCCATGGACTGTCTGCTTTTGAACTCACAGCCCAAGTATAAGCTTACTTTGGGTGGGTTTGGCATCTTACACTGTAATTGCATCTCCTGATATGTAACCTGGAGGTGTGTGTATCCACTGTATCTTGTTTCGTGTTGCACACAACAGTCCTAGCAGGAATTGCAATGTTAAATTAGGCTGCTAAATTCTGGAGATGGAAAAAGCTTCCAAATCTCTCCTTGCCCCTAGCTGAAATCCAGCTCAGGAAAGAGCTGATAATGACTGGAGAAAGCTTCTGCTCTGCTTTATCTCTCCTCTCCTTCAAGGAAAATAAATACAAACAGCACAGCACTGGGGGAGGGGATGGCCTGGATTACCATTATTAGATAGAAGCAGCTTTCTAGCAAAGGATGTGCTGTTCTACTGACATGGTGTCTTACATCAATCTTTCTGGTGTGCTTTTATTAAAAGACATCTGCTGAAATGCCGTGTGAAGATGCTCTTTCAATAGGTGCTGGTGTGTATGTAAAACCCACCTTCACATCCCGTAGAGGAGCCTTGAAATGAAAGAAAAAAAGCCCAGAGGAAGTTTACCCCTAGTGACTTGCAGTGAAGCTTTTGTAAGTCTGTCACACTGTTAATGCCTCATTTTCTCAGAGCAGAGAGTATCTTTTGGATATAATAAGCCAAATCTTGCTGAGTCTTTCCAAACGTGCAGCAGCTCATTTTACATTACAGCATGTGTAGCACTGCTGCTAAATTATATTTTTCAATCTCCACCTTCTTTTATATTTACCTGTGGGCTGAGATAACCTACTCTGTACTACACATGCTTTTCTGACCTTGACTAATAAGGGTTAAAAATTAAAAAGTTTTTAACAGTGATCTCAGATTCCTTTCTGGTATTGTGGTGGAAGTGCTGGCATGGCGTTTGATCTTGGCAGGGCTCGGTGCAGTGTGTCTGCCAAGCTCCACAGACGGGATGGGATGCTTAACACTTCATTGCTCACCAACCTTTACCCCAGCTATGAACAAGGGTGTTGCAATGTCAAGAATCCACTGACTCTAGAACACCCGACTCTTAAGAAAAAGCTGTGTTGCAACTATTTGTGTTTCTTGCAAGTGTTATTGTTATGTATAGATGATATAATGGAATTGCTAATACATTAATTATAGGAGTCGTTTGCATCTCTCTCATGTGGAGGAATCTCTGTGCTTCAGTACAGAATCTGCACCAGTTGAGATTTTGAATGCCATGTGCTGTCTGTAAAACTTAGGCTTAGTAAAGAGCCTTAAATCTCTTGGTTAAAAACAGCTTTTAAGAGTCACTTGGAATAACCCCCTCAGGCCAGATCAGGCTGCCTTTTTCTGAACTGCAGGTCACCTGGAACCATAAAGGAATTTCTGCACCATCGTGTTCCTGTTAATGGGGTTTGGGGTAATTTCCATGTACACTGCATGTCTTTACTCTGAGAGGTTTTAAAGGAAGTTTACAAATGTTAAGGGATAAAAAGCACCCACTTTTTCTGTACTAATTGTGTGTGCACGCTCCAGCCCCCCTGATGTGCATCCACATCCCCATGTCCTTTGCCAGTGGGATGCACCTGTGTCCCCTTTGTGCTGCCACTGAGCTTCATCCTGGCTGTCCCCGGCGGGACATGGCACAGCGGTGGCTGGAACTGGGATCCCGGCGGGCACAGGGACAGCCCTGTCTGCTGTCTGAGGAAGGCGTGCGCCCCCGGGCTCCTGCTCCTCTCCTTGGCTGGCGCTGAGGAGGAGCTGGAAGCTGCCAGGAGCCAGCCGGGGTCCTCCCACTGATGTGGGATGTGGAGCCCGGAAACGCTTCGCTGCCTCCCGGGGAGGGAGAGATGGACCCTTTCAAACCCTGAGAACTGCAATTGTTCTTCCCTTTCTGTGCAGGGAAAGGGAAGGATGCTGCCTTGGAGATTATCAATAGCACTCCTTAATCAACAAGACAGGTTTTGACTCCTTTTGACCCTCTGCTGGGTTTTTTTTGGTTTTGTTGCTTTTGTTTTTTTCCTCTTTTCCCACTAAACATCCCAAGCATTTTCAGCCTCTGGCTTAAAGATCAGAGAGCAAGAGAGCCAGCTCTCCCCATCCTGAATGGATTGCTCCTTTTGTTTGCTTATGCAAGAACAACTAAGTGTCTTTGTAGTGGAGGAAAAAAGCCCCACCAGCTTTTGGAAAGTCTGTATCATTCAGGATAGCCCAATGTGCTGTGCTGAGCTGCAGCTGAGCAGTGAGGGATATATTTAGGCCTGCCTTTGGCATTTGGGAGTCCTGTGCCGGGGTGAGTAGCAGCGGCCAGAAGCCTCACAGCCTAGTTCAGGTGGATATTTTGGACAGATACCTCTTGGGTGCATAATCCCTTACCTGGTACAGCAGTGCCATGGCTCAGCTGTGCCTACTGCTGCTGTGTAAATGTAATTAACACCCAACCCTGCAAGCCACATTTGAAGGCACAGGTGGGAAAAGTGTGGATTCTCCATGAGAACTTCTCACATGCCTGTTTAAGGGAGGGGGAAAAATGCTGTTGATCATAAAGAGAAGCCAGGGAAATATTTTTATGCTTCTTTGAAGAACGTGTTGGTAACCTGGAAGGGGCAGCCCTTTGGCCATATGAGTTTGTTGTGCCCTTTTAAAGCTGGCAGATCTGTCCAGATTTGGACAAATCATATTTTGAGTATTCAGAGTTATTTGAGACTCACTCCTAAACAGTATGAGGAGCCTGGTTGTGTTTAGGATATTCTAGTTTAAGTTCCTGCTTGGAGACAGATCAATGTTTAAAAGTACCATGTAAAGGTATGGAGAGTAGAGGAGCAGGAGTATTCTTCTTCGTCTTCCTTCCCTTCCCCCCATTTCTACTTTTCCCTGCAAGAAATAACTGGGAAAAGCTCTTTCACTGAATGACCCTTCTCAAGGCTTCTCACTCAGAAAATCTTTGCCTTGGGAGACAGGCAAGCACCAATCACTTTTCAGTAGACTTTCAAATAAAATCAAGGGAACTGAGAAAGCTAGGAATGAATTTATTTATCTTCAGTGTCACAATCTGTCCTTCACTTTGGCTTTCTTGCACATTCCATGTGCTGTGTATGTATTGTCTATGATTACTGTGGTATTTGCTCAGTCCTCTGTGGTGCCCATGTTATCTTCTTTTTATCCAATGATCTATAGCTAGAACCCATCTTGTGTTCCTCTCTATGCCTTGTTTAGCCTGAAGGTTAAATTTAGTTTAGTGCCTTTTTACAGCTACCCTGTGACTTGAGTGCACGTATCAACATTGATGGTGCTTGTTTCTATTTGCAATATATGTGCACATATATTATACAGAAATAGAAACATAGAATGGTTTGGGTTGGAAGTGACCTCAAAGATCATCTCATTCCAACCTCCCTGCCATAGGCAGGGACTCCTTCCCCTAGACCAGGTTGCTCAGAGCCCCCATCCAACATGTCTCAAATGCTTCCCAGGGAATGGGGCACTCACAGCCTGCTCCAGTGCCTCAGCAAGCTCACAGTAAGGATTTTTTTCATAATATTTAATCTAAACCTCTAAACATACTTCCTTTCAGTTTGAAGCCATTCCCCTGTGTCCTGTCACTACATGCTCTTGTAAATAGTTTCTCTTCATAAAAGGGAACATCACATCTATAGATCAGATACTGAAAGGAAATGTTTAACAGCAGCAGAGTCCTCATCTCAGTCGGTGTATTTGCCCTTTCTGTGGTTTGTCACTGTGCTTGTGTGTCCCACAGTTTGTGGAGGTCACTCTAGGAAGACAGACTTGTTTAAATACTTACCTCTTAAATAATACCTGCACTGGCTTTACTGCTCTGCTTTGGAGTAAATCTCAGGTTGGTTCTGCTGGTGGATGAGAGTGGCTTGGAGCAGCTGGCAGCCTGAGCTGAAGCGCTGTGGGGGGCTCAGGTGCTCCTCTCAGGTAGAGTTGGCTCTGCCAGACAGCCTTGGTCTGGACCCTGCCATGGTCCTGCCGAGGCCAGTGGGGCTGTGGGGACAGGGTATGGAGTTAAGCTGACCCAGCAGCTGCCTCCAACCCTGGGCTGCTCACACCTTCTCAGGATCTATTAGATTGGAAAAGACCCCTGAGATCATTGTCCAAGCTATTGTTACATTGTCCACTCTGCAACTCGCCTGCACTGCCAAGTGCAGTTTATTTCCACTGTTCCTGGTTGCTGTAAAGGCTTGGTGACCTGCTGTTTCTCTGGGCTATCCGGGTGTGTTACCAGGAAGCCCTGCGGGTCCAGCCAGTGCTGGAGCATGGGCTGCAGGCTGAGGAGGAATGGGGGCGGGGAGGGGCAGTGTCCCAGCCACCTGCCCGGGGCATTTTGGTGTCAGTGAGCCTCGGATGTGCACCTGGGTGTCAGTTACCCACAGCACTCGTGACCTGTGGCCAACAATGCACAGGAGTTAAATACAACGGTTCCTGCTGTCATCCAGCCCCTGATGTTATCCAGCCATGGGATAATCTGCCAAGGTCCCTCTCCAGCCTTCACGGGGTGGGTTTGCTGGTGCCGAATCCCTGCAGAGCTTGCGAAGCTCAGTGGAATGTTGCTGTTTGGATTCAAACTTGTTTAAATTCAAAACATTCACAACAGTTCTTAAAGCTGGGAGGAGCTTTGCTTGTGGGAGGGTCTTGGGTTATTAATCCTCCTTTATTCCCCTGTCTGAATTCAAGTTCTGTCCCTCAAAAGCCACATTTTAAACACTGGGGTAGAATGGTCCCAGTTAGAGCCATTCCCCAGTCAGTTCTTGGTTTCACAAATGTGTATTGGGGTCATTTTTTCAGCTGTCTCACACCTTCTGGAAGGATATCTACTATTTATTCTTTACTGAGAGCTTATAAAATGATTTTCTGTTTCAAAGATGATCCCCTATAAAATGAAGTAATATGTGAAATATTAAATACAAAGTCCGGAGGCTTCAGGCACGTGGTAATTGCCTTTTAAACTCAGATGCCTCACTGTAAGAGGTCTTATCACTGCCTTTCAGCTACTTATTTCTTGGAAGGAACATGTCCTTCTTGGTAAGGAATTATTTAGTTTTGTTCCCCCTCAAGTCAGGAGAAGGCTCTTAATTAAAGTAGACTTACAGCCTGAAGTACTTCTTAGAAACCAGAGGAATGTATTTGGCTGAGTCTTTGCAGATCTCAACGTTTTTTAGGAGTTTCTCACTTCAAGGAAGTTACCAATGGCCCATCTGTTGCTTTTTTTGTTTTCTTGATGTTCATGGGTGTTTTTGGAGGAGGGTGGTCGGTCTGAATTCTGATTTTTGTGACAATTAATTATAGCTTATCTCTCACTTATAGTTTAATTGAAAGTAGGTCTTGTTTGGATGCTAACTCAATGGCATTAAACCAGGACAAATTCCAAAAATAACCTCTGAAAAGAGGACTTAGGTCTCCAGGTATATACAGTGCTAGGCCTGATTTGACATTTAATGTTGCTAATACATTATATTCTTTCGGCAGGTAGAAATGCTTCCTGATTGTCCCAGTGACAGTTAGAAAGGATTATTTATGGAAATAGGCCTTTCAGTTATTTTTTTATCTGATCAACATAGAAAAGAAGACAAACACATATTTTGCTTCGATAACAGGTTGCTCATTAAAAAAATGTGGATTAGTTCCAGCAGCCTTCAGAAAGACATAACCTCTTCTCATCTGTGTTTCTTTCCTTAGTAAGGGAAGCAGATGTGCAGGCAAATACCTGCACATACAGATGTGTATGTCACCAGAGAAGTCTCCCTCTTTTCAGATGGCACAGTTCACAGCCTGAAAAAAGGAATTACAGTGTTCAGACAACGTTGTGGATAAAGCACATGAATTATGGCTATTGATGTGCAGAGAGCCTGTGTCACTGTGTCCTTGAAATAAAGCTTAGGGCTTTGAGGAACAAAGAGCTCCAGAGTGGGAGGAGAACACTAATTACTGTTCTGCCTCTAAACAAATACTGTCAGAGCTGTCTGGCCTCTGTCTTGCCTGGGCTGTTAAAATTCCTTCCAGCTATTGCTCAGAAATCCGATTGAAGGAAAAACTGTCTTCCTCTTCCGTGTGTCCCTGTGGGACATGGGATGCCAACATGCCTCAGCAGAGCCTGATGTTGCCACTTACTGTTGTGACAGCAGAGGTTGGATGCCTCCAGATCCCGTTCCTTTGTGGGGGCCCAGCGGGATGGTGTCCTGCCCAGCCCTGCCCATGGACACCATCTGTCCCCAGAGCTGCTGGAGTGCCATTCCCAGGAGCAGTGTGGCACCACCACAGGTCGTGTGTGGCACCATCCTTGGATTTCTGACCATGGCACCATCACAAGTCATGGCTGTGGCAATGGAGGGCTGTGGTGGATAAGGGGGGCCCTGTTTAGAGCCCGCAGAACAAGGGGTGTACTGGGACACTGTACATGGGGATGCACCTCTGGTTCTCGTGGATAACCTCCATCCATGGACAGGGACAGGCAGGAGGGACTGGGCAGCCTGGAATGGCCGTGGCTCAACTTGAATTTCCAGCCCTGCTTGCAGGATGCAATGTGGTAACCCCGTTCCCTCAAACCCAGGCTGGGACAGTGAAACAGCAGCCACGGGTGATGGCTGCCCCCGCTCCTTGAGGAAGGGGCTCCGTTTGTGTCCCCTCAGGCTCGGAAGGCCGCGCTGCCCGCGGTTTCCTTTCCCCGGTGCAGTCCCAGGGATCCATCCATGCCAGGCACAGCCCCGCGGTCGCAAGATGGCGGCGGAGGGGCGGCCGCGAAATGGCGGCGGCGGCGCCTGAGGGCGCGCGGGTGCTGCCCCCTGCCCGCTTCCCGGCCCTCAGCCGCGGATCCGGGGATTAGTCCTGGCCGGAGCAGGACGGGCCGCGGCTCCATCCGGCCATCCCCGGCTGGTAATCATCTGTGGAGTCCAATGTAAATGTACGCGTGCACATGCTTTGTTTTTTGTGGTTTTTTGTTGGTTTTTTTTTGCTTCGGGTTTTGTTTTTTTTTTTTTTTTTTTTTTTTTTTTTGTTTGGATTGTTGTTGTGTGTTTTTTTCTTTGTATTATTTCTTCCTTGAATCCTGAAATCTGAGCAAAGCCTTTGATGTACTTTGTTCCTTTTCTACATAACATACAAAAGTAGAAGAAAAAATAAAAATCTGTTTAATCCCTCTATGAAGTGTTCCTGACTCTTCTTTCATAGTGTTTACCTAAGTGAATCCTTAAATATCACAAACATGTCTGGCTGCCAGTGGAAAGCTGACTGGGAAAGGAACTCAAAAGTTTGTAGCATCACTGTCGCTGTGTTTTTGTTTGAATGCTGCCTTGCCAGCATGCGTGTGATAAGGTGTACTGAGATTTCAGTTTGCTTTTTTGGATCTTAAAATAAAAAATATATATGTTGGGAGTGATTGGGCAAAGGTATTTGAATATTTTGGCCACCTAAAATAGTTTGGCCTCACTGTTTTGTTGAGAAACCTTTATTTAAGGGATACTATGTGTGTTAACCCATTTTTAAACAAAGATACTAAAAAAAAAGAGGGAACTACACCTACTTAGTGTTCTGCTCTCCCATTATTGGCTTGAGAAATGCAGTCTGCACAGCACTGGTGTAATCCTTTAAAGAGGAGCTGCCCCAGCCACAAGCCTTTAAAAGCTTCTTTCTTCTGCCCTGTTGCTGAACTAATTATTTTTATAAAAAAAAAGCATTATATTTAACATCATTCATGGTGTTGTGGGTATAGTGTTTGATACTGGCCTCTTCCAGGAAGTGGGTATCAGATTTATTTTGAACCACTGGCCATGCTAGGATGCAGTGAAGAGCCGTGCTGGAGCAAGTGCTTGTCTTTAATACAGCAGGATGGTCTCCGGATGCTGCAGCTCCCACTGTACCTTACTCTTCCTCGCTCCAAGACAGCCAGATCCTCCCAGTAGTACCTGTGCTGCTGGTACTGCTAATGCTTGTCGACACCTACCACCACTGCTTTCCTGGTGATGAGCTGGAGATCCTGGACAGGGACTTTTGGGGCTGCACTCTCACCTGTGTTCATTGCCAGTCCTGGGAAGGAATTGCCTCTGCTGTAGAATGCCAGTGTGGGGTGTCTGGGCCTGCAGGGTCCACAGTTGCATTCAGGCTTTTACAAGCCTGTTGTGGCTCCGATGTGTCTCAGGTTTGCTCCCTGTGTATTTCACAGCTGTGTCAGTGCAGTTAAAATGTAACCTCTTCTTTCTCTACCATTAGTCACTCGGCATCCGAAGAAGCCTCTGGCTCTGACTCTGCAAGCCAGTCTGAAAGTGAGCAGGGCAGCGAGTCAAACAGCAGCTCCGAGTCCTCTGAGAGTCAGTCTGAATCCGAAAGTGAATCAACGGGTTCCAAATCCCAGCAGACCCCTCCTGAAACCAAAGAAAAACCAGCCTCTAAGAAGGAAAGGATAGCAGATGTTAAAAAGGTATTACCCCTGCTGCTCTGCACAGACATGTTAATCCTGTACCCACCGCAGAAGGTCAGACAGCAGGACCTTGGTGAAGCTGTGCCCAATTTCCTGGCCACTTTGCACATGGACCAAACAGCCTCTGACCTGCAGTGTTCCCAGAGGCTCATCTGTGTGTTGGAGCCCTGCTGGTGTCACCCTTGGGAGCAGGAGCTGCTATTTGTGGAACAATCCCTGAGGCACCAAGCAGATGGTGACAGGACTGACTGGTGTGAATGAGGGGCAGGTGCCTGTCATCAGTACATGATCCTGTCATTTCATCCTCTCCCTCCATCTTTCCACTCTTCTCTCCTGTCTCTCCCTCAGAAGCAGTAAAGCCTCCTCTCCATATGATAAATAATCAGGAAGAAGGTTTGTCTAGGGTTTGAAGTTTGAACAACGTTGGGTTTTTTTACATCACTCTTCCTTTCAGAAAACCATAGGGGAGAAAAAAAAAAAAAAAAAAAGAGGAAGAGTGAAAAAGCTATTTAACTTCCATTATTTGTTAAATCCAGAACAGTGCTTCTTTGTTGTGGTTTTTTTTTCCCTGCAGCTTCCCTGCTCCTCCCTAGCAATACCCTCAGATAACCAGGTTTTCCCTCCACTTGGTGTCCAGCAGGAAAGGGGGTTATTGTGGGTGTTACTGCACATCTCTCTGCACCCTCCAGGGCAGAAGCTGCACCTCGGGTACCTCCTTTACCTGAGGGATGGAGGCACCTAAGTAACACAGGGCAGTGTGAGCTGAGAAAGAGGAGCCCAAATACCATTTGGAGACAGGAACTCAGTGAAATGAGTTCATTTGGAAGGAGAAAATTCTGGTTAGGTCAGCTTGTTTGTGATGTGTAACCGTCCTTAGCCGTGGGTTGCATTGGGCACAGCTTGCTCCTGAGAGTGAGTTTTATGGAGAAAGGTGCTGTGTGTAAAGGATAAGGAGGGAGGACAGTGCTTCTAGCTTGTGCTCCCCACAGACCTGCCAGGGAGAAGTGAAAGATTTTGTTAGCAGCTTCTCCCTCCCACAAAGCTCCAGGCTGCTGGCTCAGGTCATGGCTAAATCCTCCAGTGTTTGGACTGGCAAAGAAGGATGAGTTTATAAGACAGTTGTGGTAACACCATATTAAAATTTGTAGTTTATTGTTGAGAAGTGGGCACCAAAGGAAGTCTTCTCTCCCTCTGAAGGATTCTAAGAGCATGTCCCTAACAATAAATGCTAACATTATCCTGTGAGGAAGTGTATCCATACACAGGGTGATAATTAGGATGGATGAAACATGAAAAGGTCAGGACACCCTCTAATAAGAAAGCCTCTCCCTTCCTTAATTTCTGTGTTAATGGGTGTCTTCCTTAGCTAGGTCTAACGTAGGCATGTTGATACCTCTTCCCCTTGATGCAATTAATTATTATATTATTGTTTATTTGGTGTTTGTTTAGATACACCCATGAAGTTGAGGTTAATCTGTTAGGTGCTATTAAGATTTGTCATGGAATTTGCTCCCACATTTAAAACCCATGCCATTTAATAGATGAAAAGACAAGTTCTTCAAATGGTTTGGGGAGCGATAAATTTGAGGGTTTACACTTACATGAGAGTGTACCTCAGTACCTGCAAGCCCAACAGATATACACTGTCACAGTCTGTCCCTTATCCCATTACTCCTTTAACAGAGGCAGAAAAATTGCTGGACTGCAGCCTTGTATCCATCACGCTCTCAATCCCAATCACTGCTGCATCTGGCAGCATATTTTGATTTACTTTTCCTGCCAGTGGCTTGCAGAGATATTTGAGGATTGGAGGGAGAGAGAATCAGAAGGAAATTAATAGCTGTAGAGAATTAAGAGCTTTGCTGAGGGAGAGAGGAATTGCTGGTGTAGGAATTTGAGGGGCACGGTGGTGGTTTGTGTCTGCCCTGTACCTCATGTTTCCTGTGTCACCAACACAGCTCTGCATTCAAACCCCTCTGGGCATCCATTTTTGTGTCCCCTTCTCCTGCCCATCCACAAGGACAATTGCATGCTCTTACACACAGTGCATTGAACTGGTGAGGGCCTTGTTTTACAGGAAAGACTGCAACCATTCCCAGCAGTCACCTCTGCACATCCATGTGTCCTGTGCTGCCAAACCACATTCCCATCAGTGCATTTGGGAGAGGCCACTGCCTTGCCTTGCCAAAGGACAGGCTATCTTGCTCCGTTTGCCATCCTGGGCCGCAGAATTCACCTTTGAAGCTGCAGCTGGCAATGTCTCCAGGCAGCTGGTGGGGCATTCCACCAGGAAAGAAATCGTGCTGCAGGCTGTTAGTGACAGAGAATTACCCTGTTGAGTTGGTAGGTCTGTTCATTCCATGTCCAAGGTGTTGCCTCCGTTCCTTTGGCACCAGTGCTGCAGAGGGCTGGTTACCTGAACACTCTGTCCTTCAGCCTGAGTGAGATGCAGAGTGATTTGTGCCTCAGTGGAAAGGTGACCACTGTAAAGATAACACTGAGATAAACACATGCTGCTTTAGAGAGGTGTTAAATATCCCAAAATAATAGTAATAATAATATTTTTCAGCCAGTTTTTTAAACTGTCCATCTACTGGTTGCTAATGGTTTTTTGTTGATTTTTTTAAGCCACCATCCAATTTCTCTAAAATGTCAAAAATAATTGAGGTAAAGCAGGCCTTCTGATGGTCTGTTTATTTTGCAGATGTGGGAAGAATATCCTGATGTTTATGGGGTTAGGAGATCAAACCGAAGCAGACAAGAACCGTCACGATTTAATATAAAAGATGAGGTAAGGAAAAAAAAAAAGATGAGGAATTACTGAACATATAAAACCAACCAAACCCAAAGAGGAAAGGGAGGTCTCAACTGCATTGCCTTGTAAACACTGAGTCCCAGCTTGGTGCATGGATGTTGGAGCTCACAGCTGAGGTCCCAGTCCTGCAGCTGGATCCTTGGCCTGAGACCTCTGGAGTGAGCGGGACACTGCGTGGGCTGAGATCTGCATGCACTGATCTGATTGCTGGAATGGGGTGTAATGCAAGTCATGCTCTGCTGTAGGAACGTCCTGGAGAGAAGTCTGTATAATAAAAAAACAAGAATGATACCGAAATGCAACACAAATCCAACCAGGAATAAAGGAAAGCTCACAGAAACACCTCATAGCAACAAAACAGTCAATGTTTCCCATCCTGGAATGGATCCCACCAATAAATGCATTTGTGTGTGTGCAGCTTTATGACCCATCACTTTTCTTTGGTTGAATATTGGGGAGTCTTTTATGCCTCAGTTGAAGGTGACAGTGGTCAGAGCCTGGCAGACAAACTTTCTAATTATTCCTGTTTCAGAACACTGTTGTTTGTTTTTTTTTTCTGAAGATGTAGAAATTAGGTGCTGCCTTCATTTGCATCTGACAGGTTTTCTGCATGGAGCATTTCATCTGTAGGTCTTCAGGAAGGGCGAGCAGCTGTAGCAGAGGGGAAAAAGAACCAGGGACGCGCATCTGTGTAGAGCTTGGGGCTTGGGGCTGGGAATCTGAAGATAAGCAGCAGACTTTGAGCAGAGCAGGAGCCCAGTGGTGCTCTCTGTCTCAGGCTGTTTGTGCTTTGCCACCAAGATGTGCATTTGGATGCTCTAGGGTTCACACGCAGGTCTCCAGATCCTTGCTCTGGTGCGTTATTGCTGAGCCTTGGTGTGCCACCAGCTGTCCCCCAGACTCCTGTGCTGGCTGTCCCGCAGAGCAGAGGTCAGGAAGGGGCTCGGGGTGCACCATTGACGTAGCTTTTGTTTTCCTTTTCAAGTTGGCAGAGGCTGGGCTGGCTGGCCGCCCCTCTGTGCGATGGCCCGGCATGCACTGTGCCGGCGACCTCACACCCACCCCAGAGCTCCGCTGCACACCCCCCCTGCCCTCTTAGGGGCCCAGGTAAGTCCCTTCTTTTTTTGTTTTACAATATTACGTGGTTTTGCAAATGTTGTTTTCTTTTTCAAGATCTTTATTTCCTACTACTTAAGGTAAAGTAAAATAAATTTAAAAATCTGAGATGCAAAAACTTTGCTATACCACAAAATATTGTAAAAAACAAAAAAACCCCACCAAAGGTCCTCCAAATCACCCCCGCTGCAACTTCTGTGAAACAGCTGAAATTGAAAAAAAAATTGAGCACCCCCTCATCCCTTTCTTCCTAAAGCAACACTGACTGGTCCCCACAGGGCAACTCCCGTCTGCAGCAGAGTCCAATGGAGGGTGTGACCTGTCAGCAGCACAATGCTGGGGCCTCGAAGAGAGCAGGAGGAGATGGAAAGTCTTGCTTTTGGAAGACACCAAGAGAGAGGAAATAGCATAGCTCAAGCCTGCATGGTTCTGAGCACTCCTCGCTGCTGTTGGAAGGGGCAGAAGCCCAAGGCATGTCTGAAGATGCTTTTTGCCTTTGCAGGGTTAATCCTGTCACCAGCAACCTGCACCTCTCGCTTGCTGCTTGGGACTTCCAGCACAGTGTTTGGGGGCTTGTAATTGCCTTCTTCCCTAATGCTTCTCTGCAGATTAGCAAAGAGCATCGTGCAGGCAGTGTGGCAGGCTCAGAGACCAGAGCGAGGATGAGCCATCCCTGCTCCCTGCGCTGCCCCGTGACTCACCTGCGCGGGGGAGATGGCGCAGAGGTGGAGGTGATTCAGGTTTTGGGGCCCTGCTCAGTTACTGTGTCCTCTGAGAGCAGCACTCTGGGTAGGGTTATTTGTGTGTTAGAAATGGTTACCTTCTGGGGATTTCTGGGCTCCTCGTGTAGGTGTCCGAGGTGCAGTCAGGGAAGATGATAATTGATCAATACCCAGGCACGGGCTGAGCCACCGGGGAAGTGAAAGTGCAGCTTTGCATAGGAGCACAGATCTGCTCAGAGCCCCAGAGCTGTCTCCAGGAACAAGAGAATGTGTGAAGTTTTTTAGTAAAAACACTACTTCCCCAGGCATTTTCTTTGCAGTTAATAAATCAGCTTCAGGTTTCAGCCAGGGGATGTGAGGCATGCAGAACCAGGTGCCTTTCAGAGTATTTAAATTGTAAGGGGGGAGATTTAGGTTAGACATCTAAGGGAAATTCTTCCCTATGAGGGTGGTAAGACCCTGGCACACAGTGCCTGAGAAGCTGTGGCTGCCCCATCACTGGAAGTCTTCAAGCCAGGCTGGATGGGGCTCTGAGCAACCTGGTCTTGTGGAATGGGTCCCTGCCCATGGCAGGGGGTTGGAACTGAACGATCTTTAAAGTCCCTTCCAATTCAAACCATTTTATCATTCCATCATTCTGTGATTCTGGGGCAGTTGAGAAATAAATGTGCCCCAACCAGAATCTTTTTACTATAAAAAGAGTAGTTTCAGATTGAAATTGGTGACAAATGTCAGTGTATTTTTTCTGTCAGAGAGAGGCCAGAAGTCACGCACCAGTGTGTTCTAAAAATACAGCTGGTTTTCTTATTGGGAAAAAAAAATCTGCTCATTTGCATTTTGGTCAATGCTTTGCCTCATGAATTTGCTGAAAATTCAAATACTACTGATCTCACTGGGAAAGAGAAGTTCAGCAGACATAAAATTAACGTGGTGAGCTGAGATTCTCCAGCTTTTCTGGAGCGCTAGAGCTTGGCCTGTTAAGCCTGAAATGAGCAAGTCCTGACTTTGACTTTAGTCTGAAATACTTTAGGCTCTGTTTAAGCAAGTCATTATCTCTCCTAATGTGAGCTCCAGAGGCTCACCTGGACCTTCTCTCCAATTGCCTGGAATCTCCATTTCTCCTGGTCTGGGCTAGTGCAGGAACTTTAATGGATAATCTATAGGAGCAGAACTTTTAATTGCTCTGTGTTGCTCTGCTTGGTGCTACAGCATCATTATGTTTGTTCAGTGTTGCTCCATGGCAAAATACAGTGCAATTAATCTAGTAAAAGTGTGTGCACTTCATGTGCTGAGAGAGGGAAAGAATTGATGGAAGGAGTCAGTGAGGCATGGAGAGGGAAGGCTGATCCCTTTAGCTGGAGATGAGGAAGTTGTAAGGGACTGGATCCTTGTCCAGCTGCAAGTAGTGGTGCAGGAGTAAGTTGGGCACATTTTGATAAGGGGGAGCCAGGGTTGTCTTTCTCCTTGGCCACAGCAGCAGCACCCCAGCAGGGCAGCCTAAGCTCAGCACTGGCACTTGGGCTCTGGAGCGAGCAGCGTGACCCCAGCATCTCGTGCTGGGCTGACAAAAATTCCACAGGGACTGGGGATGGATTTAGCCAGTCTAGCTTGTGTCATTCAGGGAGGTAACATTATTAAAATTTGAGTTGCAAGTGATTTCCCAAGCAGTCTGTTCTGATGGTGGTAGTAGGCAGACAGGGCCTCAGGTGCACGCTCTGGATCTGGCATCCCCTGGCTTTCTGGCTGTCCTCTGTGCTTCCTTAAACAAGGAATTTCCCACCCAGGAGACACAAGGGAGTGGGGAGGAGAGGCTGAGGAGCTGCAGCACGGCGCTTCCCAGCACTCTGTACAGGGATGGGGAGGATGTGGGAGCACAAGGCAGGCAGATGACTCAGGCTGGGGACTGGCTGTGTCAGAGAGGTAGGGTTGGGCTTGACACACACCCAAAACAGACAATGCTGTCTTTGAAAAATGTTAGAAAAGGCAGCTGAGCTGCAGTCACAAGTTACATTTTTCAAGGTGGAAGAGAGGAGGAAAAGTCGAGTAATTTAGAGATTATCATCAGCTTTGTAGAGACAGTGACAGAGCAGGGGGAGAGTATAGGCATTAGGAAAATGGACACTAGAAGCCTGGAAAATGGGATTTTGGCACAGAAATTGAGTTAATTTCAAAGAGCTAAAGGTTGTATTTGGTTTTCTCCCAATGTGATCTCTGACGCAGAGCAGAAGAGAAATCCACCTCTCTTTACTTGTGGCTTGCCAAAAGACAGCAGAAGTAAATGTGCACTGAGGGGCAGCTGTTAAAATCGTGCCCAATTGGAAAGGAAAAGCTTCAGAAAGTAGATGAGAAATCAAAAGAGAAAAGGAAAACTGAGGACTTTTAAATTTTGTCTGTCTGTAAAAACTGAAATCGATGGAATGCTTGGTTTGTGTTGCAAGGTTAGGTAGGGCTCTCCATGGTGTCTGCCAGGCACTTGCTTCATGGTTGGTAAATGAGACAGGGATTTCATGCAGGGCCGTGAAACAAGTAGATGAACACAAGTTTGTAGAAGGATATGGTGCAAAAGGTGTTATTGTGCCACATGCAAATCTGGCACCAAATCCAAGAGAGCAGACAAGTCAGACAAAGCATCCAGTATTTTAGAGTATTTTAGTGGATAGACTGATGCAAGTGAGACAGAAAGTTCTGTGGGTGGAAGGAAAGCTGGAAAATGGGAATGAAGGATGCATGTTGCAGCTCACACCATTTCACAAGGTCCTTGTGTGCACAGCTGTGTGAGCTCTGTCCAGGAGGGCAGTGGGGGTGTTGAGATGCAAATTCTGGTACCCATGGTGATGGACAGACAGTGCCTGGAGCCAAAGCTGAATGCTGTGGCAAAAAAACAGCTAGAAGCAGATTTCCAGTAAGTGTGTGGAGCAAGCAATCTTGGAGGCTACTTCTGTCATTTTAATACTTCTTTAGAAATCTCACATGGGTTTCTTCAGTTTTGTTCCTGCCTATTTGTGTTTTCTGGGGGAGGCTAAGGAGAAGTCATGTTATCTGTGTGGTGATCTGTTTTCATGGTTGACTAGTTTTTATGAAAATGGGGTTGTGTACTACCAGCATAAAGAGATTATTTTAGCTATCTTGGTCTGTAGGAATTCATGACACCCACTTTCAAAATAATACAGCGAGTAGTTAGAATAGCTCTAGATATATTTAGCCAGAGAGACTTTACTGGTGGAGACTGTAGGACTAGGAGGAAGGAAAGCAGCAGGACACAGCTCTGACCCATAAGGTCCTTGGTGACTTTTGCTGTGGGAGAAAAAAAAACAACAGCAAGACGAGGACTCTTTTAATGAGAATATTGCCTTTTTATGGCAGTATTTTTATTTCATTCCTTGTAGGAGGTTTGTGCAATGAAAGCAGAGATCATAATGCATTTGTTGGGATAAATTCACCCATGGGTTTACAATCCCTGGGATATTGCACACACTGCAGGTTTGCCCGGCCACTGCTGCTGTGGTGTCTGTTGGGCACTGGGGGTTGGTGCAGAGGGGTGGATGGGTCCTGAGCTCAGGGACTTCAAGACAGGTGATATTGTAGAGCTCTCCAGGCTTTCTGCAGAGTTTTCTTCGTCACACTGAGAGCAGAACCACAGGACTGGGCAGCTGAGGTGGCGGTGCTGGGAGGCAGCTGCTCTGCACCAAAGTGTCCTTCAGGCTGCAGGGAAAGGACCCTGGCTCAGCCCATGAGCACGAGTTTCACTTGCACCCTGGAGGAGCCAGTCCACACTGAAGCCTACAACTTGATTTTCTTTCTTTTCAATTAAAGGCAAGTAGCGAATCTGAAAATGAGAGCCCAAAAAGAAGACGCCAGAAGCAATTAAAAAGAAAGTAAGTTTCTAAGGGAAGGGTTTTGAGTGGTGGTGCTTTGGTTTATTTCTCAGAACAATAGTGGATTGTTTGATAGGAGCTGTCAACATGGTGAGCTTGTAAAATAAGTACTGTAATAATACTTTGGATTACTAAAATTGAAGTATGAATATGAATCTGTACATGGATGCAATTTTCCAATTTTTGTTTGTATTTTCCTGCTGTGCCTGTGATGGAATCTGAATGAGTCAGGTTCACTTTCTGTTGTCAGTCTTTCACTTTTCCATCAGGTTACTGATTTGCTTTCAGAGATACTTAAAACAGTTTAATCCCTTCTCCTCCCACCTTTTTGATTAACGAGAATAAAATGGCAAATTATTATCCTCTTTTATCTTTTATAACCCTCTGTTAAAACAAAAGAACTATCATAAAGAATGCTTTGGTTGTCTAAGCACCATAACTTGAGTTCAGTTACAGTCATATTTTACTGCCTTTTCCCATCTAAGAAGTACCTTCTAGTTTTTCCAAACACTAAAGTGAAGTAGGGAACTATGAGCTGCCTGATAGAGAAAATCTAAACAGAGCCACATGATCCTGCTTGCTTTCTCCTGCATCTTGTGTTTAACTCTTCATTTAGCTGTACCCATCCTTGCAGGAGGGAAGGTGATAAAGCACAGGGAGGACTGTGGCAGTATGGATCTCTCCTGGGCAAGGGCAATGATCCTTGTGGACCCTCCATGTCCTTTTGGGGAGAGGAAGGGCTCCTCCAAAAGGCATTTTGGAGCTGCAGCTTTGTTCCTAGATGCTCCCAGAGAACGTGCTTCCTTCCACTAATGGTACAATGTGACTTGGCTTCACACTTGGAAACTTGAATTGGCAGGAGAATTTCCATAGCAGGAGCTCATGTAACTGTGCACATTGTGGCTCAGGCTCTATGACAGTGAGCACTCCTCTTCAGATCCTTCCAGTGCATCTCAAAAATGCAGAAGTAGAGAAAAACAAACCATAATCAAAGCCCTTGCCCACCCAGGTTTGAGCAGTACAGCTCTGCCACCAGCACATGTGGTAAGAGCTGCTTTCACTCAAGGCAGTTCTGCCACTGTGTGAACAAAACCTCAGTTTGTTGAGACCCCTCTCCTAAAAGCAGAGAATCACAACACAGCATTACCCCTGCATTGCACAGAACAGCCAAGGATACAGCTTTGAGTTTTTTTCCTGTATTTATGGCCCCAACGATCTGTTCAGCCAAGTATTTGTGTAGAAATATCATTGCCCTTCATGACACATATTTCTGACCACAGAATTAAATGGAAAAGAGAGGTCTCTGCTGGAGAAGAGGATGAAGATGGAGGGGAGCAAGGCACAAGTGGAGAGAGTGAGCCTGAACCGAAGAAAATTAAAGCAAGAAGACCTGTCCAGAGGAGGTAAGGAATGGTTGGTTCAGACTCTTTTTCTGCCTGTGCTGTGTGGAGAGGAAATCTCTTATTTGTCACTAATGAATGTGTATTTTTCCTGCAATATTACCTTTATTTATGACCTAGTAAACCTAGGGCCTAGTTACTCCCTCATCTCCCCATCTCATGCTCCAGTGAGCACTAGAGTGGTTTCCATGATAGTTAGAGCAGATTAAATCCCTTAGGAGTCTAATATTTGAGATTTGTGCTTCCTTAAGTACTTACTAAAGTGGATATTTACATAAACCATGCTGTATTATGGCTTTATTAACTCTTATTTTAGAACAGTGGCCAAAGCTGGTGTCAAAAAGCCCCACAAAATCCAGCGTGGGAAGAGGAAGAAACCAGACTCATCTGAAGATGATGATGATGATGAAGATGATGAGACCCCCAAGAGACAAACTCGGCGAAGAGCAGCCAAAAATGTCAGGTGTGAAGAAGTGTGGGGCTGCTTGGGGGTGAGAGCTGGCTGGGGAAGGGGGGAACAGGGGGCCCTGACTCCCTGTGTGGTCCTGTAGAGACCCTGCTCTGCCCTGCAGAGACTGTGGCTGAGGTGTGGCTCTTTTGACAGGTTCCTGCTGGGCACATCCGGGTTCTACCTCATTTTGCCATCTGGGAAGGAGGGAATGTTTACCAGTCCCTCTTAGAGAAACGTGAGGAGGTTTGCCGAATATTTCTAAAGCACTCTCAGATGAGATTAATGGTTGCAAATAATAGATGAAAATGAGCAAAAGGGAGCAGCTGTGCAGGACTGGACCAATTGTCTGAGAGTGGCTGATAGAGGTAGTGCCTTGGGACAGTGTGTAGAGACAGGGTGGAGGTAAAGCTTTATCCCCAATGTACCTTCTCACTTTTCAGGCAGTCCCAATAGCAAGGAGCCATCCAAATGATATTTTGTGGTGGTTAAACATTCATTAAAGAAGTGCAGCTCCTAGGGCAGTATAGGCACCCATGCAGCCTTTTGATGCTCTGCAACCTCCACAGAATAATCTTTCCCATTCTCTGTTATGGCCTTGCTTCTCCTGCAGGGATTGTTCCACCTTATGAATCATCTGATGTTGGCCATGGTCAGAAAAGTTACATGGGCAAGATAGAGAATTAGTCTGATAAAGTGTCCTGGGGAAAAATACTGAATGGATGACTTAAGACATGGCTTGTGCTGAACATGCACTGAACCACAGGATAAGTGCTGGAGAAGGTGCTCCAGTCTGAGCTATTCTCTTTGTTGGTGGGCTGGGAAGAGTCAAGGGTTTTACATCAGTTTGGTTTTGATCTTACTCAGCTACAAAGAGGATGATGATTTTGAGACGGATTCTGATGACCTGATAGAGATGACTGGGGAAGGAGCTGATGAGCAACAAGACAACAGTGAAACTATTGAGAAAGTCTTGGACATCAGGCTTGGAAAAAAGGGAGGTGCGTGGCTCTGGAAGAAGCCTTTATTTCTGATAGCAATCGCACGCGTTCACGGTTTCTCTTGAGCTGGTGCGATGCTTTTGTAACTTTAAAGTGGGGCCAAGGGTTGTTTCAGTGCTTTTCATCTTTTCCTCTATGCCTCTTATTTATGTCTTGTAATATGTAATGGCTTTTGTAAAATATAACATTTAAAATCCTAAAATCTCTGTAGTTTATGTGATCGGCAGCTTTCATTTAGCCTGCACACATTTTAAAGATGCAGCCATTGTTCTGCAATTCCTGCTTTTCTCTGCTTTGAAATATAAAACAGATCTAGGAGAGTCAGTTTTCATAGCCCCATTGACAAAGCCATAACGAAAATAAAGCCAATGTTTTGTTCTCAAAGCCTTACAAAAGTGTTTTTGTAAAACTGAATGGTTGTGAACACTTTTGAGAGGCCTTTGAATTATACTTAAAGAAATGCTACTTATGACAGATTAAAAAAGATTCTGTTGCATGGGAAACTTTTGTGTGCCTGCCTTATAGGGTTGCAGAATCTTTTGGATGTTCTTTGTGCTCCCACAAAAGATGTATTAGAAGAGTAACTTTCTGCTGTAATGCAGTTGATGTGCAGTGGTTGATAACGAGGGTACCAAGTGCAGGCTGGTTTCTCTTGCAGCCATCGGAGCTTCCACCACGGTGTACGTGACCGAGGCCCACGGCAACCCCAGCGCCGACTTCGACCCCGAGAAGGATGAGGGGGAAGTTCAGTACTTGATCAAATGGAAAGGCTGGTCATACATCCACAGCACGTGGGAGAGCGAGGAGTCCTTGCAGCAGCAGAAAGTGAAGGGCCTGAAAAAGCTAGAAAACTTCAAGAAAAAAGAGGAGGAGATCAAGCAATGGTAGGCTTCACTTCAAGCAGTGATTTGGCCTTGGGCAAATTGTTTTTAACCAGAGGTTTGAGGAGTCATGACTGAAAATGTTTTGATTTCTTCTTACAAAGTGTGTTTCATGTGCACTCTGGTCTCTCTTTGCCTGCTGAGGAACATCCCCCCCACAGAAATGGTATCTGTGGTGTGGACGGCTGGAAAATGGAGAGCACAAGGCATGAAATCCACACTATTGCCACTTCCTAGGCTTAAGAATTGGGAAGGCTAATGACAAATAAATGGTGCACAGACTCACCTGGCCCAGGAGGTGTAGCCTTACTAACCCTTGCTAATTTTAGGCTCTGTGTGCAAGTTTTTGCATCAGTTTATGTCCAGCTTCCCGAGGATTTATAAGGGGAGCTACAATGTCTTTCCAAAGTGCTAAAGCTGGAGTAGCAGCTTCCATCTCTATTTGGTTCCTGTTTTGACACTGATTCTTGCATAAGAATAAGGCACCATTTAACAGGGAGACAATCTGAACATCTATGACATTTGCTTCTCAGCAATAATTTATAATTGTAGGAAATTTAAAAAATATGTCAATAACAGTAGTTTCCCTCTGTGACTTGTCTGAATGATAGAATCATATAGGAAATATGCATATAGATTTCCTATATGCAACATCCATGAGCACTATGACAGAAGCATTATAGTGGTTTTTTTGTTGTTTGTTTTTTTAATTTTGTTTTGAATTATTTTGCATCTAGGCTGGGCAAGGTATCACCTGAAGATGTAGAATATTTCAACTGCCAACAAGAGCTGGCTTCAGAGCTGAACAAACAGTATCAAATAGTGGAGAGGGTAATTGGTAAGTGGAGCCAAGACTTTGGTAAAGGGGTGAAGTAGGAATGGGAACTTTATTCCATGTGACAGCAGAATGACTGTGCAGTTCTCTCTTCTTCCTTGTCCTCCAGTATCCCTGAAGAAAACCCTATGGTGTTTACTGCATTTCATTGTGTGAAATTTAGGAATTTGGACAGTAGAAATCCAGGTTTACAGATTTGTATTTCCAAGCAATACAAATCAGTGACTCTCCTTGCCTGGAGTATGGGATGACTGGGTTGCTGAAATTGTGGCTACTTAATTTCTTTGTCTTCAACCCTTTGGATGCAAGATGTTTATTTCCAAAGCAGCAGAATGGGTCTGGCTTTTGTGAGATCTACTTTCTGTGGTGTGGTTGAGGATGTGGTTAGACTGCAAGGAAGCTCGGGGGTGAGATTTTAAAGATTGATTAATAAAAATAGAAACAGAACTTACTGAGCACTTTGGTAATATCACAGTCATGTCAGTCAGAGGTGCCAGCACCCAGTTGCTTTGGGAACTGGCTTGGAGAGCTGTTTAACCTATTTCCAGTACGATTTCTGTAAAAACGTGGGTGTGAGGCAGTGATCGCCTGCCCTGCTCCCTCTGCTGGCTGCCAGCATTCCAACCCTCCTTTCCCTTCTCTCCAAACACAGCTGTGAAGACCAGCAAGTCTGCCACAGGACATTCAGATTTCCCAGGTAAAGGAACATTCATTTGGTCTCTCTACACCTTTCCTGAGCCAAGACCTGTCCTGTGTCTGTCCAGGCTGTGAACTGTGCTTGTGGTTCAGCTGCTCAACCACAGCTGCTGAGGTTTGGGCTTTTTTGCATATTTTACAGCAAACAGTCGCAAAACTTCCTCGAATGACCCTGAGTACCTGTGTAAGTGGATGGGGCTGCCCTATGCCGAGTGCAGCTGGGAAGATGAGGCTCTGATCAGCAAGAAATTTCAGCACTGCATTGACAGCTTCAACAGCCGTAACAACTCCAAGACGATTCCCACCCGGGACTGCAAGGTTTGCTGGCTTCTCTCTTCTGCTGGCTTCCTCCAGGCTGGGGGAAGATGCAAGCAGTGGGAACATGAAATTTTGTCAGGATAAATGTCAGAGAACATTTTCCCATCCTCCCACCTGCATTTGAAGGGTTGTTTTCTGCTCTCGTATTGTACTTCAAGCAGAGATGTGAACCCCTTTGAGTTTCATTTACTCTGTGCACAGTGAGAACGTTATGTCCCCCTGGGGAGTGGGAGGCTTAATTAATGCTTACAAAGTGCTTCCTTCTCAGAAGGAGCTGCAGCAGTTTTAATATCAGTTGGATGAAAAAACAGCACACCTGGGAAAAGAGGAAGCCTGCAAGATGCTGATACAGTGAAGGAGAGGGACAGAAATAATGGGAGAAAAACCAAAAGAGGACAAAGAAGGAAGTGGAGCTTGTTCCATCCCTTATGTATTTTGTGCAGCTTACTACACTCCTGGGGGGCTCAGAGGCCTGATCATAAACCAGAGGGCGGCAGGCAAATCACAAAAAATGCAGACACAAGCACTGGCTAGGAAAATGTGGATGAACTTGAACCAGTGAAGAGATACACACTCTTTGCTGAATTTATAGATTTCATTGCTAAATTTTCAACTTTTCAGCCACTGAGAGTTCTGTCTTTCTGTGTAGTGGACTTATGTCAGCATCTCTTCCAGGTGTTGAAGCAGAGGCCGAGGTTTGTTGCCTTGAAGAAGCAGCCCTCGTACATTGGCGGGGAGAACCTGGAGCTGCGGGATTACCAGCTGGAGGGCCTCAACTGGCTTGCTCATTCCTGGTGCAAGTATGTACAGAGGCTGTGATGTTCATTCTGTGGCTTTTTTGTCCCAGAAGGATTTGGAACTCCTCCTTTTCAAGTGAGGTCTTTACCCACCCTCCTTCTGCAGCTTGGAGGATTTCAAATGTTATCATTGCAGACGCAGTGAGCAGGAACTACCTAAAGCGTGAACTTAAGAAACATTGTGTGAAAACAAAATGCATTTTCCCTGTCTGGGCCTGTTCACATGATGAATTTGGCTGTTGTGTGAGCCTGGTACATATCAGCCCTAGATTTCCACTGACTTAATGGGAAAAAATGGTTTCTGGCTCAGTGTGCTTATATTCTCATTGAAGTTTTTGAGAAATGTCCTTCTAAAATTAGGCCACTGATTGCCCTCTGCCTTTGCCTGTTTTCTTCCAGTTTGGAGTCATCATAGTTCATTTTTGCACGTTATTGTGGCATGTGCAGTCTGGCTGTCCCTGGGAGCCACGTGGAAGTGTTCAAATAACTGTTTTTGCACTGCCCCTCTCTGTCCTTGTTGTGGATTGCTGTTCATGTGGAGCACAGTAAATGAGTAGCAGCAGAAACATCCATTCAGACAGCATTTTTGTTTGTTCTCCTCTTTCTCAGGAACAACAGCGTGATCCTGGCTGATGAAATGGGACTGGGCAAGACGATTCAGACAATATCATTCCTGTCATACCTGTTCCATCAGCACCAGCTCTACGGCCCTTTCCTGGTGGTCGTGCCCCTGTCCACCCTCACCTCCTGGCAGAGGGAGTTTGAAGTGTGGGCACCCGAGATAAACGTGGTGGTTTACATTGGAGACCTCATGAGCAGGAACATGGTGTGTAATCAGAGAGCAAAGGGTGAGGGCTCAGGGAGAAGCACTGGGTGCAAAGCAGCAGCTTGTGTGTGATGTGTGTGACACAGTCAGTGGAGAGGCTGGTGGATAGTGCTGGCAGCAGTGCAGGCAGCTGGAGCTGGTGTAGCTGAGTGTGTGGGTGTAACTCACTGCTGCAGGGAATTTTCTGCTTTATTTTGCCTTGGATTGTGTGCAGGAGTACTGGCTTCTCTCAGGGTCTTGAAGCCAGTACTGATCTGGACTGGAACATGCAGTAAGAAGTCCAGCAGTGTAAAAGTGCTTCTCTTCAGTGTTTGGAACTGCTCAGACAATGGAACACACAAGTGTTGGGACTCTAGTGGTGTCTGCAGTGAGGTGATGTGCTTATCAATGTCACAACAGCAAGTTAACCTTGTTTTGTTACCTGTGCAAGGGCAGGTGAATCATGTCTGCTCTAAAAAAAATTGTTCCTTGGGGACCTTGAGCTCATCAAATTGCACCTTGGAACAACAGGGCTTTGGACTTGGTTGGAGTCTCTGGCTTACAGCTACACAAAAATAACAATTGTTAACTCTTTCCTTTTGGTAACGTGTTCAAGTTAACTTTTGTCTCCCCTCACAGATACGTGAATATGAATGGATCCATTCTCAGTCTAAAAGATTGAAATTCAATGCACTTATCACAACTTATGAGATCCTTCTGAAGGATAAGGTGAGTAATGGTCCAAGGATGCTTTTACTTAGACTTTCTCTCATTTTCAAAGGGGAAAGCCAGTTCTCAGCTAGTTGGTTCCATCTCTTCCCTCTGTGGTGATGGAGAACTGCAGCCACTGTTTGCTTTTCCTTCCCAGTAATGCAAGCATGTGGGAAAGTGGGACACATTTTACATTTTACAGTGTCTTCACTCTTTCACTGCACAGTTGTGCTGTTCTTTTTACATATGAGACATCTGGCAGGTCCAGCAACCTGGATTTTTACCTGGTTTAATTTAGGCTTGTTATGAGGACAAAACATTACACTGAACCTCTGGCCACAGTGTTAACAGTATTTGAATTTTCACATCTACAAGAAATCTGTCTATTTGGGAAATATTATCAGCTCTGTCAGTGTGTCACTGAGTCCTAGAAGAAAAAAAAAAAAAAAGCTTAAAAAAAATTATAATTAAAACTCTTGGATTACCTGAATGTTTTAGGCTTGTTCATCTGCTCTCCTGTTCTTGCTCCAGTGGGACCCAGGGCCCCAAAGGGGAAATAAAGATGTGGGGAAGGACTGTGCTTTTTGGGTAAAGCAAAGGAGAATTAGTGCCTGTTGCAGGACTATTGAGATACAGCAGGAGTGTTGTACAGCATGGCTGATTTTCACCTTTTCCTTTCTGGGAAGGCACCCTGGTCCCCCAGTTTTGTTAGCAAGAAGCAAAGTGAGTGTCCAGGTGCAGGGCTGGGTGAGGACACCCAGGACAGCACACACTGCAGGGCTGCCTGGCCTTGGAGGGAGACACACGTGCAGGGTGGTGGGGCCTGTCTGACCCAGCGTCTCCTCAGCACCTGTTTTTCCTTCTCTTCCTCCAGACTGTTTTGGGAAGCATTAACTGGGCCTTTCTAGGCGTGGACGAAGCCCATCGGCTGAAAAATGACGACTCCTTGCTGTACAAAACACTGATTGATTTCAAGTCCAACCACAGGCTGCTGATCACTGGCACCCCGCTCCAAAACTCACTCAAGGAGCTCTGGTCCCTGCTGCACTTCATCATGCCAGAGAAGTGAGTCTCCTTTTGGGCCTTCCAAGAAATGTCTCTGTCCATTCTTGTCTGTTCAATAGGCTCAAGGGAGTGCAGAATGGCAGAAATCCCTGAATTAAATCCCTGAATTAAACTCAGTGGTGTGACAGCAATGATAGGAGAGCAGGCATTAGTGGGGAAAATCAAAGGTTAAATAACTAACACAAGTAGTATTTCTGGCAGCAAACTGAATGGGGAAACCTGATATATGCCTTTCAAATCTGTCTGCTGTCTTCCAGCCATCTCTGAAAAATTAAACTTGTTTTAAGCAATCTTTTCAGCCATTTCTGAGGTTTCCAGTACACTGTGGTTCAGGCACCTCTGCCAACCATTTCATGGCAGCTCTGGGAGTGCTGTCTGGATGATTGTGTGTACACAGTGTAACAAATGTTTTGTTTTCTTTAGAATAAAATGAGTTACGGGCATCTCTAAGGCTAAGGCAGGCATGCCCCAAAGCTCACTGAAATTGTGTTTCACTGCAAGAAGAGCTGTCCCCCAAATTCTTTTTGTTGGATCACAGAAAGAGTGAAAGAGAGGCTTGAGGTCTCCCAAGTGGAGGAGAGCGGATCTCCACATTTCAAAGGAGCTGTCAGAGGAAGCAACAATCCCAAAAGAACCATCAGAGCAGGGTAGAACAGTCCAGTTGTCAAAGCCGTGCCTGGGGGAGGCACCTTGGAAAGTTCAGAAACTGCTGCCAGGTAAATGCCAACAGAGTAAAATAGTGGGAAACTTGGGATTTTGGGTCCTGGGCCTCAGTGTGGAGCTCAAATATAAGATGTTAGGAAGGTATCTAAGCCCAGAGATCCTCTAACTTTGCCACCAGTCTGTTCAGTTAACCAGAGCAGAGTGAATCTGTTCTCTTCCACTGTGTTTCCATTAAACTGCTGGTCTCTGTCTTGTGCTGCAGCAGGAGCGTATCCAACAGATGCTGTTTGGTGCCATAAGACAAGAGGTATTCTGACTTCTCCCTTCTCCTCCTTTCTGTTGCCAGGTTTGAGTTCTGGGAGGATTTTGAAGAGGATCACGGGAAAGGTCGAGAGAATGGCTACCAGAGCCTTCACAAAGTCCTGGAGCCATTTCTCCTGCGCAGAGTGAAGAAGGATGTGGAGAAATCTTTGCCAGCCAAAGTGGAGCAGATCCTCCGTGTGGAAATGTCTGCTCTGCAGAAGCAGTATTACAAGTGAGTCACTGAATGAGTTACTGGGAGTGCCAGTAGAAAGGGGCACATCTTTCTGTGGGCCTTGGCAATGTGTTCCAGTATTCTGTGACTAACTGTGGCCTTCAGAGTGCAATGTGACACCATCACCTGCAGTACTGGGAGCTTCCCAGTAGGAATATGAGGTGGGGTAGTTGGTATCTTTCCTTCTGGAAGATGTTTTTGTAGAGTGGTACAGTTCAACTGGCCAGTTTTGCAAGACAGAGGTTATATCTTTCCTGGGTAAGAGTGACAATATGCACAACGTTAGGATGATGTTCAATATTATGCTGTGATTATATCAACAGGAAAGTCAGGTCAGGGTTTTTAGAGAGGAAGAAGCATCCTGTAAGAGAAGCGAGGTGAGATGGAGGGAGGGAGGTAGACTGATGCCTGAATGAGCTGTTCCTGGAGGTTTTGTTCCTCCAAGACTCCACTCTGCACTGAGTAATGATCCAGACTTTAATTTTCCTGCCTGCAGGTGGATTTTGACAAGAAACTACAAAGCTCTTTCAAAGGGAACAAGGGGAAGCACGTCTGGTTTCCTGAATATTGTGATGGAATTGAAAAAGTGCTGCAACCATTGCTACCTTATCAAACCTCCTGAGGAAAATGAGAGAGAGAATGGCCTTGAGACCCTGCAGGTGAGTGGGGTCCTTGGTCACCACCTTTTTCCCTTAAATTTCATTCTTTTGTCCTCCCAATAAAATAATATCTTGTGAAACTTTAGCTACTTCCTTAAAAATAGTTCTCACAAGCCATTTGAACCCCCAGCCCTTCACTGTAGGCAACATTTTATGGTTTTCTAGAACAGGAGTTGCGGGCAGTGTAAGATCTATCTTGTGTGATTCACTGTGTGTGTGGGCTCTGCTGTGTAAATCCAGATGATTAGATTAGAGATGTACAAGAGATGAATGACTCCAAAAGGAGCAGGTCTGTGCAGGTCTCTGTGTGATGTGCATAAGGGTAAGATTGGAAATGATGGTTATTTCTTCAGTCTTTGATCAGGAGCAGTGGAAAGCTGATTCTCTTGGACAAGCTGCTGACCAGGCTGCGGGAGAGAGGCAACAGAGTGCTGATCTTCTCCCAGATGGTGAGGATGCTGGACATCTTGGCAGAGTACCTGACTATCAAACACTACCCTTTTCAGGTGAGAAACACCAGCATGGAAAACAGTGGGGTCCCCTTGAAAGTGTGGGAAAAAGTGGAGGGAGCTTGAGCAATGGCAGTCGCTGAGTCCCCTGGAGGTTGGTGGCTGGGGTTACAGGTGGCACTTACTGGAGGGAACTGGGATGTCCCTTCATTTCAGTGTGGCCCCATCTCTGCAAAACTCCTCTGACAGGCCCCTGCTTTGGGCTCTGTCATGTGATAAACCCTGAGGACAGTGAGCACAGAGAGCCTGGCTGGGAGGCTGTAATGGGAGCTGCTGTGTCACCCGCTTTGTGCCTGTTCCCTGAGCATCCCCCAGCCCTTGTGACACAGCTGAGGCAGTGCAGTTATTTATAATTGGTGGCTATTTTTAACAAATAAACGCTGCAGGCAGCAAAGGGGGCTGTAGGGCTGACAGCACTCGGGTGCAGCAGTCCCTCAGGGCTCCTTTACCTTCTTTCTTTTATCATTATTGTTGATTTTTGCAGCGCTTGGACGGCTCGATCAAGGGGGAGATCCGAAAGCAGGCGCTGGATCACTTCAACGCCGACGGCTCCGAGGTACTGCAGTCCTGGGCTGAGGGTTTGTGGCTGAGCCACAGGTTGTGACTGGCAAGAGGGGATTAGTTCAGTTCAGTTCTTTCCACAGGACCCCAGGTACTTTTAAAGACACGGATATGGCAGGTTTTCCAACCAGCCATATTGCTTATTTTAAATCTCTCACAACCAAGGAACAGGGCTGCAAGTCACATTTCCAGAAAGTCCTGAAGAGGCTGGGAAGAGCCAAAATTTAGCAATTCTCTCCCTATTGGTCTGGAGAATGAGGTGGTTGCTGAGTGATTCCAGTCTGAAGCTGGTTTTGAATATGAAATGACAGAGGCAAAAGAAGGATTTTAAGTGTTGGCAGGCAGTGGAGTCTGGTACTGGAGGTGAAAGTCTCCAGTGTAACAGGAGAGGGCATCTAAAACCTCTCATCTGGCTTGCTGACTCACAGTGACTGGTGCAAGACACTTGTTTTTATGTCAGTCAACCCAGCTGTGAGAAATACCTTTCTTCACTCCAAAAGCCTGGGCTGGAGCAGAATTCTTGGCTCACATGGGAATTGTGAAAGATTGTGGTTGTAGGAAAGTTATCAAAAGGAAGTGTGTGAGTGGGGGAAGGAGCAAGAATGCCCATAGAACCTGTCCTTTTCCCTGTCCTGAGGACATCCATGGGGGCTCAGGCATCTTGGCTCTAACCTGGCACAATCTGTTCATTGCTGATCTCACTCCTAACAGGATTCAGGCAACAAAAAGCAGGTGTTTGTCTGCTGCCTTTGTAGGAGTCTGGTGGGCAGCACAGTCTGACCTTCAGAAGTGACTCCAGGGTGCCCTTGCCTTGAGCTGCTTGTGTTGCTTTCCCGTATGGATTCACACCCTTCACCTGGGCCAGCACTGCCTCACCCTTGGTCTGGACCTAAAGATTGGTGCTGCTGCTCAGCCTGCATGAACAGGGTTTATGGGAAGGAAATCCTTTTTCTGCTTTAAGAAGCATGAGTGCAACACAGCCTTCCCTCCATTTCCTTTTACAGCTTTTGAGTCACTATTGCTATTTTATGCCCACAGTTACAAGCTGGTTAACTCATGGATGCTTTCCATTTTTCCCTTCTCAGGACTTCTGTTTCTTGTTGTCAACACGAGCTGGAGGGCTGGGAATTAATTTGGCTTCTGCTGATACTGTTGTTATCTTTGACTCGGACTGGAACCCCCAAAATGATCTTCAGGCTCAGGCCCGAGCTCATCGGATTGGACAAAAGAAGCAGGTCAGAAGAGCTGCCTGGGTTGCTTTCACTGTGGCTTCAGTGTGGGCATCTAAACATCCTCTCATCTCACCAAAGCTTCTGAAAACATGGGCTTTTTGTCCCAGTCCTTGCTCCAAAGAGTGCTGCCTGAGGGACTCTCATTTAAAAAGTAGGAGATAAAAAACCAGCCCAGATTTGCCAGGTGCCAATTCTTTCTGTTGGTTTTGAGCAAACCCAGAACCCAGCCCATGGCACTGCACTTCTCAGCCTAGTCCTAGTGGACTCTGTTCTTTCTTGCCCTGATAAACTTAGAAAGTAGAACATCCACCTTTACTAGGGGTTATTAGAGATGCGAAAAGCTAGTTTGGTGCTAGTTTAAATTTAGAGTGATTGTTTCAGAAGATTTTTACTCTGTGCTTAGGCACACTACAGGATCTGTACATCCTGATTTTAACTGGATCTCCTGAGATACAGAGAGAATGTGCTTGTTTTCCTTCTGGAAAGGCACATCTGTACCTGAAGAGACAATGCCAGCAGCCCAGTGAAAACAGCTGAGGGAAGCATTGCTGTATCAGCAGAGCCTGTCCAGGAAATAGCTGTGTTCTCTTTTTGCCTCTCAGGTGAATATTTACCGCCTGGTCACAAAGGGGACAGTGGAGGAGGAGATCATTGAGAGAGCCAAGAAGAAGATGGTGCTGGATCATTTGGTTATCCAGCGTATGGACACCACTGGCCGGACTGTTCTGGACAACAACTCTGGGAGATCCAAGTACGTGATGGTGTCAGGAGGCAGAAATGTCTGGAGCACGTGGCATAACCAGCTTCACCTGCTGGCATTTCCCAGTATTTATTTGATAGGGTACAGGGCAGAGGGCTAATAAATAATGGCAGCTTCCACAGGTTTGGCTTCTGCAGCCATTAATTTGGACACATAGGATAAAGATGATCAGAAATTTAAAACTAGTTTTAGCGCAATACTTGTTTTTGCTTCTGTCTTCCACCCAGAGATCATCCTGCTCTGAGGGAACCTGGCTGTGGAACAGCTGCATTTTTGGCAGTGACCTCAGATTTTCTTCATTTCCCCCAGTAGATGGAGGTGATTCCCATTGCAGTCTTTGTCTGTGCTAGAGCAGGAGAGAGATTAATAACAAAGCTTTTTATAGTGCTGGGTAGAAAACTTACTCCTTGCTTCAATTAGGAAAAACTTTGGTATGGTTTTGTGCTGTAGCAGTTCTGACTGAACAGCTCAAAACACCTTTTTCTTCTCTTGTTCTTGCAGCTCAAATCCCTTCAACAAAGAGGAGCTGACAGCTATTTTGAAGTTTGGAGCTGAAGATCTTTTCAAGGAGCTTGAAGGGGAAGAGTCAGAGCCTCAGGTAGTTTGAAATTGAAATCACATAGCAGTTTGTAGTGCTCTGCAGGTCTGCTAGAGCGACTGTGTGTGGTTGCTCCTGCTTTGTTCTTGTCCTGTGTGTTGAAAGCAGGTTGGTGATGAATAGGACATGTGGGAGTCTGGAGAATCTGAAAGCAGAGTTTGGGATTGGAGGATCAGGGGATGAGGAGAGCCTTGTTGGGGATTAAATAAATGGTCACCAAGGCAGTCCTTTGCTTCCTGAGGATTATTAGCTAGTGACAGCACAGCCTGCTGAAGGCTCCTCTCCCTGCCTCTTCTGAGCACTTGTTCAGCATCCTTTTTTGGTGGTTCTGAGCGAGGCAGGAGTCAGCACAGTGCAGCAAACAGGTTGCTCTCTCCTGCCTCAGTGCAACATTGCAGTTTAGCATTGAGTGTTTTGACCAATTCTCTTAATGACCCAAGCAGCAGAGCTTCCCCCCAAGGAAACAGTCTACAGTTCATACATCTCACTGCCTGGGAATTTTCCCCACTCTTCAGCCTTAATGGTCCTTTCCTTCTGTCCTGTCACCTTATTTGTACTTTGTTGTACCACTTGAGATAGTTCATCCCTGCCCTCCAGGATGACACCCTGCAGATATTTGCACTTTATTTAGCTCATATCAGCACACGAGTCTGTTCTCAAAGCCTCTTACTTCCCGCTGTGCCTGGCACCCTCTGCTTTATCCCTCCTTCTCCCTGACTGGCAGGAGATGGACATCGATGAGATTCTGCGTCTGGCTGAAACACGGGAGAACGAGGTGTCCACCAGTGCCACCGATGAGCTGCTCTCACAGTTCAAGGTATGGACCCCCAGGCTCAGTAGTGGGGTGTGGGAATGTGGCTCCCCACACCCTGCCATGGTGGTGAGGTCAGTAACAGGCAGGAACACCTCGGAGAGATCACAGAATCACAGGGTGGTTTGGGTTGGAAGGGAAGTTAGAGATCATCCAGTTCCAACCCCCCTGATGTAGGTATTCATTTAATTTCAACAAAGTGGTTTTGAAGTGAATAAAATTTGTGAATAAAATGCAGAATTTACCAAATTTGGAAACAAACTTTATAATTTACAAATACTCAGCAGTACTTCTTAAACTGCACGTACTTCCTCAAAAGCTGTTAGTCCAAAGACATGGCAAGGAGCCAGGAATGTAGTGACATAGGGATCAATTATGAAGTAGTTATGGAAGTGTTGGCAGAATTCCTATGGAGAAAAAGTTGAGGCTTAGCAGACAGCTCTGGGGTGTTCTTGCCAGGGGAAGGAATTGCTAAAGTTTCTCCTTTCCTTGTTAAAGGTTGCCAACTTTGCAACCATGGAGGAGGAAGAGACAGAGCTGGATGAGCGGTCTCAGAAGGACTGGGATGATATCATTCCAGAAGAGCAGAGGAAAAAGGTGGAGGAGGAAGAAAGACAGAAAGAATTGGAGGAAATCTACATGCTGCCTCGAATCCGGAGCTCAACTAAAAAGGTACAGCCCATCTTGAGGGGGTGAGAGGCTGGTGGAGAGAGCTGGCAAAGGGAATGCTCCTCCTTGCCATCTGAGCATCTTTCCCTCCTCCAAAGTTGGTTGGGAATAAAGCACAGAGGTAGCATGGTGACCACTTGTTGGCACTGTGCATTGGACCAATGGTTTGGGATGCAGGGTAAGGCCCAGACTGGACTTGGTGCCACTCATCTCACCTTAGCAGACAAAATCAAAAGAATCAGTAGTGACCACAAAGTGAAATATCCAATTGTATTGGATTTTGCTTCAGATTTTGCCACTTTTTGGCTGTCTCTTTTCCTTGGGCTTTTTAGCTCCCTGGGTGGCACTTGCCTAAAGATGGATCCTGAGGAGCCAAAGAAGTGGTGGCTTCCCAAATTCTTTAGGTAATGGGATCTACCCCAATCCAAAAGAAAGCTGACTGTGCAAGGATGCTCTGCTGGGACATGAGACTTTAAGTGAAGACAGAGAGCTGTTCTCTGGGGTGAGCTGGGGAAAAATATTGATATTAAAAACACAGAGAAGGATAATTCATATTGGATGAATCTAGGTTAATTACTGAAGTGTCACGATTTTCAAAATAAGGGACTGTGGCAAAAACCCATGAAAATCAATATTTTAACATCTCTTAGTAGATCAAAATGCAGCTGTGAAACTGGTGGTTGTAAAAGGAGGATGAGCACCACAGCCTCAGCCAGCTGGGAAGTGCAAGGTGTGCAGCCTCTCTGGGTTGATCACCTGGGATCCTGCATCTGCACGAATGGATACTCAGGTGTTTCACAGTCCATTAAATAGTGCCAGTGCACAGAGGGACAGAAAAGGTTGTCAGCTGATTGTGTTAGCAGTTGTTAACTGCACTGCTGTTTCTCTGGTACGTGCAGGCTCAGACAAATGACAGTGAATCCGATGCAGAAACCAAGAGAAGGCTTCAGAGATCATCTGGATCAGAAAGCGAGACTGACGATACCGATGACGAGAAGAGACCGAAGCGCAGGGGACGCCCTCGGAGTGTTAGAAAAGACACTGTGGAAGGATTTACTGATGCTGAAATCAGGAGGTCAGTGCTGGGCACAAGAGACAGTTCAGAAAACAAATATAGAAATCCCATGCAGGTGGAGAAAATCCCAGATTAATCCAGGGCATGTTCACCTGTAAGCACGTCAGTGGTTAGGCAGAGCTGCTTCACTGGCACATTTTCTGCAACTTTATATAATTCAGTTTGACCCCAGCTGATGACCTTAACATTCAGGTCAGTGCAAAATGAACTGGATTGTCTTTAGTCAGGCTACAGTGAAGCTGGTACCTTCTTAAAATTAATCCGTGCTGTAACTGCCCTTTGTGGGCCAAGTGGATTGAGCTAATGTCGTATAATGTGAGCTCTTAGGTGCCATGAGCTGCAGAGCTGGAGAAGCCAAGGGCTCTGGCCTTCCTGACATTTTTCTGGCAATCATCCTGCTGATTTAAGCTCTCAGTGAAAGGCAGGCTCTGGCAAAATGACCTCACAAGAAGCACTGGTCCTGTTGATCCAAGTGGTTGTGTGTCAGTCTCTGATGTCAGCTGGGGTTTTCTTCTCCTATCTTCTAATTCTTGAGTCTTTCCCAGAGATCTTTGTCTTACAGCTCTACCCAGATGTTCAGCCAAAGATGGAAGAGAAGGAGTTAGGAGTTTTCCTTAACTCTTTCTATCCCTGAGCTGGTGTATTTTTAAGCAGGAGATATCAGAGTTTTTGGGCTGTGGTAGCTGCCCCGTAACCATCTTGAAACCATGGAGCAGGAAGGACATGTTACAATATGCAATATAACAGCCATTTAGGTTATTGTGATATAGCAGAAAGAATACAAAATGAAAAAAGAAGGCAAAAAATTAATTAATTTTAAAAATAACCTGTAGTTGCAGCCATTGTGTCTTCTTGCAGCTCAAGGCAATGTTTGATTGCAGCATCTCTTGCCCTAAAGTTGTGTTAGCCACAGCAGCGATTTTCACAATAAAAATAAGACATGAAAATAAATAGCAAACCTCTGTGATGGATTGAGACACATTTGGCTCCCCTGTGATGGGCTGCTACATTTACAGCCTGAGCTTTAAAATTACTAATGACATTGATTTAATGCCTCTTTTCTTCCTGGAAAAATGAAGTTAATAATTACCAACATGGTGTGAGCCAAAGCTTTCTTCTATTTCTTTTTTTTTTGTCCTACAGTTACCACTCTCCTCTTTTTATTTTTTTTTTCCTCATCTGTCAAACACTCAACATTCTTAGCAATGTTGTGTTCTTCTTCAGCCAAGGTCACAAAACTCTTTGTGGGGGCTAATGGATGCAGCTTCCCAGAGCTGAGGGATGCTGAGCTGATCAGTGGGGAATGCAAGGGTGATAATGTGACAGGCTGTAATTAATGTATTCAAGCATATTTATGATATTGGACCTAATTTTTATGGCAGTTTGTTTAGTTTGGTTTTTTTTAATTTTTTTTCTCTTTAGGTTTATCAAGGCATACAAGAAGTTTGGACTGCCTCTGGAACGGTGAGTCCCAGCCTGGACTGCTGCAGAGGGGAATCATGGAGGCACATTGTACCTGTGAGCACAGCCAGGCACACATTTCTCTGGGTGTTTGACACAAGCTCCACAGACAGCACAAGCCTTTCTGTCCTGCCATCAGACCCCAGGCACTGCTGTCCAGTCCCAGGTGGCTCTGTTGATGGGCAGTGACAAATGCAGGCTAAAAACCAGCTGGAGCAGTTGTGGTGTTGGGCTGTGACACAGCACTGTCCTGCTGGCACAGTCTGGCCCTTGGGGCATTCCCACTCTGCTCAGAAAGGAGAGGGAGCAGCTGTCAGAACAGAAAATGCCAAGCTTCACTGTGCACCTTAGCCTCAGGACTGAGTCTGGAGCATCTTTCCATCCTCTATCCCTCCTGAAGGGAAACAAAGAGTGGCACGGTCCTCGAATGTGGATCTGCAGTGCCCTGGCCCTGTGCTGGCTCTGGAAGGTCTCAGGGCTAAGGCAGAGTTCCCTGAAGGTATTGTAGGAGAAATTCAGTGCTTCTTCATCTGGTTCTACTTCTCTGGTATGAAATACAAGGCTTGCTTGTGAGCCTTGATTTTACTGACTTCAGGCAGGCAAAAGGGACAGCAGATGGCAGCTTTGGACCATCAAATGGAATTAATGTGGCACTGGAAAAGCCTGAGGGAATACTGGACAGTCACAGAGGGTCCCTGTTGTCCCCAGGATAGACAGTTCTCAGCTTTGCTTTGCTACTAAAAATTCCAAAGGATTGGATCAGTTTTTCTACATCTGCACTGCAGCTGTTAGACCAAAAAAAAAAAAGACAAAACCTGGGTTGTTTCCTGCACAAATTCAACTCGTGCATGTTTCATACATTTATGCTTGTACAGCACTGAGCTGCGAAACAATTGAATAGGAAGTGATTGAGAGAAGATTTGCTGCATCAAACACAAAACTCTCCCTGTTTCCCAGGCTGGAGTGCATTGCCCGGGATGCTGAGCTGGTGGATAAGTCTGTGGCTGACCTGAAGCGGTTAGGGGAGCTCATCCACAACAGTTGTGTGTCAGCAATGCAGGAATATGAGGAGCAGCTGAAGGAAAATCCAGCAGAAGGTAGGCAAGGGAGTTGTGTGCTGCTGTTGGGATGGTTTTGGGAGTGTTCCATGGAGCTTGTGAGGAAACCATTCCCATGCTGGACAGGGAGGTCACGTTGTGACTTAGAAGCAAGCAGTGAACAAGAACACACTTAAAACACCCCATCTCTGCCAGGCAGCTCTCACCCACAGAGAGGAACCCCTGAGCATTCTGCTCAGACTGGACAGTACCACTTGGGTCTGTTGGCTTCTGCTGGACATGAGTTTTTGTGGGGAGAGGCTGAAGTGACCAGCTTATTGAATGCTGGGCCACAAAGCAAAGCAGGTCTTACTTCAACTCCTCCTGGGACTGGAAATCAAACCGGTGCTGTGTACTCCATGGTAAAGCTGGATCCACAGTTCGCAATTCCCGGAGCTGGAATCACCACCCACTCTCTGTCTGGCTGTTCTTTGCTATTTGTTTGGACATAGAGAGTCAGGGATGGATTTCCTGCTGGGTCTGTGCCTGTTGCAGTTGACTAAGACTGCAGAATTAACATCTCCAGTATATTTAGAAGTATTTTTAAGAAAATAATACTGGAAAGGGTTTAAATTGCACATCTAAGTGAGATAGTGGAAGAAAACTTGTATTTTGGGCCTGATGTTTAAATAAGAGGCTGCAGGCAAAGTGCTGATCTCTGTCTGTGAAGCCATTTTGCAGAGACATTTCCTTCTGTAAGAGTTCTCTTAATTGCTGTTTTATTGCTGAGCAGGGAAGGGACCTGGAAAGAGACGAGGTCCTACCATCAAGATTTCTGGTGTCCAAGTCAATGTGAAGTCCATCATCCAGCATGAAGAGGAGTTTGAAATGCTGCACAAATCCATTCCCTCGGATCCAGAGGAAAGGAAGAAGTGAGTTTGGCTAAGTAGGCAATGCAGAAAGAGGCTCAGGGAATTTGGATTTTGTAGTGGAAAGAGAATAGCCTGGATGTGTGGATTTGTTTTATCCTCCATAGCATTAAAAGTAGCTCGTGTTTGAAATGCCTTTAGGTACCGCCTGACGTGCCGTGTCAAAGCTGCTCATTTTGATGTAGACTGGGGAGTGGAGGAGGATTCTCGCTTGTTAGTGGGAATTTACGAGCATGGTTATGGAAACTGGGAGCTAATTAAAACAGATCCGGAGTTGAAGTTATCTGATAAGGTAGGTCGCTTTGCTTGGTGCTTCCGTTGGGTCCATTGCAGGGCTCATAGCAAACATGCCTCATTTACTCCAGAAACAGATGTTTATGTTTGTAACTACTCCAAAAATCATGGTGAATAATAATTAGGAAAACAGTGACTTTTGTGGAATGTTGTGTGCTCGATGGAAAGCAGAGTTGTGTCATTTGGTGAGCAGTTCCAGGTGAACCACACTGAAATGATGCAGGCAGAAAAGGGCAGTGCTGACATGTGTGGTTCCATGCACAGGATAAAAGAGGCTGTGATTTGATGTTTCCTTGAGCATCTCACAAGAAGCTGAGTGTGAATTTTTGAGTGGGAATAATTTTTCACAGATTTGACACTGCTTATATGTCAAGGCTGGTCTGTGTTAGCTTTGAGGGTACGGTTACATGGCTGGGAATGGCAGCACAGCCAGCTGGAAAGCCTCCATCTAGTTCCTCTGTTCCTCAGTCATCCCCACAAGAACAGCTTACAGACACCATGTTGAAATGATCTGGGTTAAAAATAATCCACCATCCCTTGTGTTAGTGTGGTGGAAAGAGTGTGGAAACTGCAGCACAGGGCTGAGGAGCACTGGGAATCTCCACACCAGCTTTTGCTGCCAGCCTGCAGCATTCCTGTGACATCCCTGCTGGTGCTTCTAGCAAAGATCAGGCCCTGCCTGAGAGCCCTCCATGTGTGGAGCTCAGAAAGGTGCTTTGCAATGGAAACAGCTGCCTGAGACATGCCAGCCATTTTCCAGTGAAGTGTGAAGCAAACCTAGCTGGCAAGCTGAGATATTTCCTCCACAAAGTGTCACCTTTCAGCCTTGTTTTCCACTAAAAATTGTACATCTGTGCCCCTGCTGTAGTGATGCCTCAGGTTACCAGAGTGACTGGGCTGTCACAAACAAATCTGATGTGTCAAGGCGAGTGGACTCAAGGTTTTGCAACTTGAGGTCCCACGTATAGCTTGTAAAGAAATTTTTTCATTCAAGAGAACTTAGCAAGCTTGCAAGGCTTAGCAAGCCTTGGGATCCTTTAACTTCTGCAGGATTCCAAGGGGAAGGATGCTTGCTTCCTAGGAGCTTTGCCTTTGGCCAGACAGGGACAGTCTGAGAGGGGGAAGGCAGGCTTGAGCCCTCTTGTTCCCTCAGAACGTGCAGCATCTGCTGCCCTTTGCTGGGCCTGGAAGGGCTGCTGCTGGTGTGTAAATATTTTGTTAAACTTTGTGCATATGGGTATGTATATATTGCTTTTTTCTGCTTTATCAAAGATCCTACCTGTTGAGACAGATAAGAAACCTCAGGGAAAACAGCTCCAGACCCGAGTTGATTATCTACTGAAATTGCTGAAAAAGGATCTGGACAAGAAAGAAAACATGAAAGATGGGGAAGAGGTGAGATGTGGCTGCTTGATTCTGGGGGTTTCAGGGGAGTGGTTGCTGATGGCAGGAGACACCCTGTGTTCCCAGGTCACCAGACATCATTTCAGTGAGGGAATATGGACTTGTCTATTGTCTGATTGTACCGTGGTATTTCTCATTTAAATGATAACTAATAAGGGGCAGGTTATTACTGCACATACTGAAGGATTTGGGCTCATCAGGCTTCCTGCCAGTGTGCAGGACCTGCAGCTGTTTGCACAATGTTCAGGAGATGGGAAATGTCCCCAGGAAGTAGCTGTAGCTATTTGCTTTCCCTGACTTGTTCTATTTTTTTACCAGGGCAAGCTAAAGAAGAGGAAACCACGAGTAAAGAAAGAAAACAAGGCTCCCAAAGTCAAAGATGAGCATGGGAATGAACTCTCCTCTCCTCGGCACTCAGACAACCAGTCAGAAGAAGGTGAAGTCAAGGTGAGTCAGCCTTGGTGAATAGTGGCTTTTCCAGGTTTCCTTGGGCTGTGCTGTTACTGCCCAACCTCACCTTGGAAAGCATTCCCAGCAAAGCCCCCAGGAGTCAGAGGCACTGAGAGCAAATTCCCACAGGACTGGCAAACACACAAAACCACCCATACAGCTATTGGTGTGAAAGAAGGACCTTCCCCACCTATTCTTTTAGGTCAGAGCTTTAAGGGATTTGGGGCATCCCAGAATGGCCACAAACATCCACGTATTGACTCAGGGGAAAGGTTGTCTCAGGACAAAGCCTGTTGCCCTTATAAAGGAGAGAAAGAAGAATTGTTTCCCTCTTCTTTTGGGCACGTCAGCCCGTGGTGAAACTGGAGTTTACCAAGGTCATGCTGTTGCTTAGAAAATGTTCAGTCTTTGAGTGGTTTGGCTTGTAGTCTGAGGCTTTTTGTTCGTGTGCTGATCAGTATCTACCTCAGGGGCTGAGCGTTCTGGAGCGCAGCTGGCACAGGAGAGCAGGGCTGCTCTGCAGCTTGCCAGCTTGTCACAGAGTGGGGCTGGGCTGGTTTTCATACCCTTTTGTCACATTGTGGGGATGGCAGCTGCTTGAGCAGGGCTCGCTGTCTGCTTAAAGAGGTGTGAGGGTAAATCTGGATTGACCTCAAAAGTTGCCTGTGTTTTAAGGATGTTTTATGGAAGAAAATGTACATGAGGTGAGGGGCTCCAACTTTGTGCTGTGACTGATGTTCTAGGAGGATGGCCTGGACAAGAGCCCAGTGAAAAAGAAACAGAAGAAGAAAGAGAACAAAGAGAACAAGGAAAAACAGACATCCTCTAAGAAAGAAAAGGAAAGCGATAAAGAGAAAAAGAAGACAAAAGAGAAGAAAGAGAAGGTATGTGGTACATTCAGGAGAAGCTTGGTAGGGAAGTCCCTGAGCAGAACAAATTCTGAGACTTAGGATTCATTAAAGGCAGGGAAGAGACATCAGTGAAGCACCTTGGGGTGAGGGGGTTATCCCTTTTTCAGCCCTTCTGAATTTCCATAAAAAAGTAGAAAAAGCCGTATGTCCTAAAGCTTCATAGAATGTGACCAGAACAGAAGAGATTTGGTCAGACTGCCTTTAAAGTACAACTGTCCCTGTGACATGGATATGGCCACAGAGCTGATGTTAAGGAAGAGCAGGGAAAGAGCCTGGAGCACTCAGATCAAAGTTCTGTCCAGCTGTGATTTATCACAGGCTTGGCAGCTCCATGTCTGTATTCCCCTTTAATTTAAACTCACCCAAATGACCCAAGTGTCCACACCATCAAGACTGTAAGTTGTCATTGTCACTGTTCAGGACTCAACAGAATGAGTGTTTCAACATCACTGGTATGTTAGAGACTCAAATGTCTCTTGAATTTTGGGTACAACTGCCCTGAGGCTGGGTGCAAATTGGAAGGGGGATAAAAGCTTCCATACTAATGACCTGAAGTACCTGTCCAAGGAACAGGTATGTGCTGCATGCCCAGTGTGTTTTGACACTGAGGTCATAAGTGCAAACTAAGAAGTTTTGTTGCCTATGTAGGGGAAAGTTTGCTTTCCAGTGATTTTTGGTATGGCTTCGACTGCAAATTAGTCATATAGGTAAAAATGTATATGAACAGACCATGATTCGAGAACTAGTGATATCACATAAAGTTGCAGATCCTTGTAGACATGAGACTACCCTGAGCTCTGTCCTTTGCAAGGGAGAGATACTCTTTTACTTTAACCTCTCTTCCAAGTCTTCAACATTGGTTTCTCCCCATGAGTGTGAATATCGTATTCGTGTCCAAACTGTTGGCTCTGACTTCTCCCTGCTCCCTCAGGGATGACGTAAAGCTAAACAGAGCCATTGCAGCTCAACACTTGGAGATTTTGGGAGGAAGGTTGTAGGAACAGTGCCCAGGTTTAGCAACTGCCAGTAACAATAGTGTGGAGGTTGTTAGTTGGGTCACTTGGGATCCTCCATTCTGGCTCATCTCGTGACGTTTGTAATTTGTCCTTGTAAAGCCTAAAGGTGGCGAGGCCAAATCTGGAAGTAAAGGGAAGAGATCGCAAGGCCCCGTCCACATCACTGCAGGGAGCGAGCCAATCCCCATTGGAGAAGATGAGGATGATGATCTGGACCAAGAAACATTCAGCATAGTGAGTATTTTCCTTGGGAAATGGGAGGGCAGCGCTGAGAGCCCAGCGAGGCAGCCAAGGTTTGCTCAGATGTCATCCAAGGACGTGTTTTAGGTGTTGGGGTGTGAACCCCCTCCTAGTGCCTCACAGGGGTTTCTTCTGGCTGATCTGAGAGTGGGGCAGGACAGCCCTGGACAAGAGCTGCCCACCAGAGCTGCCAGCTGGTAGCCTGTCAGCAGAGCAGGCACATGGACACTGCTTCAGCTGGTGACTTCCCACTGCTGGCAGCCCTGGGATATAGAAGACCCTGCAGCCTTACATTCCCTCTCCTGTAGAAGCCAAGGAGCCACAGGAGCTCTTTCAGACAAGGAAATGCAAGGAGAATTTTGAGGGTGACCTTGCAGGAGGTGCAGAGCTGTGTAAGTGTTCTCACAGCAAACATGCCCACAAGGCTTGTTGTAAAAATTGCCTTTTACTACAAGTTGTCATGGCAGATTCTCCTTGGCTGAAATACCACTTCTTAGAAGCAGTTCTCTCAAATTTCTGTATTTGCTGCAGGTCCTGTGGGTTTTTTTTGTCTTTTTCTTTAACTTTCCTTCTGTGATGCACAAAAGATCCAGGCAGGCAGTCAAAAAACCTGTCTGATTTCCTATCTGTGCACAGTGTTGATGTGCCTGGGCCAAAAAACACAGTGCTTTCATCTCATGTCTGCCAGTTTTGGTAAAAGCAAGCATTAAAGTGGCCAAAGATGGGGTTGGACAGGATTGAGTTGAGCAGCCTTTCAGTTGGGGTGGCTGGTTCAGTGTGTGGAGGCTTGGGTACCCTCCCCTGCCCACCACGGGATCCGTGCAGGGGCAGACCATGTGTGGTTACTGCTTCCAAAGCAAATTATTGCCCCCTAAAAGGCAGGGGCAGTGGAGGTGGGGAGACTTTTTGTCTTTTACTGATTATTGTCTGCAGCTTGTCTAGCAACTTGCTATTTTATTGCTGATTTCTCCTTGCCTAATGGCCAGATAAAGCTAAAGGAGCTTCTTTTTGATTAACAGGGCAATGATGTAGAGCCCTGTGCCAAATTAATCACTTTCTCCTCTCTATTGTTCTTTCAAGTGCAAGGAAAGAATGAGACCAGTCAAAAAAGCACTGAAGCAACTTGATAAGCCTGATAAGGGACTGACAGTTCAAGAACAGCTGGAACACACGCGCAACTGCCTCCTAAAAATTGGTGATCGCATCTCTGAGTGCCTTAAAGCCTACACTGACCAGGATCACATCAAGCTATGGAGAAGGTGAGGGATCATTTTGTTTTCCTTAGCTGGTCTAGGATATTTTGAAATGGTAATCAGAGACTACTGTTTTTTTGTGGATGAATGTGCCATTTCCCTCTTAACCCATGAAATCTTGTGTTTTCTGGTCCACTACAGAATCACAGAATCATGGAATGGTTTGGGTTGGGAGGGACCTTAAAAATCACCCAGTTCCAACTCCCTGCCATGGGCAGGGACACAGTTCACTAGACCAGGTTGGTCAGAGCTCCATTCAGCCTGAACCTTGAACACTTCCAGGGATGGTCTCCCATGACCAGTCCCAGGCAACTGTTTTGTTTTCAAGTTGTCCTGGTTTCATTAAAATTGCTTTCAAAGCTAAATCACCTAAACCACTGCAAACCTATTTTACTTTGAAGAACATGGTTCCAGCCCTCCTGATCATCCTGTCTTGAGCTGAGACTGTTTTCCAGAGAGGGTAGAATGAATTTGTTGTTGGTTTGGAAACCACTGACAGTTAAACTGCTGCTGTAGCACTTAACAGAAAATGTTCATGTCCTTCTAGGAACCTATGGATATTTGTGTCAAAATTCACAGAATTTGATGCCAGAAAACTACACAAACTCTACAAGATGGCTCATAAGAAAAGATCACAGGAAGAGGAGGTGAGAACTGAAGTGCTTTCCCTTTGATTTCTGTCCTCAAAAGTTGCTGCACTGAAGTGCCAATTCTTTCTGCCTCTCACCGTGGGTGTTCTTTGTTGTTGTTGGCAGTGTGTGATTTTCTCAACATCTAAGTAGTCTGATTGCATTTGCCTTTCTTTTTGATTTGGCATTTCTGGTCACTTTGTCCTGGCTGTTCTGACCAAGCAAAAGCATTGTTTGGTGTGACATGTGATGTTCAGTTGCCTTGTGGACTGAGAAGCCTGGGCATGCTGCCCTGTAGAGATCAGGTACAGGAGAAGAGCGGCCAAATTCTCGTGGTGTCCTCCACCGTGTTTGTGCCATTCTTGAGCACAGAATTGGCTCACCAAGTCCTCAAAGAGGCAGGGAAATCCAGAGCCTGGCAGACAAGGCTCACAGTCCTGATCTTGTGGTGGGAGAGCAGCTGAGCTGTTTCCCTCTGTTCCACCTTGCAGGAGCAGAAGAAGAAGGAGGACATGTCCAGCATGAAGAAGCCGTTCCGCCCAGAGCCTTCAGGCTCCAGCCGCGATTCCGTGATGTCCCAGTCTCACGTGCCTCACAATCCTCATTCCCAGAAGATCCACATGCCCCCTTCCCACACCCAGCAGCAGATGCACGGGCACCCACGGGACAACTACGGCCATCCAAACAAGAGACATTTCAGCAACACAGGTGAGTGCTGCCAGACCAGGAGAAACCTTCTCTTCTGGCCTAATGCTCCTGGACACAAATCCTTCAGGGATTTGTGACTGGTCAGGTTTAAAGGTGATGGCATAGAATATACACTACCACTGTACTTACTGCTGGGCTAGAAAACATGGTGATGTAGTGAGGAAAGGAATGTAAGAATGGGACAGAATAAGATTTGAGAGGATGATAAAGAAATAGTGATAAAGAAATTCAAGGAATAAAATTGGGCCCACATAGTTCAGGGAGAAGAAAGTTAAAGGGACATCAATAGCTATTATTTCTTGGAGAATTTAGGGAAGTAAATGGGCTTAAACCAAAGCATGGAAGAGACTCAGAGGTGCTCTTCACTCTTGGCAGACCGAGGAGACTGGCAGAGGGATCGAAAGTTCAACTACGGCGGCAACAGCAACCAGATGTGGGGCGGGGAGCGGCACCACCAGTACGAGCAGCACTGGTACAAGGACCACCACTACGGGGACCGGCGGTCGCGGGGGGATCCCCACCGGAGCTCCGGGAACTACAGACCAAACAACCTCTCCCGCAAGAGGCCCTACGAGCAGTACAACAGCGACCGAGACCACAGAGGCCACCGGGACTACTACGACAGGTGATTGCTTCCCCTCACCTCGGCGGGGCCGGGGGGCGTTTGTGAGGATCGCTGAGCGCAGAGGCCGGGCTTGGGGAGCTGATCTCCATCCCTTTTTCTCTCCACAGGCATCACCACGATTCCAAACGGCGGCGGTCCGACGACTTCAGGCCTCAGAACTACCACCAGCAGGATTTCCGGCGGATGTCTGACCACAGGCCGCCCATGGGGTACCATGGCCAGGGACCTTCGGACCACTACCGGTCCTTCCACACAGACAAACTGGGGGATTACAAACAGCCCCTCCCTCCGTCTCACCCCGCAGTGTCGGACCCTCGCTCGCCCCCCTCTCAGAAGTCCCCCCACGATTCCAAGTCACCTCTCGATCACAGGTCACCTCTGGATAGGTCATTGGAACAGAAAAACAATCCAGATTATAACTGGAACATTCGGAAAGCGTAAAGTGACTGAGAGGGGGAAGCACACGTCTGATGTACTGGGATTGATGCGACGGTGGCTGCTTTCTCCAGGCCAGCAATGAGAAATTCTGAACATGCTGCTATCATCTGGCTGGGTCAAGGAGGATTTTGGGGGAGTGGGTGGAGGAAGATTTTCCCTAGTTCTTGATTCTGGTTTAGATTCCCATTTCCTTTCCTCTTTTTTACCATTGAACTGTTCTGTCATGGAACCAGCCTTGCTGCCTCGTTCTTTGTTTTGTTTTTGTTTTCCTCAGTCCAATGGACCCAAGGGAATTCTCCCCAGCCAGTGTTTCCTCAGAAGGAGAAGGCAGATTGATGCTGCAGAAGGCTGTGTGCCTGCTCTGACTTGATGTTATGTGACAGATGCTGCTTTGGGGTTGGGGATGAACTGGTTGGGCTGGGATTTGTGTGTCACCAGCATGGGGCAATGGGAGGATATACTCAAGGAGGGACAGGAAAGTCCCTCAGCAGCCAAATTTGGTTGAAAGAGGGACTTGATGTCCCTGAAGAATGACTCCAGAGGAGCTGGAGCCATGCTGGTGCCAATCCATCACTCTCCTGGCCATGTAATCATTTCCATGTCTTTATCCATTTCAAGAAACTGGCTCTGCTTTGATTGCTGTTGTGTCCCCTGCAACAGAAAAGGTGGGGAGATCTTCCTCCCATCTCCAGATCTGGAACTAGCAAATCTTGTGGGGGTAAGTGGGAACTGGGATATGGGAAAAAAATGCCAACTTCCTTAGCAAAGGCTTAGTTCACTTCTAACCAGGAAGAAAGAAATTGGAGTGAGAACAGTATTTCCCAGTAGACAGGGCTCAGGAATTCATAACAAAACTCTTCTCTTCTGGCATGGGCAGCTTGGGTGGTCCAGGAACTAACAGATGGTGACTGGGAGGTGCAAGATCAAAAGATGGCTCTGGGCATCCTGGAACTTCTAATCTTCCTGCCACTAGAGTCTCTGGTCTTTAGGCAAATCATTTCTCTCTGTGCTTCACAAAGCAGTGATCACAAACCTTTACTGTAACTGAAGGATAATGGATGGTAGAACAAAGTGAAATAGGAATCCAGTGGAGTGATCACAGTTCAGGGAATGGTCACCTTCCTGCCACTTTTCCAGCAGTCAGCAGTGACTGAATTGCTAAAAGTATCTGCACTTACAGACCTTTTATTTGTCTAAATTGGAATTGAACCTGAGGACTTAGCACCTCAGTGAGCAGGGAGAGAATGAGGAATTCAGGACTGATCCGTAAAGATTGGAGCAAATGTCTTAGAGCCCAGCATGGCAGAGGGAAAAGAGGAATGTGCAGCCCAGCTCAGTGGACTTCAGGGCAAACACTGAAGGTATTCAAACCACAGCATTTGATGCTAACCAGCATCTGGCCTGGACACTGGTGTGGTGAGAGGGGTTGGTTGTGCACATACTGCTGGCCAGAAGCACCTTGGGTGATTATTTTTCAGGCTGGAATTCCCTGGAGACCACAAAGCTCTCCCAAGAGCCAGGCTGCCCCCAGCGTGGTGTCTGGGGCTGCATCACTACCCTGAGCTCAGTAGTAAAGACCAGGCAGTTCCAGACTCCTCTTTGGTGAGGTACAGAAGCTGAGCCTCCATTAAGATGCCAGTATTTGACCCTAATAAGCTGTGATGTCCCTTCCCCAAAAGACTGAGGACAGATGGGTGTTCAGGACTGGCTTCCTGACTCCAGCCAGTGCCTGGGAGGGCACATGCAAACTGACACTAATAATTCTCCATGCAGTATATCCCTGGAAATCTGCTGCCATCGCTCCTCCCGATCCCGCTGCTCTAAGGGGGACACACGGGAAGTGTTTTGTTCCCCTTTCATTTTTATGTTGCAAGATTTCCACCAAATTCAGGGCAGTTTTCTTTCCTTAGGGGCACTTGCTGCCCTGATAAAGTGTTACACTTGTGTTTACCTGTGCAGGGTGAGGTGAAGGCAAGTCTTCCACAGTCCCCTTCTGTGGTGGGGTGGAAGGTGTGGAGAGAGCATGTTTCCCACTAAGCTGTGATTGCAGGCTGTGGTATTCAACAAAGGAGTCCTTTCTTTTCAGAGGTATTAGCTTTTAATGTGAAAATGGAAGCAAGCTTGGAGGGGCAAAGTGAATTGCTCTTTTTGTCACAGCGCGGTGCTGTCACGGTGGGAAGTTCGTGCCATACTCATGTAGCAAAGGCAATACTGGCCAACCAGTGTTAGGTTGGTGCAGGAAAACTTTGGATCCCAGCAAGAGGCATTTTCTGTGTCGAGACGTGGGGGTTTCTGCTTATCCCAGGTTCCAGGCACGAGGTTGGCTGGGATTTCCTTCTTGTGCAACAGCAAAAGCTTTACCCATATCCACTGGAGATCTGTCCCCACTGTCACTTTAGCCTGATGTTGAAGTCACGTCATGTCCACTCATGGTGGGTGAGTTTTTGCTGGGTTTGGCTTTAGTGAAGCTGGAGAAGGAGATTTGGGGGAAAGTCTTCCCTGAGCACACACACACTTATGCATTTTATGTCCCCTCAGCATAGGGACCATAACCAAACACAATCATGGGGACTGAGTGGGATCGGAGGGGGCACATCCACAGCCATAAACTTCCCTGTGGTGTTTGTGTCAGCAGCTGGTACAGCTCTTCCTTGCGAACCAGCTGCGAGATTCCCTCCAGCCTCTTTGCAGGAAAAAAGCAGTAACTTGCTGGGGTTCAATTAAAAAAAAAAAAAAAAAAAGTAGTTTTTCAGCTTTCAAAGAGGTCGGTTTGACCTCTTTGGAAATGGTGTAGTAATGAGTTCACACGGTGGAAATCCTGCAGACCAAAACCTGCTGTGGGGACAGGCGACGTGGTCCCAACCAAAATGGACATGGAACCGAGTGCTGAAGTGCTTGAGTGAACGGTTTGTGATCCACACAAAAATATTATTCTGCTTTCACCCGTTTCCTCCCCACCTCTGCCTCCCCTCTGGGGAGAGAAGGACTCTTACTGTAAAAATACGGACTTTTAAACCTGTTGACTAAAAACAGTAATTAATATTAATTTATATTTGTGAAAGAAATGCCACTGTCCTAGTGATTTCTGATGTAAATATGTTGTTTATATAGTATGTATGAAATTTTCCTACATTGTAAAACTGCTGTACTTTTGATTCTTGTATATTAAAAAGTGTTACTGAGATTTTCAGAAGGGCCCCAGTGTGGTGTCTCTGTGGGATCCCATGGCAGGTCTGGGGGCTGGTTTGGGATGACAGGGCCCTTTCCTGCCAGCCACAGGCAAGCCACCATGGATATTTTCACTGTGCAGGAATAAGCATGTTCTGCTTGGCTGTTTTTACAGTTTCACAGTCTGTGGTGATAGAGTCTTGGAAGCCTCTCCAGATGGGAATTTCCACCTGATCAGAAGGAGCTGTACATTCTCTAACCCAGATCCACCAGGATTTCACTGGGATGATACTGATGATTATGTGTTTATCCCACCTCCATATTTTATGGATCTCTGAGGATGTGTAAATTTCTTTTTTACCTCTTCTGGGGGAGAACTGTCCTTTCTCTAGGAGAAGTGTTGCTCCTGCTGCATGGGTGAGTTCTCCTCTCTGTCCCCAGCCCCTCCTGGGCAGGATGTACCTCTCCCCAGGTGGGATGTGTTGGCATCCAGTGGCTGCTTTGGTCTTTACCCTCCACTGCTCACACTGAGGCCCACACGGCAAGACACGGAGCAGGGACTGGAGCCATTTCTTCCAAGTTATAAAAGCTCATTGTAAAAAGCACTTTTCACACCTGTAGCCACTGGGTCCAGCCCTTCCCAGTCTCTCTGCTGCTGAGCCAAGTTTCAGCCAAGAGTGAAATTTCACAGCTGAGTTATATGCTCCTGAAAAATGGATTTCCTAATGGAAAGAGTGACTGGCTGTTAGCCATGGGGCTCAGCAGGGAGAAGGGCTCAGCTGCAGGGAGGCCCAGGGGCTGCAGGGACCTGGGCTGCATGTTACATGCCTGGGTGAGTCTACCTGAGGACAGTGATTTTTTTAACTATTTTTTTTAAATTTAAGCAGGCAGATAAGGATGTAGGCACCCTGATGCCAGGTGTCTCCCCAGCACAGCTCAGCCTGGCATCTCCCTGCCCACCCATGCCCACAGCACCACACTGAGAACACATCAATCCTAAGGCCTTCTCAAAAGTGATGAGGAAATGACCCCTTCCCACCTGTGCATGGCCAGGCAGGTGTGCTCAGTCCCACAGGAAGGTATCACCCATGCAAAGCCATGTGCTGGCACAAGGAGCAGGACCCCCAGCCCTGCCTTGCACCCACCCCAGTGAGGGGACAGGGCTGTGCAGACCCTCTAGAGGGCAGCTGGTTCCCAGCAAAAAGCTGGTTTTTGGTGAACAACGTTCCACAGTTGTGGCTGCTCCTGGACAGCCGGTCCTGCCTCACCCTGAGCACTCAGATGTGAAGCTCAGAGCCCAGGACAGTGGCCAAAGGCCAGGAGATGGGCAGGCACAGCCAAAGTGGGGCTGGAAATCCACCCCAGGCCCCAGGTGGTGGCACTTGAGCTGCTGCCCATCACAGAGTGATGGGATGGGACCCTGGATCCCCCAGGACCCCTCACCAGCCCTGAACACCGTCTGGAGAGCAATTTGAACCTCTCCCAGGTGCCACAGGGCCACCACTGCCACTTCTGTCCCTGCACAGCCTGTGCCTTCCCCATGTACCTCCTGGGGATGCTTTGCTGTCTTGTGTGGTTAATGGGGACAGGGCATCCTTGTGCCTGGGGGATCAGATTCCCTCACATGAGCACTTTGTCCCACTGGAACGTGCAGTGTTGCCTGCTCACTGTCCCAGGCTGGACAGCAGGGGACCATTGGTGGCCTCCTGGCAGAACAGTCAGGGAGGACCCCTGTCCCCTGCACTCTGGGCACTTTGTAGGTGAGTTTTCAGGTTTAGCCATATGAAATGGTTAAACCTGAGCTCTGGTGCAAGGAGTGGGAAAGGGAGTGGATTTGGCTCTTCCTAAACACTGCCTGTTCTCTGGGCTTTGAAGGAGGGGAAAACCAGATGTCAATCACATCTCTGCTGCTGGGCATCACTGCATGGATTCACCCCAATAATGTGTGTTCTGAGTTGGTGTGGGTGTCCCACCTGTCCTCAGCACCTCACTGTCCCCAGCTGCTGTGACAATGAGTCCCTTCAGATTTCAAAAACGGAAAAATTAACAGGAAAAAAAAATGCAATTTTGTTTTTTCTCATTAGAGGGCAGCAGCAAAGCCAGCTGGGACAGGAGAGCTGCCCAACAAAAGGGAGGTCTTGGAAAGAAAGAATTACCATTACCGGGATGTACAACCCCTTCTGCTGGGGTGAGCAGGGGAAGGGTGGTGGCTCCCACTTGGGCTCCATTGCTGCACATCTCCTCTCCCAGTGAGGCAAGGCTCTAATGGTTTATTATCTATATTTTCCCCGCCATCCCCTTTTAATTTTCTCATTTGGCTGTAGATAAATCAAACTCCAGAGTGAAATTCTCAGGAGAATTCAGGACAGAAATGAGTTCTCAGAGGGTCCTTCAGGTGGAAGAAAGCTGCTTTGGAGTGAGTACAGAAATGGGGCAACCCTTGAATCCTAAGTGGGGAACAGCACCAGGCAACACACAGGGAACAAACAGAGACCCACTCATTTATTGTCAAAAAAACTTCAAACTTTACTTGCGTTTCTCTCAATAAATAATTTACAGTATTTACAGGCGGTGACACTCCCGTGGGTCTCAGCGCAGGGAGGAGATGGGGGGGCCTTTTCAGAATGCCCCCCCTTTGCCTATGTTTTTTTGTTTTGTTTCCAAGTATTGGGTCCTTCTTGGCCACACTTCACCTTTAACCAGAACTGGGTCAAACACAATCAAAATAAAGTGCTTCACTGTTTGCTTCTAAAATAGGGATACCCCAACCACCTCACACCATCGGCCACCACTGGAGTGCCCTGGACAGAGGGAATGAGCCACGCCATAACCAGACTTTCCTTGGATGGAAACTGTCCCAAAACCACAGCGTGTTGTGCCGTGGGGTGATTGTTTATAGGAAGGGGAGGTCTTAAGGGAATTATTGACCTGTTGGCACTCTGTGGCTGGGCTAGCTCAGACAGCTTTCAAGCAGCACTGTGTGCTCAGAGGGAGGCTGCACACAGCTGCATTTAGCTGCAGGGTAAACCTTCTTTTTGCCCAAAGACAGAATTTGGCTTTTAAACGGTGTATTTTGAACTTCTAAGGAAGATAAGGATTTGTTTTCCCTAGAACAAAGGAAACAGAAAACCCCCATCAGCCTGGCTGAGCATTAGTGCATTGGGAAATGAAACTGTCTGGTGCCATGGTCCAGTGGCTGCTCCCCTCAGCACCTCCAAACTGTGATATCCTTATTTCAAAATCTCCCTAAACAGAGTATCTGGGGCATCAGCAAACAAAGCAAGGAGCAAAGTAGTAAACACATCTTTTTGTTTCTTTTCTTTCCTTAAACATTTAAAAACCAATTACATCTTTTCATCTGTACAGTCACACAAGATCAATGCCAGGGCTCTATATATTAAAGAGACAATATAAATTACATCAATTGACACAAGTTTGCATTTCTCTGCTGCTTTACAAATGGAGCTCTAGAGCTGTAAGGACACAATGAATAGTCATGTTCAGTATTTACACCAGGCTGCCTCTTGGCACCAGTTCAGACTGCCAAACCAAGCCTGTTCCCACCTCTTTTGGTGCTAGCTTGTCTCATCCTGCCCAGAGACCTCCCTTTTGAGAGCAGGAGGTGCCCCCAAGTGTGACATGTGTTTTGGGCTTTGTTTCTGGGAACTTCCCCCTGAGGAAAGGCGGGGGAAACTCACCAGGAGGTCTTGAAGGCGCAGACCAAAGGTGGTCTTGATGTTTGTTCAGTGAGCAATGGGGTGAACCACAGAGGAACATGGAGTGGAGGAGATGGGCAGCACTATGAGGTGGGGGAAGGAGATTATTGATGGTTTTGAGGCAGGGAACAGACATCTGGAGGCAGCTGGGGGGGTCCTCTGCTGCATCCCGTCTCCTGGCTGAATTCTGACATTGCCCCATTTCTGATCCAAGCCCAAAAGGGCTTAAGGTGCAACTGGTCTGCAATGGGGTTGCAAGTCGCGGCCCCAGGATGGGGAGCAGAGCAGAGACCTAGCAGCAAAAAAAAAATGAGCACCATGCTCCTGCTCCATCCCAGGGCTGGGCCAGGCCGAGCCACAGGCAGGGAGGGGCTGGAGGGAGGTGCAGGTTGGGTCTCCCACTGAGCAGCCACCCTGCTGCCAGTCCGAGGGGACCAGAGAGCGAATGGTGTGAGCAACTCATCCAATGATGGGCAGAAGTTGCAGAAACCGCTTGAATACTGGCCAGGTTTCTCCCGTTGCCGTCAAGAGTCCACGGTGGGTCCAGGCAGAGACAAGGGAGACAGGAGTAAAACTACTGAGTGAATCAGCCAGGTGAACTGGCTAAAACAGAGGATGCCTTTGAACCACAAAAAATGCAGGCCAAGGCTTGAGGAACGTGTCCTCCTTCCACCCAGGTGCCTGGCACCAGCAGCCAAGCAAGCGTGGGATCACTGCCCACCATTTCGGCCCCTTGCACCACCTTCTGCAACAACAGTGCTGTGGGCAGAGCAAGACGTGCGAAAAGCAGAGCCCAGCCCCGGTGAGCAGGACATCCTGCCCTGCCATGCTGGCCAGGCTTGGTCCTGTCTCACTGCTCTGTGCCCTCCTTGTGGGCTCTGCTCTCTGAAGACAAAGCCATGTTCGCACACACCTGGGTCAGTCACCACAGGCACGGCTGGGACCAGGGGAGCGCTACAAGGAGAGTAGCTACAAGGGTTCCCCAACACCCACTTGACTGGGAGCAGGAGGAGGGGGAAGTGAGGGTCCAGACAAGGTACAGTCCAGCAAAAACTCCTGACTGGTCCCACTGGCAGCACACTCCTCCCAGGCAAGAGCTGGGAAGGTGGAGGACTTGCACCAAGAGAGAGACTGAGGTCTGAGGACGACCCATGTGGCTCTGATGTCCAACCTCTTGTTTTCCAACACATGCATCTCTCATCCCTGGTTGCCTCCTGCTCCCCTTTCCCTTCTCTCCAAGGTGTGAAGGAGCAAACCTCTATAACAAGCACAACCAACACAAACACAGCAGTGCTACCCAGAGGGTGGGATGTGTTCCTGTGGGAGCTGTGTTGCCCGGGGTCAGGACCCGTGTCCTTTCATAGAGGTGCAGCTTGTCTTTGTTGGAGTGAAGCATCTTCACGTCCTCAAAGGCATAGTAAGCAGCCAGCATGAAGTTGACATCCCCCGTGGTGAGGAGGTCAAAGACACAGGACTGGAAGTAGAGGTCCTCCACAGGCAGCTTTTCCCTGCACTTGGCCATGGCCGTTTCATAGGTGAAGGCCTCGGGGGGGGCCGGCAGGCTGGGCCCCTTCCTACGGGCACGACCCTCTGTGGCCTGAGCCGAGCGGATGGTCTGGAAGTCAATCTGTTGGTTGAGTGGACAACCACGGAGGCACAGGTAGAGGCCCTGACTGTCCCGGTCCTCCACGGCGTTGACCACCTCCTCTGGCATGCGCACGGCGAAGGTGAGGTACCGCCCCACCTGCCTCACCACAATGGTGGTGCCAATGTACTTGGCCTGGATCTCGATGTGCTGGCCCGACACCTTCTCTGTGATCTTCAGGCTGTTGGCTCCGTGCTTGTCCCCTCCGTTCTTGGAGCCATCGACAAAGGCAGCGGGGAGCTCGTCCATCTCTGCCTGGTACACTTTCTGATCCACACACTCCTGGAAGCTCTTGAAGATGATGGTGAGCTGTGGGAGAGGAAAGGAGCATGGTTACAGCCAGTGATGATCACCTGAGAGCACACAGCCACCAGCAGCAGTGGGGTGGGAGATGGAAGGGCTGGATGCTCAGTCCAGACAAAAGTTTGACTTTCAGCTCATGGGTAGGTCCCTCATCCTAAGAAGTGGCCCCAACGTTTAGCCCCCCCAGACATGGTCATCCTGCTCCAGCAAAACACGACAGCACTGTGTAGAGATCAAAAACCCAGAGGCTTGACTGAATGCACCACCCGGATCTGCCTGCTATCTCCAGGCCCAGCACAGGAGCTCCCTTACAGTGGAGATGGGTGGAGTATTCCTCCTCACAGGCCTGTGGCAGCATGCCCGTGCATGCAGCACTGCCTCGCCTCCAGGGCTGGCAGATGGCAGTGGGGATGAGCCCTGACTCCCTCGGAGGCACTGGAGCTTCTCCTCTTGACTCCCATGACATTTACATCCCAAGGGCTGGACCAATTTGTTTCCCTAACCAACTGCAGACCAACAGGATTTCTCCCATGGGCCCTCAAACATGTCCTGCTCCATCTCAGCCCTGCGGGCACACACGTGTTCAGCCTGTTCCAGTGGGATGGGCCTTCTAGGGGTGACTTTGTGGTGGCCTTGGCAGTGCTGGATTCATGGTTGGACTCTGTCTTAAGAGGTTTTTTCCAACCTCAATGATTCTGTCATTCTATGAGACCAACATGCCTCCTCACCCCTGGCTGGGCTCAAACACAGGCCCCTTGCCAGAGGAAGGACCTCACAGTGCTTGTTCTTCCCTTGCTTGCCTGGCTTTTGGAGGGAAGAGCCAGGGAGGAAAATCAGTAATTTGCATGTACAAACAGTACAAACTACATTTCCTCTTTCAGCTTTAGCAGAGTTGCTCTTGCACCTTTCTGCCCATGAGGGAGAAGTGGCAAAGAAGACCTCCTGCCACGTGGGCCCCATTAAGGGGGGGACTGAGACCTGGCCAGAGCAGGACAGGGCTGGAGAAGAGAGCAGAGAACACAAAGAGCCCCAAGGATCGAGTGCTCCCATCCTTTCCAGCAGCACAGTGCCCACAGCAGCGCTGCCCACAGCTCACGCTGCAGATCTCATGACTAATCCCTCTTCACCACAAGCCTGTGAGGCAGATAAGGAGTGAAAAGGCTTCATTAAGATAGTGATCCTGCGATCCCACCAGGTCCTGTGATCCTTAAGGACCACTTTCCTCAAGTCAGACTTCCTTGCAAGCTCTCCAGCACGTTTTGACGTCTTTCAGCAGGCAAGGACATCAGAGCATCATTAAGTATCTTTTAGGGGGTTTATCTGGGGCAGGTCAGAACCTCAGTGCCAGTTCCAGCTCAGGATAAAGGGGTGACATCCAGAGCAGAGAAGCAGCCCCTGTCCTACGTGCTTCTCTCCTCTCCCCACACACAGGGAGAAGCAGAACTCCCAGACGTGGTGGGACAGAACATTTTCCAAAAGCAAGAAGATGCCTCCTACTGAGCCTCACTTTTTCTTTGGCACAAAAAGTGCCCTGTTAGCTTTGGAGCTTGTGCACCAGGGGCAGCACACCAGCTCCTCAGCTCCAGGTCCCTCCTGAAGCTGAGGCTGTGACACACAAGTCCTGCTGTATCACAGCAGCATATTTTCACTTGGGCTTTCTGTGTTTGTCTCGTACCTTCAGGATGTTTATTTAGTCTGTCAAAGCACCTCCAGAACAGACTGTTCCCCACAAAATGTCTTGACTTGGCTGCAAACCACAGAGGTAATTACGAGTCTGGGTAGAGGGGAAGGCAGTGTGAGGAGCTCAGCTCCCTCCAGGCTTTTTCCTGCAAGCTGGAGCCTCCCTGGAGGGCGGTCCTGGGTTTGCTTGGGCCTTGGGGGTCCCCCAAGAGATGCCAGCATCATTCCTGATCTGGCTGTTCACAGCAATCTGGAGTCCCAAGATGGGAGCACTCTTAGTTTTAAATACTTGGCTTGCCCATGAAGGCTCCCTGAGGTGCAGCACCTCAGCCTGCTCACTGTGATAGGGCTGGATGTGCTCAACAAGAAACTACATTTCAGTGAAGGCTAGGGACAAAAGAAGGAAGGACACCTGATACTGAGGGCCAAACATTTAAACTTGGAGGAGCCTCACACTCTATCTTACCCTTCCCAAGGAGATGTGGAAATGGGGGAAGACACAGAGGAAAGAAAGGCCGTTCTGAAGCCTCTCTGTCCTTGCCCACCTCTGTCCAGGGGAACGAGGCTCACCTTGCTGGTGGCGGTGGCCGAGGAGCCAGGCAGCACCGGCGTGTTGGTGACCTGCACGTTCAGGTAGTTATTGTCTATGAGTGGCCAAGCCCCCTGCACCTTGCAGGTCTGGAAAGTGTCCGTGAAAGTCCTGAGGTGGGGGTCCCCAAAGAGCCCGCAGTGGGTGTAGTTGGGGGCGGCCGAGTGCTTGTGGAAGCTCTTCTCGTAGTGGCAGATCTCGGGGCTGTCGGAGCGCTCCTGGCTGTCCCCGGGGGGCAACGTCCGGAGGCGGGGCTGGGACGTGGGGCCATCCTTGGAGCAGTTGTGCTGCACCATGAGATCGTCTATGCCATGCACGGCGGAGTGGTAGGCCAGGTCTCCCCTGCAGGTGCGGGCGGTGCGGCGGGTGCAGTGCGCGTAGGCCCGCAGCGCCGTGCAGAACTCCGGCGCCTCCTCCGCGCCCAGGTGGTGCGAGCCCGACGTGGCCGCCCAGAACTCAGAGTTGCACTTGAGGATCTTGCATGGAGATGTCACTGTGGGAGGGGGACACAAAGGGGTCAGTGCTGGCTTGCCTGTGGGTGGGATGCCCAGCTCTACCCCATCCAGGGGCCACGTCCTCCTCCCGCTGCCCAAACTCATGACACCGGCCCGGCCGCGTGACGGGGCCTCGCTCACCAGATGTGACCCTCTCACATGACCCAACTCTCATGCATCAAAGCCAAGGAAACCAACAGGATCTGCCCCAATTGAAACCAAAAAGGGAAAGAGCATCCAGCCTTTAGATGAATGATCATCTAAAGCCATGGTGTGGAAGAATGGGACATATTCATAAGCAGTGATAAGGGGGGATCATTAATGTGGGGAAAGATGCAATGGGGTTTTTAATGCCCTTTTAGGGTTTGACATTCTAAACTCTGTGCTGCTGGAGTTACTGGGAGCTATGTCCAGACTGAGCTCTACCAGCACAAAGCTCTCTTCCTTTTCCTCCTTTACGGGCTTGGGAAAACTGAGCAGCATCACAACTGCTGTGCCCAGGTTAGAGCAGGACCAGTGCCATGACCCACCCTGCAGCAGAGGCAGAGGCCATCCACCATCACCAACACCACAGCAGCCAGGGGTGCAGCACTTGTCCCTGTCCCTCCGGAAAGAAGCGGGAGCCAATAAACCTCTTTCCTGACATCCCTGTGGCTCTGCCCAGCCCTGGCAGCCTGTTCCCCACCACAGCCCGCTGAGAGAGAACAAGAGATGGAGGGAAAAAACCTGCACAGCAGGTGTGGGGATGCCAGCGAGCCCCCGCCTCCCCTTCCCACCCGCCGTGTGTTGCCCAGACGGAGGCAAAGCCAGAGGCTGCAGGGCCTTTGCCTGGCTCAGCCGCAGCCCTGGTGCTTCCTGGCAAGGCAGAGGAAGGCAAAGAAAATTCAGATCCTGCTTCCTCCCCCCCCCACACACAACGTCTGCTCCCTGGGGCAGTGTGGCTTCCCCAGAGCAGACTTGAAAGCAGCTGTGCAAAAAGCACATGGCCGTCGCTGAATGTCACAGACATTGCTCTGCCCCTGCCAACTTAAAATCTTGCTGCGAGAACCCAGGCTCACAGTACTTAAAATTCATGGCATTTTCCTTCCTCTCCTCTTAATCGACCCCCTCAGAGCACTTGGAAACAGGATGGGTTCAGGCAGAAAAGGCAGCAGGAGGAGAAGACAAGCCCCACCATTTCCAGATGCTTTCATGGTGCCTTTTGCAGGCGTACCCATATATTCCTGTCTCGAGGCTTGTTCAGAAGGAGCCTGGCAGGGCATCTGTGCAAAAAGTATCTCAGATTTGTTTATAAAGAAAGTTACAAAACCCAGTATTGTTTCAAGGAAAACAGTATGTTTGAGCTTTAAACATCACAGTGCTGGAAACCTAAACAGAGTTGGTGCTGGAAAATCAGAAAAGGAGATTTAGACTATAAAAAACAGAGCAGTTCAGCTGTGAGAAACAAGCCTGTCTCCTCGCTGTTTCCAAGAAGACTGAAGTGCAAATAGGAAATGGTGACAGGTTCCTCACAGTTTTAAAATTCATGTTTAATAAACTTAGATGCTAGCAACAGCACCGAGAACCCGGGAGCTGTTTGGTCTTGGCAGCATCTCACTTAAACCTGCAAGAAGCTGTGTGGAAAGCCTTTAACTCATCATTGACCAGAGGTGACGCAACAACAAACTGGGACCTGGGACACAGGCTCATGTTTCTGCTAAGTTTTCTGCATGTATGGGTCAAATTTGAAGATATTTACTATTTCATATCCCTCTCTTTTTCATCCCAGGAGTGTGGTTTTCCAGGACTATAATAATGGAAGGCAGGAGTCAAAACAGCACACAGCAGTGTGACCAGTGCCACCACTGCTGGTTATCCTAAACCCTTGTGGCACCAGGCAATTAAAGTCATTGCTCTCCTAGTTGTTATGCTAATGTACAGCTTGAGGATGCCTTGGGGGTTTCGTGTGGCAGAAGGTGCTGTCACCTCAGCCCAACCTGCCCGCAGAGCCTCAGGAGAAGCTGGAGGACACATCCCTGGACACGCAGGAGCCACACACCCCACAGCTGAGTAAGGCGTCAGGATGCACTACACAAACATCCCATCCAGGCCTTCTCCAGCCCTTCAGCTGCTGTGTAGAGGGGATTTTTGTAGTATGAATAAACCCACAGCCTCTTGCTCTTTAAGTCCTTGCTTCACTCGCTTGGATGAGGAGATGCAGGCGTGAGCTGTGGCTGCCTAAGGACAGACAGGGCCCTGCTAAACAGCCCCCCAACACCCAGTGCTGGACACATCCTGGTGCTGAGCACCCCTCCCTGCTGCTGCCCTGCCTGGGGTCACACATGACTTTATAAGGTACTGAATTAAAAAATCCCAAGCGAAGGGAGGGCAGGGAAGCCCATCTCCTTCCTGGCTGTGCCTGAAGGGGGAGCGTTCTGCTCTGAGATGTTATCGCTCCGCTTTTGGCACCGGTCCCCTTCTGGCTGTTTTCGCTCAGGGCCCCATATAAGGCCAGATCTCCAAATCCAGGTGCCCCGGCGCTGGGCGGTGTGAGCGGGGCCCTCCCTCCGCCTGGCCTTTCCCATGGACATCTCCCCAGCCACCCTCATGGCAAATCCCTCATGCTGCTGGGGAGGGACCACAGCTGACAAAGGCCGGAGGAGAGCACACACGACCCCTACCCCTCCCAAGCAGCCTTGCCTCGTCCCCTCTGGCAGCAGCTTTGGCACAGTGGTGCAGGCTCATTTGTACCCTGGCCAAGAAATGATGTTTATTCAATTTCACATAATCTATTTTCCATCGACTCACAATGGTTCTGTTTTTCAACCACAGATGACTTAGCATGGAAACAAATCCCTCTCAAGCAGGAACCCAGCAAGGCTCTCCTGGGATCTGCGAGACATCCCCAGATCTTGGTGATTTCTCATCCATGGCAAAGCAGCCTTCATCTCACAGACAGGTGACTTCAACCCCTCCAAACCACCTCCCAACCCTCCCCACTATCTTCTTTCAAGGCCTCGGTGCCACTCAAACCACGGAACAAAATTTCCTTTGTTATCTAGAAACCAACGGTTTCAGAAAGTTAAAGCCAGGAAAAAATCAGAAAACCACCTGGACTAGGACAGCCCCCTCCCACATCCCCCATTTGTTCAGCGACACTTCCCGTGAGGACTCCTGAGGTCTGTGCCGACTGGGAGGGCTGTTTCAGGAGTTTATCACCTTTACAAAACACGGGTCTTGGTTCTAAGTGGATTTTATCTGACTGCATTGTAAGGACATAAAAAGAACCAGCGATTTTCTCCAAAGCAGTTAAAGGTCCGTTAGTAACGAGTGTGTTTCCCACAAAGATATTTACACACTGCAATCAAGTCCCTTGTCAATCCTCCAGATAAGCTAAACGGTTTGCACTTTTAAGTTCCTGTTGGAAGGTGTTTGCCCAGCCCCACCATCAGATCTCCCTCCAGCAGCCTTGTTTCCTGTCCAGCCTACCACCCCGACAGGACACGGGGATAAAGGACACGCTCACAACTCTCCCGAGGTCAGCCCTTTAACCAGGACATTGCACTCAGCAGGTAATGAATTGTGACCTTTCCCTGAGTTTGGAAAGCCCTGGTCCTCCACAGAACAACATCCCATGGGCCACCAAACACACACTCGGGGTTCTGGGGTATCACACGATCCCAGTCCCACCGCTCTGCCCTTGTCATCAGAACACTGCGTTACTTGATGTCAAATTAAGTGTTCAAACATATGCACACACCTAACTTTAACAGCATTTAATTACCAGTGCCCCCTATTTCCCTTCAGCTGCTGTCAAGTAACCTGTATTTCATTTACCCAAAACAGAAAACTAGCACAAAACAAACATTTCATCTATTCTCCTGCGATTCCTGTAACAAAGGAATTACTGGAAATTAATTTCTGTTAGCAAAAGCCAATTCTTTTAAGACTCCTGAATGCACGTTTACCAGACCTGTTAATTTTAAAGTGTTCACTGCTAAGCAATGTTTTTTAATATCCTCTTGGTTTCTAACGGGCTGGAAAGTATTTCATCACCCACATGTGATGCAAATACATCATCCCGCGTTTTTCCAAATACATGGATTGAAGTGTAGATGTACAAGCCTCACACATGCAGTAAAGGGCCTTTTTGGGGAACACAGTAAAACGTAATTACCTTTGGCCTCAGATCTGAGCAACCCGACTTAGGCTCCTAAACACATATTTATTTAAGTAATCTAAATAAACATATTTATGCTGACACCTCAATAGGAAAGGCACGATTCTCCAAGGTGCTAAATACCAGCAACATCTGCCAGCTTCAAGGAGATGTGGGCTGCTCTGCTCACAGGCAGATAGCAGTCACCACCAGCATGAAAATGACCCCAAAAGAGTTAAAAAAAAAAAAAAAAAAAAAAAATCGCATTGCTCCTTAAAATCAGGCAGAAGGAATTGCTTCCACCAAGGTTTCAGGAGTCCCAAGCACGAAGTGAGAAAACAAAAACTGTGCTTTGCATCCAGCCCCTCATGCTGCTCCTGCTCCACGAGCCACCCCTCATGGTGGCCATGCTGGACCCACATCTTGACCCCCATAGGGCCGTGAGATTGGATATAAAGAAGGAATTTTTTTATAATGAGGGTGCTGAAACACTGGCACAGGCTGTCCAGAGAGGTGGTGGGTGCCCCATCCTGGAGACATTCAAGAGGTCCCAGCCCACGGAAGGGGGGCTAGATGGGATGACCTTTAAAGGACCCTTCCAACCCAAATCATTGAGCGATTCTATTTTATGACACGGATCAGCCGGCGCCTTGTCACACCAGGGAGAGACAGGAGCGATTCGGGGCAGCCCTGATGGATGGGATGCCCTGGGCAGGGATAGCTCTCCCGCAGCCCCACGGGGCACCGGGGGGCGAGCAAGACCCAAGGGCCACCTGACCCAAGCTTGGTGAAAGGATTTGTGCGGGAAGGCAGCGCCGGCTCTTCCAGCGACCTCCTTTGAACTGTTAATCAAGCACAATCTTGCAGAATAATAGCCTGGTTATTATTGCCTTGTTTGCATAACAAAGAGGCCCAATAAAACTGATTTGACTGTGCTCAGAGGGGGTGTGAAAGATCAGCCCTGAGAAAAGAGCTGCAGGAATGCAGCAAACTGCTCCAAAGCCTCAACCCAGGAAGAAAGACAATGCAATTTGCCATCAAGAAAAGCCCAATAGACCAATAAATTACCCATGTGCAAAGGGATTAGATCAGGTTTCAGTTGCACTGAAGTGAGGGGAGGACCGGGAGGAGGGAACTGAAGGAGAAATATAAACCTGACTCTCTTAAAGAGCTGGGGCTCATATTTTTGCAAGGGTGTGCGTGGGGAGGTTGGCTCGGAGGGGCCACCTTCCACGCTGGGCCCGGGGCTATGTGCTCACTTCCACCGGCAAAAGCAGCAGATGTATTAAATCCAGGCAAAGGCCCTACTTTGTGTACAATAAAGTGATTCTAGATGTACCCAGAGCGGACCTCAAACAATGCAGTTTCCTTTAACCCAGGCCCTGTCTTGTTCAAGAGGATGCTGGGGGAAGGAGAAACCAGTTCCTTGAAGTCAGAAGAAGAACACAGAAGAATTTTTCTCGTTCCGGCCCGTGTCAATCGCTAAAGCATCTGGAGGACCTGCCATGGCCAACTCCTTTCTGTCCTCAGCGCCGAGTTCACGGCCCCCCATCTCTCCTCTGCAGGCATGGCAGAGACACGGGGCAAGTACAGGCAGGAAACCAGCAGAGTCAGTGTCTTCAGCAGCTACAGCTCAAACTGCTGCACGCTGCCCAAGGAGCCCTTGATCGCTCCTGTCACTTAGTCAGCTCTTTTGGCTCCAGACTCAGCTTACGCTGACCCGGCATGCTCCGCGCCAGCCAAGGCAGCTCTCCCCAGCCAGCACCGCTCCTCCCGGCTCACCTCGGCATCCGTGCCAGGGAGAAGGGTCAGCAGCCACCACCACATAGGGCACCAAGCACGGAGCTGCCTGTCAGGGCTGTGCTGCTCTGAGAGCTACCAGCAAACCTTGGCGAGTTCAGCAGCTGTTGAGCTTCTGCCTGCTCAGAGGAAGCGGTGCCAGTGGGTTGTTTAGGAGATGCAGGTTCTACTCCTCCACGAGCTGCTGGGTGGAGGATGAGCAGGAAGGGAAGGCATAGGACAGTGATCTCTTCTGACTCTTCATCTGCAGAAGGGCACCAACAAAGCTGGCTCTCCAGCACAGTGTGCTGCAGGCTGGGAAGCCGTTCTGGAGCTGCACACCTGACCTTCCCCGTTGGGAGTGCACCCGGACACCTTCACCGACAGTTCCCAAGAGCTGGTAAATCTCCTCAGGCAAATGGTCCAGTTTAGAGATGAGGACACTGAAGTATGTTAAGACTTTTGAAGAGAGGTGAATTTGCACTCTCATGCCCTGCACAAAGCATCACCCTCACCTTCCTCCTCAGCCACCACCACCCATGTCCCCATCGCTCTGGAGCAGCAGTCCCCAGGTAAGGTCACCTCTGCCAGCCACCCCCACCGCCGAATGTTTCAGGTTTCCAGCAGACATCACTCTCCCCACGCCAAAGCTGTTTTCCCAGGGTGCCTTTGAAGGCAGCGCTGCCACCCACCAGTGCCCGGGGGCCCCCAGGTGTGGCAGCGGGTCCCTCGCCCTCCTCCCCCTCGCCCGGGCCGCGGCAGGGCTGGCAGGGAAACGCTTTCTGCTCACAGGTGTGGATTCCCTCTAGGAATAATCATCCCCGCTGTGTTCTTGTGAAATTTCAACCCTTCAAACGCAGAGGTAAATGAGATACAAAACGAGGAGATGGAGAAAAGCCCGGAGCACATAAATCTGGATGAGGCAAATTTATACAATTAGATGTCTGCCAAAAAATTGCGGCATCTCAATCCGAGGCGTTGGCTTGTGCAGGGTGTGGGGTGGCAGCTGCCTGGCTGGAAGGTTGGCAGCCCCACAAGCCCATCAAGACACCTGACTGATGCTGAAGCCCCACCTGGGGATGAAGGGGACCTTGTGAATCCCTTCCTGCAGTCTGGGCTCCCACCCAGCACCAGATTCCCTCCCCATCACTCATATCCCAAGGAAACCACAGTACCTGTTCATCTTTCACAATCACAGACCTTCAGAGATTTATTTATTTTTAAATACTGCCTCTCCTGGACTCGGGTCTTAATTTTAAGAGGAAAAAGTAACTTTCTAACTGGAACCCACTCCCCCAGTCCCACTGCTCTCCCACTTGTATCCCAGCACACTGATGCTTTCTCATCACTGTGGGCTGGCAAAGTTCAGAGTCATGTCTTACCACATGCCCTTGTCATCTCAGAAAGGGCCAGCTGGAGTGTGTCACACAGCAAGAGAAAAAGGTAGCTTGTTCAAAACCCAAAATGCCATAGATCATTACTAAGTCTTTGGGGACCAAAGTCAACAGCTGTCCAGGAAGGAAAGGAAACCAAGGGAGGAGAAAATTCTTTGGCCTCAAGTGAAGCTTGCTCTCTGCCTGACCCATAAAACCTGTATGTCAGGGACAGCTCTGCCTGCTGGGAACTGAATGGCCAAACACTTCTGGATGCCCATGCAGTGCAAAGTGGGACTCAACACCCTTCTGAAGCAGCTGCTGTCCCTGCAGCTGAGGGGACACGAGACCCTGGCCACCCCACACACCACAGCCAGGCCGTCAGACAGAGCGGCTCAGTCTGCGCCTACCAGGGCTGCGTGTGTGTCGGAGCCAGCTTGTTCTCCGCAGTGAGAGCCCGATGACTTCATCAAGGAGATGGCATCTGGTTTTGCAGTTGGCTATAATTCAATTCTCCCCCTTGCTGCAGGAATTTCAGCTGGTGGAGCAGTGATTTACTCAGCCGGGCTGCACTTGAGTGCAAAGCAATCTTGAGGCTACAATCGAACGCACTGTTATTTTGAGAGCTCATGGACTAGGGAATAAATATCCTCTTCTTTTCATCCCAGTAGCTGCCAAGTGCAGGCTACAGAGCTTTTTAAAGGCATTTAGGAGCTCTCCTCTAACAAGTGCACTCTGGATGCTGTGCATGGTCAGGCAGTACTCTGCCTGCACAGCTCACTCCTGATCTCTGGCATCAGGATGAGATTTGCAAGGACGGCCAGACATAGGCCAGGGTACCCCCTCACCTGCCCACCACAACTGCATCTCCAAGCTGCCTCCATCCTCCCCAACAACCCTTCCCCATCACTCCAGCACACATCACTCTTGGATTCCAGAAGCCCTGAGCTCACCCCAGCCCCCTTTCAAAACCTCCTGGGACTCTTGAGCCTCTTTTGGTCCTGGATTCCTACACTCCCCCTTACTCCAAGTCTGGTGTCTGTTCCAACAGGAAAAGCAAATCAGACCAAATCAAACTCATCCAGATGGATCAAAAGCCCTCATCTTTGACCTCTTTTGCTGTCTCACCAACACTTATCCCTTGGGAGCAGTTGGGCTTGGCTGTGGGATCCCCTGAAGGACTGACAGGCTGAGAAGGGGCTTGCTCGGGCCACACACTGCCATGCCAGAGCCTACGGATGCTTTATGGGATGTGCCCATCAGGGAGCCAGAAGAGAGACCACAAAACTCATTGTCACTGGGGCCGCAGCCTGGCTCTCCAGGGACAGCAGGTCAGTGCAGAGCCCGGGAAGAGCCCCCAGGTCAGGAAGTTTTTATGGCTGCCCAGCCCTGTGAGCACTTTCATGTGCACATCTGACTCAGCACAGCTGTCCAGGCCACAGAGAAAGAAACTTCAGCTGCTCCCATGATAAACCCAAAGTCACTCTTAACATTGCATTGTCACCAGTAACCAAGGCCCAGGAATTCCATGATTTTCTGTGGAAGAAAACAACATATCCACCCCACCATTAAAAACAAGGTGCCTCCTTCCAGCCCCGCAACATGCCTTGCTGGCAATGGCAGAGAACTGTTCCAAGTACGAGACCAGCTCTCTGTTCCAAGTACGAGACCAGCTCCAAGCTTGCCACAAAACAGGGAAGCCAAAATATTTCCAGGTTTACGTTTGAATCCCTCCCTTCTTCTCTGCCCTGACAACATCCCGCACAGGCGCGTTCCTCCCCTGCCTCCACCTTCCCTCCCGGTTCACAGCACTGCTGGGGTTATTTTAGCCTCAGCCCCCATCTCAATTTTGCTTTAATGCTGCCATCACCTCCCTGCTGCTGAGACAAAAGCCATTTATTGACTACTCTCATGCACCTCCAATATGGCTGGATCCTTATCTGGAATCCACTGCGCTGCCTAGACGGACCAAGGGCAGAAGACTCCAAATTTTTATGGAGGCAGAAGTGTATTACAGCCAAAGCAGCCAAGCTGGAAACAAACAGGGAAAGCCAAAGCAAACCTGAGCCTGCCACACCTGGGGCAAAAACACCCAGGGCCAGATTTTGGAAGTACAAAAGGATTTGCAAGAAAACTAAGCGCAGCCTGTACTGGGAGGCACAGGTTTGGTTCACGCAGGAGATCAGGGTCTCAGCTGGGAGAGCACCCAACATGAGCATCCAACACTGGGACTTGGCACAAGCTCCAAGGAGTGCTTCTGCCAAGGAAACTGTGAGCAGTGGCCTGCTCTGCCCAGACCTCCTTTCCCAGCTGCCCCACGGTCACCCTGACCCACGGCCAGAGGACGCAGCCCAAGGGCACTGGATGGTGGGGGCTGCCCAGGAGGCAGCAGGGCGAAGCCATCGGTGTGAGAGCAGCAGAAGCGGGAATCCAGCCCGGGCTGTGAGCGTAGGGGGGTTAAGCAAATAAATAAATAGGGCAGGACTCAGCGAGGCACTGATCTGACACGCCGAGCGCCCGCTTGGGCAGCCTCCAGCGGCCCTGCTCACCTGGGGCTCCCAGGGGGGGTGCGAAGCCTCCTTGGTGCTGGGAACCCACAAATTCCCAGGAAGCATAGGGAAAAAGGGGGCAAAAGGATATGTCAGGGAATAAATCCCCCATTTTTCCTACCTTCCCACCCACAAAGCTTTCAAAAAAGCCCCCAGCTTGCTCCCAGCCCAGGGCACGGGGAGCCCCGTCTCCGCCTGCGCCCCGTTCCCGCGGGCTCTGGATCGCCTCGTTCTGCCAGTTCTTTGCACCTTATTTGACTGCTGAAGGGAGAATCAAACAAAGCAGCCAGCCAGATCTCCTATCAAGTTCTTTCTTGCACCGTAAATCTCACAGCCTCGACGCTTTGCAACTCAACCGCTCCGAAAAGGGCGTTAAGCAACACATATGGGAGCAGCTCCAGAGTTTCCAGAAAAAAACAGGGGGTTCAGCTTCCAGCCTGCTGGGAAAAGTGGTGGGGTCCAGAGGGACACCTCAGTGCTAAGGGCAGCGCTGAAAAGATTTTCCTGGAAGAGGGTGAAGAGGGCAAAGAGGGCAAATATGGGAGGAAGGGCGTAAAGCAGTTATTTATTTATTTCCTACATGTGTGTGCAAGACTACTTCACCTACGGTTATGCAAAAGAAAGGTTGAAGCGATTTAAAAATTAATAAAATTTTAAAAAAAGGAAAGTTTTGCTAAACTGAAAAGAGGGATAGGGAGATTTAAGCCTTAGAGCTTTTCTTTCTCCCTCCTGCTTTCCCTCGATTCCCCCCCTTGCAAGTGAAGAAAAAAAAAAAAAAAAAAAAAAAAAGAGGTAAAGAAACTGGAGAGTTTTGGAAGGAACAAATCCGCCTCTGTGGACTGGGTTTCCCCTCCCCCAACAAAAACAAGCACTCAGGGCTTGAAGGAATTTGCAGGCAGAGATCTGCCAAAAACATTGTGAAAAACTATGGGGGATTCATTGGAAACAGATGGCGTTTTCAGCTGTAATTCTGAAATTCTCCCCTTTTCTGACACAATACAAACATCGGGGCCGGGGGCGGCGGGGGGGCCGAGCCCCGCGGCGGGTGCGAGCGGCCGGCCCGGGGGTGCCGATGCTCGCGGGACCATTTGGTTGCCATCCCGCCCTCGGACAGCACAACAGCTGCCGGCCCAGCCAGGACAAGGTTTCCAAGCAAACGAGGGTGCTGAGCCCCCGGAGCCGCGGGGCGGTGCGGGAGAAGGGGCGGCCGCCCGGAGCTGCCGCGCATCCCCTGCCCAGGTGCGGCCGCGCTCCCCGCGCCGGGGCCGTGCGAGCCCCGCGCCCCCACCGACCCCAGACCCCACCGCAACCACCCCCAGCCCCTCCGCCGCCGCTCCCCGGCTCGGCCCTCCGCCGGGGCTCGGAGCGTGCACCCCACCGCCCTCACAGAAATTAAGGATGGGGGGTGTTCATGTCCTGGTCCCCCCCACCAGCGTCCCCGCTTCCTTCCACGGCACCAAGGGGGAGAACAAGGTAACCTGGCGCTGTCAGGAACACCTCCCTGACAATCAAATCAAACGGCTGCCTTCGCCGCTTTGATTTCCACCATCTCCTCCTTCCTTGTAGGATGAGGAGCGGGGAGACAAAGAAGACGAGGTCAAGGAAAAACAGCCACCGCAACTGCTTGGGGAGCGGGGAACTGGGGGTGCAGGTACCAAAACTGAGCCCCACTTGCTTATTTTAAACATGTGGCAAACTGCTGCGAGGAGAGGGAGAGGGAAAGAGGCCCAGGGACAGGGGAACGGGGGCGGCGATCCAAGGGCTGCCAGAAACACAAGGAAAAAGTCTGCAAAATAAAGAGGCTGTTCCTTACCTGAAGGGAAGATGCAGAGAAAGACAGGGAGGATTTGGAAAAGTCCCAGGGCTGTGGATCCTGCCCCTCTCCCCATACCCATCCATCCAGCTCGAGCTTTAACCACTATCCTCTCCCTGGAAGAAGAGTTTAAAAAGGAAAAAAAAAAAAAAAAAAAAAAGGAGAAGGGAGGAGAGGAAGAGAGGGGGGGAAAAAAAGGGAAAAATAAATCAATCGAAAGAATTTGGGGGGGAAAAAAAACGAAATCAAAAGCCCCGCATGGCTCCGCGGAGCGCGGCAGGCACGGGCGGCCCCAGCTCCGGGCTCTGCACTGAAAGATTACACAGACTTTTTCTCCTTCTTCTCCTCCTCCTCCTCTCCGTCCCCTCCCATTACAAGCCAGCCCCAGCCATCAATCATCCCGCTGCCTCCCAATGCCGGCATCCTCCTCTGCGCCTCCTCCTCCGAGCGCGCCCGCCTCCCCGGCCATGCTGCGGGAAGGGGCGGGAGCGGCCGCGGCCATGGGAGCCGGGCAGGCAGCGAGCGGGGAACAGCAGCCGGGAGAGCCGGGCGAGGGACTCGTAGCTGAGGATGGAGCCACCGAGCTCTCCCGTGCCCCGGGGGAAGGGGGTGGCGGTGGTCGCACGCAGGATGGGCAGCGGGAAGGGCTTTTGAGGTGTGCCCGCCGTCACTCATCGCAGCTCGGTGGCTGTTTGGGAGCTTTTCCTCCCACCCCATCGGCTCCCAACACCCACTGTGCATTCCCTGCCCCTCTCCCATGGGCCTACCAAGAGCGCTTTGGATCGCACAAAATTTAAGCCATTTTTGGTAAAGTGGCTGTTGTATAGCAGAGGGGGGAAACTGAGGCAGGGAGGCTTTAGGCAGCTGGTGCGGAGAAGAGGTTGTGACAGCGACACTGAGGTCCCGACCCGCTGGGGGATGGAGTCCCTCCCCCAGCACATGGAGCTTCTCTACGTCTTCCTAGCTCTGGCACCATGGTAGGTGAGAGTTTCACAACAGTTCCAGGTCATTCACCCGCACCTGCACTGGCACTGGCAGCGCTGAAGTAACCTCAGGTGACTCAGAAACAGCAAATCCCAAAGATCCTTATCATGAGACTGGCACTCCTTACATAGGAGGACGGCTGTCAGGCACCCCAAATCCAGCTGCTAGCCCCCCAAGAACTGATGGAGATGGCTACAGATACCTACACTCTCTCAGGACCTCCAGCACTGCCTCCTCTGCACCACCAGCCCACATACAGACCTGGATGTTCAGCTTTCACTGCAGGAAAGTCTCACCAGTTAGGCTGGCAGGCTTGTCCTGGGCTGTCACTTCTAAGCCTCCTTTAGAGACCCTCTGGGCAGTCCCAGGCGGGCACCAACCCTGGGAGGACCCTGCCTGCTCACAGACCATCAGATGGAGCAGCAGCTTGGAGCACACAGGCGTTTGCCTGCTGGGTTTCAAGATCCTGCTCTTCCTCCTGCAATGCCAGAGCGTGCGGAGGTGAGCAGATTGGATCTGCATCCCCACCATCCCAGGGGTCTGTGCCACCCATGAGAGGGCTAGGCCAGGAGGAAGGCATCCACTTAGCTTGGATGTCTTAAAAATTTCCCTTGAGGGATGTTTTAGCCACAGTGAACTAAGACCACTTCTGAATGAGGGTGCCCACGGGTGTAGGCTTTAATTAAACTTCCCTGTTTTGGATCATTAGCTCTCCTTTGATGGTGTGTCCCCTTGCCATTCTGATGTTTCATCTCCTTTCTTTTGGGGTTCTTACACAAAGAATAAAAGGATGCTGGTTGTTTTACACCACCCTTCTCCCAACTCTGTAAGACCACGTGTCTTTACTCCTGCAGGTTGGTTTAGGCTGGGATACTCCTTGACATTTCTTCTAATTATTCTTGGAAACCTCCTCTTCTAGCTCATAAACATCCTTAAGGATGCTTTTTTGAGTGACCTTGGCTTAAAGTCTCTAACAAGAATTTATGATCTCCTCCCTGTCATGGATTAAATCTGTGATCCAGTACAACAAATATCCCATAGAAAGAGGAAGAGGAGATGGGAATATCCAAGAAACAAAGATATCTTTTAACACCTATATACTTCTCCACGAGGGGAGTGAGCCCCCATGCCTCCAAATGAAGGAGGAGCTTCTCTTGGGCTTTGTCCAGGCTGCAACAGGAATTAAAACACTGCAGCTTTTCCATCTGGGACCCAGATGGGATCCAAAAATCCTGTGGCCTTGCCTGCCTAACGGAATATCTGTCTTGGTCCTGCTGGTCCTAGGGCTGCTCTCAGACAGTGTCCACTGAAGTCAGAGGGAGCTCTGTGTGCAGAGGAGCTGCCAGAGTGGGCAGAGCTGGGCAGGAGATGAAAGCTGGCAGGCCGGATCCAGACCTGTAGCAGAGGCAGTGTGGGAGGAACGCCGACTCGAAGCACCTCTTTGTGGGGGATGTCAAACAGGGGCAAATATGTCCAAACCCTGCCAGCTGTTCCTACCACCCAAGAAGAAATGCCTGCTGATGGGATGTGTAGGCAGCTGGAGCTGGAAGGGGCCTGGGGGGAGGAGAGAGAGGGTCTGTGAGCTGGGGAGGGCCCAGGAAAGGAGGGTGGAGATCCAAGGGATGGGGTTCCAGACCTCAAATCCCTTCCTCTTGCTCCCACCCTCTCCTCTTGCAATGCGACTTTTGCTTTTATTTCAAAATGAAAAACATAATTTCTGCTGTTATCCTGACTGATGACATCTAACATGATCTGTTTAACTAAAAAAAACCATCTGAATGACGAACTTTTAAAACCCAGCTGTTAAATTGCTGCTGTGAGGCTGCTTTGATGGTGTGACCTAAAGCACCACTTCGGTATTGCCGTTTTGGGGCAGACTGACACATTGCAACGATAGCCTGGAATCCAGTCTGAGGCATTATAGTTAAAATAAGACCCTTGATGGAAATTCTGCCTTTGGTGTAAGGAAAACTGTGCTGCCATAAAGCAACGGTCGGATGCCCCTGGCTCCAGTTTGTAAAAATTTCTCCTTGATTTTGCTCCGTTGCATCATGCATTGCAAATGGGATTGCTGTTCTTGGCACCGATCAAAGCAGCGGATTTCGCTGGAGAAAACAACAGATGTGTCCAAACTGTAACTTCAGGGAGGAAAAGGCCCCAAATAAGGTGCGTTTCTGAAATCCTGCTCCCCCTTCCACGTTTTTGAAATAAACTTCATCTTTCTGTTTAGCTGATTCAAAGATCTGGACTTTAAAGCACCTACTGAATCAGAGGCTGTGTGAAATTCGGATCTCTGCCCTGCATAATGGGGATATCTAGGCTTGGAAATGTGGAGTGACTGTGTTTCCCCCAACTTCTTTCCTTCTCGGAGCCCATCCAGGACTCCCTGTTTAGGCAGCTTTGAGCCCGATGTTCCTTGCAAACAGAATGTGGGAAACCACCCACCACTGAAATGCAACCACTGCAGCGCCTCAGCTCCGGGGCACAGGCACCTCCGTGGTCATCTGCACGTTGTTTGCTGTGTTTGGTGTCATGCTGGAGGGGTGACGTGCAAATCACAGCCTTCTCCGAGGTATTTGCAGGATGCTGGAGGAATCACAGTTCCCATGGGACACGCAGCTGGGATCGCTGGGTTGAACTTTCCTTTTCTCTGCCCTTCGTGGCTTTTCTCACACCCTGCGTGGCTGTGGGCTTCAGTGGGGCTGAGTGAATGCGGCTGATTTGAACCCAGAGGTTTGCAGATGAGGGCTCCCCTTACAGCCTCCCTAATGGAATCATTCACTACCTGTAATTATATGGCTAAAATAGTAAACATGGGTATTTCTGAGGGCTGCAACTAGTAGTTAGAGGAATGGATGTCGGGGCTCCTGGTCTGCTCCTGACTCTCCCATGAACTTTCTGTGTGGCCACTTTTCACACCACTATCTCCACACTCGTGCTTTTGCCTGCTCTGCCTCAGGACATGGTGTTCAACTCATGGGATAAGCCATAATCACTCCTGCAGGAAGCTAATCCTGAAATGCTCTGCAGGGATATCTGTGTGTGTTTGGGGTGAGCAGCAAATAGCAGGCTGCTACTTAAAGGAGGAAGAAAGGAAGTTTGGAGTGGAAACCCCCAAGTTGTTGTCTGGAGTTGTTGTTTGACAGCTCATCCCAAAATGCTTGTGGAAATAAAAGCAAACACTCTGAACAATTCCCTTACTAAAGGAAAAAAAAAAAATCTTAATAAGAAGAAACAAAAAAATCCCCGACATCTTTATGCAGTAACAGCCACCTCTGATGTCTGCAATTAGTTTTAAAGACCTTCCTTTTACTCATCATTCTATTTTTTATGATTTTGTAATTTCCCTGGCTGGCCAAGCAGACGCTGTCCCTGAGCTGTGCACCCAAAGCTGCTGAATACACATCTAGAGCCCCTTCCCTAGCAATGTTTCCTTGCAGGTAGAGCAGGAAAATATCCCCCCAAGATCTCCTTAGTGCCCTGCATTGAACTTTGGCATCAGCTGGTTGGGGCAGGCAGAGGGGTTGGCACAGAGCTGGGCTTTGAAGAGCGACCCACTCCTGTGTAGCAAAGTGTAGAGGAGTTTGTTGGTTTATCTAAATCCTCCTTCCCACAGCTGCCCCTGTGAACATCAGCCTCACCAGCCTGGCTGTGTAAAAACAGGCCAGTTGTGAAAGGTGAAAAAAAATACAGCTTTGTGCTACCAGTAAATGAAATGGAAGAACTCTTTGTTGACCTGAATCCTTGCATCTGAAGATTAACTGATTATCAGCAGCCCCCACTGAAGTCACAGTGGGTAACCTTCTCTCCTCAAATTGCCTGCTCCAAGCCCACAGCCGTAAAAATCTCTAAATACTGAAAAGCAGCCTTGAAAGCCTTTGAAAGCAAGGGAAAGGGAAGATGGGCTGGTGGAAAACTTCCAGTCTCATCCATGAGAGAAAGCAAAACAAGTAGGGATATTTTAAGGCAAGTTGAGTTCATCACAGCAACTTTTTTTTTTTTTTTACTTGTAACATTCAATTGTGTCTCTCTCTTTCCCTTGCTTTCAAAGCCCCTGGGGGAGTGAGGTCTAATTCCTACACATGGGAGCTTGTAACCATCCCTTGTTCAACAGTGTTTGGAGGGCTGGCTGGAATTCACGATCTGTATATTTAATTCTCTGCAGGGAGCTGGTCTTCCTGGACTAGCCTCCTCTTTGGGGTAGATATCAAGCAATATCTCTGTAGAGTATCTTCTTCACATCTGGGCTCCCCTTGAAGCAAAAATAGAAGAAGGGCTGGGAGGTTCCCAAGAGCAAATGGCAAATATCAGCTCAGCAGAAAAGATGGATAAGTCTGAACTGCCAAAAAATGATCAGAATCATAGAATCACAGAATGGTTGGAGTTGGAAGGGGCCTTAAAGATCATCTATTTCTCATCCTCTGCCATGGGCAGGGACACCCATTGCGGAGAATTGCAGAGAACTGGGTGTTCGTCAGCAAAGACAGAAGCCAGTTTGTATGATGGGACAGTCTTTCTCTGCTGCTTTCAAAAGCTCCTGACATCTTGAGAAAGTGCAAACATAGCTCACTAATTCCCCTCCTCTGACTGACAGGTCAGCTAAGGACATCTCCTCGATCCTATTTAAAGGTGGGAGATGGCATCAAGTGTTTGCAAGTCTACATCTGCAGCCCTTTGAGCAAGGGGTGTTTGAAGGATCCTCTAGAAAAAGCTCTGTGAAACCCAATCACCTTTCCCACGTCTCCTTCTGTCAATTCGTGGCAGCCGTGGCCAGAAATACAACCCAGCACAGAATGCCTTTCCTGTGTTCTCAGTTGGGAAGCACTGGGTGACAGCGTCCTCAGATGATTTAAAACTTTGTCTTTGGTATCAGAGAAAGTGATATTCTTTCCTACGGAGGAAAAGTCCCCAAACCCAAACAACTTTAATCCAGCACTTCTGTGGGTATTTTGGCAAATGAAAATGGGAGTTTTTGTGGAGGGGAAGCATCTTGGAGTTGGCACCGGGAGTCCTCGTGGGTGTGCCTGGCTTGGGGCTGGGCTGGGCTAGGTTAGGGTTGGGCTGGGATTAAGCCTGGGACCGAGGCTGGGGCTGGAGCTGGGACTAGGGCAGGTTGGAGCTGAGCTGGGACTGGAGTGAACTGGGCTGGTACTGGGCTGGACTGGGATTGGGCTGGGCCGGGGCTGCGGCCCCACTGGGTGGTGCTGTTATCCCTGCGCCGCCTGCGAAAGTATCCAGTTTATAAAATAAATGCAATCCAACGCCGCCTTAAACCACATGACATAACAGCAGTTTGCGAGCTCCCATTAAAATCTCAATTTGGGGAAATTGATTCTACCTCTGAGCAATTGCGATGCAATTACTCCAACAGGCAGCAATCAAGAATCACATCAAAACAACACCAAACTTTCATCTCCTGCCTCACAACCACCACAACAAAAAGCACCTGTCTTGCAAATGCAGCCCGGTTTCCATAAATATATATAATTTTTAGGAAGAGCAACGTGCCTGTCCCAGAGTGGAAGCTTGGACAGGGACTACTCTCGGTGATGAGTCTGAACTGTCCTGTTTGGGGGCTGTATTTTGTCCTCCCCGTCTCCTGGGGGAGGTTTTGGGCTATTTACGGACTCAGGACATCAAGAACGAAGTCGCTCCCTCTGCCCTGCCACGCTCCAGCTGCCCATCCTCTCCCTGCGCACAGATATGCCCATCCCAGCCATGTCCCACATCTGTCCAGCTGTCACCCCCCCACCTGCCTTCCCCCGGAGCTCGCAAACCCCCCCAAGCACTTTGCTTCCAGGGGAGTTCAGGGAAAGCTTTGTGTCCCCGCTCCGGTCTCGAGATCAGCGATCATCCCCGGGATGAGCTATCCAAGGGAAAGGGGGAAATATTGGGGAGGATGTTTACAGCTCTCATCAGTGGTCTGCAAGGAATTACTCGATTGACTTAGCGCAGCAGGGAGCAGCTTTAGTGGCAACCATCAGAAGGGAGGATAAATGAATAACCTCATGCACGCCAGCTAGCGCCGAGCCGGGCAGGGAGCGCTGGGCACGGGAAGTGGGAAGAATCGAGGTTCCTTATAAAAACGGCCGGGAGCGGGGAGCCAGGAGGGGACCGAGAGCCTCAACAGGTCCAGAGGAGGAAGGGCCATGCAGGGAGCCGGGGGACATGCGGCCGGGGGGGCCCCCAGCCCCCGCCCCGCTTACCTTGGCGGCCGCATCAGCCTCTCCAGCCCCGCGGGGGTCGGTGCAGGCAGCGGCGGCTTTTTTAATATATGTTTTTTTTCCAGGACGGGTAAATAAAACAAAAATAAAAAACTAAATAAAATAAAACCCAAACGAAATAAAATAGTAAAAGCCCCCAAGGGTCGAAGTGGGGGTGGCGGGGGGGTGGAGGCCGAGGGGCGCGGGCAGCCCCCCGCCCTGCGGGCAGCCCCGGCGGGGTGCAGGCGGCCTCGCTCAGCGGGACGCGGGGAGCCGCATCGCCCTCCCGGAGCATGTGAGAGGCAGAAGAGGAGATAGAGCCAGATAGGGAGGTCCCCTCCCTCCTCCTCCTTCCCTTCTCCCTCCTCCCTCCTTCCCTCCGCACACGCTGAGCAGCGTCGCTCGCAAGGAGCGGCGGAGGGAGGAGGGAGGAGGAAGGCGCAGCCCCGGCCCCGCGGAGAGGGGGCTGGGGGTCTCCGCTGCAACACCCCCGACCCCCAGCACCCCCTCTCCGTGTGCAGGCAGACAGGGCTGGGAGACGTGGAGGAGGATTTCAGGGTTTTCCCGGAGAGGTGGGGATGCTCCACCTGCAGCAGGAGGGGGTGAAGGGGAAGTGGGGTTTGGGAGGAACCCCCTTTCCAGCCCCTGGGTTATGTGTAGGTGCTGAGAGCATCTTTACATTGGTGGGGGAATGTGCCAAAGACTGGGACAGGGAGCGGGAGGAGGACCCTCAGCAGGACGGCGTGCTGGGGAAGAGATGGAGAGCCCAGGCTGCCCTAAGAGCCCCTCAGTGTCGTTGCCCACCCCAGCTGCCCCAGCACTGCTGAGAGCTGGGCTCGCCCCCGAGTCTCCCCACCACTGCTGGGGTGAGCACCCCCGTGGCCTGTGGGGGCTGGTTTTGGCACACACGGGTACCAGGGCGATGGGAAAACTCCGGGTGCCAGGCTGTGCCAACCAAAGTGTCAGACACACAATTAATTACTGCAGCCCCAGAGCCACAAACACTAAATATGCTGTCGCCATAGTGCGTGGATAATAGCAGCCCTTTGCAAACTGTTTCTTTCTCCCCTTTCTCCTCTGCGTGCAAGAGACAGCGACTGCAGAGAGCAGCTCTCCACTCCTTGATTAAGTCAGCAGTGAAGACAAAATGTGCCTGTACAGCTCAGGCTTAAGGAGGGATTTGAGTGTGTGTAAGGTACAAATTAGAAAATGGATGTGATTTAATCACAACAAATCTAAACAGCCCTGCTACAGAAACCTTGCCATCAAAGAGGGCTTTCTCTTAAATGTGGACGCAGTGAGTGTATAGTCCTGACAAAGGAACAATGTGTTTGGGGATGAGTTATTAAAGCAGGAACAGAGAGAAGACTGGGGAAAGCCTGATGTATACCAGATAAGTTATCAGTTATAGAAGGAACGGCTTCCTTCCGTAATAATTATTTGCAAATCAGTCCTCAGTTCTGGATACTGTGGTGTCTGGACACCACAGCAGAGATGGACCAGCTTCTGTCAGGCTTGGGATGCTGCACAGACAGGAAACCAGGCACAGACCCTGCCTGGGAGAAGGTAAACTGCTTGTTCAGAGGAGCCCAAGTGAATGCAGCAGACAAAGAGGAGGGGGGAGAAGTGATGGCAAGCCCCGGCCTTCCTGCAGGTGTGCACAGTGGGTCGGGCTGTAGAATACTGTACACTGGAGCGTTACTAATCCCAGCTCTTGGGGACTGTGCCCCTGCTGGCTGGGGGGGCATTGCCACCGCAACCACAGCAGCTTGGGCTGTGCTGGGGAAGGGCTTCCCTGAGAAGACAAAGCACAAGACAGAAGAATGCTAATGTACAGGGCGCTGAGGTGCCTTGGTAACAGCAGCAGAGCATTGCGGCGGCAGCGAATTGGTGCCGAGCCCGGTTCCTGTGGGGAACCAGGAGCCCCGAAGCGGGGAGGCTCCAGCAAAGCACAGCTGCATGCGTGGGAACTCTCAGAAGTCTCCGCTGGCCACTTCCCCCAGCTCTTATCAGCGCGCCCGTTAATCTTTGGCATCACAACAGGAGTTGGCACCTCCAGTTCCAGGTGCAAGGTGCATGTCTTTGACCTTGCCATTTCCTCCATAAACACCCCGTGAGGTGTAGGAGCAGCAACGGCCCTTCACGGGCACCTTCTGTGTGAGCTTTGCCCCCAGTGACACCCAGCTGGCAGGGCATGGGGTGACTGACTGCGTGTCCGGGGCTGAGAGAAGGACTCCGTGGCAGGAGGACTATTGTCCTTGCAGGGAAACTCCAAGAGTACTGATGTAAATGTGGTCCCCATGTGTTAAGTACAGCCAGGTTAAAGCTAGATCCAGTGTATTCAGATTTCCCTTTTCTTTGCTTGTCTGGTGAATCCCCAGTTTAGTGCCTGTGAGAAGTTTCTTAGTCCTGGAGATGAATTTGCCACTCTGCCTGTGCAGGGACCTTGCTGGCCACAAAACAAACAAAGCAAATAGTGCCAGTAGAGTTTGTCCTCACAAATATGATTAAGACAACAAAAGTGAACAGGCAGTTAAAGGAGGAGCTTGGCCGTGGGAGAAGAGGAACAGTAGCACAAGAGCCATTATCAGGAGGCAGGTGGCTGTCCTGAGAAGCAGGAGGGTTCAGGTGACCTGTGGAATATTGATGGGTTGGGACATGCCATAGAATCATGGAATGGTTTGGGCTGGAAGGGACCTTAAAGATCATCCAGTTCCAGCCCCGCTGCCATGGGATATGTGGCAAAGATCACAGCTCACTGGCACTGATGGAAATTGTCTTCAAGAGTTTGTGGGCATCACTAGGCTGACACGCAGGTGCAAGCAAGAGCATGAGACACATGAGCTTTTCATCTGCCATTTACATCCATGCATGAGGGTTGCCTAAACCTATTATTTTGAAGGCATTTTCCATGCTGCAGCTATCTTCCTTGACCTCTAAAAGATCTGCCTGATCCTGATCTCAAGATGAAAGATTGCCACCTCACGGGCTGTGAACACCCGTCTGTGAGATTAGGCCCTGAATTATTAATACAATCAATGACTACCTCTTTTCATCCTGGAAGAGGCACAAAGGAAAGCTACGGGGGCCCTGAAAGGGAGGGAGGATTCTCGAGCAAGGGGGAAGAAGTCACCAGTGGAAACTGGCTTTCTTTGGGTGGAAACGCCTCCTGTGTCTGTTTCATTTTGGAGGCAGGAACAATGGCACCATTCAGGATGTGACAACCCAGCTGTGTTGGTAGGGCTGATGGTGGCACTGGGAAACCTCCTGTGGGGACTGTGTCCCCAGGGGAGGGCATCCTTCCTTCCAGCCCCTTTCCTGCATTCAGTGCATCATGGGCAGCACTAAAATGGGGGCCCAAAGAGCCTGAACTGCTAAAGCAGGGCTAAAGCACGTGGAGCCACCGTGGAGAGGAGGAGCTGGGCAGCAGGGGGATGTGTTCCTCCTTCCAGTGCCACAAAGCTACCAACACTCACAGCTGAGACCTTACCTGCAGGCAGGTGACAAGGCCTGTGTTTTGTGGGGAGCATGGTGGGGTTTCTTCACCATGGGAAGGATGTGGATGTCACCAGGCTGGAGTGAGGGATGGACTGCAAGGCCATGTTTCTGCTGCCTGGAGCACAGTAACCTTTCCTTTCCCCTCTTCCCTGTGGAAGCTTCCGTGTGGAGGTGTTGTGACCACGTGCTGCTGGGTCTCTGCCCTGATTTTTACACTTTTCCTTGGCTTGAGCCTGACCAACCTGTTTGGGACATTTTGGTGATATTGGTTCCTTTCTCCTTTCCCTGTTGCATTTGGGAGGAAGGTACCATGCCTTGTCCTCTTCCAGGACCCGAGAAAACTCCCCAGTTCTGAGCCCCACACAGAAAATGAAGCTAGTTAGAAACCAAAAATAAAATATCTATCTTTGTTCCGTTTTCCAAGAGGCTAAAAAAAGTTATTGTGCTAGTGAAGCTATTCTTTCTGGGTAGATAATGTAAAGCATTGCTTCAGTGCTGGCCAAAATGTCTGAGAAACATTTTTTTCCCCTCCTTTTCATTAAAGTTCATATTAACATTGCAAATAAGATAAGAAAAGAAGTGTTCAGTTACAATTATGTAGCGCTTTGTGATCACAAACAGATTCTGTAATCCCTACTCAGGGGGTTTCAGAGCTGAATTTAGCTCATTTCAGAGTACAGAGCTGAGCTCAGCCAAGACTGCTCTCCTACTCTGTATGATCCTCATCTGTGCTCTGGTCACACAAGGGACCCGTGGCAAGCCAGGCTGCACAGCCAACATCTTACAGATGCATCAGCTGCCCTGGCTGGGGACCAAACCTCCTTTTTGCCTATGCAGCTATTTATTAATATTCTTCTACCTATTAGTTTTAAACTGATGCTTGCTTCAGGCATCAAAACCTGGTACTGGTTCAGCTGCAGCTGCTGATGGGCTCATTCCCAGAGATGTGAAGGTCTTCACTGTGGCTGAAAGTGAGCATTTATGGGCTCTGACCTGTTCAGTGTTATCCTCTCCTAAGTAGGACCATGGCCATGGGCAAAAGCAGGATCCTGAGCAGGTGGAAATATTCCTCCTCCTTCACGTGTCCTTCTAAAGTGTCTGACCTTAAAGTATTTGCAGCAGGCATGGGAGTAGTCCCTGGGGTTCAGCATGGCCCTCCTGTGTTTAAATTTAGGCATGAGCTGAAATATCTGAGAGCCTTGGAGTGACATTTACAGTAGAGCAACCCCTGGCACTTAATGGACTTAAAAGAGCAATGCAATCCACAGTGAATGTGAAATTCAGTGCCAGGCTGTGCATGGATAAAGCTACAGAGACAGAGAGATGGACAGGAGTCAAGTGCATCTGGACTTCTGGAGAGCAGCCCCAGCTGCTCATGGCTTCTGCTGTCATTCCTTGATTTTATGTCACAAGATGGAAAGAGCAGAGGATGGAAGGTCAGTGGCAAGAGGCTGCCCTCTCCACAAAAATAGTCCTTTGCTGTGCTACGGAGCTCTACCTCCATTTCCAGGCAGCTGTTAGAGAAACATTTTTACATCATTATGTCTCCTAGAGCGATCCACAAAGAGTAGCTTAGGGAGGCATTAGGGTTTTATGTGAGTTTAGGTTGCAGTTTGCAGAAGTGCTTTGTTCCTAAAATGCTGATTAGGTTTGCTGCTGACACTGGTGCGTTAGAGGCGAGAAGGTGAGTAAAAAGTCACCTGCCAAGCAATTTGGAGAGCTTAGGCCTCCCCAGCTAATTCAGCTCCATCAGGTGACTCACACAGGACACCACCAGAAGAGTCTCCAGCTCAGCAGGCTGCATCTGGAGTGGTGAGGTAAAATTAAGTTCAATCGAAAAGTTCAGCTAAGGATTTTGGGGTTGTTCTGGACAAATAGTGTTAGCTTCTAGGTCAATTGCTAGAAATAAAGACTGATGAAGGTATGAGCTCCAAAAAGCAAAGGAACAACGTGAAGGGTCTCAATACCAGCGAAATGGCATGAAGACCCTGAAGAAGCATTAAATAATTAATACAACTGTCTGAAGGTACCTTAGACCTTTCTCCCTGTTTCAGGCTGTGCATTGCAGGGAGATTAGCCAAGCATCCCAAGCCCTTCTGCAGGGCTGATGTCCCCCCTCCCTGGGACCAGGCACCCTCCCCTCGCTCCCTGCCGGTGCCTCTATCACTCCCTGCTCCGCTCCAGCGCCTCCTCACCGGGGGAATACAAATTGGGCAGCACTGGAGCATATGGAGGGGAAGAATGCTCAGCTGTGAATTTCGGGGATGGGTATTATACAAACCCAGCCACCAGCACGTCACCTTTTCAAAGGCTTCAAATCCGCTACAAATTGCTTCTGAATGACAATGGGAATTTCTCGCCCTTCACAAAGCCCCCCGTATTAGCATCTTTATTGGAATAAACTAGCTAATTTCTGCAGTCGAAGGGCTGGTCTGGAGAATCCGTAATTCTAATTAGATGGATATTCATCAGCACCCTGATGCTGGCGGGGTGTCTAGTCCAGCGAGGGGCTGCCACCTGCCCAAGTGTGGATCACAAAAAGGGAAGGGGAGCGTTCAGTCCCTGGAGCCAGCAGCAAAGCAGGACATTGCAGGGACCGAGGGGTCCTTGTAATCCTCAATTTGTTCTTTGTGCCATTTGTTAATTCCCAGGCACAGGGTGGGGAGCCTGTACTTGCAGGAATAATGATAAATCTGTGCCCTCCACTATCCATCAGGTCCCTGTATGGTAAATAAACCTACAGCTAAGCCAGGCTGACTGACTGTGGCCTGACTGAAACACTTCAGGAGAAGAAAGTGTCTACTGTCTGTCTGTCCATCCTGAATAACTGCATAACAGCTTGTCATTAAAATCAGCATTTATCTTGGAGAATGGTTGTGGGGTTTCTCTAAACCAAGGGCTGATGCCTTGCAGTTGGCAGTGGTGCACAGATGAAATTTCTTCTTTGTTGGTACCAATAGATTCCATAAAGAGAAAGGGAAAAGACGAGAGATAAGCAAAAATCCATAAATATAAATACTCCAAAACTAAACCTCGATGATTTTGCAAAGAAGCAGAGCTTTTTTCTCACTGTGCATTGAAAATGTGAAGACTTGGGGGAGGCTTTTCCTGGATGTGTTCTCACTGGAACATTAATTAATCGGGCATTCACAGGGCAGCACTGGCCTGGCTCGTAGCCAGGATGGCTCAGGACTGTCCCAGGACTGTCCCCACAAAAATCCTGATCTATAAACCAGATACCAGCCATGCTGTAGTAACTGCAGTGTTATCAAGAGGGAGAATGAGTGATGTGCCTTCCTGCCTGTAGCAGGTATCTTTAATCTCTGAGCTGTTTGCCTAGAAGTGGCTCAGATCAGCTGCATTCAGTGGCTCTCAGTGTGAGCAGGGCAGTATTTTCCCTTTGTTTTTATGTTAAACTCTTGGATTTAACCCATGGGGCATGGCTGTTCAGGAGCACTGAAGTCTCCACGGTGTCATTTGTGGGGGACAGATCCTTCAGATTTTATTCTGTTACAAGGTCAGGCTTGGTGGAGGAATGCTGAAAATGTCTCATCTCTGTGCTGGATAAACACAGCCTGAGGGCAAAGCAGGGCTAGTTTTGACACTGTCTGTCTAATTGTCAGAACAGTGAAGCCCCCCAGATGTGCAGCATCAGAGGCAAAGCTGGCTCCAGAGTCCTAATAACTTCTGTGCCTCTCCCAGTGTGCTGTGGACCAGGAAAAGCAGTAAGCCCATGGCAGGCTCCTCATCCTTCCCCCATGAATAAATCTGTGCCCATGGTGTATCTTGAGAGCAACTCACTGCCTTTCACACAGAGCACCAACCACCCAGTGTGCAAACCCATTCCTTTCTCAGCCTCCCACCTCTCCCAGGGTTAATGGAAACAGGAGATGGGCTGCCGAAATGCCAGTAAACAAGGCTCAGCTGCTGAGGGGGAGAAGGTCAAAGGACAAAAATGAGAACAAGTCTGTGCTCAGCCCGGCGGCTGCTGCTGCCACCTGCCCTGGCCCCAGGATGGAAATTGCTGCTTGGCTCTCCCTTCCTCCTGTTGAAGGTGTCACCCTTCATCCAGGCTCTGTTCCTATTTCAGTGGATTTACCAGAGGCTTTCTTCTCCCCCAGACCAGTGGCTGAGGGTCCCATGGATGAAAATTGTCTCATTCTGGGTTTTTCTGAGATGGAGACACAAGGGTTCCTGCTCAGGAGGGGATTTGACCCAAAAAGTGCAGAGCAGTGAGGTTTGCTTCCCATCACCCAAAAACTGCCAGGCCACCTCCTGCCTGCTGCAGCACCTTACACAGGCAGGTTGCAGAGCCTGAACCATGGTGCTGCCAGCCTTGTGATTGTGGGTGAGCCTTGCTGCAGACTTATTTATGCTGGAAAAAATGATATTTGAGAATATTTTACCCAGCCACTGATAGGCAGCCACTGCTGGGGTGGGATTTGGGAGCCTTGATATAGGCTTTCCTATCCCTTGCCAGTGCTCCTATCCCAAGTATCAGCCATCTTTCAGCAGTGCTCTGGTGATGGGATTAACGTGCATTAGGAGGTTTTGTTCTCATCTCTCCTTGGGAGGATCAGATGCAGTGAAATATCTCATTTTGCTAGTTGCTTTTTGAAAAATGTGTGGTATGTGTTAATGTTAGAAAGGCAAGGTCAAAGGAACAGGACCGCAGGACACAGGGCTGTAAAACCCCTTTTAGGGCAAGGATTTTGGTCCATGTTATTGTAGCCCTGTTTGTACTGTTTTAGAAGCAGTGCAGTTGTTTACCCCCAGCACATGTGCTGCAAGGCTGTTCCTGGATCCCAACTGTTTTCTGTGAAGAAATGTGGAAGAAAAGCTGCGGATCTTGTGTCACTTGTCCTTCAACAAGAGAGCAAGCCCTGTGCCAACTCAGCACAAGGTCCATCTGCTGCACCTACAGGCATTATCCTGCCCTGGGGGCTTTCTGCTCTACCCAAGAAATACAAGTAATTGCTGATATTTATTCCAAAGTTTTTCATTGGCCATTTTGGCTATAGGAATGTGAATTTGAGTTTGAGCAGTTTCAGCAGAATCAGCGCTGAAAAGAGACTTTCTTCAATTTGTAGAGAACACTGATGGCATGGTTTAGGAAGGATGCTGACAGGAACAAATCCAGCTGAAAGAAGCATCCATGTGAGCAAGTTGAAACACCAGAAGCCATTTAGGCAGCATTGATACATTGCTGCTGGCATCAGGTACAGCTGTTAACTGAGCCCTTTGATGGACAAAGTGTCAGTGACATCCCCACCACGTACCTCCTGCATGCTTGATCTGTGACCCCTTTCTCTTGTGGGGACAATGCCCCCAGCTTGACCTGCTCCAGTCAGTCATCTCAGCCTGAAACTCTTCCTCATGTGGAAGAAGAAGTGGTTTTAGATCAGCTGCTTGGGGATGATTTATACCTCTAGTACACTAGAAATGTAGAAGTATACACCTGTATTTCTAGGCACTTCTCGTTTTGTGGGTATAATACCAAGAGCTCTTGAGAGTTCCCTTATAATGATGACTCACATCATGTTTTTCTTGGCTTCTCCCTCCTGAGGTTCATCCTCCTTCCTGGATTGCAGTAATGGATAGGTGTCTGAAGAGGGTGGCACCTTCCTCCCAGCAAATGTGGGACAGCAACAAACCAGAGGTGACCACTGAGTGCACCTGGACAAGACACCTGCCCTATGGCTTGGAATGAGTCCCACACTGAATGGTACAAGTGGGAGGGTTATGAACCCTTTCAGGAAGCAGATTTACAAAGGCAGGAGTGTTGTCCCAATGCAGGAGTGAAATTGATGGTAGCAGTGGCAGAAATGTTGTTTTTGTGGTGAAAACATTGTGTGGTCAATGCCAATACAGCGTGACAGGCCTCCTGGAGGAGTCTTTGAGCAATTAGTTTCTCTTTGGCTATTGGCACCCTTCTCCTTTCTGTTCCCCAGGGATTTTAGCTGAGCTGGTGTTTTCAAAAGCTGGCTCTCCAAACCCAGTGTAGTTGTTGAATCAGAGGTACATTTGCCAGAAATGCCTGGACTCAAACCTGACTGTGAGCTCTGTCCAAGCCATCCTGGACCAGAGCTGTTGGCCCATCAAAGTCAGCTACCATGGATGGGGTGGGTGAGGTGCTGTGGTGGTATTGGCTGATATTTTGGCTGCCAGGATGGAGTGAGAAGGCACGGGTTATGTTTCAGGAGGGATGAGTCTTCTCTCCCCAAGGCATGAGTGTTGCTGGCTCCAGCTCCCTCATGCTGAAAGTTTTAAAGGTTTGACTGCACACAGAATATTAGAATATCCTGAGTTAGAAAGAACCCACAAGGATCACTGAGTCCAGCTCCTAGGACATGACTTGACAGGCACCCCTGGACATGAATATTGAATGACCCTTCTCCAACATTTCTTATAAGAGGGACATACTTTGTGTATCTTTTATGTTCTTCACCCCCACAGATCCCCAGCTACCAAAATTATGGGACCAAAATTACCTGGGGTGAACAGTTCTTGAGGGGATGTGACTGGATCTGGAACAACCCAGCAAACCACACAGTGCTTTAGGGGATGAAAAGGAGCTGGTGCTCTTGTGGGGGTGGAGTGCAGTCCACCCTCAAAACCCTCTGAAGGCAGATGGGGCACTAAAAGGCATTATCACCATGCTGTGATTAGCAGCCTTGGCTCTGCTGATGGGAGATTTCCACTTACAAAGTTAAATGTGCACTGCTAGGAGGCAGAAATCAACCAAAGGCTGACTTTTTCAACTGTTAATTATCAAAGTCACACTGCATTTATGTTGGATTTTTCTGCTCTTGTGTTTTAATTTCATTACAGTTGTGTTTGCTAGGTTAGAACCACAGAATAATTTGAGTTGGAAGGGACCTTAAAGACCATCCAGTTCCAACCCCAGCACAATGGGCAGGGCCTTCCACTAGATCAGGTTGCTCAGGATATAGCTGGGATGAGCATGGATGAGCATTGAGAGAGTTCCCCATGCAGAACATGATTTTTTTGTCCTTCCCCCAAACAGGCAGTTCATGCACTGCTCGTTCATAGCAGCATATTTCTGGAAGACAAGTAATTTTCTTCCCTTTAAAAGGGCTTGGGGGAAAAAGGACCATCATTTCCAGGCAGAAATTTTTCTGAGGAGGATATTTTTGTGCCTGGCTAAGGAGAGATGTGAAAAGGTCATGGAAAATTAAAATCACATGCTCAGAACATTTTGGGGCAGGTGTTTTTCCTAAGCCAGAATTCAGTATTTGGAGGGTGTATCCCGGGATTTACATTCCTCTGAACATTTCACCTGTTGCAGTAGTACAACTGGAGGGCTAATGATTTCATACCCCAAGCAGCCTGGTTTCTCTGGACCAAGCTCAACAGCAGTGCTTTAAAACACTGCAATTTCTGCAGCTCCACAACGCCTCAGACGAGCACTCCGCTCTGGCTGCTCATCACTGCCTTTCACTTGGCATGTAGGCTACGGATGAGGAATGCACAGAATTTCCTTTTCCACCCCATCAGATCCTCTGTCTCGAGCCTGGCCCAGCCCCAAGAGCACAACGGATGCAGCTGGAGAAGGGCAGGTCCAATCTTGCTGCTAAGCCCCAGTGACACTTAACCTCCTCTGCTGCGCGATCCGCCAGCAGCTGGAGGTGGATGCGAGAAAGTGGCCGAGCATCAGCTGCTGCCTGTGGAAACAGCTCGTTTGTGAGGGAAGAGGAGTTTATTTCCCAGGCTGGAGGAGGTGATGGGGCCTAGGGCTCCTGTGGGAGAAGAAGGAGGTGGCCTTGAATCTGAATGAAGGTGTTTTCCTGATTTTGCATCTTGATTTCTCTGTTGGTGTTGGGCTGTGTGAGCAGGTAATGGGGCCACAGGCTCTGCCTGCTCAGGGTTGCTGCCAGCAGCTTTGTCACAGCAGGAAAACTGACCACAACTAATTGTAATTCCTTAGTGCCAGCCAACTACTGTTGGGAATCAATAGGGAGCTCTGAGCTATCAAATAATGAGACCAGTTAATCCCTTGTGTTGCTCCAGAAAGGTGTTTGGGAGGAGCATTTGCTCCTTGGGGCAATCACTCCTTGGTGCCACTGATGCTCTGTGAGATGGAGAGGCTTTCCCACAGGTCTGTTGGCTCGGCCTTTGTTGCAATGGGGGCTGTAAACACAGGGTCAAATTCTGTCTTATCTCATCCTTAAAAATTATTTTTCTTGGCCTGGGATGGAGCATTAACTGGCTTCTTTCCTAAAGCAGCTGTACAGCAAAAATGGGATTGAATGAACCTCTTTCCCTTGAGCTTAGGAACAACTCAAGATGGGTAGAAAGCCGCTATAGCATCACTGGTACAGAAATAACTCACACCATGTACAAAGATACCAAAGTCTGATTACTACCAGCAATGGCTGTATTGGTCACAACTCTCTTTATTGCATCAGGAAAGAAAGTTTTATCCCAAGGATGTTGCTGAGAAATGAAAAAGGGGTTTTGATTTTATTTGTTTTTTCCTTTTTTGTTTTTTTCCCCCCAGTGGAATTATCCCAGCAGTGTATAAATTGCTGGAAGAAAGTCAGACTTCAAAAGACATTACAAAGTATTCCTCTTCCTCCCCAGACTATAGATTTCCTTTATTGGAAGAACAGTGCCTTGAAAATAGCCTGTAATAAAATTTGCTGTTTAATTAGACTTCATTTAATTTATGTATTTAATTTTGCTGGAATGGTTAAAGACTATTGATGTTGAGGGAATTTCCTCTTTGTTTTTCCTATGTATTTCCATATCTTAGAATTTTTAGGACTATCAAATGTTCTCTTCTGGTTTTGCTAGGAGGTCTTCCTTAGCTGTGTAGAGGCAAGTTTGCCTAATAATGTTTATTAACTTAATCAAAATATTAACAAAGACCTCTTTTAAACAAAGTGCTGGCTAGGCACTGGAATGAAATAACTGTTAACAAAACCTATGAGTTTAAACTAGAAAGGAACTTTCTGCATTCAGCTTTGTGTTCCTAATGGTGTCATTATTTTGCTATTTAGTAACTATAAAAAGCTCAACCCTCACTTGAATTTTTCACATCAAAAATTACAGAGAAATGAAAGGTAATTTCTGCGGAGATGTTTTTCAGGCTTCTCTCTCCAGCAAAAAGAAATCTAAGCTTAATCCTACATATTGATGTCTCTGGCCTCTTGGCCAATTGGGCTGGATTTAGCTTAACCCAAAGCAATCGTCAGGTCATGGTGACTCTGAAAACATTTTTTTTTTTTAAACTGAACTACTTTGTTCTTGTCTCTTCCCTCCAGTTGCTATGAAGCAGAAGGCTTCAGTTGTCTTTTCTCCAGAGATTTCAGCAGCAGCAGAACAAGTGCCATGCTAATGAAATCCTGTCTTGGTTTAATCTAAGCAGGGATTTGGGGTAAACTCTGTTTGTTCAGTGACCCCCCAGCACAGAAGTGCCCTGGGGATGGCTCAGGCTGTGGGACAGAGCCAGTCTGGGGCTGAACCCAGGCAGTGCTGGTGTTATCCCCAGCTCCTGGTGCTCTGCTGGCTATCCCAGGGACAGAGTGGAGGGGAAAAGTAACTCTGGTCTCCTCTGTATCACTGGGAATTTCTTTGTAAGGTGATCAGCCACTAAAGCAGTGCCTTGTCATCCTTCTCTCTGTGCTGGGATTCTGAGCACGGATGGTGAGCAGGAAGAATGCTCCCATCCTGCTGCTTGGCAGAGCATCCCAGGGCCCTGAGACACTTGTGCAGGCTGTACATGATGTACCAAATTGTCTGCAGCAGGCAGGTAAGGGCACCTGACCAGTGTGTGGTGTGGAAAATTCCCTCCCAGCCTCCGAAGCACGTTGCAATGATGCAGGATGTAGAAAATGGACAGCATTTGAAGTGTTTCCTTATAGGATAATCAGAGGAAGTCATTGTATTAAATATCCATTTGTGTCATTAGCCTTTTATTTGGTGCTTTGTCCAGACATCCTGTTTGGTTCCCCTTTGAAGTAATGAATATATTTCCCATGTGCCGGGTCCAATCCGAAGCTCCAATGTAAAAATGAAGTGAGCTGAGACCAGCCGTGTCCTCAGTGGGGAAGGACATCTCCAGACTCACCTCAGGAGGAGTTTTTGGATAAATATAGAGCAATGTTTATTGGATGTCCTTAAACCACACTCCTGCCCTGCATAGAGGTCACAGTTACCTGCTCTCTGTGCTGCAGGGAAGGAATTTCTGGCATTTGGCTGGCATGCTGCTGTGGTGGGACATTGCAGCAGCAGCTCTGGGTCATCCTGACTGGCCCAGAGATCTGCTCCAGCTCCCAGGGTGCACAGAGCAAATGCTGAACCATAATTCTGCACATTAGGAGGTATCAGGTGCAAAGAGCTTTGACCTCTCAGTCTGTAAACTTGGAAAGTCACAAAGCTGCTCTGCATCTCTCTCCCTGTTTCCTTCCAGTTCTTGCTGAGGAAGCTCCCACCATGTTTCAGGCAGGCAGGATCAGCGTCCAGCTACTTGTCTGCAGTGATTGCTTCATACCTGCTGCCTCAGCCATCCTGAGGGGTTGATCTCCCCAGCTGGCAGCAAAAGCCACTGTTTCTAAATTCATGCCTGGGAAAAGAGATGGAGGTTTTGTATATGGGGACTGGAGGAGGGGCCCTGACATATGCTCATGAGTTGAGTATAGCCACATCCAGGGTGCACCTTAAATACCATGAAGAATTGTGTGCCAGCATGTGGGATCCTGCCCAACAAACAGCTGGAGGAGCTGCAGAACCCCTTTGAAGGCCTGGCCTTTGAAGGCCTGACCGGAGCAGGGAGTGCAGGAGGGAGGGGACCAACTCTTTGTGTCTATCAAACCAAGTGCAAAGCTTCTTTTGTGCCAGGTTGGGAAGGGTTAACCAGGGAAGCACAGCCCCTGAGGACCCGGGCTGTTGTTCTATGCAGATTGGCTTGTTCTTGTTTCTTCTATTGATCGCAATCACTCAGAGCTGTGCCTGTAACAAACTGCCTTAAATCATTGCAATCATAATAAGCACACCTTGGTAAATAATGCATGAGATGTCCGTAAGCCTATATTCATTAGAAGGAAGGTGCATATAGACCTTGGTAATAATCAGGGCTTGAGATGGGGCTTGGCTGGTTGGATTGAGATGTAGTAGCTGCTAAGGATGAGCCCTGAACTGAGCTGGGTTTCAGGAAGGCTCCCCAGCCCCTCAAGATGTTGGAAACATAGACAGGCTCCTTTTCACATTCATGAATTTTGCACGAGATGTTTAAAATGCCTCCAAGGTTCACAGCATAATACAGGTTGGGCGGAAGCGGGCTTGTGGCAAGTCTCCAAATAGCATAATAGCAAGGCATCACAATTAATAGTGTTTAATATACCTTAGTGACAACAAAACAAGCAGTGGGTAACAAGTTTTGCTTTGAAAGCCTCATAGCTAAGTTAATGGTCTGGGTATTAGAAGCCTTTGTTTTAAAATGCAAATTAAAAATGCTTAGTTTTCCATTTGTCTTGAGGAGAGGTGTTAGAGCATGGAGCTTCTGTAGGGCAATTTTGCTTGGGCTGGGGGTTAGTGTAATGCTTTGGCCAGGCCCCAGAGCAGGGCAGGCTTGGGTGCTGTCCCCTTCATTAGAAGGGTCACAGGGCAATTTGCAGGAAAAATTGGTTGTGCGGTAATTTCCACCCCTTTTTCATTCTAGGGAGATTACTTTTTTGTTTGTGTTAAGTGGCAATGATAAGTTCAGCTTTTGTATGGTTAGAGGGGACTGAGGAGGAGGCAGAAACATTCCTGGTTGTATCAGACAGCTGCGGATGGTGATGGGTCATTTCACTCCATTATGGTTTCTGGCAAGTGAGTATTAAAGGGGGTGTGAGGGCATCGTGCCTCAGCGATGACTTCATTTGGCTGTCTAAACAAACAGCCGTTCCTCACCAGGTGCAAAACGTCCTGTATTTGTTTTTTTCCTCCATGAAGGGAAAAGAAATACCTAAAGTTAAAATAGCACCACTGGGTCGTGTCTGCTGGAGAGCCACGGTGGTCCCTGCTTCCTGCAAAGCAGCAGTGATGTGAGCAGGGAAAACTCACTCATCCATGCTGAGCCCCCGTGGGGTGCCTGCATGGACAGATGGGTGAGTTCAAAAGCCCAGAGCCCCAAATTCAGCTGTGCTCACGCTGGTTGGCTCTAGGCTGTCTGTGTCCAACATGCAGGTCTGCTGGGAGCACCCACAGTGGGCTGTGTAAGCTCTGAGCTTGCACAGGACATGAAGGGCAGGGGTCACTAAGCCCCTGGAGTTTTGTGCTGGTGGAGGGAGGAGCCTCTGGTGTGCTTGATCTACCTGAGATTAACTGGCTTCTCCTGGAATACAAGTGTGGGGACTGATCTTGTCCGTGGTCAATGAGTCTGGCCTTGAAAATGGGTGAACCTGCCTGGTAACTCAATTTGCAGCCCACTTCAGCTGTCCTCCTGCCCCATCCTTCACTGGGACTTGCACAGAGAATCACAGCATGGCTTCAGTTGGAAGGGACCTTAAAATTCACCTATTCACTGTCCTGCCATGGGCAGAGATACCTCCCACTAGACCAGGTTGCTTAATGCCCCATCCAACCTGGTCTCAAAAGCATCTGGATGTTTACCTCACCATGAATGAAACCTCAGCAATCCCACTTTTCTTTAAGTCAGGAAGCAGGAAATTTAGAACTGCTGAGAAGTCTACTGTCCCTGTAAAATGTCTTCTTTGAGAGTGCCAGGAGATCAGCTGGTTTGGAAGAACACCTCAGCTTTACTTCTTCTTGAACCAAACCAGAGCACTTTAGAGATGCAAACAATTTAAACTTATGTCAGACCCCTAAGTAGGTTGCATCTCAGATAAAATTAAAACACCATTTTTCCTGCTGCCAGTCACTTCTTAAACTTTCATTAAACTGCTCTACCTTCATCTCCAAAGCTGTATTTTTGTCCTTGATACTGTTCTCAGAAGGCTGTTGCAAAAATTCACAGCTGGTGGCTATGGTTAAATATAAGGAAGAATAGCAAAAATTTTCATCTCTGAAAGTACATTTCTGAGTGCCAAGTTCAGCCTTATCTCCAGGAACAGTCTGAGGAGCTTGAGATGATTTTTGAGTTCAGGCGTTTTTTTTCAGAATCAATTCTTTTTGCTTCTTTCTGATGTAATTAAAGAAATAAATCCCCCAGCAGCTCAGCCCACATAAAGCAGAGTTCCCCACAGAAAAGTGTATAAAAATCTATATTTTTAGCTGCCTCATTTGTCACAGAGAGTTTTAGAATGACAAAGAAAGGGTCAGTAAATTTTCAGCTGGTCCAGTTGGACTGGAGAAGGAAGATCAGCAAGCCCAAGGAAAATAAATGGGGAAATATTTCCCAGCCAGCCTTCACCTTCACAGCTGCTGGCCTTTGCACTGGCAATTTGTAGCCATGAAACTGTCAGTCTGGCCAAGTTCCCCGGGCAGTGGAGCCCCAGCATGGACACCCTGTGCAGGGATGTGGGATGCTGGGGCACATCTGCTGCCTTGGCTGCTCGGGAGCATCACAGCCGCTTTCTTTGGTAACCTGAGGCAGCCTTTGAGCCACGGCCTCCAGAGGTGAAAGGCTAATACTCTGGCCTCCCTCCCTGCCACTGAGCCCCGCTCCTGCTTTGTTAAAGCGATGCTCTAACTCTGGGAAACCACTCCTGCAACGCGCAGCCGATGGCTGAAGGGAGAGGGAGCGGCCAGTGCTGGCTGCTGGGCTCTGTGATGGTCAGCAAACAGGCTGCAAAGAAATCTCAGCATGATCCTGGACAAAAGGAGAGGATAATCAACTGGAAAACTTGCTGGGTTCAATGATGGGCTGGCTGCCCTCAGCCCTAACCATTCCCACCCACCCCCTCCCCACCAAAGTCTGTCTCACAAGTAGTTTTCTCTAAAGTCTCAGCACAGCATGCAGAGGTATTAAGCTCATAAAGGGTTTCTTATTCACACAAAGTCCTGTGGATACCATGGAAGCTTGCACAGATTGCTTCTGGGTGAGACCATAATGCTGGAAGTGGAAGGGGCTGAGGTATTCTTAAGGCTGGGAAATCCAGGCTGCAAAGAAGAGAGGGGTAGTTAAAGCCCATAAATAGTTCTCAACTAATGAAATTGCTGGGTGGGGAAAAGGGGAAAATAGCTCTTTTTTAAAGCAGATGAGGCAAACATGCCTCCCAACATATTTTCTGCTCATAAAACTCAGCCTGGGTTTCTAGGTAACTAGTGGAGACACCCCAGGGAGAAGTCTCTACGGGTTTCCCACAGCTGCCAGCTTTGAATAACCAAACGCTGGCTATCCAGTTAACTTGGTACAGAGCTTGGCTCACCCCATCCCACCTCTCCTGAGACTCACTTGTGCATGGAGCAAACCTGAAAGCCTGGGGTCCTTCACCCACGGTTGGGATCCAACATTCACCAAGTGCAAGAGTAAGAGAGGTCATTTTTATATGACCCAATCTGACTTCCTGGCTAGCTCTGCTGAAATTACAGTTTTGCTCTCTGTCTGAGCATTGTCCTAGCTCCTGGAACTGCTCACCCTCTCACAGAGCCACGTCCCTTGGATGGCTCATTCACCTGCTGGATCAGGATTCAGAATCTGATCGACATTCAAAAGATTTTGATCCCACTCTGGATCTTACTGTTTCTTTCTTTATGTCGTTTGACTTCTAAATTACTTTGTTTCTTTTTACTTCTCAATTGCTTGGTTTCTAAGCAGCTGTTACTTTCTGAAGCTCAAATTCTCTGCTGATTTCAGACTCCCCTTCAGTTTTGCCTGTAGTCTTGCTGTGCTTTGTAATGAGGCAGTGAGTCAAGTCAGTTATCAAAGGCATGGAGAGGTTCACATGGATATTTTTTCCTTGCTGGCCATGCTCTTCTTGCCGGACCAGGTTGCAAACAGTGTGAGATAAGCAAGGAAAAGAGTTCCTTCCTTCCAATGTGAGTGATGGAGCTGGGAGTGACCAGCACTTTTATTAAAATTATTTGGAATGTTTCTCCCTGACTCTTTGAGATATTTGGGTTTACCCCAGTCAGTGGAAATAAGCTGTCAGATCCCAGCTGAGACTTGATGTGAGCTGAGGCATTAAAAACAAATCAAACTGGATGAACATTTGGCTTGCATGGGGTTTTTTACGTAGTAAAAAGGTTCCTCATCTTTACTGGGATTCAGACAAGTTCATTTAGTGTGTGAATGATTATCTGGTACAGTGTAAAGCAGTTTAGGGCTCCTGCCTGTCATAAACTGAGTCCTGACAGGGAAGCCTCCAATGGCAAAGAGGGGAATCCGGGGGGGTTAAATGCACCAGTGCTGCTTTATGCACAGGGACAATTTAAATCTGGGTAACATGTTTTATGTGTTAGAAAGCAGCTACAGAGAAAGAGTCAGCTGATCACCACTGTGATATAAGGGGGTCTTGGGCTGCAAAGGACACAGATACTTTTCCTGTGAGCAGGCAGGGATGCTGGCAGGGACAGAGTTCCTTTACCCTTGTGCTTGAATTTAGTATTGCCTGTGCACACGGGTGGCCACACAGTGAAGGTTCCAGGCAGTGCCTGTATCCTTCCCCTCTCGTGGAGAAAGGTGAGCTGCTGATGTGTGTGGGTAAGTTAGGAGGGCAGAGGTGGCATGTGCCTGCTTCCAGAGGGCCAAGCCAGAGGCAGGATGGCTGAATACAACTGCAATGGAACCTGGTGATAAGTGCAATAAAATGTTTTTCTGCAGATGCAGAGGTCAGGTGTGACTACAAAGGCTGAGAAAATTCTCAGTGTCTCAGGATTAATTAACACATTCTGCCAGTCTCTGCAAACACAAGCTGCTCTCTGAAGAGTAGAAGGGGCTGTATGTGAAACAACAAACTTGTGCACTGACAAGTGAAGAGATTGTTATCTTAATCAAAAGGATTGTCTGGTGAACGAGTTTGGGACCAATCTTGCCAGGCCTGAGACTGGCCAGTCCCTGTGGCTGGCATAGGTGCTGGGCACTCCCACCAGCTGCTCTCACCTTTCCAACGTGCCCTGTGCTGCAGCTGTCCTGCTGGCTCTTGTTCCTGCTAATGGCCAGTTTCTGCTTCCTGACACAGCTTGTCCCTGTTCCCAGCCAAGCCACTGTCCCAGGCCAGCACAGGCTGCATGGTTCAGGGCCTGTCATTCCCTCCCAAAAGCCAAACTGCTCACAGGATGGTGTGGTGTGACTGAGCCTGTCTCTGACCTCTCTCTTGCTTTGCTACACCTGCTCTCTCTCTACTTCCTTGACTCTTGGCTAGCCTGAGCATCCCTTTAGCACAGACTTGCAGTTTAGTACAATCCCAAATTATTGTTTTCTGATATCTCCTCCAAAACCAGTTCTAGTTGGGCTCTAACCACTTAGGCATAATTTTCTAGCTTACATGTTTGAAGCCCACAGGAGTTGTTAATGTATGTTCAGGTGCTCAGCAGAGGCTGACGTGTGTGGGGAGCAGAGGACTGTATGTTCTGAACATCCCTCCCGCCCCGAAGCCTTTGTTTTTATCCTCAGATCTATTTTATTCTCCCCACTAGACACTTTGGGAGGACAGATATAAATTAAAAGCAAATTATGCAACCTGATACCATCAGTCAACAGACACCTATCTCTGCCCACATACCCCAAATAAATGAAACAACCATCATATCTGACTGGAGACTATGGAAGAGCTGAGGGATAGGTTTGAAGGTCAAAACACTCAGACACTGTATCCATCATGTGTTTGGGCATATTCTGAATAGTGCTGCATCAAGCAACTGTCTCTCTCTTTGTGGTTGTGCTTGGAAGCACTGGCTGTTTCAGGTGACAGCTACTGGATCAAAAAGCAGAAGCGGTGGCATGAAATTCCCTTCAGAGGGAAGATGGATGGTGTGCATTTCTGTTCAATGAATGGAGTAGCTGATGCAGTCTGGGATCTGCTCCTGCTGTGGGGGATTTTCTCAGTGGGTGCACAGACCTGTGGAGAGTGCTGACAGCCAGGTGAGGGGTGCGGGACACCCAGCACTCCTTTATTGTGGGAAGGGGGTGCAGGATGCCACTTTTCTTTGCACTGTAGCCCTCCTCCTCCAGGAGCTCAGTTCTACCTGTGCTAGCAATCAGGGTTGGCAGCATTTTGACCAGGGAGAGATCATGTGTCTCTGGATCCATCCCACAGCGTGCACTCCATTCATCCAAGGCATCCACCACTTCTTCCTAGCTGCAACTCAACTTCACCTGTGGAAATGTGTTTCCCCATTAAGTCAGTGCTTGCAAAGCTTGCAAAGACTCCAGACATGGAAGCCCAACTGCTCTGGGCTGTGCTGCAAACAGCTGGGTGCTGTTTATTGCCCCCAAAACTCTCTGTAATGGCAGGAGCTGGGCAGGGCTGGGCTGCAGGCTCCTGTTTCATGGGAGGCAGTTGAGCTCTCATGCTTTCTTCCACATGGGAATTTTATGTCTCTGCATGAGATACAGGACTGGCTCCTCAGTGTGAGCTCACAGAGCTTGGCAAGAGCCCCTGTCCCTGCTTCATCTCTGCCCAACCTTTCCTCATAGCTAGTGAAGGGGTAACCCCTGCATTGGAGGGAGGCTCCAGCTGGTGTCCATTAAAGAGATCCCACATTTTGTGTTTCTGTCCTGTTCTCTGCAGAGCTGAAGAGGTAAATTTTTCCTCTTCAAACCCACTGTTCTGCTGGAGAAGGGTAAGGCCAGGCCTGTCCTGATTGACTCTGCTCTCCCATGGTGGAAGGTGAGGCATTAAATAAGGCGTTTGGAAGATGAGAGTGAGCCCAGCGGTGAAACTTGAGGGGCCCATGGAGCAGAGACCTTGAAAACTGTGTCCTTGGCACTGAGGACAGCCTTCTCCATGGTCTGCTCTCTACTGGTACCCGCCAAACTTCTCCATTCCTGATTTAGCTGATTACACAAGAAGCTGTCATTATCTCAATTTCTGGAGATGGCATTCCCTTCCTCACGCTTGCTCCTGTGCCTGTGCAGTGGGAGCAGGAGGGTATTTCTTCTGCTTGGTTGAGAAAAGCATCCAAGCTGTCTTCTTGGTATTACTGCATTTCCCAGGAGCATCCAGCTTTTGAAATGCCATTTCCCCTGATATGAGGAGTTCTGGAAGCTGCCAGCAGCCAGAAGATCAGTATCTTTAACCGTATCATGAGGTCTTCTTTTGGGAAAAGGCAATGATATAAGGAATTGTCATGGATGCATGATGAAGTGTTGAAAACGAGATGAGGGGCAGAGCTTACGGGGAAAGGTGTGTCTCTGGGTGTGCTGAAAGGAAATGTTATCTCCAAATTGCTCATTAAAATCTTCATTTTAATGTCCTGATTCAGATCCTGTTTATTCCAGCACAATCAGGAGGAGCAAAGCTCGTGCCAAAGATGTGGCAGTACCAAGGTGGTGCAGCAGGAGGAATTTGGGAGCAGAGGCAATCCCTGCATCTCGGACTCCTTACTGTGTTGGAACACACAGCAGCTGTAACTCAACCTCGAAATCCACCTCATTTGAGGGAATTCTGCTGTTAATATTGAACACAGACCCCAGCTGCTGAATCTTTGGTCTACCTGGCTCTGTCCATTGGTGAGTCAGTGCTTGGTGTGCTGCTCTGGAGATCCAGCAATTCTGCGCTGGCAGATTTTCGAGGCGGTTCACGGGTATTCATTCAGACACTGTTCAAAACGCTCATGTAATAAGTTAGTAGCAAGGCAGATTCCAGAGCTATGCTCTATTCCAGCCAGCTAGAAATTACACTATTTTCCAACTTCATTATTACCTCTGTTTTTTATTATAGTGTCATTATAGTGAGAAAACTGGAAAGGAAGTGGGGATTGTATAATGCAGGAAATAGTGAATTAATACCTCTACCATATGATGGAACGGTGCAGAGCTGTGACTGTGTCAGGAAAATATAAAGCAAATAAAGATCATGCTGGCTGGGTGAGGATGGGACTTTTCCACTTGCTCAGAGGAGTATTAAGTTGCAAAAGGAATTATTTCTCAGAAATGCAAGATCTGCATTTTCTCTTCTCGTGCACGTGCTCTTGCTTTTGATTAAAGCCATCATAGGGATATTGAATGTGGAGAGGAAAAAGAAGCTTTTATGGTATGTAGATGGGCTTTAGCACATCAGCAAAAGAAGCTGATTTATGGCCTGAGAAATCGTGTCAGGGCATTTTAAGGAGGGGGCTACGTATGGTAATAACAAAGAATTGTCTATTCCTTATCATGTGCTTCTCCAGGGCTAAATCCTGGGGAGTGTTTATTGGCTCTTGAGCATTTATAACTACTGGCTTTGGTGGGCTGGGATCTGAATAGGAAAGTGCAGCTTGTGACAGACAGGAATGTAGAGGGGTTTGTCTTTTTTATTCTCAAAGAGTAGACAGCACTAAATAGTGCAAAGCATCTTTTTATTCTTTTCCCTGACACTTTTCGAATCACATTTGTATTTTCAGGCTCGCTGACCTTACAGTGACACACACAAATCAGACAAATAACCTGCTATTTGCTGTGTCCCCCTGAAATTTCTGTTGGAACATGGAAATTCCACTGCTATAAGACATGGAAATGGCTTTGCCTGCAGTTTCTGCGGATGCTCGGCTAAAAGCCTTCATAAAATGTACCCCTTAAAAACCCCATTTTGTTTATAGCAACACCAGCAGGTAATTAAATACACACACACATAATTTTTATTTTGACGCTGTCTTTGGAGAAGCGCAGGGATTGCTCAGGGTAACAGCTCTGTGCACAACCCGTGTGTGCTCTGGTGCAGTTGTCAGACCTCAGCAAATGTGCTTTTCTAACAGCTTGCTGCTCCCCTCGCCAGGCTGCAAAGAGATGCAGCTTTTAGAAACAATTCCTTATTTATGTATCTTATGATCATTCCAAACTCCTGACAGCGCCGGGATGAAGATGCCGCTGAGCTGAGAAAACGCCTTTGGAAGAGCTGCAGGCAAAGCGATAGCGAGGGGAGAGCACAAGTATCAGTTGGGAAGCATCAGTGGGTGAGGAACTATGAATTTTAAAGGATAAAATCCGGATTATACGTTTCTAGAGGCTCTTGAAGGTTTAAACTCTTTACAGCCTGTTGAGAGCAGAATGATCTCTGACTTCCTGCGGGGAGGCCAGAGCAGGGGTGGAGGGATGCAGCTGTGCTACCAGCATGGAGCAGCTGGACAAGGCGGTGAGGGATGCAAAGAGGAATTTTACATCACCTGAAAAGGCAGGGAGGAGATGGAAAGGATTGCCCTAACCTGCAATAAGTTCCTGGAAAGGCAGCAGCTCTTGGGCACGTCCCTGCTGCGAACGGGACCAGCAGAGAGGGCTGGGGCAACCCCCGGCGATGCTTTCAAAGTCCAAGAGTTATATAGGAAAATTATGGGATGTGAAATAAAATACTAGGTGATCGATGAAAAACATACGTTTATTGAGATGTAACAGTCAATTGCATGGCTGTTAAAACAGCTATAACTGCGTATTAAATAATCAGTTCAGCTGGTATTTATTTAATATAATCGCAGCCTATTAAACCTGAATTAAGCACAGAGTTAAGTGTCTCTGGGACACACAGCTGAAAATGGTGCCAGGAACATTTTATGTTGCCTGAAACCCTTTGTGGAAAACTCCCACAAACACGGACTCTGCTGAACTATCCTTTGCTTGATGGGGAAAATAAAAAATGAGATTTTTAATTTTGACCCGAACTGTAGGAGAAATATCTGCAACTGCCACCTAGACCCAGACTTAATGCAGATGCTTAATTTCTTCAGATCAAAAATATTTGAGTGGCTTTTTGGAACTGTTCCTTTCCAGATTTTTTTATGGTTTATTTTGCTTTACTTGCACATCTTTGCTCCCCTGATTCCCTGATACTTACGCAGTTATTCACACCAGCACAAAGTGAGTCCAAAGTAAATGTAAAATGCTGCTAAATCAACACGGGATTTGCTCTGACCTGGCTGGGCTTACAAATGGGAGATGTGGATAAGGAGAGGCTCACACTCTGGAAAAGCAAGGTCGCAGGACCAGAGGGAATGGATGGTCCTCAACTCCCAGCAACTTCCCTTTTGTTTTCCAGCAGCTCCCGGGGGTTTGTGCCCATCTCATGGGCTCAGACCTTCGGTGTGGTTTGCTCGATGAGTGTTCAAGTGCTGCTCTGAAGGGAGGCTGGTGCCAAACACCTCGGAGCAAGCACATGGCAATACCTGGGGATGAAACATCTGTGGCTTTGTGGAATTGCTGCTATCAATATCCTGGGTTTGAGTCAAAGTTTTTCCATTTTTGCTTATTTTATGCCTCTTCTTTCTCCTTTTAGTGACAAATGAAACCAAGTGAAGACTCTTGTCTTTCAAAATAAATATCCAGACCGAATGCCACGTAAACTGCATATGGTGTGCATTATAGATTTGTTTTCATGAGAGCTTGCAAGGAAAAACTGCTGAAGTCAGGGCAGACCCTCACTCATTAACCCACGATGCCAGGGCTGTCTGTGGTGTTTTATGTGCAGATTATTTGTGTTTCTTCTACAGGACTTTGTCTTTCCCCAGCTTTCTGTGCCAATATGTCATTTCAGCATTCCCGGGGTGTGGAAGGGCTGTGGAGAGCTGATGGCAATTTATTCTTCCCATCAGAGATGTCCTCCCTGATTGTGGCAAACACAAGTGGAGAGGAGGTGAGTGAACCCACGCCGGGCATGATCCTGCCTCCCAAAATCTCTCCCGTCTCGCAGCAGAAAGAATCCGGGGCAGCTCTGAGCGGGCAGATCCCGGTTCCTGCGGAACCTGAAAGTCTCTGTGTAATGAATGCTACCGCCGCAATGCCCGTTCCCCTCCCTCGGGCTAATTATCCCGTGTTGAACAGCCGGACAAAACCCGGCTGCACCTGCACAGCCTCGGGACGCACAATGCCAACAAAGCGGCGTGGCAGGGACCCCGCCGCCCTGAAAGCCTCGCCATCCCCTGCAAACACTGCTGAGAAAAAGGATAAGAGAAAAGGGAGGAGAAAAAAAAATAAAAAAAAAAGGAGGAGGAGGAGATTCGGTCGCTTGGACTTTTTCACTATTGGAGAGAATGGGTGAAAGCCCCACAAAAGCGGCTTAATAAAGAGGAGAGGGGGAACAAGGCGAGAGGGGAAGTGCAGGGCAGGCTGAAAGGAGGGAGGGCTTTCCAGGTTGTATTGTTCCCTCCGCCCTCCGCAGATCCTTAGGCAGCCTCTCAAAAGCCGTCGATGACATCAAGTTGATTGGTTTTGCCGCAGCGTTAAAAGTAGCCCGGAGAATCAATGTGTCCTCTTCCACACGGGACCCACTTGTTAGGAGGACAAAACCGGTCTCATTCATGGCACTACAAAGGGGGCAGCTCTGCTTTGAAGTAGTGGTGGATGGCCCCTTCACCTGGTCCTTTCCTTGGGAGGAACTGGCCGAGGTGCTTTTGTCTGCCTGTTTGGCCAAACTCTTCCTAAAAATCGTTGCAGGTCAGCAATAGGTGAAGCTATTATTTTTTTTTTTTAATATTAAATTTATTTTAATATTAAAAAAAAAATCTAATGAGAAGAATATAAATATTTTTTTACTTTCCATCCAAAAGTGTAGACTTGTTCCTCCCTTGTTCTACATATGGACACCTTATGTAGAACCTGTGTTTTTTTTATGGATGGGTAGGATGACTATTTGTCTCAGTTTTGGGACACAGCTCTTAGAAAAGGCTCTTGCCATAAATAATGGTTAAGTCACAGATGTGCTATGTGGGGAGATCCAGACTCCCACACTGATGCAGGGCAGCTCAGGAGGGAGCAAAGTGGGGTGCATTGCTCACAGTCACCTGGAGACAACCTGAACTGCCACAATTTTTTGTGTGATAGATGAGCTGGAGGAAAACCAGAGGGGGCATGGTGAAATATCTTTCCTGAGATTGCTGAAAGAGTGAGTGTTGAGGATGGCCATAGACCCCAGGAAATTCTTACTTCCAGGCCAGTGTGGCCATATCTTTAGTCATCTTTTCTTGTTTTTACCTGTATGGGAGGTAAATAATGGAGCTCACACAGCCCAGTTGAGGTCCCAGATCTGTTGTGCAAGGCATTTCTCCTCGGCTGAGTTAGCACTCCGTGACCCACAGTTTGGTGCAGAATTCCTGAGAGAGATCTTACAGAGGAGACTCTGTGCCCTGTGAACGATCTCACTGATGTCAGGATTTGCTGCTGTTTGTGCTGGGGAGGCCTGGGACTCCCTGAGCACACCCACATCACCTTCACAGCATCCCCAGGAATGCCAGGCATGGTGGACACAGCGGGCTGTGCGTGACTGAGCAGGCATGGGGTGATGCTGTCCATGGGCTCTGGCATCTGGGACTGCAGGGCAGTCAATTAGGAGATTGCTCATGAGAGCAGCAGTACAGTCATTAAAGGCTTCAGGCATAACGTGGCTGATCTCAAAACACGAGCAGAATACAATCAGGCTTAAATAGGAGAGTGATCAGAAGGTCAGTCCCGACAAGAATCCCTAGGAGTCTAATATGCTGGACATAAATTAGAATCATTAGCTCAAACACCTCAAAAATGGGAAGTAAATTACTTCAGACATTCAAGACAGATGGTATCCACACACCAGGCAGAGGCAGAGAGCCCATCTCTCAGAGCAATGCCAGTTCCTCCCTCTCCTGTGGGCTGGATAGCAGCAGGGAGATGGGACTATTGCTTGATGCTGATGTGAATTCCCTGAAGCTCCTGGAAAGCAGAGAAGGGAAGGGGCAAAGAAAAGCGATTTTTGCCTGGGAACAGATAATTTTTCTGGAAGTACTGCTTCAGTTCATCCAGAACATGAGCAGCAGAGAGAAAAACTAGTTCACTAACCCAGTGTCCTGCTGGGTCCTCCTACAGTGATAAAAATATGGCTGGAAAATGTCTGTACTGTTTATTACTTTGAAGTCAAATGTGCGCCGGTTATTTTCAGAAAGAAGGGAGAAGAAACACTTTCTGGCTGGCTCTGTGTTGCAAGGTCATGTGACAAATTTCCCTTTCCCTGTCCCCCTGCTTTTATACACACATGGAAATGCCGACATGGATATTTTCATGTGTATATTAAAAGTAGACCAGACCTTGGTGTGCTGTTTGGAGATGTGTGGCACGGGAATAAATCACAGAGGAGAGCAAGGGAGGAACGTGTGCTGCTGCCTGGCAGCTTGGGCTTGCTCAGGGCTGCACAACTGAGCAAGACACGGCTCTGGAAGAGACAGGTGGATGCAGATCAAACCCTGTGAGCCTGTGGGTTTGAAAGGAGATTTCAAGGGTGTTTAGGGAAGTAGCTGGGGGTGGTTCAGCACAATGCTGACAGCTTTAAGTGGGGAGAGGGTTCATGCCAAGGAGAGTGGAGAAGAAGGCAGGTTTCTCTGGTTTTCATGGCTATAAGGTTTAAGAGGGGCTGCAGCCTTGGGAGACTCTTGGAAGTGGTGGAGGAAAGGACACAGAAAACAACTGGGCCAGCCCTTTGCCTCGTAAAATCACTTGAAATTGTCCCAGGACACTCCAAACAGCCAAGCAAAGTAAATCCAGACTTTAAAGAAAGCACAAGGTTAAAGAAGATTATGGAGCTCTTTTGTTCCCTGTCAGGTAGCTGCTATTTGCTTTCTGACCCTTGTGATTAGATAGATGGAAAAAAGCCCTTGGAAAGGTGACTTAGTTGTACTCAGGGCCATGAAAATTAGAGCTGCTGTTTTGACAATCATGAGATACTGGACCTAGTGCTTAGCAGAGGGCACCAGGGACTAATCCCCCACCTGATGCCACCAAGAGCAAGGCAGCTCTGCCCGGGGCACTCCACAGTTCCCAGATCTCCACCTTTTCCCCAAAAAGCTGGTGCTGGCCTGTCTGTGACATGGGGCCAAGGCTAATTGCGTGGCCCAGTGCCGGAGAACAGCTAGGAGCAGAGCTCCCCGAGAGCACTGCCTGCTCCTTACACTCATTATCATTATCCTGCCTTTCCAGCCGGGATGGATGGGCAGCCCCGCTGCCTCCAGAGGATTTTGTGCACAGACCTGTGCGCTGATAGAGAGGAGAGCTGTAACGGGGAGGAGAACAGGGCCTGGGGTTGTCTTGATTGAGTGTTAATGGGTCCCAGCTGGGAGATAGGCTCAGCTGGGTGCCAATTATCCTAATTGATAAGAAACTCTGATGGGAGCCTTGGAGGAAGCTGGCTCTTCACCGAACTTACTAAAGGGAGGCTGGAAAAGGAAATAGCTGTTGTTGGAAAGGGGGAAGGCTTTGCTTATTGATTTATTTTTTTCTGTTGTTGTTTCCTCTGTGTTGTTTGTTTTGGGTTTTTTTTTGGTCATGCTTTGGAAATGTGCTATGAGGCAAGTGGAAGAATTGAGAAACAGAACCGAGAGAGATGTGTTGTGGGTTGAGGTTGCAATGAAACGAGCAAAATACCCCCAAGGTTTCCCAAAAGCAGGTAAGAGAAGGGAGCCTTGGCAGGGCTTCCTGATGGCTGTCTGTTTGTTCCACTACTTGTAAGGAAAAACCAGAGCTGCATCTCTCTTCTGCTCTGGTTCTTTCCCAACGAGTGGGGCTGGGAGAGGAGTGTGTGGAGGCTGTGAGGAGATGGATCCGTGGCTGTGGCTCCCCCCTTGCTGGGCCGCAGCTGCGAGATGCAGAGCTGCCTGCAGGGATTGCAGGGGATGCTGTGATGGAAGCTGGGGTCTCTGGGGGCCTGCAGGAGGATATGGCTCATCCCTGTGCTGGGATGAGGGTGCCTCTGAGCTTGGGGTAGCTCTGTGTCAGACTCTGTGGCAGTGTTGTGTGGGGAGAAGGGGTCAGGGAGAGCAGCTCTGTGCTCTGCGTCTCTGGGCCTGCTGGCAACGCTGCTGTGAGTGATGGCTTTTGCCTGATGGTTTCCTTCCTCCTGGGACCTGCTTATTACCGTTGGAATAGATGGAAATAGGAGGAAATAGGAACTTCTGGTTGTCTTGGAGTCAGAGTTAACCCCTTGTAAATAAGAAGGAAACTGAGGCATGGAGAGGCTCTGCACCAAATGCAGTCCAACAGGCCTAAATTAGCCCTACTCCTAATTAGACAGCTGAATTTGGACTGTAAGCACACAAGCATGTCTGGTGCTGAAGACTCTTTTTTGCTGCTGGTTTGCTGAGAATACCTGAAACTTTTCCTTTGCCTGCCACACTGCTCCATGGCCCTGACTCTGGTGAGAGGTGGTACCTTTGGTGTCTCAGTCAGAGCCCTTTAAATCCTTCCCACAAAGGGTTTTCCTTTCCTGTAAGAGGAAGGAGTGCAGCAGGCATTGTACAGCCTTGCTGCAGTGCCAGACACTGGTAATAACCTCATTAGAGGATCCCCTCTTCCTCTTTCTTCCTCTCTAGGCCCATAAAGCACTTGCAGATGTGAAGGCAGCTTCCAAGCATGGCTCACCTGCTCTTTGTAGTGCTTGGGCTTGATGCAGCTCCAGGGAGCTCTTTAGAAAGCCCTGTAAAAGTATCAAAGGGATGACTGGATGTTTTAAAACCTTTGGATAGGGTTTTCTGGCCCAGGCTTTGTGAAAGCTTTGTTTTCCTATGATCAGCCAAGGTACCTGGGCAGACCAAAGGTGTGGTTTGCCCAGCACCCTGTCTCTGAGGCTGTGTTTTGAACTTGTTAGTACTGGCTTTGTGCATTGCACTGATGCACCTGATCTGCCTCATCTTTGCCACATGCAGGACCTGCTCTGGTTTTACCTTTGTATGCTGAAGAAGAAGACACGTAGGGAGTTGGATGTTATTTAACACAACCTAGGCACCTCAGCTGTCAGAATCAGCTGGCCAATATTTTTGGAGCTGGAAAAATGCATTTTTTTTGAAATAATGCACAGCACTTTTTTTTTATTGTGTCTTTGAGCTATAACTTTACAACAAATTTTGGAGTTTATGTGGCTTTTTTGAATCTCAGCCTTAGATGATCAGTATTGGAGGCTTTTGGAAAGAGGTCAGAAGGGGGCAAGCAAGGAGTGATTCTCCTCATTTTATTCTCTCAGGTCCTGTTAAGCAAACAATGCTGGACATAACCACATGAATTTTATCTGTCTCTGCTGGTGAAAAAGGAAAAGCACAACAGACATCAAGGAAAGCAGCACAGCCTCATCCCCAAGTGCGTGCTGCTGACTTATCAGCTTTTAAATTGCTGACAAATGATAAGCTCCTGTAATGATCTAGTTCAGAGGGTACCTTCTTGGAGAAACACAGGGATGCTCCTGGCAGGGTCATTACTGGGAGTCGTTAATCACTGATTTGATATTCAAAGCTGATGGCGAAGTCAAAGCAGGTCAGCATGCTAATGGCCATCAGCGGTGGCAACGACCAATTTCCACAGAATTATTGTCAGTGCAGGCAGCAATAAGCAGCTCAGAAGAGGCAATCTTTTATTTTTAAATGGGAGCCAGTATGGGGTGGGCTGTAGGGGCAGAATGAACTGCTGCCTGACAGGAGGCAGATTTGCTCCTAATTGGGAGAGGCTCTCAGTCAGGAGAGGTACGGCTGTAACTCCAGGGACAAGCAGCATTTCCCAGCTGAGACCATCTGCTGTCATTTTTGACAGAGGAATTAAACATGGTAATGCTTCTGGATAGCATGTGGGAGCTGGTGTGTATCGAGGGCGAGCATTAGCTGAGGGTCAGTCTGGCCTAGGGACTGGAGAGCAGCCCTGCCCGGCTGTGGGAGATGGGCAGAGGTGGGACTTGTCCAGTTTAAAGGTGGAAAACAAATGCTAGGAGTGCTTAAAGTCATTGCTAGCCATTGGCTGGGAGAACACTGTCCAGGAAGAAAACAAAAATGTCCTTTTATATGTACAGCTGTTTCTGGCAACCTTTAAGATGCTCCAGAAACAGCTAAGGCAGGTTTTGGTGTGTTTTCCCCTAGTTCCAAGTGCTGCTATGGAGGAACCATCCAGAGCACAATTGCTGTGAACTGTTGGCTTGCCAACATGGACAATTTGTTTTAATTTGTGTCCAATGATTTCCTGCTCTCTCAAAACAACTGAGTCATTTTTCCACGAATGTGATGTTTTTCAAGTATTTTGATATTTCACTTTCTGTTTCAAACATCTTAGTGAGTGGCTTTCCCTCAGAAGTTTTCATTTGCTTTCTTTGAAGGAGGTCACTGGTTCTCACTGGGAGCACAGTGGTGCTGCCTGGCCATGCTTCAGAGCAGTGATGGGTTCTCAGTCCTGTGCTCATGACTGTTGTGCTAATGGCTGTGAGAAATTGGAGCAGAAAGTCTGTATATGCCCTATAAATCTCCATGTCTAACTCCATCCTGTTATCTCAAGACATTTTTCCTTGGAAAAGAGATTCCAGAATCATGATAGGCATGCTCACGACTCTGAATTATTGATTTGATGTATGTGAATCTGAGAAATCTTGAGGTTATTCCTCTGCAAAAGCACACGTGGTGTGAGAACAATAGCTCTGGAAGTGGAGAGAGCAGGACAAGCATTGTTTTGATCACCCTGACCTTCACCAAAGGGGGGTTTCCATCTGGGAATGAGGCAGGAGCTTCCCCTCTCCTCACTTCTCTGCCCTTGTGCCCAAGTGGCCTTCAGCTGGTGCAAGTTTTACTGAAGTGGACACACATGTACTAGGAATTGGACTTGAGAGCAGCAATTAATTTCACATAATACCTTTGCTGTCCCTGACTTGGACCAGATTTGAACTACTGACCTGGAGATGAAAGTCACCATAGTCCCCTAATAGCCCCCGAGGCAGGAGGGTGAGTTTCTTGCTGTCTGAGCTAAAAACCCATGGCCAGGCTGTTCCCTGCCTCCCTCAGGTTTAACCCTCTCCCAACCCTCTTCCTTCTCCCCACCTCCTGCAGCTCTCTGCCTGCTGGGCATGACCAGGATAAAAGGAAGAGCAATGAGAGCCATATGTGGAGCCTTTTAACCCCTCTGCTGTGGCCTGTGGTGGGCCTGGCTGAGTTGTGCAAATCCTGGGGTCCTCTGGGCTGCCTGAACCTCCAGACATGGCTTTCAGGGCACTGCATCCAGTGGAAATGTGTTTGCTGGGAAAAGAATTGGGAGTGTTCAGGAGTAGAAGACTTGTAACTGGCATCCAGTTGTAGAGCATGAGGCTGCATCTGATTCCTTTAATCTTCATGTGATCCTCACGCATCTTTACCCTGCTCTGGTCCCCTGCATCTTCCCACTTGGTGAAAATGACTGGTGGAATGTACTGGAAAGCAAATTCCCAGCATCTCTGGTGCTGCAAACAAATGGAATTACCCTTTCCCGTAACACCATCTACAATCCTCTTCCTGCTGCAGACTAGGAAAACCCCTCTGACCTTGCATCTTTCAGACAAGATGCAAGATCATCCATTTTCCTGTCCTTCATGTTGCTGAGCCATAAACGTGAAACTCCAGAAGCTAGTCTAAGACTGACATGCCCTCGGGTGGGGAGGTAAATTGAGCGTGGTTAAGTTTCACTCTGTAGCCAAAGGTTTAGAGCTGAAGCTGTCTTGCCTCGAGGACCTTCAGAAACAGGGCTTGAAATGTATTTCTGAAAGGGGATTAGCCAGACCTGAAAGTATTCCTGAGCAGCTCCACCTGAACAGAGCAGGCAGGGAGTGCCTCATGTCTCTCACCTTATCTCTGCCCAGTCTCCTTGGATGCTTTTGATGTCCCAGGGCTCCTGGTCTGTGATGCCCTGACTGGGACCTAGGCTGGGTAAGGAGCAAAACAGAAAACTGCTCCCATCTGATGGCCAAGCACTCTGAATTATCAGTAGCTTCCATCCTATTCCCAGCAATCTCCAGCAGTAGGGATGAGCAGTAACCCCTGGTGACTGTTCTTGTTCTCTCTTGCAGCAAAGGTGCTGAAATTTGGGCTGTGGCCCAGTGAGAGCTGGACCTGCACAGTGCCAAGTCTTGTCCCTGTGGTTGCATGGTGGGAAGATGGGCTTCTCTGAGGTGTGTTTTATGAAGCCTAAAATCCATGTGAGAGGAAGGAAAAGTGAACTACATGCTGGTAAAATATCCTGATTTGGTTCTGCCCATGAAGTGCTGTGGTCTGGTGAGCACCAAGAAGTGACAGGCGTGCTCTGGCAGCAGTGAGGTTTGTGCTGCAGAGAGCTCCCACCCTGGAATGCAAGGGATTTTATGGGCACTAATAAATTAAACCTCATGTGTTGACTCTAAAAATGTGGTGGTAATGAACCAGCCTGGATTTCCAGATAAGGGGAGCAGGGCACAGAGTACGTAATGTGCTCATTTCCCTGGGCTTGCAGGGCCTTCCAGCAGTGTGGGTGGGATGACACCCAGGAGTCCATCTCTCCTGCACAATGGGCTTTCCTTCAGGCTCTTGCTCCTTGCCAAAATGCACCCAAATATTCTTTTCCAAAATCCTCCCTCTGATGGTCGTCTAGCGGTACGTGAGGTGCTTGTGAGTAGCCTTGGATAGGTTCCTCAGAAAAATATTCTCTGTCCAGGAATGCCTCAGCAGTGGAAAAAAAAATCTTCTGGAAATCAGAAAAATATTGATGACTCCATAGGTCCCACTGGCCCTGTTTTCCAGAGCTGTGGCTGCTTGGCCATCCCCTTTTGGAGGGCTGGCTGCCAGGTTAGTGACAGAGCTCCTGAGGAGGGGGAACACGTTTCTGCAGGTCCCGCACTGAGGAGCGCGCAGGCAGGCGGGAGCTCTGCGAGCCTTCCACAGCTCCTTGCCAGCTGACACGGAAACACAGGAGGCACCCTCTCCCCAGCTAATATTTTTTTTAATCTCAGTCCTCTCCCTGTTTCGCAGATGTCTTAGGGACCTTACTAAGTCTTGCATTCAGGCTCTTGGCCCTGACGAAGCAGAAGCTGCCTGCAGGCAGCTTTTGGACAGCTGGATGAAGATATCACTCGTCAACCATCAGCCCTCTCCAGGTAACAAATCTTTTGCTCCTGCTTTGCAGGAATGTCTCAGTCACAGGCTCACACCTGAGGCTGTCAGCCTTCAAAGCCCCTCTCCTGGGCTGACCCCCTCCCTGCTCCTGGGACAAGGGAGGGTGAGTGGTGCACACACATGTGCTGCTCTGGGGCTTGGCCCCGTGAGCCTGAGCGGGCTCCAGTCCCAGCCAAGCAACTCCCAGTTCACCCAGAGCACTGGAGAAATCTCAGTGCAGGCCAAGAGGAATCTCATCCCTTAGGAAAGGAAAAAGCTTCTGCTCCCACATTGGAAAGGCTCATTGGGGTCCAGCACTGTCCCCCTCTATGAGCTGCTCTGCAACTCCCTGCAGACCCCTAATCCTTCCTGCCACCTCCCATCCACCCAGCTGGGATGTTCCATTCAACCCCCACTGCTGTATAATAATGATATTAATAATAAACACTTTAAACTAACCTTTTTGTCCCTCAGGGTCAGAAAGTGAAATGGGAGAGCACAAGAAAGGATTTACGTGACCGTGAAAGATGTTAGTTCAGGAGGTTGGGCCTGGTCAGTGAATTAGTGCCCCTTAGTGTCTTGCTACAAGGAAGTGATGAGATGACAGCTCGGTCATCCTGCTGTCATATAGGAGAAAAATGAGTGTATTTGGAGTGTGATGGTCCTGGGAGGGACCATGCCTTCCCTACACTACTGACAGTGGACATGGGGCTGTTCAGATACAGGTTTGGGGTTTTGGTCCAAATTCAGTGAATTTTGGCTAGTGTGCCCCAGAGGGATCAGGCAGGAAGGTCATGTTCCCCTTGTGTAACAGCATGAATGCAGTAACAAGGAGAGTATTTTGCCTAAGAAATCGTTTTGCAGAGGATATGATGACCTTGTTCTGCTTCCTGGGTCTCCATAGGGCTTTTGTCTTGTGTCAAAAGCAAACTCAGTGCTGCATCTGCCTCGTGTGCTGGGCTGTGCATGGGGAGTGGGGTCTTGGAAGCGCTGTAACGTGTTTTTGCTAGGGAAACCTCTCCTAGGACCGCCAGGAAATATTTCTGCAGTCTTTGCCATGTGTCCCAAAGCATGAATTGCCTCCAGCACATGGTGAGGGTGCTGAAAATAGCAGCATCCAGACCTTCTTGGGGAAAAAAAAAAAATATATATATATATATAAAGAAATGGACACATGGTAGGCAGCAGGAGAAAGGCAGTGATGGAGCCCTTCCAGGGAAAACAACTCTGTTGTGGGTCGTGGAGTAAACACAGATGTCTGGAATCGCAAGTAGCCAGAGGGAGCGGAGCAGAGCCATCGCGTGGTGCGCTGGAGAGGCTTTGCCTTGGGGGCAGGCTGGTGGATGCTGGCTGCAGGGTGAGACAGCAAATCCCTGCTGGGGAATGAGCTCTGGGAGAGACATGGCAGCCCTGTCTGGGTCTCACCAGGTGTCCTGGCCTCTTGGCTGCCTGGGTGTGGGCTTTTCAGTTGGGGGAGGGATTCTGTGGAACAGGAAAAAGCCATCAACTTGGCCAAAGTCGTTGCTGGGTGTTATCAGAGTGAAGAGTCAAGATTTGATCTCCCATGTGTCACTGGGCAATCCTACTTTTGCTCACAGCTTTAAACCACGAGAAAGAGGACCCTGAAAGTCAAATGCATTGTGGGTGAGAACTGGGAATGTGACCTGAGAGGGGAACAGAGAGGAACTATCCTTCCCAGACAAATCTGGGTCCTGCCACTAAGCTAACCTCTGCTGGAGGAAAAATTATTTCTATTTCAGTTACTTAGATATGGAAAACAAAAGGAAGGAAAAAAACAACAATTATTTAAAAAGAAAAATAACAAAGATGTGACAAATAGCTGATCTTCTTATTCTCTTCTGGGTGAGCAGTCTGGGAGGAGCACCATGATGAGCTGTAAGGGCATGGCATAGTTCTCCCTCCTCTGCTCTGTGATCTTCCAGCCCTGAGGGTCTGGCTGGCAGAATTCTGTCCATCACTTTTTAGGAATTCTCCATCACTATTTCTTGCATCTGTTGTAGTGACTGAAAAAGAAGGGAAAATAAATCTTGAAAAATACAGCTGAGGACTGTTACAAGGGCATCATCCTTTGGTTAGGCATGTACTTGGAGATATTTGAGCAAGATTTCCTTTTGAAGCTGCATTTGACTTTGTTTTTTAGGGAAGGGAAACCAGAGCTTCATCTGGAGAAGTGCTGTGCAATGAGACCTGGAGCAGCTCAGCTTCCTGCAGTGCAAATGGACCTGGATTCTGACCTCACCCGGGCTACAGGCAGTTGCAGGAGGAATAAAAAATAAATCTGGGCTTGTTGCCATGAATAATATGATGTCTTTACATCCTGACCTAATTGTATTAATTCTTCATGGCAAATATCATATGGAAGTGGCTGATTAGTAGCTAGCAATGAGAGTGGTATTGGCCATCTGGTGTGCTCGGCTTGGAAGGAAAAAAAAATCAGGATGAAACAAAACTGAAACACATGAGTCTTTCAGATAATGAATTAGCCAGATTCATTAGATTTTGGTTCAGATTTATCTCTGCTGACACTTGTGTATGGGCAGGGCACAAGGCAGTGGTGTCTAGGAGGAAAGTGATCCCTTCAAGCTGATGGTACGCAGTGAATTGTGGTTATTTTTCAAGTAAGAAACCATAAGAAACAATGGTGTCAGCTCTGTTTTACCTGAGTTACTCACAAATTTGCTTTTGTTAACCTTATATTAAGTTTCTGTGAGCTTTACCCAGGGAGTGCAGCTCAAACACGAGCAAAATTAATTAAAATCAACCTGGTTTTTCTTCTGTGAATAAAAGTGGAGCGGGAAACTGATTTTTTTCTTATGTCTTACCTTGGCAAAAGCATCTGAGCTTTGTCTGGCAAGGCAGTCACATAAATCTTGCCCTTTAAACTCTGCTCACCTCTGGCTGCACAGTGACAGGCAGCTCAGAAACAAAAATCCTGTCTGTGATTTTTCTCTTGTTGATTTTTTAACATTTTTTTCTTTCCTTTCCCCGCAGCCCTGGGAAAAGGTGGTGTGATGGAAGGGCACTCTGTGCTGACCTGAGGAATGCTGCAGCTTCTCCTGGGGTTTGGCAGTGAAAGTCTCCCATGAGATCTCCTGAGGCTGAGGTGTGCACACGTGCTGAGTGAGATTTGGCTTCACACACCAAGATGATGGGACTTTTGCTGAAGAATTTTGTTGTTGTTGTTGTTGGAATTAGCCAGGAGGATCCCATCTTAGTTTGGAAAACAGGGTGGGAAGCTTGAAATGAGTACTCAAGGGCTCCAGGGGGATGACAAAGTGGCCGGGTTCCTTGGCTGGGTGGGGAGAGCAGCCAGGGAACCTGGGGTTGCGTCAGAGGTTTCCATCTGTGTAAGGGTTGTCCAGAGGTGAGCTTGAACTCAGTCTTTGGCCAAATGTCCTTGCTGGACTGGTCACTGAAAGGCCTGGGTGTGCCAAAAGCCTGCTGTGCTCTGTAGTGCTTCCTTCTGGAAGGCTTTGGGGAAAAAAAGCTTACTTTATTTTTGTTACCAGGGAATTTCCTGCACTGCACCTGTGCGGGCTGCAAACAAGTGAGTGGTGGCAAGGTTGTTTGGGTGCCAGGGTGCTGGAAGGGGAGGAAAGGGGATGAGACCTCTTGGCTCAGACTCCAGAGACCTTGCCTGTATGTTTCAAGCCCAGAACTCTGCTAATCACATGCTAAATCTCTGGCATCAAGGAGGTCTTGAAGGCAACATTAAGGGTGGCAGAAAGGAGTGGATACATTACACAAGCAATTGAATTTGAAATACTATTCAAAGACTATGAATTGCACTATGAATTGGCAGGAGAGCCCTGATCCCTTGGTGCTAGGTATGGTTACAGGGAGGAGCTGTGTGCCTTTGTCTTAATTCCATGTTTATTATGTACCTAATGAGCTCTGGTTTTGCTTTTAATTTAAGCCAGCCCTTCTTCCCCTCCTCTCCCTGATAATTAATGATCAACACCATAATCCAACCAGACAAGGAGTACTCTACAACTGTGGCCTTTTTAATAGGCTCTTTATGAAACATTCTTACTGGATAAACGAGCTGGGGGGAGGCTGCTGGGGGTAATATATTTCCCAAACACTCCAGAGTTGCCAAAGCTCTGGACCAAAGTATGTGTGCTCAGAGCTGTGAGAGTCATTTTTCAGTGGCTTTACTGACAGATGCTCCTAAATGTGTGTGCCTTTCTCTGAGGGATGAGTCATGGGCTGCTGAGAGCAGCAAGAGGTTCCAGAGTAACTTTGAGCAGTAGATGGACATGATTATTTCAAGAAGACCTAAATTTGGGATACTCTTGGAGGAGCCAGGCTCCTGGGATGCAGCCATTACCTTGCCTCCCCTTTTAAAGATTTGACTTCATTATGTTAAAGGTCTTTTCCAACTTCAGTGATTCTATTTAGGCAGGTGCTGGAGGATCCAACCAGATGATGTTGCAGGATAAAGGCTGATGTGCTGTGGACTAGGAGTGTGCAAACATCCCCTTCCCAGGAGGAAGGACCTTCCCAGTCCTGCTCCAACTCCAGTCTTTCCCTGGATTTATTTCAATTATGATTTAAATAATGGATTTCAGACTTCTGTAGATACTAGAGCTGGTTCCAGGGAAATATTTCATAGTTGTGGCTGCTGATAGAGAGCTGGGAATGCTGACCCCAGTATGTCTCACTTGGACTGAAGGATTTGTTCTCCAAGGTGCAGGGCTGCTGCTGGAAATCATGCAGTGGGGCACTCAAGGGTGGCTGCTGTCAGCTAAGAGTTGGAGTGAGACTTTTCTTTTTATTTTACTTACAGACACAGATGGGAATCACTCTTGATCATTCACAAAATCTGTCTGGGTTTGGAGCCAGTGACCTGCAGGCTCCAAAGGTCAGAGGCTTTGTGCCCTTTACAGTCCCTGGAGCTGAGGACATTGAACTGCAGCCACACCTGTTTTTCAGGGACTGCTGCTTTGGGAGCCCAGTGTGCAGCTGCTGAGTGTCCCCTCCTTGTCACACTGCAGCTTTTCACACTGCATTTTTTTGAGGCTAACAAAGTGGGATGGAGACCAGCAAGCCACGTGACTTTTGATGCATCAGAGCAGGTTCTTTCTTCCCTCGCCTTCTTCTCAAATTGTTGTGGCTTGTGTAAAGCTCTGCCTAATGGTGGATCAGCCCACCACCTCCTGCAGTCCCTCTCAGAGAGCATCTCATGAAATGCAGACCATGGATCCACTCCCTTCCCTGCCAATCTTTTCCTTGTGTAGCTCCTATCCATGGACCTGTGGTTTCGTGCCCTGAGGAAGCATCTTGGTGATGCCATGACCAAAGGGGGACGGTCAGTGGGGCCAAACTCGTATGTAATTCCATTTTTTGGCTGGATAGTGTGATATAGGGAGCAGTAGGTGACTGTGTCCACACTACTGCTTCCAGCAGCTCTAGGATCACTGTTTCCCAGAGAAGTGGCTCGTTATTTCTCCTATGGACTCCTGGTGTTTGTTCATTAATCTAAAAATAAACAGCATCTTGCTTAGAAGCAAGTCTTTGCCAGCTGATTATGGGGAACCTAAAATATACTGAACTCTGATTCATCAGGGCATGATAAGATTTGATCCTTTTATAACTGGTATGTGGAGGACTGCTTTATAAATAATAATATCACGTGACTGATATGACACAAGTTGTAATTAATAGCAACATCCCATGTGATGGGAAGGGTGAATGCAGGCAGACACCTTTCCCACCCTATCTGAAACATGTTGAGACAATAAAGCAAGTGTTAAAAGTACACCTAGCACAGCACTCCATTTAACAACTGCTACAGAATGAACCACAAATAAAAATACAAGCTTCCATTGATGAAAAAATTGGGATAATGATAGTAAACAAGTGACCTCAGCTGCAATGGATGGCACTGTGCAAATACACATAATTATGCAAGTGATTTGCTTAGCATTGATGATGTGTGTTATGAGGTAAAATCAACCTGGGAAGGTCTGTGTAAAGCAAAACAGGGCCAGCACTTGCTCACTTGACTTAGAGCTTCACTAAGCTTTTGGATAGTCTCTGCTCAGCCTCTGGGGCTTTGGAATGGTTTCTGCTACCTGCATTTTCCACATGTTTGCTGACACCAAGGCAGAGAGAGCTCCCACCTCCAGGGATCACCAGACTATGCAAATATACACTTGCAACCACCTCATACCAACCTCAATATATGTTTGTTCATTTGTTCCAGTGTTAGCAGGACCCAAATGTATTGTTTTCAAAACATCCTTGCTGCTCTCCAGCAGTTTTACTGCTTCCAAATATGTTCTGTGCCCCTGCTCAGCAGTAGGTAGTTATTTAAAACAATACATTTCTTCTGTGCAGTGCCTTCTCAGAGGTCTTGGCTTGTTCAGGCTTTAACTAGGCTTTAGCATGCAAATTTAATGTGTCATTGTGGCATACTGAGGAATAATTAATATAGAGGGGTTACTTGTAAATTGGTGCTGGGGACAGATTTGTGAGGCCAGCCCCAGCAGTGGTTTTCTTTAAATGCTCAGGCTGATGACGGGTTTGATGTGAGAGTGTCAAGTGACATTTACTAGTGGGAGGAGGCCAGGAGTATTTATATTTTGGATGTGTGTGGTGGGAAGTTTTTATTTTTGTTTTTTTCCCCCTCTTCACTTTTTTTATGTTCCCAGATTTTGCAGCTGTGATTTGATTTACACTAAGCAAAGTTGCAAGTTTGCAGCGTTCCAGTTCCTTCCCTTCTCAGGGACCAGAATGGCAATTCCAGCAACACCCAGGGAAAGGGCCTGGGGTATTTCACATGTGACATGAAGGCAGATGAACTTATCAAACCTTGGCTAAGATGTGGAAAATATTGATGTATCTGCTATAGCATGGAGCCTCTGTTAAACTTATCACAGAGGGATGGATATATTTTGGGGGTGCAAGAGTCAGTTCTTTTGCTGTCCATAAAAGCTGGCTGACCCTTGTTCACTGCAGTCCCCCTCTGGAAGCACAGAGCAAAATCTTTAGGAATTATTTGTAAAATGCAAAAAAATATTTGGAAAGCTGCAAAATCCCTTTTAAACCTCAAAGAGGAGGGAAGCCCTCCTGTTTTGGGATGCAAACTGGTTTGTTACAGAAAGGGATTGGGAACAAACCTTCCCTGAAACAGCTGGGGTTGATCCCGATCAGAGTCAGGGCACAGGACCAGATGGTCAGCTCTCCTGTGACAATTCTATTTTTTATTTACATGAAAACACACTTTTAGTCAGGGGAAAAAAAATGTAGCCAATTCTGCTGTGAAGAAATATAACAAAAATGAAAAACCTCTATTCTGAAAGCTCTCTGCCTGTTTGAATGCTGTATCAATAGGAATATCAAATGAGGAGTAAGAAGATCAAGAAAGGGAAAGCATCAGCTCTTTTTTGGCTTTTAGGGACCAGCAGAAATACAGAGAAAAATTGCTGGTAGTTGATATATTGACCGGTTTTCATTATAACTTCAGTGTTTCTTTCAGCTGAAAGAGAAGATATGATATGTCTTGATTAAATGAAATGTCATCTCAGTATTGAATTAATTACATAGAACATGGGCAAGGACTTGGTATTGTATTAATTTGGCTGCTCTGGAGAAAACATCAATAGGCTGTTTGTGGATGACAGCTTCATATTCTGTCAGCTTCTGCCTAGGATCTCGCAGCTCCTTGCAAGTTCTGGTGTGTTAAGCTTGGTAGAGGCAGTGAAATTATTGAAATTTCCTTTTTGTACAAGCTAGAGCAACACTAAGAAAACTTTCAGGCTTTTCCTCTGCAGTTCAAAGCAATGGGAGCTTGTTACACAGAGTTGTGGAGGACTGGACCCTAAATAAGCCACTGAAAGCCTTTCTGGTCCCTACCAACTTGCAAAGGATTGGCCTCAGAGATGGAAAGACTGGACCAGATTTCCATGTTATTCAGTACTGCAGATTTTAAATGAATGTTGAGTTGTTCCCTGCCTGGTGGCTGATTAAGAGCCGGCCACAGCCAGGGGTTGGCAAAGAGCACGGTTGGTTTTACAAGCAGAGATTGACTCAAGTGAGTTGTCACAGTCTGCTTTTCTGGGAAAAGGCAATTATAACTCAGGAAGTTCTGATGTGAAAATTATTTTGGCAGATATGCTCTTTTTAAAATAGTTTATGCATGCAAAAGCAATAGTGAAGATAAGGTGATGGGAAAGGTGAATCAAAGCAAAAATCTCTTTGTGTGGGGTCATGTTTTGTTTCAGAGATGTGCTCAAAGAAAATTTCAAGGTATTCCTTGGATTTACCATCGCATTTAATAGGTCATTTCAGGCTCAAGGAGAGGATTCTTGTAACTCTGTAGAAGGGCTTAAAACATGTCTTTATGAAAGACCCCATGGGCAGAGATACAATGACAGCTCTACCCACAATATCCCAGCCTGATTTGGGTTACACTTGGGGCAAGGCAGGATAATAGTGGTGGTTCACTGCCTGCTCCAAGCCCTCACCCTCCCATAGAGATGGCCAAAAAGGTTCTGTTTCGTATCAAGGTGCAGAGCTCTCCCTCCCAGCTCGTGTCTCAAGTCACCATCAGCATTACTGGCAGTCACTGTGGTAGGTTTTACATCACAGACGTAGTTTTATGGTTATTATTTATTTTTATGGTTCATTGGATCAAGGCCCCCAATTTGCTTCATAGCTCTCCAACGTCAACAATTATCAGGCAGCTGCTAATTGGGGCTGGATCAGAAAATCAGCAGCCTCCTGTCACTGAAAATCTCCGTGGGTGACATTTCTGACACCTCCAAAATCAAGGGCAACAAGCCCAGCGACACTGAGGGAGCCAGGAACACATCCTGCTCTCCTATACCCATCTCCAGTGGCAGGTCTGCAAACTCAGAATGAAACCTGATTTCCACGCTGATAAAAGCTAATGAAGCGTGGAGGAGCATCGTTAAGCCATAAGCAGTTTTTGCTTTAGAGAGTGGATACAAGGAAGGCTTCATTGGTTTTTTTGGCTTTTTTGTTAGGGGTTGTGTAAGTGACTGTTATAGAGAATTCAGCCTTTGGATAAGGATGAGAGAAAAGGAAAGACAGACAAAAGATAAAGGGAGGAGAAGGAATGACAGCATTCTTAGAAGAAAAAGGGTAAAAGGATTAACTTTTTGGACAACATTTCTTAAATTTCAAATTCCTGCAAAAGTAGGAAAAAATGGAAAATAAAATGTAGACTAGTCATAGTTTGGTTCCAAATCTCTATCCCCTCAATGACAAAAAAAAAAGGTCAGACATAATTTTTGGTCTCAAAACTTTAAGACTTTTAAGTTCTGGTTGAGTTTAAGCCTTTAAGTGAAGTTAACCTTTTAAGCTAAATTTAATTTTCTATCCATTTCTATGAGGCAAAATCTTTAAAAAATAGCATTTTGCACCTGCTCTAACAGTGGCAGAGACCAAAATGTGCTCCATGATCCTTGCTGTCCTTGCTGCCACCTGTCCCATGGCTTCCAGGTGGCAGATCCTGCAAACCTCGTGACAGCTGTAGTGTAGGAGGGGCAGGAGTTGGATACATCCAACCTGTTTATTCCACAGGCTTGGATGGCAGGTCACGGGCATTTCTTTGAGCTGAGCAAACAACTGACATATGTGCACTGAGAACAATTAAAAAATGTGCTTTGGATGGATTTTAAATAATAAGACACTGATGTTTTGTGCTGGTTTTTTTTCTGAGAAACCACTAAACCTGTTGTGCTCTGCTCACGTGCCATGCAGGGAAGTTGTAACTCCCCACCCAAGCTGATTCCCCAGCCCTGTATTTCACCTTCTTTTTGATGGCTCTGTCATTTAAAGCCTTCAGATAATAGGCCATTATTCTCAGAGTTGCTGTTATATTTTATTAATAGGAAGGGGGGGAGTTATTGTCACAAACTCTGGAAGATTTGTGCTTGGAACACTCACGGCTCTCAGAAAGGGCAATTCATTCCACTGCCTTGCTTGATGGACGTAGGTTTTCCTGGTTTTCCAGGTCCTCCCAGCCTTGTGAGCTGTGGGGATGGATTCTGTCCCAGGCTGGTGGCAGCACCAGGAGTTTGGTCTCCCAGGAATTATCCACTGCCAGCTGCAGTGGTGGGTGACAGGGACGGAGGCTGGGTTAGTGCTGGTGGCTGCAGCCCAGAGCAGCTGAGCTCTCCTCTCACATCTGTGCGTGTGGGTGTGTGTACATGTACAGACAGCCAGAACAAGTCTGTTCCTGTTTGGGAGATCAGTGTCAAAAGTGGATTTTGTAAGAGCTGGCCAGGCTCCTGTTTCCACATTACTAACCAAAAGCAGTTAGATGGTTTTTTGGGTGCCTCTGCTGTTCCGAATCGCTGCATGGCTGTGCCTCTCTCTTTAGAAAAGGGAAGGATGTGCTCCAGAGCCTCTGAGGAGGTATGTCAGCAGCTCATCCCAATTTGGTAGGGCTGGGCATCACATAAGAGGGTGGCCAAGGTGTGACTGCAGCAAGCAGGGAAGGAAAAACCTGTGCTGGGGGGTAGGGACCAGCTTGCAGGAAGGTTTCTGCTCCCCTGGTGCTTACAAGAAAGGGATGAGTACAGACATGTTGGATCCAGCTGTGTCTCTCCCTTTGTGGCTGTACAAATTGTACCTTCTCCAGCCTTCCAGAAACATAGGACAAGGATGAGGTTGTTTTTTTACCCTGAAGTGCCTGAACACCTGAGGCTGAAAATCCTCTCGTCTGCCTCCCCTTTTTCTCCTTCCTTCATTATCCATGGTGGGGACTCAGCTGCTGATTGCAGTGTCCTGAATATGTCCATCATTGCCCAGTGAAAAGCATCTTCTGGGGGTGTTTTAAGCACCATTATACAGCTGGGATGGGGAAAGAAGTAAGGTGTGGTGGATGAAAGTGCCTTTGTGGCTGGTCTGCCTCTGCTAGCAGCAGCAGGAGGAGGGGGGAAGGAAGGGGAGCACAACTTGCTCCAGTCTGTGCATTAACCCATCCTGCTGCCTCTGGAGTTGTAGCATCTGGGGAGAGGGGGACACAAACAGCGAGAGGTGGCCCTGAGGGGAAATAAGACACCTGTGGTGGGAATCAGCTTTTAGTTACTAGCCATTGCCTGACTGATTTGGGTTTTTTCTTGTCTTTGACACATTTTTCTCCAGCTTGCTTTTCTGTCAGACCCAGAACAAATGGCGTTTAATCTGCAGATACAGCCCACAGCTGGGATAAATGTATACATTCCTGCACCTTTGACTAGCTTTAGGTATTTGTCTGGGGGAGCAAAAGTGCTTACATATTCTTGGATAAAGGGTCGTGCATTTTATGCAAAGGAGTATAAATTCATAGCTACCTATTTCAGCAGTAGCAGCTGGTCTTATTAGACTTGCTTGGATCCTAAATGGTGCTGGTTTAGAGTCTGAAACAGGATGCTGCAGTCTGTTCTGTGGCAGCAGGAGCACAGGTGGGCTGTAAAAATCCCCCATGGCCAAGCTCTGGGGTGGTGGGTGCTGGAAAATTGCTGTCCCTGCACCCAGTCCATGCTCTGAGCTACAGGGGGTGGTTCTGCCTTTCCCTTGTGGTGAAGTAGGGGAATCACCATCCCTGGAAGGGGGCAAAAACCATGTGGTGCTTGGGAATGTGGCAGCGCTGGGATAATGGTTGGACTTGATGATCCTGGAGGTCTTTTCCAGCCTAAATGGTTCCATGATTATTAGTGCAAAGGCTTCACTGCCATAAACCAGCACTGACACATTGATATCCAGTGTGGAAGGATTTGAAGATGATCTTTCCTAGAAGAAACACTCCAAAACATCATTACTGATAGAGATGGAAATAGAAATGGGATTTCTTGACTCCCTGTTCAATCTGCAACCAACAGATTCAACCGTTGAAAGAAATCATTTGGGAAGTCAGTGGGTGCTTTGATATTTTAGCTGTTCATTTTCAGTGATTTTTTTGGTCATTCTTTTAAATCATGAACTTCAAAAATTCCTGGTTGGCTATGAACAGCATGGTCTGGCTTTCAAAGCTGCTGAGCTGTTAAGAACATTTTAAAAAATAGAATAAGGGTTTTGGATGCCCAAATATATCATCAGGAGCCTAGGTTTAAGCACTTGGTTTTGCATATTTTGTTTTTATTATCTGCACCTTTAAGACAGAAAAACAAATACAATTGCTGCTCATCAATATCATTAATCCAAGCAATTTGAAGCTAGTTTATTTTGTTATGAATTAGTCAATTAATTCTGTTTGTTAATTCACTCTGTTGCAAAATATCAGGCTAAAGAAATTTTCTGTACATTAACACAATAAATCTTAATTTGTTACTGCTGTTTTCTTTGTAACCCACAGCCAGCAGAAATCAGATTCATTTATTTTTTCCATTTTCTCTGGTTAAGTCCAATTCTTATGTAGTTTCTTCTGTATCTCTGCTGATTCTTCAATTTTTAAGATCCCATCACTTCTGGGGATGAGGTTCAATAAGTCTTTGGGGAGAGCTGGTTTGTATCCTGAACTCAGGAGTAAGTGTTGCAGGTCCCAGTTTGAAAAAAGGAGCTGCTGATGCTAATTATTTTTGTTGCTTGTTTATCCTTTTATAGTTCCTACAATCCAATTAAAGTCATTGCTGTTCCTTGCAGGTGGCATGGATCTTCATTTGGATTTCAGGAGACATGAACAACAGCAGCTTGTGAAGACAACGCTTTTGTGAAGGGTAAACTCACTTTTAAAATTCACCATGAAATTCACTTTTGTTCCAAAAAATAGAATGAAAAGAAATGCAGATACTGTGGAGCAATCACAAGCCTCCAGCAGTGAAGATTTAAGATGGTAAATATTGTAAAGCTTTCAATAATCCTTATATCATGACTCTGTTTTAATGATATTGAATGAATTTGGTCTTGAATTACCAATAATTTCTGAGAAAGTTGTCAAGAGAAAGCAAATCTAAAAATGTGCTTTCAAAAAAAAAAAAAAAACAAAACGTGGTCTAGAAAAAATACATTTAAAAAAGAAAAAATCACCATCCACTTTCAAATGGTTCCCTGAGAAAACTATCTTTAAATGGCTGAGGGCAATTGGCATAATGATTTAAAGCTGGGCTGGAGAGTTGCAGGCTGCATGTGGGTCCTAGCAGTGAAATGAGAGGTAATGTGGAGGCTGAGCTGAGAGGCAGAGATTGCTCTAATGAAAGGCGTCACGGTGACACTGCATGAACTTAATATTTAGCCAGTGACGTCTGCCCTCCACAAGAACCCAAGGGAGGCAATTAGGAGAGCTGGGGAAGGAGGGAATAATTTTACCTGTCAGGTTTGTAAGTGGGCAGCTCTGTGAGTGTGTGTGAATACTTGTGTGTGTGTGTGTGAAAGATCCAGAAACTAATGAAATAGAGAGGCTTGGCGGGGACTGTCGAGCCTGTGGTTAGAGGTGGGGAAAGAGCTGTTTCCAAACCCACAAGATTTATTTCTGGAGCTGGTGGGTAGGTGGGAGGCAGAGTTAGCAGGTTTTACCCTTCAGGGCTTTCATCTGCTTTAAATTCAGTTGAAAATATTGCTAATTGTAGCAGCAAGCAGGCAGTGTACCCATGCACATAATACAGGTGACTTCTTTTAATTTAAAATTTTTTCTCTGATTGTTTTTTTTCCCTCTTTGGCTTCTCAGGGTGTGACTAAGGAGCCATAGATAGAGAAGTCTCCAAATTCAGTGCTTGCAGCTCACAGGCCTCCCAGTGGTGCAGCACTGCCCAGAATTAACCTGGCAACCAGAGCTTTCCTTTGGGGATGGAAAATTGAATGGTGCTAAGCTGGTGTTAAGAGCTGTACAGAAATGGTCCTTGCTCCAGGAGCTCGCTGATAGCAGCACAGGTGAAGTGCATGCATGGTCCTGTGCTCACAGGAAGGTTTGGCTAAAGTCTGATCTCAGCTTTGTGATCCATGTGGTCTTCAGTGAGTGAAGAAGCCCAGATCTTTCATCTCATTGCTTTTAGGAGTTGTGGGTCTACAGTATTTTATATCCAAGGCAGATAAAGCTGATGAGTGTCACCAGAACTCCAAATCCAGGGTACTTTTATTGTCAAGTTCTTAATGATTTTCCATTTGCATGTGTGGGGATGATATTTTTTCTCTTTTATTTTATTTTTCGTCCCTCCCCAGACAAACCCTTGACCCTATTTCAGTGCTTCCTTGAGGCACATCTATGTTCCTGGCTGTGGAAGGAGCCAGTGGGGACAGGACCTTGGACATAAACGAGATTTCAAGCAGCCTGAACCATCTGAGGTCCCTCCCTGATTGTTTTTAGGACAAACCCCTACTGCAGGCACTGGAAGGAATTTCAAATAAGTGGCCAAACATCTCAGGAGCTTGGTTCTGGTGCCCTGGATCAACCAGCAGTGATGGGTAAGATGTCATTGCTTCTCCTCAGTGTCCCCATGGGCACCTTCCCTACCTCTGGCAGAAATTATTGGCCAAAACCAGTTCAGAGAATCAGAGAATATCCCGAGTTGGAAGGGGCCCACAAGCTGTTGGTGTGAATAGATGGATCAACTGCTGCAGCAAAGCAAATTTATCATCAAGCAGTGCTTTGAGCTAACAGAGTCACACTTCTGTGACTCCAAGGCAGTTATTTTGGGGGGAATATATATGAACTAGGGCTTAAAAACTTGGCTTGAGCCGAGGGCAGAGAAGACGCCTCACTTAGCCTGAGGAATGCTTTTGACAGAGACACGTTGTCGCCACATCTCTTGGCTGGGAATAAGTTGTACCTTTCCTGCAAATGGAAATATTTCTCTGAAGTTCAACAGCTGCAGGAACAGCAGCTTGTCTCTTGATCACGTTTTCAGTTTTAAAACCCATTTCTAGTCCAGCACCGAGGAGAAAACCCAAGGCTCATTCAAATGAGCTTTTTAATGGAAAAAGTCACATTAAATCTAAACCAATTTCATGATCTTGTCTGAATCATAACTTTTTAAAGACTCAGGGCTGAGGCTGCAGTTAACATTGCCTTAGCAATGCTCAGTACTTATCTGTGAGTAGAAAGGTAATGGTGGGGAAGGGCTTGTGGTGTTATTTTTTTCAGGGCCTGGTCATTTAGCTATCTAATTTGGGAAGCAGGACTATCTCTGGCTGACTCTTATCACCCCTTTCAGCGAGGCAGATAGCAGCCAGCACATTACTCAGCGTTACCCCATGGATATCTGGTGTCTGAGTATGTGTTACAAAACGTGGCAGCAGAACAGTGAAGCCTCTCAGTGCTGGGCACAGAGAAGTGGCTTCAGCCCCACATGGTAAGAGAATGGATGGATTTGTCCTCTGGACTTGTCCTCAGAGAGACCCTCAGTGGCTCTGCTCTGTTGTCACTCAATTATTTACTTCTCCTGGGGATTGAAGGATGGGGAAAGGATATGCTGTGATATAGGAAACTTTCCTAACCCGCTTTATAACTGCAATAATAATATGGGCAACTTTATTTATAGTTAGAGAAGGACTTTCATTTTTTCCTATCTCCTGCTGTCTCCTCCCTGACAGCTGGTTGTGAGGCACCAGGGAGAGATTTAACCTCTTACTGGTACTTTGCAGCTTTGTGTTCCCTACAGGGAACTTCTGTGTAGCTTCTGTGGGATTTTTTTTTTTTTTTAATTTCTGTTTTGCAGATGGAAAATAGAGGTGTTTGTAGGAAGTCTTCTGACTTGAAACAAAACCTCAAACCACTCCAAAATAACGTATCAAGTTCTCTCCATGCCTTCTGGTGGACCTTATGGGTTTTCATATGCTAGTGATGTATAAAAGTGAAAATGGTCACTGCAGAGTTTGGAAGGCCTGGAGAGCCATGGGTAGAGCCACGAGGCTGGGTTGGTAGGAAGAAGGTTGGCTCACTGTGATATGACACATCCCACCCTGACCAGGGTGACTGAGAAGCACCTGAAGCTTTGTTTTGTCACCCTCAAATGTGTCCCAGTGCAAACTGGCCCTTTAACAGGAGCCCACTGGTATGTGTGTGGAGGGGAGCAGAGACAGAAAGGAAGTAATATTGAGTCACAGCAGTCAAGAAGGATCAAAGATTGGCTATTTTTGACACACAAAAGAGTAAGTGATGCTGAACTCTCTCTAGACTGATTCCAGCTGAACACAAAGCATTTTAACCTCTTAATCCTCACTTCTGAGTTATAGCCCTGGCACTGAGGGCTTTGTGGCTTTTTGGAGATTCTCTGCTGCGTGTGACCCTCGTCCCAAGCAAATAACACACGCCCCTGGCTGCTGCACAGCATGTGTTGAGTGTTGAGCATGGTGTTAATCCTGCAAACTCTGGTTTTTTGCCTCCCTCACTGACCATAAGTGGAATTAATAGGAATTCTTACCGAGAAAAGCAATCAGGCTGGATGAGGCTTGGAGTAACCTGGTCTAGTGGTAAAGTGCCTCTGCCCATGGCAGAGAGGTTGGAACAAGATGATCTTTAAGGTCACTTCCAATCCAAACCATTTGCTGTGATCTATGAACTGTGGATGCAATATCTCATTTCCCATTTTGGTTTGTGGAAGCAGAACCCCCAGTTTTACCTCACTGTCCTGAGGATTGCCCTAACCTCCCTGATCTTCCCTTCAGAGAAGCTGTTCCTGGGCTCTCCTCTGTCATCTTCCTACCTTGGCCATTCACACATCCCCTCTCCAAATCCTGAAATGTTCCTCTGTGCTTCCCAGCACATGGACTGGTGTTCTCCACGAGTCCACATCCACTGATTGTAGATATGAAAGCACTGTTTTGGTTTGAGCCTTGTTTGTATTATTTTTGGTTTGCATATTTGGGCTTGACATAAAACCCAGCAGAGAGACTCTTACTTAGCCAAGGCCATTTCTGCATTCACTGCAGATGAGCGTGGTGCTCCAGGGAACCAGTTTTATTCCAGGCTTTGCCAGTGATTCATTTCTGGATGCTGCCTGCGTGATTCCCTCTGGGCCTCAGTTTCCTGTTCTGTAAAATGGAGATAATACCCTTTCATGGCACAGGGCTGCTTTGAAGCCTTTACAAAATTACTCTGATGTGTTTGGATGAAAGTTTCTATAAAGCATATTTAAAAAAGCATGCAGCTCTCATTGAGGGATTTGTATAGAGTGATCAGGACTCCAGAATTACTTCCCAGGATGAATGTGTCTGTGTTGAACCCTCAGACAATGCTGAACACTGAAACAATATTCATGTAACTCTTCTAAAAGCATCCACTGTTGGTGCCCATGGCAGGGTTTGCTGCTATTCATTCTTTTTGTTTATTTTATGTAAATCCTTTTTCCTTCTCATTGAAAACACAAACAAGAAAACGGATGACCAAAAAAAATTTTTTTTTTTCTGTAAGCCCCATAAAATTGATTCATCTTGAAGAAGTTTTTAGCAGGACCAACCCTCTCTGCCTATCTGTGTGATTTTAAAAGAAACTCTCCTCTTTCTCCTGTCATATTATGGGGAGAAAAAATACCCTGAAAGCAGAAATGAAAGAGATGCAGAATTTTTGTCTCCTAGCCTTTCTCACTCCGGTCCCTTTATGTTCTCTCCCACCGCCCCCTCCTTCATCGCCCTCCCTCCTGCTCTGCCTCAGTTCCCATTGAAATGTCAAATGCAGCAGTTGTCTGCGAGTGAAAGAGAGACTCCCTGGTGGGAACAGCCTGCCCTTCTAACCTGAAGGCCTCGGCTGTTCTCTTCTCCCCTTTTTGGTGTTTCCCATCCCACTTTCTCAGCAGATGTTGTGTGGGGCAGCACAGGCTGTAAAGGAATGAGTTTCTTTTCACCTGGCCATGTGAATGGGCTGGCACAGAAACCCTGGCTTATTCTCTCAGACTCTGGCAACAGCTTACACAGAAAGAGATTGTTTCGAAGAGCTGTCTCTTTTCTTTCTTTTTTTTTTTTTTTTTCTTTTTTTTTTAGACGAAGACAGGGAAAAAAGGCTGTGAGATGCTGGCTGTATTTTAAGCTTCCTCCTTGGGTGCCAAAGGAGTCCTTGGAGTTTTGTTGCTGCTACTTTTGTTCCTTTTATAGTTTCCATTCAAGCCCCAGGCTTTCAGCTTCCCTTTGTCTTAGTCCTACTTTTCCCAAGCATTTGACATGAGAATTAGTTCAGAAAGATGGTGGAGGTTCATCCAGGAGCATTGCCCCATTTTACTCCAGGGCTGTAGTCTTTGACTTTTTGGTGGAAATTTGGAAGAGAGTGACATTTCCCATGCTTCTGCAGGGAAAATATTTAGTTTCAGATGTGCTCTGTCTGAAAACATGTGACAATGGTGTGCAAAAATGCACAAATTCAATGCTAACGTTGAGTAGAGGCACCTTAATGGCGGAAGAAATAGGGAGTGTGAGTTTTCACCTTTTCTCCCTTTTTTTGGCTCCCTGTTTATCTGTTTAATGTGGCTGATTGTTTTCTGTAGCCTGCTCTCTCTCCCTTACCAGGACCTTGGGCATCTTAGACTTGGTCAATTGAAGCACACCAGAAAAAGATATTCCCTCCCTTGCATGGATGTCTTTGCATGGCATCTTCAGAGCACTGACACTTATCCAGCTCACTTTTGGCCATGTCTCTGTGCTCTGAGCCCAGCTCATTCTATCTACACTTTCCATATATTCAGGAGCAAATTATGAACACGGCTTGTGAATAATTTGATTGCCGGCGTGAGAAATGCACACGCTGCTGATCCTGAGAAATGGAGCTGTCGTTTGCTGATTTAATGAGTAAATAACGACTTATTCTGAAATACTGTAGGGATATTATGCCAGTGGTTCTCTTTGGGTCTTTATACACATTTTAACTGCAGTCAGTTTTTTGTTGTGTGTGCGTGTGGTTTTTTAAAAATCTGAAGTTTATTTTTGCAGTGGTGCTTGGAAAGCTGTAAATGATCCACAAGGAATTAACAGACAAAAGTCTCTGGCTCTGCTCCACCCTATTGAAGTTGATGGCAAAACTCCCATTGAATTCAGTGGAAGTAACAACTAGGCCTTGTGAGAGTAAACAATAAATCAGTTTTATAATCACAATATTTCTTTATGTCCTATTCTTAAGAGTTTTATGTGGCAGAAGTGTTAGGTGCTTGTATGATGATGAAAGGCACAGACAAATCATGAACATCTCAGGTGAAATACAGGCTTGTGAAGGTGAAATTTCTAAGTTTGAAAGCTTTGGGTAGGCTTCACCTTTCAGGCAGTATTTTGGAAACCTGCACTCCAATTCTGTTAATGAGAATTCATTGTGAGAGAATTCAATGTGAGAGGTTGAACTGCCTCTCCATCCATCATGTAGCCAGCAGGTGTAGGAGAACATTTTCCCTTTGCAGTTTGTAAAAAGTGCAGTTTTTAGAGACATGGGAGTGTAAGAATCAGCAAATTGATTCTCCTGCCTGGACAAGTGGACATGTCACAAATCCCATTAAAAAACTAATCAGGAGGAGATGGATCATCTCTTGTCAGATATCCTGCAAATGTGGTGCCTGTGGTTAGAAGTTTGCAGAAGCTTTTATCCCTGTGTCTGCTCTGGCACATCTCAGCATTAAAACTATTCTGTTAAATAATAGGAAGGTATAAATAGCTCAGAGGTTTAGTTCTTATTCAGCCTGTTCTGTCAGTGAACTCCAAATTATTTGATTAAGGAAATAAATACCAGTATCTTACATTTTGCACGGGGGAACCCTCGAATCCATGGCATGGCCAGATATTCAGGGATGGAGTTCAGTCTTTTCCTAAGTCCTAGTCTAGCATCTTATCCCCTGCCTTTTAAAGGCTTTGTCCCTAAAACATGTCTTGAGTTAAGGGCTCTGTATTGTAAAGTTTTCCTATTGATTCCTTCCCTGGAGTTTGTGCTTTTTGGGGGAGATGGGGCATTGATAATTGCTTCAGCTGTTCTTGACTGTTATAGGGCACTTCAGCAGAACTGTGTAGCCTGAGTGCTTGTGCTTTGTAAAATAACCCTTTGGCCCTGCAGAATGGGAGGATTTACAGGTTTAGCCTTCTTGATTTGTTTTGAATTATTCTGTATGAGCTATTCATGGAGGGTACAACACAGCTGAAGGTAAGGCAAGGTTGTCACTAGACTATCTGAAGATGAGAGCCACGGAAATAAAGTGCTGTTGTTGTTCTTCAAGCAATGACACTGACTGAAATAAAAGACATCTGGGTAGGAAATAGCAGCCTGCTTCCAGGGAGCATCCATGGTGTACCTCAGCTTGCCATGAATGCTAGCCCTGCTAGGCAACCAGGAAAGGGATCTGCAGGCAGCCGTGAGCCAGGCCAAAGAGAGAAAAAGAAAAAAAGCCTAACCCTGAGAAAAAGGGGTACATTCTTCCTAATTGTGCTTTGGAATGGAAGTCTTTTTATTCTTGTCTTTTGTTGCATTTTTCCTCTTCCTTTTCACGCCTCAGCAACAGCCTGTGGGTCTCAGTGCTCGAAGGTGCTGGGTGGCCGTGTCCCACCCTTCCAACTCTGCCCAGCTCCAGGTGGGCTTGGGGCTCACTGTGGGAGAACTGCAGCACCTCTGCATGTTCATCTCACAATGCCTGGGAGCTGGGTCAGACTGCAGTGTTGGCCCTAACCCTTAGGAGGGGAAGGTGAAACCTGCCCAAATCTGCTGAAGAACAGTCTGGCTGTGGATGATGGCAGAATTTGTTTCACCTAAGGATAAATATCCAGCCAAAATTTACAGTATTTTTTGAAGTGGCTGGTGGGTAACACCAAGTTCAGAGTGTTTGGAACTTTTAATAGATATCTCTGAGCAGTCCTTTGAAGAAGGCAGTGGTGGACAGGAAGAGGTGTGAAATAGGATGTCCAGGGTTAGGTGAGGAGTCAGTGGCAGAGAGAATTGAATGTGGCCCTCCCCTGCCCAGGCTGTCACCCTCACTTCTGGGCCATCTCTTCTCTCAGAAGTTTGTGCAAGTAGACTAAACCTCACTCAAAATCAAAGTGTGAAGGACCACGGGTGGGAAGAGGGAGGGACATTGCTCGGGGAGAGAGAAATGGCTTTGGGTAAGAGCTGGGAGAAGCTGAGGCTGCATAGGGCAATAGTGGTGACAGCACCAGTGAAAAATGCTCTGAGGTCATAAGGAAGCGGGACCAGGAGCTGTCTGGATGAGGAGAGAAGCTCCCTATGGTGATGGTCTCACTTCTTGCACACATTTCTTTTTTGTCTGTTTTACCTTTGATGTTTCCCTGTTCTCCCTTTATTATTAGATGTGCACTGGCAGCAAACAGGTTCTCAAATATTTATCAAAATTCTTGACTTGATTAATCAAAATTCATTGTATATGCCTCCCATCTTTAAACAATGAAGCTATGATACCCTCTGGAGACTCGGAGGTGCTGGAAGTAACCTAAGGCATCCCCTCCCTTTCAGCACAGGCTTGGGGTTGAAATGCAGGGAAGGCTGCTGGCAGGGCCAGCTGTAGCTCAGGCAGCAGCCTCAAGAGGGAGAGGAGGCTTTCTCACAGGCTTTCATGACCAATGTTCAAAGGGAAATGCCTTTAGAAAAGAAAAGGCTGAGCTTGCTGGCTGTACAAAACTCAGACCTGCAAATCTGTTCTGTGGCTTTGTTTTCCCTGATGTTCCTCTTCTATTTAATCCTTCCCTTTTGCTCCTGCACGTGGCTGGGGACTACTTTTCTCAACCTGGGGACTTCAAAGCTTAGCCTGGGATGAGGAGTCTCACCTAAACAGATTCAAGTCTGCACCTTTTCTCCTCGGTCAGAGATGCATCATCCCTGTGTATGACAGGACAAAAAGCCTGGACAGCAGGGGAACAAACTGATTATTTTCCTTGAACTGAAGGATGCCCTGGCACTGTGTGGTCAATCACTGGACAAGAGCAGCACAATTGGACAAATGACCAATATAACAGCTAACAAATGGAAAACACCGCTGCCAGCAAAGGAGCTGGCTATTTAAAGGCAGCAAGAGGTTTGAAGCATCAGCCCTAGCAACAAGGACAAAAGTTATTCCAAACACATGAGGCAAAGCCACCACAAACCCACTGCAGTATGCTATTAATAGGAAGGGGACCTTCATTAATTTCTTAAAGAATGATGCCAAAACATCAGAAGAAATTTGTGGTGCACATAAAGGAGCAGCACGTTGCACTGTATCTAATTGCCAGAGTAATTATTTTCTGCTATGCAAATTACCAGGAGCAAATCCACTGCAGTACATCTATGTGTATTTAATTATCATCAAGAGCTGGAGTTGAGGGACTAGATTTAATATGTTCATAATGAAATAGCCAGAATTTGTGTGTGCATTTGCAGAGAACTCGTTATTTTACCACAGCTGGATTTGTTTATTTTAAATAAATCATTATGGCAGATACAGTTTCTGCGTGCTTGCCCATCTGCTGATTTATCACAAAAATTGTGGTTTCATTTATATGGGTGGTTTCTATCAAACACACATCACCCCTCTTGCTTGCAAGCTGCATGTTTCTGTAGGATTTAAGGAATAGCTCAATGCAAAGAAAAGCCATTTTTGGATAAACAAAGGCTGGAGGAATAGGAGGAATTAGGACAACCTGGGTGGCTTAGGATTTTGTAAGGTTTTGGGTCTTCATACTTACAAGCTTGTTGTGGTTTAAAACCAGGACAAGGATGAAAACTGGAATTCTAGCAACACCCATTTGTAAGCCAAACCTCTTATTGTTCAATGTCTATTTGATGATGTGCATGAGGCAAGTTAATGCTTTTGGTTTCTAGGGAATATATTATATTTTCTCATCATACCAAGAAACAATAGAAGTGTACACAGGATGCAGGATCATCACTCTGAACCTGAGATGGTTCTTCCTCCCTTAAGCTTCAGACTTTATGGACCAGAGCTTTTCTAAAGATATTAGGATATCATTTCAAGGCTCAAGTTATAAGAAAAATATTAAAACTGGGAAGAAATGCTTTTGCCACTTTGTCATATTTTGGTGGTTTTCTGTTAATGGAACTCTTGGAAAAAAAAAAAAAATCTGAAAGCCAGCAGCGTAGGTGGCTGCTCAGCCAAGAAAAATCATGTTGTGTAGTCCCCAGGAGTGGTGTGTGTGACATGATCCTGTTAAAACCTTGGAATCTGCAGCTCTGGAGGAGATGCTCCATATCAATCCAAGCTCCAGTCAGGAAAAGTGATCAGTAAGGGCGGATTTATTTCCTGTGCCTCCTGCCTTGTAGCTTTGCTTACCTTGATCTGGCAGCACCAACCTGGATGCAGTTGGCTTCTATTCAACACCCACTTGTTTGTTGTGGTCACCGTTTCAAAAAGCAGGACGGAGGCTCCAGGCGGTCCCGTTCGTGTCGTGCCAGGGGAGTGCCAGGTGAGAACGTGGCTGCAATGCAATCAGAAACACAGAGCACTGCCAGCCTTTGTGTTCCTTTGTTTCCTCTTGTGGATACCAACTCAAGTTGCACAACACAATAAGCCAGGGGTAACAAAGGGTCACGAAGGTACCGTGCTGTGTCACGGGCGGTGGGCTGGGGCCAGCTTCTGGTGACATTTCCGTGACAGTGCCCACAGGACCCTTTTTCACAGTGTCCCTGAGCTGGTTTGTGCATAATTGATGGGTACCCTGAGGTTCTGCCTCCCCCTCCTCCCTAGGACGTCCTTTTCTGTGTTGGTTTATTTTTTAAATAATTAACAGACTTTGTGACTGCCTGTCTATCTGTCCCTCTGGAATTCCTCTCCAGCTGCTCTCATCCCTTTCCTCAGCCCCTCCCTTTCCTCCCCAACACGCTTTTCCTTTCACTGTATTTTAAAGGGGTGTCTTTCATTTTTGCTTTGTGCAATGAAACCGCTGAGCAGTTTTTGAATGAGATGCCCTTTGCTGCTTGCTGGTGTCCTGAAATCTTTCCTGCCCAGATTCCCTCTCTCCTTCCCATTAAAGGAATCCTTTGATGCCCAGTAACTCTTGCCTGATGGGCACCTTCCCTCCCTCCAAACCACAGCCATAAATTTCCTGTCCCTGTAGCGTGAAGGGGTGTGTGCAGCTGGGGATGGACAGGGGACCCCATTCCCACCCTGCTTGTCCCCTCCTGTGGCTGGTGGTGGCTGCTGTGGTCTGACCCATGCCTGAGTTGGTGTGGATGTGAGGTTATTCAAGCAACACTCCATGCATCTTCTTAAGGTATTGGGAGCAGGGATAAGAGTCTGCTGTTCCCTCTCTCTTCCCAGAGCATCCATTTCACCAGTTCAAGCAGCAGAGAAGCTGTGACACATCTTAATTCTACTGGGAAAAATCAGCTCGTGAAGGTGTTGGCTTCCCTTCTGCTGCCATGATTGCTTTTATTCCCAGAGCAAAGTCATCCAAGTAGAAGAAGAGAAGCCTCAAAGCTTAAAGTGGAGCTGCTGAGATATTTGCTCTATGTTTTGGGCTTTTTACAAAGCAGTCTGGATCAAGGCTGGAAATTGTGATTGTTGTGTAAAAGCCTGAGATCTCAGGGCAACGCTGGTTTCTGGGCATGTACTTGGGAGTGAGAAATGATAAGACTGTGCTTGCTGAACTTGAACCTCTTTTCATTGGCAACAGAAAATTTTGTCAGGTTGTTCCTCTCCACCTCATGTGAAGACCATCTACCTATTTAATCACTCAATAAATAAACTTGCTCCCCATCTCTGCTTGCCTGGGCTTGCTGCTCTCCAGATCCCTGTTTTAATTGACACACAGCTTGTGGTGCAGCTGGGGGCTGTGCCAATAACTCGCATATTCCAGGCATGGCAGGCAGATAGGCCCCCTCCCTCCGACACCATCATTCCAAGCAAACATCAGACAAGCTTTGATGTGGGTCCTGCGCTTGCAGCCTCAAAAGAAGAATCTTTGGAACCCCGTTTGCACTGTTCCTCATGCCAGAAATTGCAGCAATGTCACAACAGCCAAGCAACTGGGTGCTCAGCATGGTGGAGGGAATATTTTGCAGCTCCTCAGCAGACACGGTTGTGCTGGAGAATAATCAAGAGCAGCAGCCTGAGGTCGGCAGGGATTTGGGCTGTGAAAATAATAATAATCGGGGATGGGGAATGGGTGATAGGGCTGTTGTTGGACCATCTGAGGCACTTGTCAGAGGACATTAGCCCTGCAATTAGGAGAAGCTGGGGAGGAGGGAAGGGAAGACAGCAAGAACAGTGCTGCAGCAGGGAGGGCTTTGTGTCAGCATACAAAGCTTTTTTCTCAGCAGGGCTGCTGGGATTTGCTCAGGTCTCCTCCCAGATAAATTAACTCAGTACAACACCTGCTTCTTTAATATGGCCAGGCTAACTCCACGGAAGACCTGGCCTTTCCTTCTCATTCTGTCTTTTTTAAACTTTTCTTTCTTCTTCTTTTATTTTTTTTTTTAATGAGATTGAAGCAGCCTATGAACTCCCTTCTCTTGTTTTCTTCAACCTCTAAACACCCTTTCTCATGAAGGCTGAGAATGTTCCCCCCCATAAGAAGGTTTGGGGGGAAAAAAAATAAAGCCAAAAACATTTGAAAGATTTAGAACAAAACCCCCACACCCGTCAAAAAAAACCCCAAAAAACAAAAAAGCCCAAGCTGGCAAGAGGTGAAGGGTATGTAATTGCTATTCCTTCTGCAGCCCACTAAAGCTGCATGTTTTAACCATCTGAGGACAGCAGGGAAATTTCTCTTCCAAGAGAGTCAAATGTGGGGTTTGCATTTTCTTTCTTTTTAGGAGGGGTGTGGGGTGAAAGAGGTGGGCTTCATTTTCCTTGGGATTAGCTAAAGCTCCTTCCACTTTTATGTTGGCAACATGAGGTTTCATCAGACCTCTGATCCTGCCCTGAATAAAAATATAGCATTACTGTCAAGCAGGGCAGAGGGCTTGAACTTAACTGGATTAAAGCACTGGATTTGAAGCAGCGTTCTTGGCTTGGTAGAGGGAGGTGTGGGGGGCTCCTCTGCTCCCAAATTCAGCTCAGGCATAGGGGAGTCCTATCTGTGCTGCTGACTGAAAAACTTCAGCCTGAATTTTCTTCCAGGATGCTTGACTTGATGCTCAGCTGTCCCCTCGCTGCAATTCCATGGATTTATCCCTGCCAATGCCCCATGGGCAGCAGGCTCCCTGTCAATGGGGTGTGCCTCATATTCATGGAGATGTATGCACGAGTTTAACTGCAAATAAATGCCACATTTGCTTATAGCTTGGTGTTTGCCTTTCCCATATGAATAAACATCCCTGGCTGCTCCTCTCAGTCCTGCCCACACCCTTGAGAACACTTTCACAGCCTGTTTGCTGCCCTTGGCTCTCAGTTTGCTCTTTGGACACTTTTCTTGCCAGATTTTGCAGGTTTTTTCTGACCTCTGCTGATGGTCCAATGTGCTGTGGTTTAATGGTGTGTTTTACAAGGGAGCAGAAGCCTCAGAGCATCTACTCCTGCCTTGTTGTGTGTTGTGCCTCCCATCTTGGTGAGCTTGGATGTATCCCCACATGTCCAGTAATGAGCATGGGCTAATTGCCTAGGCAGATAGAAAAATAGATAGGTAATTTGTAGCTATTTAATTTTACATTAGGTGGAGGGATGTAGGGGCAGAGGCTAATGTTGTTGGCATTTCTTTTCAGGGTTGTTAACCAGATATGTTGCCTCTGGGGCATAACAATGCTTCCCTCGGTAGAGCTCTAATACTTTTATTACATTCTTATTAATTTAGCAATGGCCTAAAGTCTGTGAGGCACCTTCCAAGGCATGATCCCTGCCCTGAGGACCTTGCAGACTAATTCCAAAGCATGATACAACGGGGGATTATTCAGTGAGAGTAAGGGCCTAATGGAGTAAGAAATGGTTTGTATTAGATAAATGGATAAGGATGAATCAGTGCAAGAGTTAATCACGTTGTTCCTTGCAGGCACGTGGGGATAAAGCAGCTCCTCAGAAGATCTGTGGTGTCTTTCAAGCAGGGACCAAAGCTGGAGGTGTCTCCTGTCTCCCAGATCAGGAGATCTCCCAGATCCTCACAGATGGCTGCTCTGGGAAGCAAGTGCAAGATGCTACACGAGTAAATGTTCTGTCTACAAAACCCTTGTCTGTAACCCCCAAAACTGGCCATGTCCTGTCCCCCAGAAACACCAACAGCTCTCACTCCATCTCCTCTCTTAGCCCTTTGGGGGCAGAGGGCTGGGGGGATTCTTTTATTTAGAGTGAAACTGTAAAGCTGCACCTTTTGCCCCAGATTTCAGTTCTTGGGAAGCCACAGAGTGATGGTCCCAAACAAAGAGCTATGTGGGAATCTGGGGAAAGGGCCGGAGGGGAGCGGGGCCTGGAAAAGGGCTTATGCTCAGGGGTGGCCAAAGGGTCCCCCAGCACCTGTCCTCCCTGTCTGAAGCCTGTAAGCTGCCCAGAATGGCCTGTGGCTCATGGGACAGATGGGTCTGCAACAGCTGAGGGAGCTCAGGGCAGGCGGGATGAAAGCGAGACGAGGAGCCCTCCCCTCGGAGCCTCAGCAGCGCGGGCTGGTGTGAGCCAGTGGGGAACATTTGGTGTCCATGTGGCATCTGGCAGCAGAGTTTGCTTCTCTGGCATTTCCTTTGGTGAAAGGAAGAGCAAAGCAATTCCTTTCCAAGCAGCTGCTCCGCTCTGCTGGGAAGGAACTGCATCCTCCTCCTCCTCCTCCCTGCCCTGGCCCCTTGGCAGGGTGCTGCATCCCAACCCCCTAAATTAACACCCCCAGTCCCAGGTAAACATCCTTTACATTCATTTACTCATATTTTTCTACTACTGAGGAAAGAAAACCTCTCTGCATCACTTACTTTTAAAATGAGTTGCTGTGGCAACTGGACGCTGCACTTAAAGCGCTCGGCTCTGTCTTCTTGACATCATTGTTTGACTTCCAGTTGCTGGAGCAACAGATCTCTGGGAAGAACCAGTGAGGCTGAGGTTTCTCTTTCTTTCTTTCTTTCTTCCTCCACGTTGCTTTTCTTTGGGGCCCGAGAGCACCAGCAATGGTTTCCTTTTCACTGAAGACACACACGCTGTATAACATATGATGGGAAGACTTCAGGCAGTAGTAGAAGGAATGGGGGTAAGGTCAAGGGCTCGTTACAATGGGGGAATTCCTACAAAACTGAGAAAAAGAGAGAAAGAATGAATGAGCCATTATGTGTCCCAAGATCAGAGGGTTAGAGAAGTGCCTCCAGCACACTCAGTGTCAGGCATTTACCATGTAATACTTTTCTGTTGGTGGTTCCAAGCCCCAGGTTTTCCCAAAGCAGAGACACAGCTGGGGTGACAAGCAGAGATTGTGAAATGCCATCAGATATAACTGTATAAGTCAATACCACAATGTAGCTCCTTCATTTCCTCTTAAATGAAATATTAGACTTACAGCTTCCTTCCAAAAACCTTTCATTGCTGTCAGGGCTGTCTCTGGCCAGGGAGCAGCTGTGTAACCCATCCCAGATAACTTTCTGCTGCAGTGGGATGCAGGAGGGCATATGGGCCAGCTGTTTACTTAATTATTGCTTCTAAAAGCTGCCTGACCTCCGTGGTAATTGTTCAGGGCTCTGGCTGTAGCCACACAGGGTGGTTGGGGGGTGGTGCCCATCAGGTGCACCATTGTCACCCTGTGCCAGCAGCTCAGAGGGTCCCTGTTGGCACAGGGGTGTCTTGGTGATGCACTGGGACTTCAAGAACCAGAATAATGTTCTTTGTTAAAATGCTTACAGCAATGCTCAGCTCCATGTGCCCAGGCTGGGACTGTCCACTGGGTTTATGCACTGACATCCAGGTCCTACCTCAGCATTTTGGGTGAACTGACATTGTGGTCCTGCACAGAGTTCTTGGTGAAGTGTGGCTGTTTTTCACAGAATCATGGACTCCTAGAATGGTTTGGTCTGGATCTTTGAGATCATCTAATTCTGCCTGTCCTGACATGGGGTGGGGGTTTTCTCTGGGATTGGTGTTTGCAGAGCTTGAGGTGACAACAGCTATTGACTCTTTGCCTGATGCTGAATTCACAGATCCTTAAGTCTGAGTTTTGTACCTCTCCCTGACAGGAGGCTGACCAGGCGTGGTGTAAAGGCCAGGGCAAGAGGGAGGCTGGAGGTGGGATGATGGATGCACTGGAATAAACTTCTGGTGTTATGCATTAATAAGTGAAATGTCAAAGCATGGATTGTGTTTTAGTAAGTATTTTAACCATAAAACCTTAGTAATAAACTACTGCACTTTAGCAGGGTAACCATTTCCTTGATTACCTGATAACACAACCATAAGATTTCAATTTGAATCACAAAATTAGGAGAGGCCTTAAGTGATGCTGTTGGATGGGCTAGGATCCGAGAAATTTAAAGTGCAGTTTTAATTCAAATGGATTTGAAGTTAAATGTTAATTTTGAAAAAAAAAATATTGAGAAGTAGTAATAAAAAATGTTAAATCTCTTGGTGTCAAGATACAGGTAAAGGTAACTGTCATTAAAAGGCACTTAGACTCATAGAATCATTAAAGTTGGAAAAGACCTTTAGGGTCATCAGGACCCATTGTTAACCCAGCACTGCCAAGTCCACCAATAAACCACGTCCCTCAGTGGCACAGAATTACTTAAAAACCTGAGATTTTTTTGGTCTTAGAATTCTTGCTAAGGTATCTGGCTGTCCAGCTCATACCAGATTTCCATATATATACAAAAGTGCAAACTTTTTCACAACAAAGTTATGGTTTCAGTATTACACCCTCAATGCCCACAAAATACACAGAATTCAAATTAACAAATATACATGCCTCAAAGTCTACACAATGTCAGCCACAAATATGCAGGCAAGAATGCTGGTTGCTAGAGCTTGGAGTTAGCTATTAGTGAACATTTGTATGGTGCTCAGATAATTTGTTCTTAAATGCCACACATGTACCACATGGTTCAGATGTGGTTTGAGGAGCTATAAAATGGGATTTCAAACTGGTTCTGTCCCTACTCTTAAAGCCATGGCTCAATTAGGGCTCAGATGTATCTCAGCTCTAGGGCTGGCATCCTGAGTCAGGGATTTGTGACTAGCTGGGGTTTGTGGGAGCTGAAAGGCACGGATGCAGCCGCTTATTAGTGAATTTGTGCACGTGCCAGTCTGCAGTGAAATGTACTTGAAATAACCTATCCTAGATGCCTCTATGAGGATGATGGCCCTGATGATTTAGCTATTTCGGTTCCAGCTTGAATTATTCATGTATTTGAAAACACTCATGAATTATTTGTGTTTTCGCTAAATATATAATTTAAAACCCCCAAATCCTTCCCACAAAATGTAATATTTATTTATTTCTCACTGCTGTGATGTGCTGCCCCTACCCTGAGACAGCCCTTCAGCCAGAGGCTCATGGGGACATGTGGAGTCAGGGCACAGTGAAGGCATCACATCCCTGCACTGACCTTTACCAACAGGGAATCAGCCCCTGTTGCAGCAAGAAAAAGGAAGACTTAAAAAACTTAGATCTAGCCCCCACTTTTCTTTAACTTCTGGGCACTGGGTGTTGGGGAATGCTGACTGTCTTGCACACATGGGTTTAGGATTTAGAGGCTGCTTTCACAAGCTGACACACCTGGATTTAAGGTGCCCAGCAGTGGATCAAAAGAATTTGATCCCTGTGATGGAAACTCCTGATCTGGTACAAATTCACCACCTGGTTCAAATGCATTTGACAGCTTTGTGACATACCTTGATCCTGGGAACCTTTTTGCCAAGTCCAGAGCTGTGTGTCAGCTTCAGATTGACATAATGTGGCCAGCTAACTCAAAGCTGGAGCACATCATATCATGTGCTCAGGCTAATTCAGCAAAAATGTGTTTGTGCTTGATCCAGATCGAATCTGTCCTGCCACGAAACCTCAGAGTGCAGCAGATGTGATATTAATAGATGTGCAACCACAGCCTGAGCCTCTCCCCCTCCCCAAACATCTGCAGAGAGGGGGGATGGCAGTGCTGGGAGGAGGCATCCTGCAGGGACAGCACTTCTGCTCTCGTTTAACTGTGTGAACTTCCCAGAGCTTACATTAATTTTAAAGAAAGCACTTTGGCATAACTGACAAAGAAATCCCGTCCCTTCACCTCATGGGATTTGTTTCTTCCAGGGAAAGTTTGAGTACCTGCTCTCTAATGAAGCATCTTAATACACCATGTAGATTTTCTCTTTTTTCTTTTTCCTCACAGCTCTTTCACTGCAATAAAACTGCTTTATCTAGCCACAGTAACAGCAGTTTTTAAATCTCTTTGGGCTTCATATTATCTTAATGATCTTGATTTCACCTGTATATAATATTGCCCTGAACTGCCCTGCTGAGTCCTTGAAAAATGTCCTTTCCATTTGCTTCTGAGAGACCAAGATCTGTGTTCTTCCCTAGTTAAAAAAATAAAAAATAAAATAAATAAAGCTTCACAGTTGAGATTCCCTGGTCTTTTTGCTTTTACATGGACTGTACATTCCAGCAGAAATCTTTCATTTTCGTGGCTTCTGTCATAAGAATTCAGATTTCCCCCCCTCCCTATTAGCTGATTAATGTGCTTTCATTTTGTCTAAAGTGTGTGTGTGAGTGTGTGTGCGTGTCCTCAACAAAAGCCTTTTCTCTCTTCATCTCTGTGTTCTGGGACTGAGGCCAAGTTGTGATTGTAATAATGTAATCTCTCCTGAATACTTGAAGTGATGGGAAAAAATGAGATTTTGAAAATGAAATAGATTAATCTATACAGCTAGAGGGGGGAAATAATGCATTTTAATTAGCTCTTGAGAGTAATTTTCCTTAAAGTAGTACAAGCCAGGTGTGCAAAAGTATTCTCCTGCCTTAAGAGTCTTGTTTCTCCTTCTGGAGTCCTTGGAAAAGATGGTGACAAGTGACAAGTTCATTTGGGATGCTTCTGTTGAAGGGATTGAACATAAGGTAACTTGATGGAACCTGATTTTTTAGAGGCTGCACTTAAGGATCTGAAAATCAAGCTCCTCTCCCCCTAAAAATGCCTCAAAGCCTGAAGCAGCTGCTCACTTCAGCTCGCAGGAGGACTCTGGCGTTTTGTGTGCTCGCACACACGGGGGAATGGTGATTTATCAAGTTGTTTTATTTAACTTTTGTTCAGGATGAGATCATTCCCAAAAAGGTGTTCATGGTTTATTCCCGTGCTGGCTGGGGCTGCTGTCTGTCCTGCAGGAATGAGGGTGTTTTTCACCAGGCAGGGCGCCGGGGCTGTGTTGGAAGGGAAATGCTGACCTGTAACCCACTGTGTACCTGCTCCTGCTCTGACTGCTTGGGAAACAAAAACCACTTGTCCATGGTGTGGTGGCTGTGCCCATTCTCACAGTCTGGGCTGGGAAAAGACACCCAGGTAGTGGCTGGTGAACACCTTCTATACAGCCAACATACTCAACAAAGCGACTTTTGGTTGTCAGACAATGCTTGTTATAACCCTTAGTTGTAAAGCCACCTCAAATATTCACCCTAATTTCTGTTTTTTTACTGCTGAAGGAGCAGCTTTTATTCACCTTAATTTTTGTTTCTTTAATGGTGAAGGAGCAGTTTTCTGATGGTACAGCAAATGAAGTGTTGTGATTGGGGCTGCAGAAGTGTTTTATTCATTGATAAAGATGTTTATTCATAGAATCATGGACTGGTTTTGTTTGGAAGAGATTTTAAAGATTCCAACCCTTGTGTCATGGGCAGGGAGACCCTCCACTAGACCAGGTTGATTAGAGCCCCATCCAACCTGGCCTTGAACATTTCCAGGGATGAAAAAATTTGGGCAATTTTTGGCTGATTGAGTCTGGTCTTTTCCCAGAACCACCCCCACTTCTCCTGTTTCATCTGCACAACAAAAATCTCCCATCCTGCACTGCTAACAAGTTCCTCAACCTCCTCTTTCAGCCCTGGTCTACAACCAGCTGCAAAGGACACATGATTTTAGAGAATGTGCTGTTTTACCTCAGTCTGAGTTTTATATCCCAGCCAGGCATACTGAAATTTTTCAAACTTCCTTTTCAATCAGTCACTTTGGCATCGTAATGGCTTGGGTTGCTCTTTTCTTAAGTCTGTTTTAATTCTTTACCTTTGTATTTTAGCAGCAAGTTGCCTTGAATTTACAGTTCCTGTAGAATTCCTCTATGAATAGCACCTAGGTTTCCTACTCTACAGCTGCAAACAAGGTTTAAAAGCTTTTGGGATTTCTTGGCAGCTAATAACTCCCAGACTCCAGCATAGTTCATTTTCAAAATGTTTCTCATGCTTCAATCTGGACAGCGTTATGCAGGTCAGGGAATCCTGTCAGACTGGGGGCCAGAGGACAATGTTCCATCAAAAGCTTTTTTGGCAAATAAAAGGAAAAAAAAAAAAAAAAAGCCAAAAGGACCTTTAGGAATACTGCTTAATATCCTTTCCATCCAAAATAGGAAAAGCACCTGTAACTGATGCCAAGCACAGGACAAAATAAATAAATAATAAAAAAAAATAATCCCCAAGCAAAGACCTCCAACTGGAAATATTTCCTGAATGATCTCACTGAGAATCCCGTAAGTGGCTGGATCAGTTTTCGGGAAAAGGGAACATGGGCTTGGAGTCCATACTGAAAGACAAGAAAAAGCTTCAGGAAAAAAAAAAATGAGCCAAACCCAAATGCAAGCTGTCAGAGGTACTGGGATTGTTTTTCATTCCTGATTAGGACCTTTTGACATTTGGATGGAAAATGTCACAGGAATACAGCAAGACTTGAGGTGAGGAAGCAGGTCTAAAATTTGACACAAAATGATGCTTGTAGCTTTCAGCTTGTGCCTACCCTGGCCCAGAGGCAGGGCTGAGCAGGGGCAGAGCTCGAAGGGTGAATGTTGTCTTTCCAGACCTGTATCAGTGCGAGAGGGACGTGGCAGGTGATGGGTTGAGCAGCAGAGGACTTGTTTAGTGTCACCTTGGGCTTGAGCAGTTCGTTCAGCTGTGCTGTGTGGTAAATGAGGATAGGTTTGGTGACAGAACACTTCTAGGCTCATGCCCTCAGCTAAATTTCAGGCTTTTCATTATTACAGACAATCACTTTTAGCAAGAACATCAAGCTCATCACCAAATTGGGGTTTGTCCTTAACTCTGAGTGGATCTTTGCTTGTGTCTGACCTAGTGTCAGATACTGTCTCTCCTTTTTAATGATGTGTCTGCAATTAGTATTTATTTTAGATTTAATCAGTCAGTGGCTGTCAGCTAAAACCTCAAAAATTATGATCTTATTGTCAGGAAGAAAGGAAATTAAACCTCCGGAGGTCACATGAAGGCTGTGAGTCCTCTCAGCGTAATTGGGATCCTGGGCAGGACTGAGTGTATTTAGGGTCATGACCCAGAGAAAAATGCACAAGGTCTTTTTCTGTATATTTGGGCCAAACCGAGGCACTAAGGCACATTTGGATGGGTATTTTCACTTAGCAAAAACACCTGCTCAGATCTGGATTTCACTGTTCAGAATTTTTGTGACTCATGCTCGGCTTTGCTTCTGCTCTTCTTCATTTATCCCTCCAAAGAAGTGAAACTGGATGTATCCTGAGATACAAAGTCCACCAGACTTTGCTTCCAGCTGCACTGGAAATGTTGCAAGGCATTTTCTTTTACATGTTAAGAAATATAAGACAACTGGATCACACAGATCAGATGTTTCCAACCTGTAAATTGGAAAGGAATAGGAGAGGCCTCCCTCCTATTTCAACTGCCAGGAAAAAGAATCTTGGAATCTTTCTTTTCCATTGCAACACAGGCTTATGAGATAGAAGAGACTGAGACCTGCCAAAGTAAATCCTCACTGAGAGCCTGCTTGGAGCTTTAGAAAAGATTTGAAGAACTTATCTGTGTTGAATTAGTTTGCCTAATCCTAGTGATAATTTGGCTGGAGGTGTTCACTCCCCTCAGATACACTGCATGCTGTAGTACTTAGGCACAGATTTAACAAGAACAGAGAGTCTCAGGGAACTTCCACACCACCATGTGAACACCTTCAGCTCGCCAGACTGATGTACTTCATCAAAGTGGACTTTTCTGTCACAATATGATGGCTGGATGTGAGGTACAAGCCTGCAACTGCAGGTCTGCTTAGCAGGAGAAGTAATGCATGTGCCATATGGTAGAAATTGATGTCTGGTAATAGATGTTTCATATATTCCAAGAACAACATTTGTTCCAAATGAAAATTCATACTCTTTAACTCTTTTTTAACCTACAACTTGATTTTAAGTTGAGCTTTCTTCTCAACTTAAGGCTGAGCTTTCCCTGAGATTCCACAGCATCCATAGCAAGTACTACACCCTTCCTCCACAAATACTCTCTGTGGGCTCTGCTTCACATGTCCCTTCATCCCTGGTGCCCTGCTGGGAGGGCTGCAAGTGCTGACAGCTTTTAATGAGCTGCAGAAACCCAGGGCAGCGAGGGCTGCTTTCCACGGGGGAGGGCAAGCTTATCTCTTAATTTCCAATCTCAAAAATACTCTGGGGTCCTGGGAGATGAAGGGCCTGTGTGTGTAAATGTAAAAGATAATTACAGCAGTGTTTCTGGCAAGGGGAGATGATGGAAACACCATGACAGAACCACCCCATGGCAAAGGTTGGAGAGGGCATTTCTGTCCCAGTATGCTCAGTATGCTCCAGGACTGTGCCCATCTCATTGGGTGCTTATTTAGGAGAAACAGAGGGAAGAGGCTCTAGCATTACTGAATAGCTGAGTATTTTAGTGCATTTGGGGTTTCATGGTCAAATACTTCACTTAAATCAATTTTTTTTTGGTATAACTTAAGAGTATTTAGTGGTAAAACAGTAAGTTACTTATTGGGAAATTAAAGAAAAACTACTAAACACTTTGTAAGCCTCAGAGTAAAGCTGAATCTTATTTTCAGGTGAGATGTAATACTTCAGCACTTCATAAGAAGGACCCTGATAAGTTCTTTCTGCATAATTTAAACCTGACTTGGTTCAGCAATAGCAATGTTTCACTCTGGCCATCTTCAGGGAAAATCACCTCTAAATCATCCTTTAGGAACAAATATGGAAATGCAGTAATGTCTAGGGTGGAGGATGAACAGTGCTCAAACAATGCTGGCACTGCTCAGCCCTGAGCTTTCTTGGTCTGGAAATTAACAAAAAATACCATATTTCTCTGAAGCTCTTAGAGGCATGCAAGGTACTCATATGCTCAGTGGGTTTAGGAAAAACCATGGCTGTAGGACTGACTGGGGTCTCCTCAGAGCTTCATGCAGTGATTTATCAAGGGGAAAGTGTTCCCCACTGCTCCCTGACTTCTCCAAGCTTGTCCAAGAGAAAAGGGCATCTACCAAACCCCCATCCTAGGTTCTGCAGGATACCTGCAGAGAGGATATCTTCAAAAACAGCTGGGCTCTGGGTATATGATAGGCAAGCAGAGGTCTTCACCTGGGCACAACAGTCCTTCAGCTGCTCCAACACGATATTTAAAATATATATAGATTGTAGCACACACCTAATATAACATATAAAATACAAAATAGTGATATATATAGTATGTCTATATCCTGGACTCACTTATACTTTTCTCCCTGGCATGTTTCCTTTTCTTCCTCCCCATATATGACTCTGATCAAGTTGTGCCACTTGAAGTGCATTCACGTGGTCTCGTTAGGTCTTTTAATTCCAGTGGGGCAAAGGACCACGTAGTTCAGAGTCCCATCACAGAGAGTGGCAAAAGTTGTATCTGGTGAAGTCCAGGGGTGGGTCACATCATCGGTTCAAAACGAGGGAACAAAAACAGAGCAGAGAATTGCAGCCAATATGTTGGGAAAAACTCCAAGAAAATAGCAAAGCTGCCTTTTTGTGTGGACATGTTAACTGGACAATGGAAACCCCCAAAACCACAGGGAAACAGAGACTTTCATTTGCAGAGACAGACTTTATCCAGCATTGTCTCCTTCCTCCTGGGCTGGCACATGCCTGTTTTGGCTGGTGCCAAGAGAAGATGCAGGGCAGGTCCTGGGCTCCTGTGACAACCCTGAAGACTGTAACTATCTGTACTTTGTGATACACAAATCACATATGGCAACAGAGCAGGGTTTTCAAGTCTCCTTTTCCACCATTTAATGGGACTCCGGCTGCAGCAAAGGGAACAGAGTCCTGGGGCCTCCTCCCATGTCTGGATGTTTTGCTGGAACAATATTTGTGATGCACAGACCCATTTTTTCCCAAGGTATAAGCGGAAGAGAAAGCCTGGTAGGAAGGAGAAAGCCTGCATGTTTTTCCTTCATGATCATATAAGCAACCCACACTTGTACAGGTTATAGGTGTTGGCTTCTCAATTCTAATATGATGGAAAGGTGCCTAGAGCAATGGATGACGTCCTTTAGTGGAAGAATGCTCTGTAGTCATAAATTCATATCTGAATCTCCAACAAACTGAAAGGCATTTTCATCTGCCTGAGGAAGATGATGTTGGTTTAAGTATTTTTTTTCCTGAACTGTACTGTTTCCCATCAATATAAAATGTCTGCAGAGAAGAAGGCTGTGAAAAGGGCTACTTCTGCTGAAATATAGTTCTGTAGGAGCTATTTCATATTCTCCTGAAACTAGACAGGACTACCATCCAGAAATGAGCTGCTGGAAAATACCCACTCCCCAACACTCCAGTTGGTGTGTCCTTCTGCAATCACTCTCTGGTTTCTACCTTGACTTAACCAGTCAGTCCAGTCAGTGCTGGCAGGCTGCATTTTCCAGCCACTTTTCTCAGCCCTGGGATGAGATGAGTATCTGCCTGACAGTGGCACAGGGAAGAGGAGGTTCCAGGACTCACAGCCTGCAGATGCACAGATAAAGAGGAGAGGACATCTGGTCTCACCCGCAGTCTGTGAGGCAGGCTCTTGGCAGAGGTTTCTGAAGTGGCTTGAAGTGGGGAGGAGGGAGGGGCCGTGAGGATCATACTCCCTTCTTTTGAAAACGCAGGAGGGTCCTGGGTGGGGGAAGCTGCCAGATGTGAAGGGATGCTCAGCCAAAGGAAAACATCCAAAGGCTGAACCTGATTTTTGGGTGTACAGGGATGTTCCTATGCAAAGTTTTCAGACTGGTCTCTCTTCTCAGCACTGCTCCCAGTCAGAATTATTTTCAGGCTAGTGGTACACTGCCCCACCCTCAGCCCCCACAGCTCACACGTATCAACCTAAGATATACAAGTTTTGGCTTTTTTTCAGGTTCTTGTTATTTAAATACAGGATAATCTCAAATAAGCACAATCTGTGATCGACCCATTAAGACACTTCAAGGTTGTGCTGTCTGATAAGCACAGAGATTGACTATCTAAAATTCATACATCCCTCCCTGAAGCCCCCCAGCTCAGAAGTACAAATATCTCTCACACACAGAATCACCTAGGATCAAATTCTCTCCTGGTGTAAACTGGCAGAAATCCATTGATTTCTCTCATAAATCAATTTAATTAAAAGTGTCTTCTGATGTGTCTTTGTTTAGCAATAATGCTCATTCGAGAAGGTGTGATGGCAAGAAAACAAATCCCTTTACATCCCCTCCCTCCAACCCTCTGGCTAAATTTTGTTTGTAAAGAAAATATTTATTTTTTAAAACTGGAACAATAAATGTATTGTTCACAAGGAGTCTTTTGTTCTGCCAATACATTCACTCAGAAGAAGCTTATCTGAGGTTGTGTACTGGAGAGGGAGGAGAGAAAGGGCCAATTCGCTGGTATAAATTGCCTATAAACGTGGGGACAATAAGTTCACCTGATAAAATCAGACCACCCTCCCTGCAAAACTATACCTGAAGCATAAAAAAATTAATACTTTTTTTGAACTTCTGAAATGCTGTGATTTATTTAAGAACTTCTTTCTTTTTTCTACAAATCTGACTATTCCACCGGGACTACCCCATTAGGCTTAATTCAGCAAAATGCTCCCGAGCTTAAATTCACCGGCAAATCACTTAAACACATGCTTAACTTTAAGCAAAAGCTTAAGTCTCAGGCATTCAAACCATTCATGTGTGATTTATTCCTGTCCTTTTGGAGAGCAGAAGGAATGTAACTTGGCCAATCCACAGCCGATAAGGACGAAAAACCAAAGTGACAGACCGAGGTGTTAGGAAATATTAGCTTGGCTCTGAACTTGTGTATTGGCTGGAATGGGTTCAGATGTTTCCTTGAACCCTGTAGGGAATCCTCATGGGTTTTTTCCTGCATTTCACATGGGCTTTAGGCAACGCGAGGGCTCCTAAGCCCCAGGTGCTCTTGCTCAGCACTTGACAGCATGTAACACTTCAGGACGGCTTTGAGAAAAAAATTGGGACAGATGGCCAGCCTGCTGGATTGCTACGCTTGTCAAGGGTCAGCTCTCAAGTAGGTCTCTCTCAGCCTTCAGTGCATCTGTGATTTTAGATTACTTAAACTGTATGGAATATGTGTCATGAGCATTTTCTCACATCCTGCGGGATCTCCCAAAACCCTGAAACGGGAGGTGTCACTATGCCAGCCTTATTTGTCATGTACCAGGACAGTCCCCAAAGCAGGTCGTGCTGGAGACTGTCACCACAGTCATTCTTTCAAGCACCTTGTGGTCATCTCATTTCCTCTGGTGAAGGAGCCATCCCAGCTGTGCCCTCCGGTTCCAGGTTAAAGCACTCGTGCCTCTGCAGCCCAGGGACACAGGATGTTTGCACTGAACTTTCTCCTGGTTTTAGGCCACCCTCGATCTCTCCTTCCTCATCTCTCTCACCAGGCACGAATTGTCTCTCAGCCTCCCTTTCTCCGCAGAGCATCCCATGGGTTCCCAGACACCATGCAGGCAGATGCTGTAACCAGTGGGACCATCCAGTGGCTTCCAGCAAGAAAGTCCTGGAGACTAAAGGAGGAGCTTGGGGGAAAATCCAGACATTGAATATCTACTTTGTTCAGGAGACTAAAGATGTAGTCTTTAATCTAATGCAAGGGTTTTCTTGGAAGTGCAGGAGGCTTCATCTCCCCCCGTGGCTGACTCTGGTGGATGAGCTCCAGTTCTGCTCACAGCTCATCTCCTCATGTCTCTGCTCCCAAGGAGGTAAGGGTGACATACTCCTTCATCTTCACTTCTGCAATCCTCCCTGAGAACAAGGGTGCAGCTCTTCCATGCACAAGAAAGAAGTCTCTGTCAGTGCTACTACAGTGAGACCATCCACTGAAACCATATTTGCTTTATTAAATCCATTTTTCTCTGAGATTTCCCCACATTTTTGCTGGATGTGTTGAGCTGATGAGTCCTGTTCACTTCCTGAGATGTTTATAGGCTTTAATAAAGAATATGATGGACAATTTTGTCCTTTGAGGGCAAGGATTTAAATTTTAGCCTATATTAACTGAGGATATATTGGGGGATAAAGTAATATATCTTACATAGAAGTCTTTAATTTGATCCAAAGCACCTTATTTTACAGAGTTAAACATTACTGCTGGAAATAATTTCAAATTTGCACAACATTGAATCCTAAGAATAGTTCTGAATTGAGCTTAAAACTTTTGTGGACTGAAAACTTTTGGTGACTGAAAGAGGAAAAAGAATCAGAAGGGGATAAAAGAGAAAAGACTGCGGGGAGCTAAAATAAAGAAAGACAATCCCTTCATCACCTGAATAAAACCCACTAAGTGTTGAATTGAGGTAGAAAGACATTCGTTGAGACTGTGAAGTAGAAAGGCAGCAATTATTTCTTTGGAAAGTCTCTCTTAAGGACTTAAGCAGAAGCCTGGAGGGGGCTAGAAGGAATTGCCCCTGGCTTTACCAGGAGAGAGGGAAAGAAAGGAAGCAATTACCCACTGAACAATGGCGAGTTAAGACGCTCCTTTCTGTTTTCAAACCCAAGCTCCCTCCCCAGTGTGATTTCCAGCTGGGAGAGAGGAGAGGGCCCCGTGGGAGGCAGCAGCTGCAGGTGGGGAGCTCTGATGCAGAGAAAGGGAGGGAGGAGATAGAAGGGAGATGGAAATCCTGTGTGACCTCTGAGGATGCTCGTTCCTTCAGGGATGGGTAGCTGGAGTAGGGTTATACCGTGGACGCACCTTTTACAAGCCTTCCTTCATCAGATGGTAACAGAGGAGGTTTAGATTGGAAATTAGGAAAAGGTTATTCACAGAAAAGTCTGTCAGGATGCCCAGGGAAGTAGTGGTGTCACCATCCCTGCAGGGATTTAAGACATGTAGATGTGGCACTTGGGGATATGGTTTTGTGGTGGCATGGCTGTGCAGGGTTAGTGGCTGAATGCAATGATGTTAGAGGTATTTTCCAATCTAGATGATTCTGTAATTCCTGTTCCTCTCTGCACTGTCTCCTCTGCACCTGCTGGCTCCCTCAGCTGTCCTCCATAGCCAAAACTCATCCCTCTGCTCCTCTGGAAGTTAGGATGAGTTGGGGAGGATTAGTCAAACAAAAAAGTGGAAATCCTGTGCCCATTTAGAAAAAACCACCACTTTTTTAAACTAGAACCTGAATCAAACCATTGCAGGCCCCCTCTCAAACCTGCCCTGCCATCAGGGCACATTGCAGAGCATCTTGCATGCAGCAGAAAGTTGCTGGGGTTTAAGGCATTGCTACAGCGAGATCCCTGATGGGTGAAGTAAATCAGCAGCCCACACGGCCCAGTGAGAACAGTTAGAGACAGGAGTTCCTTCCAAGCTCCACCACCCTTCCAGGGTAGGGGGAAGGAGGGACTGCTCTGTTCACTGCCCACCTGGGAGCACTAAGGGGGTTTCAACACAGACAGACAGACAGACACACACATTCTCTTGATGGCTGTGCTGCACCCTGGCCTTCCAAGAGCAGGGGATTCTCCCATCTCCATTATTCCCCAGCAGTTGGATGTGCAGGAACAATGCATGGCATCTGTGTGTCAGGCTGAGTACAGGGAACAGCTGGAGCCTGCTCTGTTTTATGAGGTCTGTAAAGCTCTTGTAGGTGCTGGCAGCCTCTCTGCCCCTCCTCTCCCACTCCAGCCACATCTCCCCCTCCTCCCACAGCCAGGCACCCAGCCTTGGCCTCTGGCCCCAGGGCTGTGCACAGCTGGACAATATTTTTGGGCTGCTTGAAACAGCCGGTTCCCACTGCCTTTTTCAGCCAGCCTTGTGTCTCTCTATGTATGACCTTAAACCCTTCTTCCTGTTCTTTCTCTTGCTGCTTTTGTCTTCCCTGACCTGTTTCTGCACTTTTCCTTTCCCCATCCTTTTGCAATTAGGTCAGAGGGATGCTTTCCCATCTCTAGGACACTTATTTCTAGTTGTCACCTGTGAGTGGCGTTCTGCCTCCCTCAGGATTCCGTTCTCAGATCCATATTTCTGTCAAGGTTGTATGAAGGCATTTCTGCAGCCACGGGTTGGCCTGAGTGACTGGAGGGCTTTGCTTATCGGGGTGGGAACCATCCCAATGCCTCGGTGGTCTGTGTGCACCCTCCACTCCTGTCAGGCTCCTGGAAGCTGCTGCCTCGCATGTGTTGGAGGGTGTTATTCCCCTTTCGTTCTTCTCTGGATAGAGCTGACTTCAAAGAGATTTTGTTCTTCATATCTGCAGGTCACCTGAGAAAATGAAGCAAGCAGGGTATTCCCTGCAATGTCTGTGGGTCTAAAGGTCAGCAAGGAGACTGGTTTTGTTCCCTGGTCAAAGGGAGCTTGTGGTCCCTCTTGGGGCGTTCTCTGCAGGAACAGTGATCATGGGAAAACCAGCCTAGGTAGGGCTTCAGTGCCCCCAGGGACTTTGGTGTCCATCCAAGCTAGAAGAACCTGATGGATGAAATGTGGATTTTGAGATCATCTGAAGTGACCTTTATGCTCTAGTGGATGCTGTCCCTGCCCATGGCAGAGGGTTGAAATGAGATGGTCTTTAAGGTAATTTCCAACCAAAACCCTTCTATGACTCCATGATTCTAGGCAACAACCCGGATATTGGCATGGATGCAGCCAGTGCTGGGCATCAGTGCTGCAGGTCCCTGATGTTTTCATGTCCTTTATATCATGAGTCTATTCACCCCTGTGGAACAATGGGCCAGGCCTTCTCCTGAGTCCCATGAGCAGATTTCTCCTCCATTCATGCAGCTAAGCCTGAAGTTTGCACTATTTGTCACCTGAGCCATGCTTTGGGGTTTACTGGTGGGGAGGATCTGAAGACAGTGAGAGGTTTGGGTAGGTCTGGGGAGGGTGAGAGCAGGTCATAGGTGTACCTACCCATAGGGGAGTCCTCTCTGCTACCTCTTGGGAAGGGTGATTGGAAATAAACTCCCAGAGCTCAGGTGTTGAGCTGATGCCCCTGCTCAGAGAGTACATATACCCACCCAGCCCCAGGAAGGGTTGCTTTGTCTGCTGACTGGTGGGGCCTGCAAACTGTGGTTCATTCTCCATCACTTCACCAAGGCAGGATTTACCACAGTTTTGCCAATAAATTTTTTTTTTCACCTGGGGACAGGACTGTTGCTCTGTTGTCCTGTCTCACCCCTGTCCTGCTCATAGCTGGGAGAGAGCAGTAGAGCTCGTGTGCAGCCATGCATGGCTCTCCTCCGCAAGCTCCTCTGCCTGGCAATCCATAATCCTGATAAAGCACCATCTGGGCTGGAAGTGTGTGAATATCCAACATGACACCACCTCAAATTCTTTCTTTATGCTTATTAATAACAAGCTGTAAAAATAGCAGTCAGACAAGATGAGATCATAAGGCTGATCGTGGGATGCCATATGCTGTCTGTTTTACTGAGGGAGACACACAGAGGAGACCTGTGCCCCCTTACCAGAGCAGGGTGGGGCTGGGGGGCAGCAAGGGGTGTATGGGCTCTGTCCTTTTTAGGATAAACCATTTAGGATAAACAGAGAGAGGTACTGCTGGAAATTGCTGAAAATCTCTGAGGAGCAGCAGGTCTGTGGACAGGACAACTACTCCATGGGTTTGTGGTGGCTTTATCTGGTTGTGACTCTGGCTGCTCTGTCCTGACCACATATCTCTATTTCTTTGGGGCGATGATACCTTAACAGAAACCAAAGATTTTTCCTTTTTTTTTTTTTTTTGGACTCTCTTTACTCTGAAGTTAAGAGTTGAAAAAATGCAGTGAGACAGTGCTGGGCCCATTTACGTTTGTACATGCTTTACAAAGATGATGTCTACCTTGGCTAGCTGTGAGATAGCAACATTTTCTTTACTTAAAGGAATATTTCCAGCACCTAGCAGTGTCCAATTTGTCTTTCATAATCCTCTGGCTGAGAAGTGTTAGTGTCGATTAGGGCTCTTCAGACTTTGATAGCTCATGAACAACAATGCTGTTAGTGAAGTGTGAAGGGCAAGAACCTGCTCCCTGCTGACCCAGGCCAGGGTGCTGGGACATCTTTTGCTCAGGAGATTTGAGATTTGCCTGTGTTACATCTGGGCTGTGGTGCATGGCAAACTACAGAAACAAATTTTCTGACTCTCTGTGTAAGGAATTAATTTCCTGACTCAGAGTGTTGCTCCCCTGGTAACACCCCGTGCTGTGGAGCTGCCTGCTCTGCAGACCCTTGTGCTGGTGCATCTCTGCCTTGCCGGAGGAGCTGTTTTTGGGGGGTTACTTTAATACCAGCCTCAGCGAGGCTCAGGTGCCAATTAAACCTCGCACAACCAAGCGCAAGCGGGACCTTGGGTAATATCCCTTGCCGAGGCCGCAGGTTCTGCTGTCCCGGGATGCGTGCATGAGTCATTGTCTGGAAATCCAGGTGGCCAGATGTGGGCCAGAGCCGGGCGGGCTCCGGCAGCAGGCGGGGTGAAGGAGCGGGGCTGCCGTGAGGAGCAGGCCGCACCGTGCGGAGCAGGCCGCAGGTGAGAGCCCGCACATCCCGGGCTGCGGCAGCGAGCCAGAGCCTGTGGGGCCGGCCCCGGGGCAGGAATCTGTGGCAGCTGGCTCCATGGGGCAGGAATCTGCGGCAGCTGGCTCCATCTCTGCCCCCCAGCCTGCTGCGAGCGAGGGAAGGGGGCTGTTGTCACAGCTGCCCCGCAGCGCTCGCTCTCCAGCTGCTTTTGGCTGGTGGCTTGCAGGGAGCAGAACCAGGGACCCCTGCGGGCCTCTGCTCCGGACAGCTGGGGAAAGGCTCCTTTGGGTTTTCCCGGTGCCAAAGGCTTTTATTTCTTAGCACAGCATTAATCTGAGGGCTCTGCCCCTCCCTGCTCCCCTCCAGGCCATGGGCTGCAGGCTCTGTGCAAAGCACAAGTGGACGGATGTTGCTGGAGAGTTGGTCTGGAGTTTCAGAAGGGAGGCACAGTCCTGCCTCGGGCTCTGGGTTGTGTTTGCTTTGCGACCAAGATGGTATTTTTTAATTAAAAAGAAAATAAAATTAAAAGGTTTATTTTTTTCATGACTTTTCAAATTGTTGAGAAGCCTGGTGGCAATACAAAATGAGGACATTATATTGCTTTTAGACAGTGACACATGAGCTTTTGATGAAAAATCAATAAAATAACTAGTGTTGAACTTAATAAACTCTTTAAAAAGCTGTGAAACACCAGGGAGTCCTCTTTTGAGGACGATCATTGTCTTTCCAGAAGGAAAAGCAGATTTCTGAGGAAAAAGTGTGACTAAGTGTGACTAGATCTAGTTGGTAATTTGTTGGCCATGAGTAGACGTCTCTCTCTGCCTCAGATCCACCTCCAGCCTTCCCCATAGCCCTGGGCTGAGCTGTACCACCCGTGTGCAACTAAATCCCATCGGCCTTCATAGGTCAGGCAATTCTCTTCCTTCTTGAAGAGGAAAAATCAGCCAAAAGCTCTCAAATTCTGTTTGAGGAATAGGGCACTGCAAGAAACAGCTTTGCTTTAGGGCGCCTCTTCCTCATCAGTGCTGTTATTCCATGGGCATTGTTCCTGACTGTGCCCACCTTGGGGGATGTGTAGATTAGGGCTTCATAAAGCACTGTCATGCTCCAGGAGTGGGACAGAAAACCTCTTTTTGTATCTGTCCCTGAAGGAATCTTTCTGGAAGGTGAATCAGGGCAATGGCTCTGCAGGAGCCTCTTGTCATTGCCAGATTTAAGATGTTGGACTCTGAATAAATCTTAGCTTTTACGTTGCTGGGATAATTCAGGCTTGAAAACTGAAGTGACAGTTTATAGCCAGGGCCTTCTGTTTGGCTTGTCCAAGATTGTGCATGTGTGTGATGTGGCTAAATGCAAATAAGCTGCTCCCAGAAAACACAGTCACAAGTGCTAAACTTATTATCTGCATGGGCTGATGGTGGGAGTGACTGGAGACCACATAAATTACCTTTTTTTCTGCTCAGAGTGAAAGTGATACTGGTGCTATAGTCCCTGACAGTGAGAAATGACTCTTTCTGGTTGGACAGGTTTGATTGGCCGCTAATTTACTCTCCCTCCTCTCATAATTCAGCACAGCTTTCTTGATGCGCTCTGCCAGCTCTCCCCAATTTGCTGCTAGGAGGATTTTCATGCAAGTGAATTGTGGATTCCAGTTAAAACATGTACGAAGCACGCTCCTGCTTGATGGCTCTGTGCTTAGATGTCGCAGGAAGAGACAGTGTTTTGTATAACTGCAAGAAAAATACCATGTTCTAATTAGTGTAATTTATAGTCCCTTGCAGGCTAAAACAGCAACTGATGAGTCATGGAAGTTCCTTCTTCTGACACTTGCTGAAAGAAATGTTATTTTAGCTCCCATAGTTTTTGGGGAGGGGGGAGGAATAGGGTGTGGAGGGTCTGAAATGCCTCACCCCCTCTGCAGCACCTACATCCTGCAAAGTGTTTCCTGTTTAAAGATTTCTGAGGTGGTTGCTCTGCAGTGAGGGAACACTGATTATGGCCATGTCTAATTATCAGTCTAATGATGTCTAATTATGGTGGATCCCAGTTTGAGTGCTTGTGTTGGAACTTGGGCTCCTGAGCCCACTGTGGCTGCTGGGAGAGGAGGTTTCAGTAGCTGTTACAGTGCCAGTGTTGAATTTGTGGCTGAGCAGGCAGAAGGATGAACACTCAAGACCCCCTGTACTCTACTGTGGGCAGGTGGGAGCTGAGTGAAAGGTGTGACTTTCAATTCCATTTTCAAGAATGGCCTTTCTACTAAGTTTCAACCTTGTCCTACCCCTCTGGCCCTAGACTTTGTTCAAACTGGTCTCTGCAAAGGTGAGTCACTTGGATTAAAGCAAAGTTTTACTCCTCAGGTTGGGTTTTCCACCCTGAACTTGTCACTGATGCTTGGATGAGCTGAGACAAACAGCTCAGGACCTGACTGTGAGCTGCAGGAATGACAGGCACAGGGGTGGGGGACCCTTCCACCTTGTCCTGGGGACTGTCCCTGGCCATGTAAATCTGGCTCCGACCATGAGAGGTCAGCAATGGACCTGCCCAGAGCCAGCTGCCCTCCTTGGAGCAGGCACTGCAAAGCCCCCTCCATTCAGGTACAGGGGATGCCATATGGATATTTTGCTCAGCATGTGCTGTCCATGCATGTGTTTGGAGTGGTTAGTGACATAAAAATAAGCTCCCTGGAACAGTGGTGTCTATAGAAAGCTGTGTCAAAGGCTTTGCCCACAGCAAAGGCAAAGATTTCTTCACTGAACATTTATTTTTTGTCCTGGTTACTTGTTTGGCACCACTTCTATGGTTTATGCTGTTGGAAGACAGACTATTCTCCAATAACAGGTAAGATGTGACTACCTTGCACCATTGTCTATGAACTTCAAGAACTTATGGAGGCTTTTGGAGGAAAAAAACCATTCTACAAATCTGAATCTTATTATGAAAATGAAGTTGCAGAGAGTTCACTCAATGACATGTCAGTTATGAAGGGTCCCCAGACAGGAATGAAGTGGCCATTTCTGGTTCTGCTGAAAGTGTGCCAAGAACTGTGTTGGACCACAAGGCTCCTTAGAAGTGTTATTTCTAATTCTGGCTTAGTCCATGATTTTGGAGAATTTCTTCAAAAATCTTTGTGCTCACGGCAGAAAAATCATTGCTGTTTTGGCTCTGACAGGCAGTGGAAGTGTGCACCTGAGAGTGGAGAGTCAGTGGAAACTTTCTAGAACTTTGTAGAATTTTTGATGATCTCTGTGTGACATAGTGCATCTGGAGCAATGTGTGACCTTTGTTATCCAGGTTTATCAAGGATAGTAATAATAGTGATAATAATAATAATAATAATAATAATAATAATAATAATAATAATAATAATAATAATAATAATAATAATGACAGGAAAAATACTGCTTTGTATCCTTATTCAAATACTCAGTGCTTGTGTAAAAACGCAGAGTAACTCCTGAGGCAAGTGATGATCTCAGCTGAGTGGTGCCAGATAACAGAATTTCTGGCAGACACACACAATTTTAAGGTGCTTTTCCCAGATATTTTTATGACTGTTCACAAGACTGTATTTAATCCATTACTGATATTTGCAGCATGACTTTAGAAAAACAGAAAAGGATTAAATAATTTCCAGAGGAGCTAATTTCTCAGGAGGAAAATTTCTTTCTTAAGGACTGCACTTAACCTGAAAACTTCAAATCCCCAGGTAAATTTATCAAGCTACTTGATTGGTTGTTAAAATATATTGGTTCAAACAGATTTTAGGTGAAAGGATCTCTCAAGTGAGTAGCACTCAATTAAACTTATTCTGATTCTTCTCTTTCCTGGTGTATTCAGTCTTAGTTTGTATTTTTCGTCTTCCATCTTTGTGGCAAGAGGCCTAAAAGCTTATTTACAGGTATTTGTGCTGAAGTTTTAAGGGTTGTAACAAAATCTGATGCATTTTAAAGCAACATTTTCACTGTTTTTTCTATTTTTTGGGGGGAGAGATGCTATTTTCAAATATGATTAATGAAAGTTTGCAGGTGCCTTATAGCTCTTCCTTTCTTGGGCTTATTCCACCCTTCAGCCTCTTCTTTTCTTCCTCTCATCAGTCACTGCTGTGTGAATTGTGTCAGCCCTCCAGAGCACCATCTGAATAGTCCCAGAGAGAGCAAATGATTTTGTTGTTCTGGTTAAATCTTTGTATAATTTTCCCAGAAAAAAGGGAACATAAGCAGAGATTGCTGAGACAACAGTGGAAGAATTAATAACTGCTCACCAGTAATCTTTTTAATTTTCTTCTGTACCTGTATCTAACAGCTGGGATGACTTTCTACAGCCAAGTCTGGCAATTACTTGCCATTGTGAATGGAGATATTCTTCTTTCTGCCTTTTAGGAGTTAAGGTTGGTCTTAATGAAAAGTCTCAGAGGGCCTCCATGTATGTTAATGAAATGTTACAGTAAGCAGCTTTGCTTAGTGGATTTCCCAGGGCAGGGAGGTGGCTATAAGCTGTTGGTCTTTTGTTTGTGGCTTCCTTCTCAGAACTGCCACTGGCCAGAGGAGTTGCCCTCTGCATCTCTGCTCCCACTTACATATCAAATGGCTTATCTTCCCTCTGCAGAGCCTTTCTTCTCTCTGACAGCAGCCCATAGCAGTGATAAGCTGCATTTTCCAGCCAGAGAAATCATCCATCAGATGCTTGCTCTTCTCTGCCACCATGGAGGAGGCTCATCCACGAGGATGGTTGGTGCTCAGCTCCCTCCACAGCTTGGTTGCCCTGGTGGATTCTGGCCTAGGCAAACTCTGGGTAAAATGGAGCTAATTAATATTCTAGTGCTGAAATTTGTTTTCCAATGTGTTATCTCCAGAGATGCCTCTTGAAAGAGTCCAAGGGGTTGGTGTGGACATGTCAGTGGCTGTTTATCCCTCCTATCACACGCCCAGGGATGGGAGAGGTCAGTGTCTTGGACAGATACTAAAAATATGGATGGTATTTCTGCCTCTGAGGCAATTCCTTTGTGATCCTATGGTCCACTCTTGGCATCCCCAAGTGCCTTGACGGGATTTAAGCCCTTTGATTTAGGGAGCAATATCTAAAGCTGGTCTTTCATATCCTGTGCCTTTGTTTCTCTGAGTTATTGTACTCAGCTGTGTGCCAGGGCAGTTTTAGGGCACCGTTCCTGGTGCCAAGCCTGAGTCTTAGATCTTCAGGTGGAACTTGCTGTCCAATTGCAAAGATAAAATTCCTCAGAGAGCTTTAAAACTCAAACTCTCAGAGCATTCCTGAAATAGTTGTGAAATGATATTAAGTAAATACCTAAGGCAATGTTTAGATGTGGCAAGCAAAGGTGCCCTGAAGCTGCTGAGGCTTGCCACTTGCCTCTCAAGTGTATTCTGGAACATTCAAAAAGGACTTTGCTTTTGACATAAGTGGCCATGAAAGCCCAGGTAAGGTGGCAATCTGCTGCTTGAGGTGTAACCTGGAAAATGAACTTTGGGCAATGTAGCTCTGGAGCGAGAACCTGAGTGAAAACATACTTGATGCTCTTAGAAGTGACTTTTTACCACCCGCCATATATCATAATTTGTGTGACTGGTGAGGAAAGGGAGGAATGTCTCCTTTGCTCTGCTCCTTTGTGTTGAAAGAAAATCTTATCTGAAAGGCTTTAAATCTTTCCAAAAAGATAACCCTCCATCAGAAAAGCTGAAATAAGTCTGGGCTTTACACATATAACAAGTGAAAGTCACTTTAAAGTCCTCTATTAATAAATTGTCATGCTTCTACCTGGTCTTGTTCCACTAAGTGTAATTTATAGAGGTGCTCCAGTGGCTAAACACAGCGCAGGGCACAGGAAGGGATAAGTTCAGCAACTTGTAAACACAACTTGTGTTCCCTTCTCAGGACAATTGAAGGCATAACAAGAAAAAAAATCATTGCTTAGACCATAATTTATTTAGGAGTGTCAAGATCCTGGTCAGCAGAGTCAGGTTTGTGGAGCAGCTGATCAAGGATCTGAGCCTGGACCTTAGGGATGGATGCAGGCACAGTGGAGCTTTCTCTGATGTGTCTACAGAATCTTGTTGGTGACTGCATTTTCCAAGTCTTATCTCTAAAGCTCTCTCAAACCTGACCAAGGAGCTCTGATTCTCTTGTTTGCAAGCCATCAAAGCTCTCCTTCCAGTTCAGGAGAAACTGGGTTTGCTTTTAGCAAAGATGGACAATGTGGGCAAGCAAAATGTGTGTCTTGACCTTCATGCATCTGGGAAAAAACTCATCAATCAAACCAGAAGCTGCCATGCTTCATCAGGCAGTTCTGAGCTGGTGTTCATAAGGTTTAGGACTCAAATCTATTGTGATCAATTATGCAGGGAATTAAAAGTTGCTGCACGCGTTCTTATACTCCAACAGTACATGTGAGCACAGGGAAAAGCTTCACTATGTGCTGACCTTAGATTGCCAGCCAGTGTCCTGGATAGGGTGGGCAAACCTTGGGTTTGGACTGTCAGGCAAAGATGGAGGGCATAGGACAGGTTGGGTTCACCCTCCCAGCTGTGGCCAGAAAAAGGCAGGAACAAAAAGGAAGACAAGATCTCAAGGGAAAGGATGTGGTTACTTGTGGAACTGATTGCAGAAAGCTGCGAGCTGGGGAAGGGAAGAAAGCTGTTGGATTTTCTAGGAAAGACAGTGTGACAGTAGAAGATGGGCTGCTTTTAATAATCTGTTCAGAGCTATTTCTGCAAGAACAATGAATCTCTGTGCCTCAGTCATTCCCCATCTGTTTTCAGAACTCATCTGAAAACTCATCTTTCCTTCCTTTCCTCTCCCCTTCCGCTCTCTCCACTGTCATTTTTATTTTAATTTTGCTTCTCTGCTCTCCAAAGTTTTGTGGGGATGGAGCTTGAATGAGGAAATAGACAAGGTAACACACATTAACCAGCAAAGTAAGAACTGATTTATTTCTTTTGCACCCATTTATTTTCTTCATACCCCAAACGTCTTCATAAAGGAAATGATTTAACCTTTTGAGTACGAAGTATACGCCAAGGAGTTCTGGGTTTGTGTTGTAAAGTATTGTGAAATGTAAATCGAGAGAGGAAAGGCATAAATCCCTCTCCAGTTTGATGCAGATTTTGTGAGGTGCTCCAGGTGATATTGTTTGCTGTGGGAAGGGTTCCTGCCTTCACTCCCTTAACAAATATGAAAAGTAGCTTTTGTATTTATATACAGATACAAAAAGGATCAAGGAAATAAAAATATTTTTACCTCATATTCCTCCCTCTCTTAGGTGCTTTGGGAGAGGCAGAACATGAGTGAAATGGGGATATGAGGTGTTAATGGGTTGAAATCTCTTAATGCATTAAACATAAGCTTAGACATTCTCTCATTATGCTTTTCCAGTTTTCCCCACCCAAACTGCTCTCCAGGGTATGCTTCCCCTGGGTCAGAATAATCATCTCTCTGGTCTGCCATCAGAGAGCCTCTGCTCAGCGAGTATTTCCAATTTTTCATTAAGATAATTTTACTGCATAGATTTTTTTCTTTCCCCCCTTTCCTGCCAAAATACCTAGCCATATGCTATTATTTTCCTCGTGTAAAGTGCCACCACTTCCCTCTCCTGAGCCAGTGGGTGTCAGGGAAAAGCCTGACAGCCTCCTCTCCTGATAAATGATGGAAGCCTAAAGGGCAGCGTCTCCAGTTGGATCCTGTGCCCTGGCAGAGGGAATTTGGGAGTTCTTCTTGCTGGGGGAAGTTTACACGAAAGGTCACCAGGAGATTCATCGTGCATAATGGTGTTGGGGTTTTTTTTACCTTTTTTTTTTTCCTGCAGTGACAATATTGAAAAGACCTGCGTGCTGGGAATGGATATTGGTGGTAATAAGAAATAACAGTTTGCCTAACCTTGTAAAGAGATTTCACTTGCAGGGGTATGAAGTCTTTGCTGGGGAAATGACCAGAGGTTTGGAGCCTGTCAGCTTAAAATCAAGTCAAACAATCGTTGTTTTGTTTTTTGGTTTTTTTTATAATTTGCATTGAAAGTTTTCTCTGGACTGCAATCCCTTTGATTTTTCTATTTTTTTAATCCTTGCCTCCCTGCTATGCCTGCCAGGAGCGGGTACTGTTAGTGCTGTGGCTGTTTCTCCCACTGTCTGTCTGAAGCCCTCAAATATTCGGGGCTGTGTTGGGTGTTGGGGTATTTGGGACAGGGAGAGCTGTCCCATGAGAGCTGGAGAATTGTACTAATGAACTGAGAAGCAGGAGCTGATCAGTCTTTGAGCTCAGTGGAACAAAGTCTGTGTTTGTTGTGGTGCACAGCTGTGGTTGTGCCTCCCTTTAAAGCTCTAGAATTTCTTCTGTGAGTCCTGATGGTGAGAAACGAATTCCACCTCCTCTGTCCTTCTTTCCCTGTAATGGCTCCCTGTACCCCATAAATTAAATGAAGAACTTTTGGAAGAAATTCTAACAAATCAACTAGAATAACTCTGACAGAACCTGGCTATGAAGTAGCACTGAAAAGGAGAAAAAAAAAAAAAGACATTTAAACATAAAATAAAAGGCTGAGAACCCAAAAATTTACTAGGGAAGAAAGCAGACTTCCCAGATCTCATAATTTCTAAATAAATTCCCTGTTAGCAGCAGCATTGCTATGGTTCATGCCATTTCCCTGCTGTAGTTAGCTTGAAATATTTTATTCTTCTTTTCCTACAGATCTTCTGACTGCTTTGAAAATGAGACCTTGTGTTTTTCCCTTCAGCATCCACTTTATTCTCTGCTTGTGTTCACAGACCTTAGGATGCAATGCATGGCAAGGAGGAAAAATGGACTTAATTTGCTGGTATCAGTTCTGAACACGATTGCTGTTAATTGCCAAGCTTGTCCTCTCCTGACTGCAAAAATAACCTGGTTGAAAATAATCCGCAGTGTGATTCTGTACTTTGCTGACAACCTACCAGCTAACACCTAGGGGTGTGATAAATGCCCAAATGGCTAAAATTTCCAACCAGCTTTCCACTCTCCTGCTTTCTAAGGTGTGCTTTTAGTGTCTGGTTTGTCATCCATGTGCCTGTTGCCTCCTGCACATAAAAATATTCAGCAATATCTCCAAATCAGCTGAAATTTCAGACTTTGGCCAGCCTGTGTAGCCCCTGAACCTGGGCCCACTGATATATGGTGATGTCAACAGCTTCTTTTCTAGCCATGTCTTAGCAAAATTCTCCTGAGCAAGGTCATGCTGCTACTGAGCCAATTACCAGCAGGTTTACATTTTTGGGAATTGTGGGGAGGGATGGGGGTGTGTGTGTGTTTAAAACTGCTAGACCTGAAAAATCATACTAAAACACGATGTTTATTGCCTGAATTATGCAATGCAGGATTTCTGCCCACCTTGTGCAGCCAGAAGGAGCTGGGTTTGGCAGATCAGGATGTGGCAGTGCTGTGCATAACCAGTAGCTGATAAAAGTCCCCAGGTTGTATAAGTCTGTCTCTGACCCTCTTGTAAGGTGGAATAAACCTCAGAAGGTGGTTTTGTGGAGAAGGGGACAGATCTGCTCAGTGGATAAACTGATACTGGCTGTAAATATTCCCTCTCTGCCTCTGCCATGACCACACCGTGCTGTCAGTGCTTTGCTTGAAGAGCACGGTTGGTGCTTTTGCTCCCCTTAGGCTTTAAAATGATTGACCACGTGTTGTCTGGGAAGTGAGTAGCCTTGTCTCGTGTCTCTTTGGGAAGGGATGGACAAATATTGAGGCTGTGCACTTAATAACTTTCGCTTGTGTCATTTTCCCTGGAGATCCATAAGCAATATATTTTTTGACTCCGAGGTAACTCTTCAAATGAAACTTTGATGCCCTGAGAAATACCTGCACAAAAGACAGAGCAAGGATCTACTCACCTTAACCCAGAGCTCTTGTTTGAAGCTGAGATATAAAATACAGATGGAAATCTGATGTTTCTTTGAACCCAGATGCAGCTGAAATTAAAGATGTAATTCATAAAAGCTGAAAACATCTTGACTGTCAGTTTGGGCTCAGTGGTTTTCTACCTGCTGAAGCAGAGAAAGCAAGTGAAGGCAGCACAGGTAGATAATGTGAAGTTTTTTAAAAAAATATTTATTATTATTTATTTCTTATCAAAGTGAAGGTTTTAGTAGAATTTAATTGTGCTCAAAGAGTGAGAAGAATATAGCTGTGATGGTTCAAAATAATAAAATGAAGGATAATAGGGCACAGGGAAAAGCTAATTATGAACATTTCAAAGGAAAGGCATGAACTGGGTCAGTTCTCTGCCCTCTGAGGTTTTTCTAATCCTGCTTGCTTTAATACCTCATGCAGTTCGATTTAAAATGTTCGTCGTAATGGGAACTCCACTGTTCCATAAACAAGGAGACCTCTCCATCCTGACCTCTGGCCCAATCCTCAGACTAACATGTCACCACCTTTATTTCATCCTTCTGGTCTCATTTCTTCACCCCCTGCAATGCTGGCACACATTCTATCTCTTTTCTAATCAACAAAATTATCCTTAAAGAAAAGATCAGCAGCCTTTGTAGATCAGTTTTCTCCACAATATTGGAAGTGGATCTATGGCAGAATGATACACACTTTTCTCACTTCAGATTAAGGTTTGATGGAAATGCCAAGGTCCTGATCTGTGTAATAAAGCAAATATTAGGCATTTTACAGAATTTTATTTTGAATCAGGGCAAGGGCCACTGTTATTTCTGGAAATTTCTCACTGTGTGGATTTCAGGACAGGTCAGCCCACCCTTTCAAAACAAAAAAAACCCTTTGTGTGTCAGCATGTTGATCACACGATAATACAAATAACAGGACGAGCTCGTGGAGTAACATGAGGAATAAAGCTGACACAGGGACTCAAAGATAAACGAAACTAAGAATGAAATCCATGCCATGAGAGCAAGATGTCACAGCTGGAGAACATCAGGGCTCCCAGCTCCCAACAATGGTGCTGCATTAGACACACGGGCGAATGCATTTTCCTTTTTAATGGGAAGAAAAAACAGATTAACAGACCAGAAGGGAACTGCAGTGTGGACTGGTTAGATCTCTGACAAACTGCACAGGACCTTTTTTTTCCTTAATGATCTGGGCATTTGATGTGGTATTTCTGAAAACACATTGGGGCCTTTGTCTGAACAACCATTCCTGAATCATTTGGTGGAGAAAGAGGTCCAGAAGGCAAAAGGACATGACTGAGGTCACACAGAGCCTGGCTTTAAAGGAAAGAAAAGCTTCCTGCTTTCCAGGCTTATTCCATCTGGATGACTGAGGAGGGCTGAAGAATTCTCCTAGAGCCATTGCTACCATTTACCACTTGCCTTTAAAAAAGGAATGTTTTCCTTGCAGTATTCTGGTTGTTTACACAGTGAAATGTTGGTTGTTTTTTTTCGCTCTTGCTGTTTTGGGGGATATTTTTTGGCACTTGATAGTAAAAGGAGGTTCTACACAAGTTTATTTCTGTGGGGAAATGGGGCAGGATGACTCAGTGGATTAATCCCGACTTTATTCCATTGTAGCTGCTTTTCCAATTAAAACTGCTGGCTGGCAGTTTGCATTATCAGGAGAGCAGTGGGAGCTGGGCTGTGCTGAGGGCTTGCAGGCAGGATTTCTCCTGTGCTCTGGGAGCCACCATGCAGTACAGTGGCAAAAGCCACTGGAAATTCTATCGTGGCCTTGCAGGTGGATGGAAATGTTCAGCCATTTCCCAGCCAGTGTGAGCAAACTGATAGCAATTCCCAGGAGCTGGATCCTAATTACATTTCTCTGCTTGGGGATCATTTGAACCTTTAATGAGAGGTTGGTAAGGAGAGAGGGAGAGGTGGAATTTTATTACAGCTGAGGAGAGGGGAAGGCTTTGCTGCCAGGGAATGTGGGCTCCTTCCAGTGCCATACTGAAGTAGAAGTCTTTCCCACTCACCATAGAAACAGTAGCTGCTTCCTTTTGGTAGAGGAGTGGGCAGCTTTGGCTCATTTTGTGATTAATTTTCCCTACATGTTGCTTCCTGGTAGCAGGATTTTGCTTTGCAGAGGTGGATTTGACCCCCAATTCTATCCCCAATATCATCCCCAATTCTAAAATTTGGTGGCATTTCTTTCACTCCCTTGGGGACAGGATGAAGAGGGGAAAGATTTTTTTTGACCAGTATTTCCAGTTTAGTAATGATCCACTGGTGTACAGACAGTGGTAGGTCAGAAAGGATTGTCTTCTACTTCCCACTGAGGTCTGGCCACAACTTGTAGCTGATGGCCCCAAGTCAGACAATTGATGTTCTGCCAGTGCCTCCCTTCATGGAAGAGAACCAAAGCAGGGACAGAACTGAGGGCTGCCACAGAAACTTTACCAGGATTAGCTCAGAGGTTGCTCTCACAGTTTTCTTTAGCTGCTACCCCTTGACATTAAAGACTTTTCATGGGATTGTTGGTGCAAAGTAATGGAATGGCTTTTTGGAGTCCACCATGTCCCTATAAACGTTTGAATCGTGTGGTCTGGGAACTGAGCCAGTGTCAGACAGTCTAAATCAACCAGACAGTGAAAAATGCTTGAATAAACTGTTGCAGGAATGACAGGAGAGAGTTCTGGGATGTCCCTGACAAAACAGCTTAAAAAGCCTATAGTGCTTTTATTGAAGTCTCTTCAGCTTGAAGAATAACAAATTGTTAGACCTAGCTCACTCTCCTTTTAACACAACTTTCCTTGTAGTTGGAAGCCTTTTGATGCTCACTTTGTTCTCTGATTACTTAAAAACCTAATTCAGTTCTATTGCTGCTATCAGCATTTTGAGACTTTGACCATCTAAGATTTGTCAATATTGTTCTTGCCATTCTGCACTAATTTATTGTAGTTTACCTTTTGCTAACTGTGGGTTTTGCAGATAGAAGGTTTTGTAGCTTCAGTGAGCAGATGCTGACCACAGCATATGAGCAGAAATAAACTCAGCTGTGAACAGGAAAAAAGTAATTTGTGGATTTGTTTTGTACCCCATCTTTTGTGATGCTAAACAAGTGGCTGAGGACCAATGTGAGAAACCTATGGACAGGCTGCTCCTAAAATGAGGAGTCACTATGTTCTTACAGTATCATGAGAAATTCTACCAGGAATATCACTGAATTTTCACAGGGGGCCAATATGAAAGTTTTTCTGATTCCTCTTTGAGGTTTTTATAGTCTAAATGTCTTAGCTGTGTGGTGCCACCACAGGAATGAAGACACTAAATCCTCAGCAGGCCCCTGGGAACCCTCTGTACAATATCACTCTGTTTTTCCAGACTTTGGCACCAGGAAATGTTCTACTGTACTGTTGAGTTGGTAGTGAGGATGGTGTGGTTTAAGCTGCTCATCTTCCACTGCCCTCTTTGTTCTCATCTTTACCTTCTTTCATAAGCTTCCCACCTGAGCAGCATTTTAAATAACCTCAGCAGGCTTGAGAAGGATAATTTCCTAACTGCTCTCTGAATGGATACTAAAAGGAGTAGGCAGGGATGTTTCCTTCAAGGTCCCTTGTGTAATGACTGTGGGTGTTGGAGAAATCTGCTGAGGAAGAGATCACACAGGCTTCATATTCTGCCAACAGCATCTTGTATGGGTGCTGCTGGAGAAATTGCACTACACGAACCACTGATCTAACTGGGACTTCTCAAGCCCTTCAAGCAGTCATATCTGTCCTTTTCTGAGTATAAATTGGAGTCCTGGAAAGCAGTCATCACTCTAAAAAGGATGGATATATTCTGTGTGTATATCTGGCTCAGTAACACCACTGAGTTTCCAGCTGAGACCCTGGCAGAGCTTGCAGCCAGGTGCAGTACTAGCTGAGCTAAAATAAAGCCTCTCAAGTCAATCCAGCTGGCATCCCGCTGAGTGTCTCACCTTTTGGCATCATCTTCTCATTTACTCATGCTCCTTATTGTGATAGAGCTCTTGCTGTTGCCACAGTTCTTTTATCTATCATAATTCACACTGATGCCTGGCACCCAAATGGTTAAATGCATTTGGCTCTGCTGTCCTGCTCAGTCCCTGTAGATTGTGTTGGAAGAATTGAATGAAATTGATAGAGCTAGCATTACAGTGAGCAAAACCCCTGAAGAAAGAGTAGATGGGTGGATAGAGAGAATGACCCCAAAGAAAACAGCTGTCAAGGGCAGCTATTGGTTTATCTTTCATTGAAAGAGAGACGTAATGAATTCTAAATTAAGAGAAACTAGAAGCAAGGCTGTTTATCAGCTCTCTGCTGCAGCATAAACAGGCACTTTAGAGGTATCGACTGCAGTCTCACTTAATGTACCAGTAGGTGCATTTCCTCAGTGCCTGGGAACACCATGAACCTCAGGCTGGACTAAAGCTCTGATATTTGAAATACACCAGGTCAGGGCAAGAACTGTTTTGCACCTTGATCTCCTTTCAGAGGGTCTTTGAACACGGTTTTCTTCTGTTTGTCAGCTAAAAGAGCAGCATGAACACGTGCAAGCCAAATACCTTTTGCTTAAGGAAGACAAAAAGTACAAATGTAGTTGAAATCCCCAGGGACAGCACTTTGTAAGGGTCTCCTTGAAATTGCTGGAGGTTCTGAGAGCAAAACAGCTCCCCAGGAAAGCTGCTCTGAGAAATTTCAAAGAAAATGTTGTCCCACCTTCTTATCTCTTTCCATTGTGAGAATAATTGCCTCTTTGTCACCCCACTGTGCAGACCCTGGCTGAGTATATATCAACTGGCCATTCAAGGGTGGCAAGCAATCTGACAACTGACTCCAAATAATGTAATAAGGCTGACTGATGAGTTGTCCTTGCCATTCTTGACTGGTTTTTTTCTCCACAGCCTGTCTCAGACATAAAGGATAGGAAAGTTGTGTCTGCCCAAAGGTGGGTTTGTACCATGAGCATAGATTCCCTCAGACTCCTAATTCAAAGGAATTCTTGATGCTGGAACACATCATCACCTAGACAGGATCCTAAATTATTTACAGAAACATATATTTCACAGAACATATTTCAGATATTGTCCACAGAAATCTTATGTGAAGTTTGCCTTTGAAAGAAACTCATTCTCAGCAACCATTTCATGTCAGACTGACTGACATCTGAGCTTGTGTTTGTGAACAATGCTCCCAGTAGCAAACTTAAGAGCTGATGTAATACATCCAATTAACTTGCTTGAGATTTCAAAGTATATCTCATCAGAACTAGTGAACATTTAGTAAACCACTACTTTTTTGCTTAGATTTGATGGAAATTTTGATTCTGCCATGTCTCAATCTCTGGTGTTTGTTTGTTTTTTTTTGTCTTATGTTTAGAGATGGCAGCAAGAGTTTTCTGCAGCCTGCCCAATAACTTGCTGATTCTCTGGATTTTCCATATCTGCATTATTGAGCTGTAGGTCTTTGAGGGGGTTGAGTATAAATGGCTGAGCCGCTGAGCCCAAGATGCTGGAATGGATTCTCCATTCCTTCATCAGCACCAGTTTCCCTTAGCTGAAGTGTTGAAGATGAATTTGTCTCAATGTCTCAGCTTAATAGGGTGAAAATCCAGATGCCAGGGATGAATATGGCTCATTACATTATCTCCTTGTGAAAACAATCCTCACCATCCTCTGCGGTGCTTTGACTCCTGTCCTTACTTGGCCACATGCTCTTTTGTCATTTTTGCACATTTTCATGTCTTTAATTAAAAGAAAAGGCCTTCCCCATGGAAGATTAATTAGGATAAGTGTGCCACCATTAATATCTGCCATGTTTGGAAAGAGATGATTCACCCTGTGATTAAAGCCAAACGGAATCTGGATTCTGAGGAGTAATTAGCCCTCAGCGGCTCGTAAGTCTGGAGGAAGCACTATTTATCAGTGGCAGTGCTAATGCAATTACTTCTCCACTGCAGCCTCCTGGACTGATAAATCATGGCCTGAGCATTGGGAGAAGCTATCAATTCAGGATTATGCTTCTCTGAGTCTACAAAGAGAAAAAGGGATGAAACAAAGGGGACAAGAAGCTTCTCAACAGCTCTGATTGTATCAAAACTATGGAGGCCAATGGAATCTTGAGGGTCTTTTTAAAATCCATTTCCTGATGTATAAAGCTGTGAAACTTTGCAAAAATCATTGCAACTGGTTGAGATGATGAATTTATTTTGGTGGGGGGAGAAAACTGAATCCAAGGAAAACTTACTTTCAAACTATGAAATCTGGGCAGAACAGTCTATCTCTCCTGAACCTGAACTTGTGATCTGTCTTTCCTTAGAACATTTTTTGCATGTTTTTCCTATGATGGATTTGTTTAGAAGTGGATGGTGAGCAGTGGGTGTTAAGATGCTGCTCCTGTTTTCTCTGATTTTTTTATTTTGCAAAAATCTGGAGCACCTTTCCTGTGGGATTTAAAAGATTATGAATACATTAATCAACAGCAACAAAAATATTCTCTTCTTTCATATGTATATCCAGTCAATCTCTGAGTTGAGGCAGAAAGAGATAAAATGTTATCTGGGCCCCTTTGAGAAGCCAGGTGCATCCTTGATGCTCTTCTCACTTGGGGAATCCCTTTCCATGAAGGATCTGCCTTTGAGACCTCCAATTCCCACTCTGTACCAAAAATTTCAGAAAATGGTTTGTCTTGCAGAGCAAGTAACCCCTGTCTCTTCATCCTGGTGTTTCATAGGTGCCATTTTCCAAATAGGAATCTGTGTGATTTTTACTTTACCAGATTGAAGGTAAGCTCAGAGAACCTGGGCCATTCCTGGAGTACTTCCAATGAATTCCATGAAACTGTGCCATGTGCCTTTCATTTACATTGCATTTCTCAATCCCCTCCATTTCCTGTAATTCCTAAGATGGAACCTACCTGCCAATAAAATATCTGGAGGTTATGAATGAGAATATAATGGGCTAGGAACTGATTGCTGGCCTTGACCACAGGGAAATAGCTTGTTCCTTTGCATTATGGTTATATAGAAATATTCTGGATTTAAACTTGACTTATCTCTGACTGGTGCCCAAATAAACCAGTGCAGCTGGGAGAAGTCTGGTGGGGTTCAGACTAGATGAAATTTTCCTTCTCACAGCTGCAACCTGCTGATAGACTTGTTCTGGGATCTTTCTGTCTTCTCTGACACTGAGGGATTTGGGCCAGGACCAAGCTGTTTCTTCTACTAGTTGAAACAGTGACCTTGTGTGCAGGAGAAGCCTTGAGCTTCACACACCTTGGAGCTGAAGTCTGTGTAGGGTGGAAGACATGTCCAGTGCCTTCTTTTGATCACTTCTGTAAAGATTTTCCATAGCATTTCAGAGCTGCTGCTTGAAGCAGAGAAGGGAATAGGGTTAATTGTGGAGTAGCAGTGCAAAGATGGAGCTTGTCCTTCAAATCCCAGGCAGGTCTTCCTTCAGGAAGATGGAAAATGAATGTTTGGGATGCTCTTGTAGTAGGTGTTAATTATGTTAGGGTGGTTTTTTTTGTTGTTTTGTTGTTTTGTTTTTTTTTTTAAACAGATGGGCAAACAAAGTCAGACTGAGATTTCTTGAAGGAAAAGATAACACATAAAATTACATTAGCAGCTGCTGTGTTGAATTTGTTGACGTGTTGGCTGAGTCTGGTATGTACCACAGTGAAACAGCTCCAGCATCAGTGAAAGAACACTGGTGGTTTTAGGAGCTAAAGGAAAAAAAAAATCTGATGTCCCCTTTGACTGCTGGAAAAAAGAAGCTGTAATTACCTACTGGTCCTCTTACAGAAAAGATCTGGCATGAGATAAACATTTTTCTAAGATGATTTTCTTTAACAAGTGTGTCCTTGACCTAGCTAGTGAATTATAGATGTTGTTTGTCTTGTATCAGACACTTTGATTCTTTTTATTTTCACAGTGCAAATATAAGGTAGTTTTGAGCACTGAAGAGTGCTTTGCCTTGCTAGGTCCTGTTCTCTCATGTCAAATTTTTGGAATGGTATGTTGTTCCACAGGCAGCTTGCTAGGTATGATGGTGGCCCACAGACCCTTATGAAGATCAAAGGGATTAAGCTCAAAATTCAAGAGAAAAGGTAAAGGATGCTTTTTTGAGGTTAGAAAAAATTAGTATTTAGACAAGTGGCTCTGCCTTAGTGCCATGATAACAACCAGTTAAAGTCTTTTGGCACTTTAACTGGAGTTTGGAGTCATGTGGTGCAATAAAGCATGGGCTCATATAGTGGACTTAGTAATTCTAAACTTCTGTGTACCTATTTTTATATGTATTCCCTGCAAGAGCACTTGGCTTGGGTGGAGAAAGGTGGCATTAAGAAATTCCCACTACCTGTTGATACTGTGTGATATAAAATTAACTCCAGAAAGGAAATGCAGGCCAAGAAGTGACAGGTTGAAATGACCCATTGCCTTCCCTGTTCTGCACTTCCTCAGGTAAGGTCAAGTACATCAATTTTCTGTCTAGTAGGTCAGTAGTGGGAGCTATTGGGTTGCCAAGGAGGTGGTTTTCAAGAGACTTGTGAAATGTGACTTCTTGACTGGTTCTAGTTACCAAAAAGTCATGGTTGTGAAAAGGCTGCAATGGGGGAAGAAGTAGCCAAGACAAGTGAAAAGTGACTAAACTTAAAAGAAAAAAGTAATTTTTTTTTTCACTTGTGAGAACAAGGAACTTTTGGTTCCTGATGCTTCTGTTAAGGGCTCACTGGGGCAAAGGAAGAGATTTGCAAGGAGAAGTTGGCATGACTTTTCCCTGTTATGGGTTCTTTTTGCATAAATCCAGAGTCTGCACCGCATGCCAAGCATTTCTTTTCCCTGGCTATAGGAGAAGAGGATAGGAGCTGGGGATGGAAAATACTGCACCCAGCCCTTAAGATGACCTGCTAGTTGCTTATTTATAGTCTGTGGTTTGAGCTGGTGTTAAAGCCCTTGCTGACTTTGCAGTGGTAAATAATACTAAAGAGTTGGATTGTCAATACCCCATAAAGCTGGGGATGGTTCAGTAATGCACAATGGGAAGTGAGGTGAGACTGGCTTTAGATGTAATTCAAACACTCAAATTTCTTTCATAAAGGCTGATTTTTTTTCCTTTTCTCCCTGAACCCCCTTTGTTATTTGGGATGTCTGAATGGGTTGAAATAGAGACATCAAGTGTCTCACTCATTCTTCATTCCCAGCTGAAAAAGCTTCTTAAGAAGAAGTGGGCTCTCATTTTAACTGGAGTCAGTTGTTCCCCACAGATTTGGTTAAACACTCAAAGACTGCAACCCAAAGTGAGTTTTGAAGAGGTGCTGAAGCAAAACTCTGTTCCTGAGAGAGGTTTAGACACGTGGCTGCAGAAACTCTGTCGATAAAGTTCAGGTTCCTCAGTAAATGGCTGCTTCTGCAGGCCTTAGAATCAACGACCTCACCTGTTCCCATTCCCAGCACAGTAATCCCAGAATATCCACATCACCCCTGCCTGGAATAAGCATTTAAAGAATATTCTATGCCTTGAGTTGTTTAATTCTTTACTACTAGTGATTTCTTGTAGTTCTTTCAGGAATTAGGAATTAGGGCTTTTTGCTTACTTCTGGTTTTGTTCTTCAGGTCTCTGGAAACCTCAGCCAGTGTGTTGATTATTTTTTTTTCTCCTCTTTGTTTTTTGATGCCTGTGTTTTGTTAAATTCTGGCTGTGGTTTGACTTGGAAGTATTAAAACAACATTTAACAGAACTACCTGAGAAGTCTGAAAAAGCTGGAGAGAGAGAACTTCCTCTTAGGAGATTTAAAGCATTTTCCTGGAGCTGCAGGAAAGTTTTCATCATGGTAGAAAGTTGCTTTTGCTTTTCTCTGTATCAGCCTGGAGTTTATTCATCTCCTAGTGTTTTTTTCTGTGTTATGTTTTCTTGACACCTGCAAAACCGATCAAATTTCACCACTCTTTCTAAACTTGCTTGTTTTCCTAGTTTCTTCAGAGGAGCTTGAGATGTTAACAATCCGATTTCTTAAGGTCCCATGCCAAAAGCCTGATGTGTGCAAATGTGGGTGTGCAGTTTGGAAATAATCTGTGGAGCTGCTGGCTGCAGGCAGCCTCCCTGCTCAGTTGCCACGTGTATGCCCAGTGTGCAATTAGTTTTGTGTGAGCTGCTGAGTTGCACAAGTTTAAAGAGAGAGGAAAACCCCTCTCAGAAACGGTCCTGAGTTCATACAACTGGCTAACAGTGGTTCTGTCATCCTGAGATATCCTGAGGAGTCGCTCTTCCTCTCCCTTCTTGTATCCCTGCAGCACACTGTACAGCAATTTCTCTTTGAAAATAACTTTGGATTAGGAATGTGGTGTGTTTGAGTGTCAGTGACATCAGTCTCGTGCCAGTAGCCTGTGACCAGAGGCACTGGGTAACTGTGGAAAGTGGGTAAAGTGGAAATTTTATTTCATGTTCACTGCTGTGAAGTTACTTCTGGGCTTCCCATGGGCCTGCTGCTGTTGTTTTTGTTGACAACCAGAGGTACCCATTGACCCTGCCCTTCTTTACTGTCCTGTTTGGGCTTTCATTCCTTGATACTAACACATCAAAATGCTGATTTAAATGAATTGCATAAGGAAATGTTGTGCAGGAGCTTTAAGCCATGCAGAAGGTGAATTGTATCGCTCAGCACCTGGTGTCCAAAGAACTTGTGGCAGCTGCAGGCAGGAGTGACTTCCTTGGACCTCTCTGACATGTGTGGTGTCATCCTGACTTTACAAGTAGCTGGAGGCACAGGAAGATGTACCTGAAGTGCCAGGCAGCAGAGCTTCATGCTCTTTTCCTTCCCTCCTTTCTCTGGGCACCCTCAGCTCAGCAGGACCTTTCAGCACCCAGCAGCCACCCTCAGAGGCCGCAGCAGGGATAAATTGTGTGCACAGCTCAGCCTGACAAGAGCCCCAGTAGGATCCTGTGCTCGCTCGTTAGCAGCAGACACCCGTGATGATGCCTGGCTCCCGTTCAGGAGGCAGCCAGCCATCCCCACTCAGCAGCTCTGCAAGCACAGCCAGCCCTGCAGATGCCTTCCAGCAGCATCCAACGTGCCACAGAGGGGCTTCGAGTCCAAGAGCCCTGTGCTGTTTTCTCTGGGAGCAGATCTGGTTGCCTTCATTGTCAGCCCTGCATAAATAGATTAGCAACTGCCCTTTCAGCTGGAGGGAACAAGGCAGACAGTTCGGGAGGAATGTGATCTGAGTGGGCTAGAAAGCTCAGACCTGAAACATCACTGTAAATATCAGAATTCCCTACTGGTCAAATGACAGGCCTGGGTAGCATTTCACTGCTGGGTCTGTTTAATCTTTTTCCTGTGTCATTGGGAAATGGAGAACTGTGAGTTTCCTGCTCAATGCTTCATTCTTTGTGCAGATGGAATCAGAAAAAAATATTTTAGGACTTAATATTATCCATCATTGATTTTAAATTTGGTATATTTGCAGGTGTAACAAGCCTGGGGGGAAAGAAGATGTTTTTACCATCTGTGCTACACCAATGTTTCTGCAGCCAGTGGAATTAATTATTATTCATTATTATTACACTTAGTGATAAATGTTCTGCATTAGTGAGGAATGGAGGAGGAGTTAACATTGCTGGCTTGCTCATTACTCAGAGCTGTATGGACCTGTTCATGTCCTTATCAGAGATAATCTGTGGTAATCTCTGACCCTTCAGTACATGCATTTATTTCTGCCCATTAAGGAAGTGGTGGAGGTATTATGCCCCAGTATTTTTGGGCATCATCACAGGATTTTCCAGGTCCACGTTGAGAGTTTGAGGTGTAGACTGGGAGTGTAGGAGCCAAGGGTGAGAGGGCCAGAGGCAATGCACACTATTCTTTTCCTGGCTGAAGGAAGCTGCCTCAGCTGCTGTTGCAGGATTTTGGTCACCTCTCTCCCATCCTGGACTGGCCCACACAAGGTCATCCCAAAATGTGCACACTGATCACTTGGGAGGTATGGGCAAAGGGATTTGTAGAATGAATCCATTGGGATGAAACACAACTAAGAACACCAGTGATGTCAGGGATTTCTGCTTCTCCAGCTTCCATTTTTATCCTGTTTTTGTTTTGCATTCTACTTATGTATGTTTTTGTATGCTATTTTCTGTTACACTCCTAAATTAACCTTTTTAACAGAAATCTCCTAACACTGTATGTGCTTATGATAAACTTCCTCGCTATCCATTTGCATTAAACACTATTAAGGTAATTTCACTTGCTCTGGGAGACAAATAATTTCAAGAATCCATCCTCCAGCTGCAGAGAAGTGAAATTCTCTTGTGCCAGTGATGCCAAAGAATCTGCTGACATTTGTATCCAACACAGCAGGGGAAATAAATTTTGACCTTAGACTGTGTGAATCAAAGTGAGCATTGAGGGCTCTGATCTTCTTGCCCCACCTTGTCTCCTGGCCCATGGATTTTGTTAGTAATTCCAGCTTGCTGTGGTGGCTTTGCCTGAGGCTTGGGATATGAAAGCTTTCTCTCTCTGCATGGCTCCAGTAGAAACAGGAGTTTATTAATTTCCACACCTCACTGGAAAATAACAGAGATGAGGCATCTTGAGGAGTTTACATTTAAATGTTTGGCTGGTTTTAGCCTGGCTGGGAGACTGAGAGCTGAAATCACAAGTGGAAATAATGCAGGTTAGGGGAATTTTGAAACTTGGAAAACTGCTCTTGTTGACTGTTTGCCAACCCTCCCCCACATAGGTACATAATGAAAATACCAATAGCATCTCTCTGCTCAAGGATCTATAGATAGTAGAGAAGAGACAGATAAGCATTTACATTAGCCTAAAATATGTGGGTTTATTATGCTATGAGACTATGGTCAATAATCTAAATACTTATCACAACATTTGGAACTGTTTCTAAGTCCTTCTTTATCCACTTAGTGATTTTCCCTTGTGTGTTATACTTTATGACACAACTCAAGAGTTAAATACATTTAGTTCACCAAAGTAGTATCAATGGGAGTGGATATTCTTAAATTTATGTCTCTCATTGCATCAACAGACTGTGTTTCAGATAAGATATTTTGATTAAAATTGCTTTATTTTTTTCCCACTTTGCTTGAATTGCAAATTCTGCGCATCAGGAGAAGTCAATTTTTTTTCCTGTGTCTGTGTTATAGCATGTAAATTCCTGGGGTAAGCAGGGCTGCTTGGCTTTCTCATGATACAGGGAAGAAGCATTGAGAATTAACTAAGTTTTCTGTCCCTGGGAATTTGAAGATGGTTCAATTACAGGTCAAAAGCAATTCTGTGCAAACTTCTAATTTGAAAAATGTTACAAGAAGGAAATACACATCATTAGCTCATTTCTGTTACAGGGATAACTATTCTTCCTCTTCATCTTTCTTTCAGCAGTAGTTTGGGGAGTCTGTCCATATAATTAATGATATCTGATTTATGTTAATCACTTATGATGTCTTTCTTGCTATGAAAAATGACTGTATTAAGCACACATGTACCTACCTTTCATATAAAACCTCCAAAACACGCTCAGTAGAGTAAGACAAAAGAGTGCTGCACTTTAATGCCCGTGCTTGACAAACAGCAGATATGCTCAGGAAGGAGCTGGAAATTGAAAAGTCAGTTCCTCCAGCCTCTGGGGATGAGAGGATGGGAAGAATGGAACATAGCAGGGGAAAGACAAAGAGAGGTTACAAAGAAGGCTAAAAGGGCATTTCTCCTGTCCTTGCCTGTTAATGGACACTCTGGCCATTGGCCTCGGTGGGATGGCCAAGGACTGCATTAAATGGATCTTCTCATTGTGTGTAACAATGTGGTTTGTTGGGTAGGTTTGGAGCAGGCCAGGAAGGAGGTAAGAATTTAATGACTGAGCTCTTTCATTGCCCTTGCTGAATGTTTCCCGGAGGCTGCCAGCCCAGAATATTTCAGTGAAACACATTCCAATTACTGCTATTTTTAATTAAAAATAGATGTCACAACTCATTTGACACTTTGCTCTGACTTGTGCCTTGTTTAATCTACAATTATTTAGAAGAGTGCTTAAGACAGGCTACTGAGATGGGGAGTCTTTGCAAATTGCAATATGAATCTAATTTCAAATGACATTTTGGCAACCCCAGTAAGCATTTTTTTTAAAATTCTGCTTTTTCCATCCACATAGAAGAGCTCAGGCTCCCAACACAAAGCAGAGACAATACCATGCCATGGATTGAAACCATGGGATGGGTGCTTTGATTTCTCACCCAGTTTTCCAGATAATGATATGAAGGGGTGAACTGTTCTGCTGAAGGCCACACAGAGAGTGTCTGTGCCAGGAGGAATATCTTGCATAGATTTTATTCCTGTATGTCCTTTATAACAATATTGTGCCACCACTGAGGCAGGTGTTCAGTGACATGAAGTGTCAGCAGCTCCTACAGGTTTAAAGAAGTAGGGTAGGAGGAGAAATGGACTCTCAGATGTGGCTTGTCTTATACTAAGAGAAAAAAAAGAGGTTTATTTGTTCATTATTTCTTCATTGGAAGTAAATTCTTCTTACAACAGAGAAAATAAAAATAAGGACTAGATCAGTCATTGGCGAATGTGGCTGGAGCTGCCAGCAGTGGACTCATTCATCTTCCCTGAGTGTCCCTCTCTCCCACCTTGGTGTCCCCTGCTCCCCAGGCTGTGACACATCACAGCGCTGGCCACATCTTCGGCCAGGTCTGGTCCTCTGGAAGCTTCTTCCAGGCCACTGGGTAGGCTTTTCAGTGGTCAGTCCCGTTGTATTTTTGCAGCCTGTATGGAGTGGTGGAGAATTTGGCCAGCTGACCAAAGCCTACACAACGTATCTCAAACTTTCAGCTATAATCCTGCACCTCCCTTTTGGCAGGACTTTTTATAAGACTTTTGCATTGGCCCAGCCTTGTTCCTCCTGAAAACCTCCTTCCCCCACTAACACCTTAGGCTGGCTGGGATCCTGAACTTTCTCCTTTCCAAATGAAGGGTCTGGCAGGAGGAGGGATTGTCCCCCAGAGTCAGCTTGGTGGTGCTTTCAGCCATTAGGAGAGCCTTAAATTAAGAAATTTTGCTTGGCATTAGGGCCAGGATTTCAAAATTTTCTGCTTTTATTAGTTTGTTTGTACTTCCTTAGCCCCTGGATTATAGATTTTAAACCACAGACCTTGCTGCAATCCATCTCTGTTCTTTCTTAACTGTGCTGTTTGGCTCGGTCTGATCCCACTAGACATTCAGCAGAATGTCTAAAAAGTTGCAAAAACTAGGGGAAAAAAATGCAGAGAGGAAAAAGAGGGAAGAAAACCTTCTTTTCTCCCTTTCACCTTCTAGAAATTTTGGCTTAGCCATGTGTGGCTCAGAAATGAGGACTTTCCAAGACAAATGGGCTGCATTATCACACCAGACTCCTCTGGCAAGGAATGAATTTTGACAGCCTAAAAACATATTTTTCTGCGGATGGGGGGAACAAATAGTTGCAAAGCAAACACTGAGCGTGTTTGCAGGTGCTGTGCTCCATTGTGTTTGCCAACCAGATGTTCTGTGCTGGGACGCTGCCCTGGCCTTTTCTGGGATGAAATGTCACTCTGGATGAAATAGAGCAAAACCCTGCACAGTCTCTCAGAATGAGCTGAGCTTTTAATTTGTCAGCTATTAATATAGCTGTGTCTTTGTATTGCACAGGACACCCGGCAAAATAAACATGTAAAATTTGACCTTCAGAAAATTAACTACCATTGCACCATGGAAATCTGCCTTGCTACAGCGAGCTGTGGTGTACTTAGGTACTATGGCAGAGCTTCAAAATCCCTTGCCATATGTCACTGGACTGGAATGATTTCACAGACTTTTCTCTGCATCAAGTACCTTAACCTGCTGTAGCTGAGTGCTACCATGTGCATCTCATGCTCTTCTAGCGAAAGGTGACAAAATGTGGACTTCTACAAAGCAAATATTAAAGATGTCTGTGAGTAACTCTCCAAGAGTTGTGTTTTCTCTACTGCTCCTGCAACAGGTTGGATTTGGGAGAAAATATTTCAAAATGTTAGGATAGTGGTGCTGGGTCTTGTAGCCAGTGATCCAAGAGGGAATTATTTGACAAACAGCAGGATTTGAGCAGCTAAGCTTTGCTAACACAGAGTTTTTGCTGGGTGGGTCCTTTCTGTGCTGGAATGACTGCAAACAGCTATTAACTGCTGCTTTGGATCAGGGAATCCACTGGTGCTTCCACCCTTGCTTGAGTGATATCCCACATGTGTTCCTTTCCCTTTCTATGGAGAACAGCAGCAACATTTGTGATGGAAATGAAGTAGCCTTTACCAAAAGGGCTCTAAGGGAAGGCTTGGGATACTGGCTCAAGCTGTTATTCCCCCTCAAGGCCAGTGGGTGCTTTTCTCAGTTAGCTGGTTCATCCAACAACATCTTGTGCTACAGGTTCTCTCTGAATGAGCAGAAATCTGTTTTCACTGTGAGGAAACTTCTGTGGTGTCAACTTCTCCCACATGTCAAGGATCAACTTTCTTCTCCCTTCTCCCTGCTGCCCAAAATGAACCCCCCCTTTTTTTGGTCACATCTATCACAAGGGCCACAAGAGTGGCTTCTTTGTTTTTCCTGGTTTTTTGACCTTATTTCATGCAGACAAGAAACACTTCCCTTGTGCTTGAAGCAGCCCTGCTAATTGACAGGGATTTGGAGGAAGCATAGCCATGTCAGCTACTGTCTGCTCTGGGATCTCTGGAGAATATTAATCATGGAATCACAGAATTGTTTAGGTTGGAAAAGACCTTTAAGATCATAGAGTCCAACTGTTAACCCAGCACAGCCAAGTACACCACTAAACTATGTCTGTAAGCATGAAGGAACGCTTCTCTTTCACCCTGGCAACTCCTCTTAAAGATTTTCTTTGTTAAAATACCACAGGCCACATTGTCATGTACACAAAAGCCACAGTTCACCTCTCTAGCAATGCATGGCATCCTAGGGTAGATATAAATAAAAATGGCCTTCAGGAGCCTTTGTGCTCCCACAGAGTACTGTAAAACAGCCCAAAAGGAGAAATCAGGGCTGTGTGAGAGGGAGGATGCTCAGATTGTTAATGAAGTGCTGTCCCCAAACACTTGAGCACTGTTGATTCCTTTCCAGTTAATAAACCATTTATATGTGGCATGCTTTTAGCATGGAACCAAATACTTTTTTCACTCAAGCTGTGATGTATAATTATATAGCTGACATCAAACATGAGCAGATACCAAGTCAAAGGAATGAATTTGGTCCTGTTCCTGTAATTCCATTTCCATGTTAACAATTTTTCTCCCCCTCTTTAAATTATGTTTTTATTGAAAGCTTCAAAGGTCAGCTTAGACATTCAGAGAAAATTTGTAACTCAGATTGTTTAGTATTCTCTCATATAGCACAGCCCTCCATTACCCCGTGTCAGCAAATTAAGGAAATGAAAGTTGTGGCCAAGGATTACAATAGTGCTGGTGCTAACCTTTTACAGCACATGGCATACTATCAATTTTAGCCACGGGAGAAATGTGCTGTTCACATACAGAAAGTGGGTGTTGAAGTTTTTAATCTAAAAATGAAATCTTGCCTCTAGGAGAGACAAGTAAAGCCCATAGATCTTCCTTGCTGCTGGATAAACCTCTTGAGCAGCTCAGATCTTTTCAGCCACACGTTTTTCCTTTATCCATTTTTCCTTCCTTTCTTCCTCACCTGGAGACAGAGGGACATCTATTCTACTTGACTGGAAGGGCAGTACTGTAGCACAGAGATATGTGGGTGCTCATATATTCACAAGATGGAGGGCCAAGAGAGATGGATGGATAACCTACAGACTTTTTCTTAGCTGCAAAACCCTCACAAGGTCTAGCAACACACGTTCACCCAGCATCAATCTTGTGTGTAGTCCTAGGGAGGTTAATGGGATTGCTCAGCTGTTTAAGTACCTTGCTGAATGAAGGTGATAATTAATCAGGCTGCAAATTATTCTGGAGAACCCAATTTTAATGTGAGGTTTGCTTTACTCAGTAGTTGCTATATAGTTGTTCAGGGCACACTTGATTTAGCTGGGCCAAGAAAAAAACTGATAGACCAGTTTCACTTAATTGCTATTCAGTGTTGGGCTTTGATTTCCCTGAGAGTGTTTCTTTTCCCTTTCAGACATGGGATTTTTGACCTGCTTTTCTCTGTCTTCACTCCAAATCACAGCAGCATATACCCTGTAGTCTTGGAAATGCTTTAGTTTGGTCTCTAAATTTAAAAGGCTAAAGGCAATACATAGATGGTTCTAAACTGTTGTCAGAAATAAGTTTCCCTGGAGTGCAGTGTAATAGGGTCAGAGTTTATTGGGTAATGCTTAGTTAGTAGATGGCCCAAAGATTAGGAGTTATTTTAGCTGGGGCATGGATAATTGAGCTGAAGGCAAACTAAAGCCAGTGATGCTGCTTATCAGGTTCTGTCACTGTGGGATACGATCATTCAGTCTTTCACGTGCCACAGAAGTGGTGTTAAGTTCAAAGTGATGTTGCCAGCCGAGCAGGTGGGGAGCAGCCAAGGAGCCCATTCATGCTGAAATGCCTCCACGCCTGGGTAGGCTGTAAATGCTCCTTTGGAGAGAGGGGTGGTCCCTCAGGCAGGATTTCACAGCCCCTGATTTCATCTCTTGCTTTTGTTTGGATTTAGAAGGGGTTGCTTGTGGCTTTTCTTGCCTGCACAGCATCACCCCAGCAGTGGGTGGGAGAATCAGCTTGTTGCTGGGCCAGGTTTAACACCCTTTTCCAGTCCTGGAGACCGGTGTGTTTTAAGGGTAGCTGTGGGCATGCCCTTTCCTACCCATTCTTTAAATGAGTCTTGCTGCAAGGATGGACTGGTGGGAGCAGAGGCTGGATTGGGAGGCTGTGATGAAATGGAAAAGATCCCATGCAAGCAGAAGGTGGAACTGGGAGGTGAATCATACTCTAAGACCCCCACAAAATTACCCATTTGTAAAGTTTGTTTTTTGCTGGAGTCTGTGAGCTGAAGAGATGTCTATCTCCTGCTGATTCCCATAGAGTCCCTCGTGGGGCTGTTCCTGATTTTAACCCACTTTAATAAAGATGATCCAGTTTGCTCAAACTCTCATGAGCTCGTTTTGACAGGAAAGACTCTGTAACAAAGGGGCTAATAATATCCCAGAGAAGGAGAATTGGAATGCACTGAGGATCATAAACTTGTCATCTAACATAAGTGCAGCCAAAGCAAGATGGAGACTCATAAGAAGGAGGCTGAGTTAGCCTTGAAAAACAGGTCTACTTTTAGATTTAGCAATTATAAAATCTGTAAATAGGAGGTGTGTTGTTTTTTTGGTAAAAAATTCTGAAAGAAATGGAGTTAATGTATTTTAACTATTTTATTATCTCTTCAGATATGCATAGAAAGACCTAATCCTATTACTTCATGTGTAAGGGACAGTAATATTTCACACAAACCATTTTCAAAACTGTTGTGTTCAGCAGAAAATGGATAGAATTTCCCCAGGGCTGATAAACTGGTAGGCATTAATTTGGGAGTCTATCAACCAATACTGCACTCGTAGATCTGAAATAACTGGAAAATGAACAGGCAGGGAACTGTGCTGCTGCTAGGGACCATTCCAGGGGTGGATTAATGGGACAGCGATTCAGAAAGGGGTCGCTGGTGCCTGGATAGCCAAAATGTTCCAGATGGTTCAACCCCAAATAGCAGTGGGGGGTGTTGAAGGGTGCATCAGATGGTATCTGAATACACAGAACTCAACACAGTCTAAGTTAAATACAGCTGCCAAGGTTGGAGGCATGGAAGTTGTGTCCCAAGCCAGACTTTTGGGATGTTATCCTTCTCCCTCAAGAAGGGGGTCTGGCACATTCTATTTAGCATTACTTTCCTTTTAATTGTGAGAAGTAAGGCTTGTTTGCATAAGAAAAACACCAAGTTTAAGCAGGGTAGGAATGGCAGAAGTGAAGCTGACAGGAGGCAGCCGGACTACAAATTAAAATTGAAGCAGACCAGTCTTTTCTCATTCCACTAGCTCAGGAAAATATTGAAAGTAAACCGTTGGCAAGTCAGCAGTGAAAAGCAAATTAGATTTGGGACCAGATGGTGTAGATCAGTATAATACAAGTTGATGTCAATAAAGCAGTGTGATTAATGCTGCCAAGAATATCACTCACGATCTTTTCCAATTTCAGGTGTTATTTGTAGCACAGGTGAGGTGCACACAGATGCGTGCACAGATCATTTTGGAAAGTGGGATTTAATTGAATCTCTGTTCCAAGAGAAAGTCTGTGTCCAGCTTTATCTGGCAATGTGCAGGCACTAGAGACTGTCCTGGAGGGGGGAATCTGGGGTTAAGAAGAAAAAGAGCAGAACAGAGGGCTGTATGACCTATGTCTGACCATGAAACTCAGTGCAGGACTGGATCCTGAGCACTGAAGGCTTGTGTGTCTGATAATTGGGCAATGCATATTAGATTTATGGATGTGATTTTAGCATGCTTTATATCATTCCAATAATTATAAATTTTGTTATTTCTCAGTAAATATATCTAAGTAGAGTCATCAATATTGCCTTGTTCTTGTCAAACTTCAGTGGTGATTGGTATTTTCTGACCATAATACATCCTCGAGACTGTTCATTTTCAGAGTGCTCTGTGAATTAATTATGAAGAATATTTCATACAGTCAATAATTTCAGTGTCATAGTTCACCTTCTGATAGCACACTGAAATTCTATGTGAATATCTGAAAGAAAAATGAATTCTATGTAAAATAAAGGCCTCACTATTGGATTAGATACCAATCTGCAAAACAGAGTTGTAAAAGATGAGTTTGATGATAGAATGAAGAATAACTTTAAAAGTGAGTCAGATTGTTTTGAGTGATGTAGTTGTTTTCCAGGAAAAATCTGTTGCCAAGGATCAGGGCATCCTTGGCAAGCTTAAATGTGCAATAATCTCCCTTCTCAGTGCTGAACTTTTTTCTTTTAAATGTTTTTTGGTGAGGAACTTGGTAAGAGACTTCAGCTTTTCTCAAGGGATGAGTATCAGTCAAAACAGACTTTTTGCCACCTTTGCCCCTAGGCAGACATGAAATAGGCCATCTTTGGGGGTATATAGACACTTATTTTTATATCCTATGCACAGAGATTTAGACATTCAGATAGAAAATCTGACCTTTATGGAAGAATATTTTGTTCTCTGACTCTTGCCTTTTGGAATATATTTTTTGTGAATTGATCTGCAAGTCCTTCATTCTCTGGATGTGCCTTTTTCGGTGTTTCTTGTGCTCATTAATCACATTAGCCATTCCTAGTCTTTGTAGCACACTGGAAGTTAATATATTCACTCCCTTTTGTGTGTGTTTATAAGCATGTGTCCTCCCTTTGGTTTGTATTGACTCTGAAGGCTGAAGTGACGATCAATGGCTCAGATTATTTCCTTGCTGTCAGCTATTGACTTTCTCTCAGCCTGATACCAGAGCTCCTTTCCCAGGGTGATGCTGGCAGGGTAGGGATAGGAGGGGGAGCCGAGCAAATGCTTCACAGAAATCTTGCAGTTTATCTCAAGGCATCTTTAACTGAATGCACATGAAGATGAGAGAAATTGCCAGAAACCTGCAATTTAGGGTGGAAAATTAGAGAGGCTGAAATTCTCTATCAATGATGCCAAAACTGGGATAGCTTTTTCCTCAAGAGGTTTTTTTTTTTATTTATACGATGATTGTTGTTCTGCTCAGATGGTTTTGAAGCTGAAAGTGATTTCTTTAGCTAAACTGCTGTGTAGGTTGGACAGTGTGGATTCCCTTCACTGCAGAAGAAATAATCAAGATCAGTATGTATGGATAAAAAAATCCTCCAGTTTCTGAAGAAAGGCTTTTCCTCCGTTCATCTTTTATACTGTGGGCTCTTGATTCATAATTCTCTGCTATGTCTGTAATTATCTACATCAGAGTACAGTAGTCACAATTTAATTCCTAATTAGAGCAGCAGCATTTTCCGTTTTCTGCCAAAGATGATGCTCAAGTGTCAAAATAGAGAAAAAGGGTAGATACTTTCAAGGGAAAGTGAATTTATTGGAATATGAATAACTTCATCTTCTGCTATAACAATAGTCTGTCTTCCAGAGTTCCCAGTTTTTTATAGGGAAGTAAACATTTTTATCTGGAAGAATTCTTTAGGCTTTGAATTAAAAATTATAAGCTTTTAGGTGACAGTATAGAGGGGGAGGAAAAAACGATGGAGAAATAGAGAAAGAGAAGCTGGGCATGAGAGTCTCTGAAGGACTGTCAGCTGATTCTGGAAGAAGAGAAGGTCCTGTGTTGGTCAGCATCTCTCCAGCTTGGCTTCTTTTCCTACCTCCACCCCTGTGGATTAGGAGACTCCTTCAAGCCCAAAGGAAAATTTCCACTGACCTCAGTGGACTGGAGTCCTTGGCATTGCCCCAGGGCTGGAAGACGCAGTGGGAGAATGTGTGTGGCAGCCCTGACCCAAAGTCTGGGTGCCAGGGTGGGAGGCTGGAGAGGCAGGTGGGATATCTGGTGTTCCTGAGCCACAGGATTGAGTGTGAACTGGGATCCACTGCTCTGCTGGGTGTCCTGGTGCCATGGGCTTGGGGGTCATGGTGAAAAAACTGGAGGAGGGAAGGATGAGCATGTCCATGGGCTGAGAAACACCTTGGGTTTGGATCTGCCTTGGATTAGCTTTAGGTAGTGAGTCTGTCTGATCTGTCAAAGTTGGAGCTGTAATTGGGCAGTTCAAGTTGTCAGGGGAATTTAAAATAAATGCATTGATTAAAGGCAGAATATGGTTTAGGCAGCTGACCACAAAGTTGGCACAATCTGTATTTTGCACAAGGGAGATCCTCACAGATCTTCCTGGGCTGGGATCCAACCCTACCCTCCTCTCCCCATGCTTATTTTGTTGGTCAGCTCAACCCTACGTTTTAATCAACACAGCCCATCATTAATGTACATACCTAGCTATGTGTAAACACAAATATATAAACTAACTTCAGCTAGGATGGAAAGATAAACAGCTGCCTTTAGCAGAATTTCTCCCCTTGGATCTGCCTGAAAGCAGACAGTGGAGTTGGTTGTTTGGCCCAATTTAGTTTTCATTTAACCAGACCAGAGAGTCTACATTACAAATGACATGTGGCCACCACAGTAGCACAGTCGCTGTTTACCTAATCAAACATGATTAATGCATTGGTTTTACATTAGGATCTGCTTTTCTCCATTGTGAGAGTAGTCAAGGGATTCTCTTTGTCTGCTAGCAAGGAAGAACGTGTTTTTTATCCTATTCTGCTTATTGTGCAGTCATGTCAGCAGTAAAAAATGTCTTTTAACATGCCTTCTTTTATCAGTGGAGAGATCAATACAGCAACTTTCTGAAAGCATAATTCAATTACATGTGTTGTGGGAGACTAATGCGAATTCTCTTGGTGAGAATGCTTTTCAGATAGGCAGGGAAAGACATCCTGGACTTTATTTCAGAGTAGGGTAAGATTAAAGGGATTTCAAGTGTGCTTTGAAACTACCATATAAAGGAGGATGGTTCAGGCTTGCAGAGGGATCTGTGTTCCAGAATGGAAATCAAGCATTGCTGCAGATAAAGTTCGCCTTTGTATCACTGGTGGAACCAACAGAAAATCTCTGCTGCTGAATTGGACCTGAACCTGAAAATGACAGTGGTGGATGGTGAGGACAGCTGGTAGATGGATGTGTTGGCTTCAGGAGAAAGCCACCCCTGAAATGGAAAGTTTTCACCCAAGAAATAAGTTAAGGACTAAACTCTGCCCTGAGATAAGCTGAGAGATTTTAAGGTGTTTTGAGAGGAGTTGGACAGACATATCCCCAGGGAACCTGCACTTGGTGAGTGAGGAGTACTTGAAGCCATAAAAGGAGGCACTGAGGTGCACAGTGACCTTTTCTGCTGTTTTGTCTTGGATAGGACATGTTGTTAAAAGAAATACAGCATCACTATTTGATGGCTTTTCCTGGCAGGCAAACAGGACCTGAGTTAGAAAGTGGGCAACCACTTAAGAGTTTGGCTTGGGGCATCACTACAAAGGGCTTGAAAAATGTATATCGAGTGTGGCATAGAGGCACCACCTGCCATAGGTCTGGATTTTATTTTCCTATTTATAAACACCAAGAAGGTTTTCTTCCTCCCTTGAAAATGCATGAGTCCTTCTTGACTCCAAAAAATTTTGGACCAGTACCTTCCCTTGATTGTAATTCACAGTCCTTAATAATAAGTCAGGATAAATTTAATAACTCGTGACTACTTTTTTATAGCATGCTCACAGAATCTCATCTTGAATCAGGAGAGACATCCATAAAAGCTACTGAAATCCAGAATATTCATCACATCAGTGACTGTAACACATTTCTTCATTTTTTTCTGATGACTTTGTTGGCTTTAGCACATTGTCATCCTTGTTGGACCTCACTACCTCTCTATGGGAATGTTTTAATTTTCAGAGAGATTCCTGTACTTGTCATAGTCATTAACATGTAAATACATCTCATAAAGCACTGAAATGAACTAATAGTTACAGCTTTTCCAGCCATTAACACATGTGATAGTTAAGCCTGATTACGAACTTCACCTCATTGGCAACACATTTCTGTGGGTCTCTGTATTTCTCTGCCTGCTCTGAGCAGGACTAACTTAGGAGTCCATAAAGCTAAAATCTAACTAATTAAATAGCAACACTAATGCTTGCACTGGGCTTAAATGTGGCAGGGAGCATTTTTTTCCAATTCTCAAATAAATCTGCTTATTGAAAATACCATCCTAGAAATAGGAGTCTCTGACTTTGAGAGATGCCCTGGAATTTAACAGCCCATTATTTTTATATGGGCAATTTATTGCAGTCAGAAGTGATACAGTTCATGGAAAGCGGGTGGATGGATGGCTGAATCATTCCATCACCTGTCATGACTCACTCCCATCATTTCCGTCTCCTTGCGAAGGGTGCATAAACATGTCTGCAGACTTAACCATGGCCCAGAGCATCTCATTAAAACATTGCCTCGGTTAGGGTCAGAAAAAAGGTTATGTAGCCCCATGACTGGATTGAAAGAGAAGAGGGATTGAGATCTTGACTGGTTCATTCAGAGAAGAGTGTCCAAACCAATAGTGCACCAAGGGACTTCTGCTTGGGCTTTTCCTTGAGTTTCTCACCTTTGCAGGTAATTTCACAGATAAGATTCATTCAGGAATTTTATAGTGCAGTTTGGTTTGGTTGCTCAGTTCCTTGAGTTCTGCCTGCTTTCAAGGGTCTTCTCATTCTCTGGATGATACTGGATATGGTGACCTTGTTGCTGGTAGTTCTGTGTCAAGATATATGGATGTAGCCATTTCTCAGATACAACCAGATGTTTTGGTGATGGTGAGCCAGATGACTCCTGCTGGAGCTGTCAGACGGTGAAGTTAGCACACACTTCATGTATATTCTGTCCTCCTTCCTCAGCAGACTCCCATAGAGTGGACAGTGCAAACCCTTTTGTGGCTTGGCTTAATCCACCTTCAAAGTGTGCTCAGAGGGTTTACCCAGCCTGTTCCTCCCAGCAAGAGCTCTCTCGACCCAAGCTCTGAGCTGACCTGCTGTGAGCTGACCTGGCCAAACGCCACGTGGCCAGCGTTAACTCAAGCAGAATTTATTAGCTTGCAGAGGGCACTGCATAATCCAGTTACACAACTTCACTTTTGGAGCTGGCTTGTGTCTGGCCTGGTTGGAAGATGGGTAAATGTCTCTGGAAAATTATTTATTATTATTTCTTAACAATGAAATCTTGTTATTTGCTTGCTGTAATGGCTGAGAAATCTAATCACTGATTGAGCTTACACTAGGGTAGGGATATTTCAAGCAGAGCAACAAAAATACAGTGTGTGTCCAAAGGAATTTATAATGTGGATGTCACACACCCTCAATAGCAAGGGAGCTCCAGGCTGAGCCCAGCAGTGATAAGCTCATGCATCTGTGTGCTTTGTGAAAAAAACACAGTGCCAGTGGGGAAATGAAGATATTTTGTGGCTCAAAGGAAGGCTGGGACACACAGTAGGTGCTCCCTGATGGGTACAGACTCTGGGACTGCTTCCCTGGAGTGGAGGGAGACATGAGCTGGTTTGAGTTTGCCAGTCCCTGGCCTCCGGTGGAGCTCACAAAACATGAGCAATCTCTGTCCTGTGTCTTCCCCAGGTCTGTGCCTTGCAGACATCACCTCAGCAATTGTTGCTGGCTCTTGCTGAGCTGAATCCTTGGCTTCCTGAGCTTCGTCCCTGGCTCTGTGCGGCGATGTGATGTAATCGTGTGAGCGCGGCCCCTTTATTGCACCGAGAGCATAATGCCCCTTTATTCTCTAGACAAGGGTAGGGGGAAACAGCTGTTTTACTGATTAAGTAAATAAAAGCATGACTCTCCAGCCCTCCTCCCTCATCCAGCAGGCGGAAATCTGCCCAGGCTCTGCGCATCGTCACCATCCACTCAGCTCCTTGCCCCCGAGTGCCATGAAAGCAGGCAGTGCCTGCAGCTGGACGGCTGCCCTCACCTTTGCTCGCTCTGCTCCAAGTGGTTTTGTGAGTCAGGCGCTTCGCTTTTGCACAGAAACCCATATTCCATCCTGCCTTTCCATTTGCTCATGCCCCTCTGCTGCCAAAGTAACCATGGCAGGGCCGGCGTGGGGGGGTGGAGGGGAGGGGAGCCGCGCTGCCAATCTCTCATTAATTTCTAGATGCAGAATGATGGGGGTGATGCATGTGAGAGTCTAATAATAATGACCTGAGGTCCCAGGCATGGCGAGCAAGGCAAACTTCTTTAACTAACAACTTAATTATAATAAATTTGAGTCTAAGAGCACCAGGCAAGTAAATCAATCAACCCTTGCAGGCGGGCTCATTAAAACCAGCAAAGTACAGACCATAAAGGTCATCTTATTAAAAGGGATTAGCATTTTCCAGTTAAATCCTTTGCTGCCCATAGGTGCAAGGAGGGAATGTGCATTCTGAGGCTCTCTGTTGTTGCAGTGGTAAAGGGCTGTCCCTGCACAGCAGTAAATGCCTGCAGTCCCCACGGTCAGGCTCTTGGCTGCCTGTGCCAGTGGGCAAGGCTGGATAAATGCTGGTGGACCTTTGCCAGTCTGGCCCAGCTGTGGCTTGCCAACTGTCCCGTGGAGCAAGTGAAACACGATCAGGGCTGAGGTCTTTCTTGCAAAATACGAGTCAGCTTGCTCTCCAGGCTTTTCTCTAGTCCTCTCTTACAGACTGAGACATCACCTCAGTAATTGTTGTTGGCTCTTCTTCCAATGACTCTTCCCTGGCTGTGTGGGATATCTCTCCTATCAGGTCTTAATATATTGTAGCCCTCAAGCAGCATTTTCTATTTTTGCCTTTCTTTCCTGCCTGTGTGGTACAGTACTTTTGGTTTTCTAGTGCTTTGAGAGGCAAATTTTCACAGGCCCAATTATGATCTTGTTCCTTTAGGAGCGTGTATTTACCTTGGAGGAAACATTAAACTGAGAACAGCTATCAAAACAGCTGGCATCCTTCTTCCTGTCTTCCCCTTCTGTCAGATACAGTGCTGATGGCAGGAGAGGCATTTTTTTTCCCTTTCCAAACTTTCCTCTGCCCACACTTGCATTCCAGCAATGACCCTCTGTCTGTGCAGCACCACTCACTGCTGTTGTGGACATGTGGTATGAAAGCTGCTGTTTTCTGTGGGCCTTGCAGGGGATGGTACTGGAGAGGTCTTTCCTGCTCCTGCATTGCATTTCGGATGGAAACTGTTTTTTTGGAGGAAAAGAGAAGCATCTCACAGCAGTGTCTGTCACTGGTTGAGCAAAATATCTGGAGCTGAGGGGATTTTTTCCATGGAGAGACAACTGCAGTCAGGAAGGTGGGCTACACACCACCCTGTGCTGCACTCCCACAGCTCTGCCCCCTTCTTGATGAGACTCTTCTCTCCCATTAGATGGACACTACCCAGTGCTAGCAGCTCAGTCAGCTGGTGAGGAGAGTGGCCACATGGGCTCAGACTGAATGGAACAGGCACAGCTCATGGCACACTTCCCTCAGCTCCTGCTGTGCCCAGGCAGCATTTTGACTGCACAGCAGTTTACAAATAACTCCACTTCATAGGATGGAAGTTCCCCTGCCCTATATTTGATCATTTCCAAAGGTCTTTTAAGCCCTGGGAGGCCTTGGGGGCATGTAGGAAATTAAACAGAACCGTTCAGCAGTTCAGGAGTTCATTCAGAACAAGGAGTTATGTGTTGGAAAATATGGTGGGAGAGGTAAGGATGAGAAAAAGCGGAGCATCTCTTTTATCCCACTAGGCTTTCCTTTAGCATAGGAAGTACTGAGGGTCTTTCCTGCTCTGCTTGACCCACCAGCAGAGCATATCACACAGAGCTACAGGCTGCCTGGGGGAGAAAAAAAAAAAAAAAAAAAAGGAAGAAGAAAATACTTATTTTCTACTCTGTTTCCAGTCAGCCGTCGCTGTGCTGCTTGATGATCCTGTGCTATGTCTCTGTAATAGCAAGAAACTGCTGAGCAGAAGAAATGGGTTTTGAGATTTCTCTTGATAGGAAAATGCTGGCAAGTGGTAGGTGTCTACCAGTCTGTGCTCCCCCATCATCTCCAAGAGCTTGCTGGGGAACCTTTGGATAATTGTCACTTAATTTTACAGCATCAGGCTTATGATATGGAGTGTGTAGTACTTAACACTGTGCATATCAGCTAAGTTGCTCAGATGAAAGGCACTGCTGACTACACAAACGTATTACAGCTTAGTTCCAGAACTCAGCCTTCCCTGGTGCAGGAGAGTGCAGAATTTGGAGCCACTTTTATGCCTTTGCCTTCAGGCACCCTCAGCTTCACACAGTCCTTGAACCTCTGACTGGCACTAACTTTGTGTGGTTTTGTCTTGATGAAGGAGTTTCTACAAAAGAGGAGGAGACCCTTGTGCTCCCCATCCTTAGCAATCTTTCCTACTTCCATAGGGGCAGGGGCAAATTCAGGACAGACCTGGCACCATCATTGCTGTGTAAGTTCTCCCTGCAGTGTGATCAATCAAAATTCAAAACAGTACATTTTAATTGGAATACTGTAGAAAATACTTAGTCTTGGTTCTCTTGTTTCCTCATATTTTCCACTCACCGCCTCCCCTTCACATCCTTTCAGCCTTTGCCCAGAATTCACCTCAGCCCACAGGCTTCTTCTATTTTTTCCTTTTTTTTTCTGGGAGGTGAGGGGTTAAAACAATAAATATATTGGTTCCTGTTTTTCCTCTCTGCAGCTCCTGAGCTCCAGCTGGGTGCAGACATGGAATAGTAACAAGTCCATGGGAAAGGCTCATCTTCTCACAGCCCTTGCAGCAGCACTCTGAGCTCACTGTGAACTTCCCAGAGCACAGAGGCAGAGCTGAAACCTTCACCAATGCTGCCAGGAACATTCTGCAGGGATTAAAGCAATAGGGTGGAGATGAAGTGTGTGTGAACCCAAACTGGACTCCAGGTGTGTATAAAGAACAGTGTGCTTGGTCTTCAACTGAATTTACAATATGTACATATACGTACATAATCTGTGGCCATTGGCAGTTAGCTCTTTATCATCCAGAGACACACCAGAACCTTCCAGATCCTGAAGGAAAGCACATTTCTGGTGTAAGAGACAAACATGGGGCAGCAAGATCCAGACACTTAATGATAACTTGGTTTTGCTTTTGTCCTTTCACAGAGCAGGTGCTCTGCTTCCATGAACTGTAGCCCTGCTAAACACTTTTGGTTCCTCAATAATTCCTGATGGGACAGAGGGATTTCTGCATCCTTGCAGGTGGATAGGTTTGCTTGGATTGATGTCTCAGCCTAGAGAATGGCAAGAGGGGACAGGCTCACCCCTGCACAAAGCCTGGCATGGTGCAGGCAGCCTGGGTGGTCTCAGCTGGGTGCAATCCCATTTCCATTTCCCTTTGGCTCTCTCTGTGCTCATGGAGAGTTGCTGTGGCTCAGCTGTCATTGCTGTTTCGTTATAATAACCCGGCTGCTGTCTCAAAGCCCAGTTCTAACCTGGCGTTAGGGAGTGCCAGTTCCTGGGAGGTCTCCAGTGTGTTGTGCATGGCTTATCTCCTGGGCATGCAGCAGGAAGGAACATCCAGGTGCTGGTAAAGTTGTGGCAGGGGGACTCAGCAGGTTGGCACAGGTGTATTGGCACTGCAAGGTGACAGGGTGACCTTACACCATAGAGATGTTGGGGTTTTGTTTTGCTAAAACTCAGAGTGAAAAGCACTGAAACTGGAGCAGGTAGAGATGAGAAAGCACTGATGGATGTTTGTTATGTCAGCTTAACTGGGGTGGAAGTGCCAGGAAAGCAAATGAAATGTAATGCCCCAAATTGTGCCTGATGTCACTTAACACTGCACTCCTTGCAGTCACTTTGAATAAATACAAGACATTTCTTTATTTTCAAGCATTCTTTGTGGAGAAAAATACAGGAAAAAAAATAGAGAGCAGCAAGACAGTCTGAGCTTCCCCTACCCCTTGCCAAGCAGTAGAGAGCAGTGGGAAACAGTTAGCAAAGGTGTCAGATTTTCTCTAAGGGCAGTCACAAGGCTCTTGTGCCAAACACTATTTGACATTTAATTTAAGACCCATGTAAAGTAACAGCCAGGGCAGGCAGCAGGCAGAGCGTTCCAGTTGACAGACTGGCTCTATTTGCTTTAATTTCCTTAGTCCGATGGCCAAGTTTATCTGTGAGCAAGAAATACTCAGAGTATTATTTTTTTTGTTAGCTCATGATGAAAAGACAGCCCTGTGTTGTGCTCAGACACCATTTTGGGCTTCAGGTGGCCCTCATTAGGGAACATAATGCAAGAGAGCTGTGTGTCAGGGCCAGAGGATCCAAAGCAAGTTCTGCCTCTTTGATTAAATTCTGCTGAAGTCAAACATTCTGTTCCTGGGCTGAACTGAGCCATTCAGCAGGTTTAAAGGTGCAGAGAGGGGGGCTGTGTGTGGAGGTTTGCAGCCTCACAGCCAGGAGGTGTGAGGAGAGCAGGGAGGGCTTCCTTCCTTCTTAAAAGTTGTGTCAGGACCACTCAGTGCAGAGGGATTGTGCAAGGATGTGTCCTGTTCATGTGCAGAGGAACCACCCACAGCACCTCGAGGTGCTGGTCTAGAAAAAGGTGTCCCTGCCCATAGCAGAGGGTTGGAATGAGATGATCTCTGAGGTTCCCTCCAACCCAAACCATGGTTTTGCTCTGCCTGGCTTGTGCTATAAGCCCACAGATGGGGAAGATTGCAAAGCAGTTTTTTTGTATTCTGGTTTCTTTAGTTTTCCTGTTGGAGCTGAGAAAACTGATCTAGTGTGCTGCTGAGGAGGTGAGATGGGAATAAAACCTAGCAGGAGTATGTGGAAGGAGTGGTGGGAGTTGGTCTGAGGCCTGTGTGAGGAGGGGAGCAGTAGTGGAAGCTGTGCTGGCTGTGTAGTTAATATTGGCAAAGGGGAAATGTTGCAAGGTGTGTGTAGAAATTAGTCAGGAAATGTATTTGTTGCTTGACTTTCTTTTTTTTAAAGAAAATAAATGTGTTTACTCAACAGCATGAAGTGTTGTCCCTCCAAGAATACCTGTTTGGTGACAGAGATATGGAATTATGATGTCAATCATGGAGATAAGGAGTATCAGGGGAGGAAAGTCTGTGAAAAAGGTGATTTGTCATGTTGAAGACCAAAAGCAGCTCAGAATATGAAGCAATGTGAGGAGAAGGGTTCCCCAGGCAGTGGGACAGAGACAGCAGCCTGCAGGCAGCATTGGCTGGGTGGAGGAGCACTTGGCTGTTTTTCCAAGGTCATTAGCAAGTCTAGACTTTCCCATAAAAGGGTCCCATTTGCTGGAGAATCCTTGGGCTACCGCTGCCCTGAGGGCTTCACAGAGAACTTGAAGGCATCCAGAACAGCCTGGCTAGACTGAGGCACTTTCCTGAGCTTCTGTGTGTATGGACCTTGGAAGACAACTTTGGGGCAGCCTGGCAGGAATGATTTCCATAGAACATGCAGCCTGCCCCAGCAGAAGGCAGCTCTAGGGCTGGCCCATCCTGGCTGGGACACTGCTGTTCCAGACTGGCTGGGTTTAGCTCCTCTTCAGGTTCTGCCCAGCAGACAGAACAGAGGAGCCAAACCCAACTGCATTCCTCTCAGAAAGCCAGAAATTGAAAAACTGCTTCTGTGTTGTAGTGGGCTGATGGAGGCATATGAGGCATAACTCTATAGATGAAGTTTTTCCTTCCACCTTTGCTTCAAACCTCTCTTGCTCCCTCATCACTGACTTGTTTGACCAATTTGTTGGTGCCATCCTATGGCTTTAAGCACTTTAAATGCCAGCTGTCTTCCCTATCTTAGAGAGCATCTCTGTCTAGCACAACACACCTGGAGAGAGCTTCTCCACAGCAGTGTTCAGAGTAAATCACAAGTCCAAACCTCTCCAAGATCACAGACTGTGCTCTTTTTCCTGTTAATAGGGGCTTCCAGCTTATGCTGCAACTTACCTTGGAAGGAGAAACCAAAGGGAGATGCTAAAGGCAGGGAAAAACTTAGTGCAGCTTTCTAATTGAGTCAGGGTAAAAAAATTCCAATGTTTGTTCAAGAAAAGGTTTGAATATTTGGAAGACTGGAAATTGTTGGATAACGTTCTTTTTACAAGCCCATGTATGATATCCTCGTCTTAGGGCCCCCTTGAGAGCCAGTGTCAGGAAGACTGGCCTGGGGGACTGAATCAGGATTTGTCAATATGAATGGCCCCTGGGGACAGACAGTGGTGTCCACCCCAAAGGAACCCACCCTGGGGGCTGCAGTGGTGAATAGAGTCTGGTCAGGCTTCTGCCCAAGGGAAACAGTTTTCTGCATGTGAGAAAACTTCTGGCATCTGCACAAACTTAGATGATGTCAATCCAAGCTTTAAGGAGTTTGTTGTCTAACTGGGACCAGCAGCGTGACTTGGACAACCATAACACAGCTGGGGATGATTCCATCCTGGGAAGGTGTGACTAACCTGGGGCCATTGTAAAATGGTTTCTGTGTGTATTTACTGTATATTTTTGTGGCAGGTTTTCTTTTTCATAATTAGGTCTTCCTGAACAGCAGTTGGATGTTTCAGCAAAGAGAAGAATGTGTACTAAATTCTAAGTGGGGAGGAATCCTGGATAGCACTAGGGGAACTTCCAAAACTGGTGTTTACCTTTGTTTTGCTTTTAGCAATCCAATTTCTCTTTGTGAGCTGAGTGTGCAGAAGGGATAATATAAACTGAGTTTATCACAGCAGCAGAGCTGGAGCAACTCCAAGTACGTTGGTTTGTACCCTGGAAATAGAGACTGCTTATCCAATTATTTGCAGCTTGTTTTCCAGGGAAAAACGATTGACTTGAGTCCTGCACAGGGTAAAATCCTGTTAGAGTGTGTCATTTTGTCCTTTGGAGTGGGATGTTGTCCCAGGTTTCATGAGATGTTGTTTTGTCTCCTGGGATTGTTGAAAAGCTGCTGTGTCAGGGATCTTTGTTCTTCAGATGAGAAAGTATCTCTCTGTTGGAGTGAGAGATGAGGCTTAAGATACACATGATTACCTTTATCTTCCTGTCCCAACCCTTTTCACCCACTGCCATGGTTAAATTTGTGAGAAGAGTCACATTAATAAATAAACTATACATTATTGAGGGTAAAAACTCCCAGGAGGGAGGCATTGAGTGGTACAGAGATACAGGCACACTTAACAATGAAACAAAGAGACAGACTTTGGCTGAACATCAGGAAAAACATACTGAGAGTGAAATAAATTTGGCTATGGGACAGTTCCCAACAACAGTAGCAGCAGTCCTGTTACCCAGACTAATTTTAAACACTCCTGTAGGCATCACTCCCAATTGGGTCTGGAAAGAGAAGATGTCAATCACATGCATAGTTCGAAGATGTCACCTTTTCTTTGGCCCAAAGTTTTCCATGACATTTTTTTGTGTTTTTTTTGATCAATGGAGATAATTCCTTTCTATTTGTTTGTAGCAAATTTGAAAAGAAAAAAATAATTTTGGTAAGGTGAGGAGAAGAGAAATTTTCAGCTGTTTTAATGTGGCTCTTCCTTTAAAGGGGTTCAGAATCAGCCATAATCAGACCAGATTTTTGCATTAGGTAGCAGAATCAAAATGAATTGGAGGAAGATATTAAAAGAAAATTTTCTCTCAGTCCCTATCAAAACCCTGCATCTTCTTAAGTATAGATGGGTCTGCACAGACTGGTAGCATCAGATGCTCCTTGCCCTCATACAAACCAACCAGAAAGGGGTAAGGAGTCAGGAACGATGTTTGCCCAGTGATGTGGATAGTCCACATCAGCCACAGCCTTCTCCAAATTCTTGCTTCTTCCTTCTGGTAGTTTTTTTTTTTGTGGCCAAAGTGAATCCAGTATGAAAGCCCCGTTAGTCATTCACTGGGATTAAGCACTGATGGGAAGAGGTGTGAGAGGTAAGGAAAAGATGGTGAAAATGACTCAAGCCTTCCTCAAGTGCCTGTGTGGGCAGCCTGAGGGCATCCCAGGCTGTTGGCTGGGAGGGCATGGAGCTCCTCCAGGGGCTCCTGGCCATCTGGAGGGGCTGGATGGTGCTGGATGGGTTTGTGTTTGCTCCCTGGCTTAGTCTCTCATAACATGGTTTGCAGCACATATTTTGTGACGTGAGAATGTGCCCTCTGTTCACTTCTAATGCACCTGTTGGTTCCACAAACAGGCCTGCCAATTAAATACAGGAGTCAAATCCCACAAGGAGCTTGGTTGCCTATGCTGGAAGATGGATGTATGTAATAAATGGTGTTATGAGGTATACACCCTAGCCTATTTATGAGTTACCATATGAGAGAGAAAGCAGGGTCAGAGTACTGAATAGGCTCAAATAACATATGGATTTATATGCTAGATCCACCTTCCAACCCTTTATTTCATCTTGGGCAAGTTATTTAGCTTCTCTGGGCCTCAGATCCTCTACTGAGTACATCTGGGACAACAACAAAAAATCCTTTTTATCTGTTTTTTCTGCTCTGGTTCCTCATGTGCAGAAAAAGGAATTGCCTCTGTGCACATACTTGATTTTTTTCAGGATTTTTATCAACACTCGGGTGTTGCTGTTGCATTTCTGCTTGTACTCTTGCAGACCAGAGACGATTCAGGAGCAAAAGCAGAGATACTCCTTCGAGTCCCCTTTTATGTTTCATCGCTGGTACCTCCTCTCACAAGTAAGTGAGCTGCATTTTACTCATCAGATCGGAACTAAACTTTGGTTTCCATGGAAGTCAGGTACCTCTGCATTCAGCAGAGTCCTGTTATTACTCACCAGGAGAAGGGCAGCCAACATTGTACTCCAGCTGTAGCTGACAGGCAATTTATACGGGACGAATCCCTTAACAGTGGACTTCAGCCTTTCCTGAAATCTTATCCCTCGCCTCTCCATGCGAGTGGGGCCGCTGGCTTCGTGGAGCAGCTCGTTCCAGACAGATGCTGACAACTGGAGCTGAGTGGTGCTGAGGGAACGTGACACAAAGCTGCAGCAAATGTATTAATTGCATTGCTTGGGGAGGGCTGGATTCTTTCCCCTGCCCCTCCTTTCTCTCTGCCAAAGCTTTGTGTGTGCCGGGAGCCTTGCTGGGTTTTTCTCATGAACAGTAATTAACTAACACAGCCACGAGTTCTGGGCATCTGCTCCACATCCCCGGAAGGTGCGTTATTAACCCGAAAGGATTTGATACCCTCCCGCTGTGTCCCATTTTCTCTGCTCTTGCCTGGTCCTTCTATTTGATTCAGCCTCCCAGGTCCATTAAGATCTTCACAGTTGCCCATGCACAAACCTGACAGGCTCATGGGGAGACTCTAAAACGATGCTGGTTCAATTAGCAGGATATAATTTGCCCTTTGGTGAAACCCTGGGCTCCCCTGCCAGGCTAAGCACTTGCTGCCAGAGCACTTAGCACAGGGAGGAGCGTTCCCATCACATCTTTCTCAATGGCAGGTCACAGAAACCATGAACCCAAGTAGCTGCCATAAGAAAGGAATTTTATTTTTATCCCAATTTTATTTTTCCTCATGAAATGAGTTTTAGAGAAACCAGAAAGCCCAGTTCGGATATTCAATGTGAACAAACCAGCTGGCAGCTGTAGTTTTTATTTTAGCCTGGGAATCCTGCTGGCTGTATTTTTTTCCTTCCTTCCTTCCCCATGAGCCCGTCTTGCAATTTGAGTTGTTCTGCCCTATAGGTCACAGACGAGTTTGCTATACAATTTTCTGTCTCTGTGTTGATCAAATGCTTTTCTGAATGATTTGCTGTTTGCTGTGGTTGTTAACCTCCTGAGTACTCAGTCTTGCTTCTCTCACCTCTGAGACAGTGCTGAAATACCTGAAGAGAAACCAATATCAGATCATGCATATTCATAGTGATTATTCCCCATTCAGCTGCACAGACAACAATTTTAACACACTTACCAAAAGCAGATATGAGTCAAAGTGATACTCGGGATGGGGGGAGGGAAGGAGAGTCGAGATATAATTTAGATTTTTTCTCAGCCTTCAGCTACTTTGGACAGTAGCTGTTCCCATGAGATCTTTTGTATATTAGCAAAGGGAATTGTGTGCTTTGATGGTGGAACTTCTCACACTGGAGGAGGTCTCCTGGAGAGATGATGTGGAAAAAGCTGGTGGCATCTGCCCCTGCTAGGGCAGGGGAGAAGTTTGGCCAGAACTGCTCTTGAGAGGACTGCCAGAGTTTGGGCTGGTTGAGCTGGGTCTCTCACACGGTGGGAAAAACCTGCCCTTAGCTCTAGTCTTGAGGAATGCTTCTTTTTTTTTTAATGTTACTTCTCTTTCCCAGGAGACTTCCTTGGGTTTATAAATGACTGCATTTCCCTTTGGCATGACAGCTGCAGCTTCACCTCTTCTCGTGTGAACCTGGAGTCAGGTCAGGCTAAAATGCTGAATCCTTCCTTTCTCCTTCCCGTGGTTCTCTGGCCCCCTCCTTCCTTCCCCATATCAACTGCCTGTATTGCCATAACTTGAGGATTAGCTTTTTCCCTGCAGGACTGAGCTGAAATTCAAGTGCTTTACCGAGCTAAACAAATCTCTTCAATATTAGCAAGGCAAAGCAAAATGCTTGTGCACATGTGGTTTTTGTTAGCTGACTTCTCCCCCAGCCTCATGTTTGGTCCCAGTGTCAAATTCCCTCTTAAATATTCTTAGGAGGTCACAGAAAGCAGGTGAATAGTCATACAATAAAAATCACATCACACCTCTTAAAAAAAAAAATTAAAAAAAAATACATCCCCTCTTTCAGTCTTCTTCCCACTCCACCCATCCCTATACACAGTAGAGGCAAAAACCTGATTATGCACTTAGTGGGAAAGAATTAAAAATTAGTTTTCCTAGCAGGTTGGAGCACAGGGATGTAGTTAACAGATTTGTAGCAAATGAAGATGCAGAGTTATAGGGTGCCCGAAGTTAAGCAGGTAAATATAGGTCAGGCTCTCAGCCGATACAAGCTGTCTTCCCTGGAGTGATTCCACACAATCTGGCTTCCAAAGGAACGTGCTGCTGCCAGCTGGGCACTTTTGGGAAATGTGTATTGAGTAAGATGCTGAGGAGATGGCAAAGGTATGTGTGCAGAACTCACCTCTGAGTGCTCGGTGCAGGTGTGAGCAGTAGAGCTTGGATGGGGTTTTTGAAACCATGACTCAGTTCCTTTAGGAAGATCAGATACTGGGTTTCTGTTGTGTTAGCAAGGGGAGCTGAGCCAGAGCCCCCACACCCCCAGTGCTGCTCCATGAGTGGAAACTCACACAAATCTCTCTGATTGATTTGACCTTATGACAGAAATTCTAATAAATCCTTGAGGTCCTGTTAATGAATTTTATGAGTCCCCCCAGTAAAGGCAATACCTGTGCTTTGGCAGATATATGAACTAAATCAAAGAAAGCTGGCTTGAGCACTAGAGACAGCGTTTGTGAGTTAAGCCTCTCAATGAACCCAGGAGCATTGCCTGAAGAATATTCATTCATCTTATAGCCTAGATAGACACTTTTAACTAAAGACTTGTAACTAAAGAAGCTGTGGATGCATCATCCCTGGAAGTGCTCAGGGCCAGGTTGGATGGGGCTTGGAGCAACCTGGTCTGGTGGCACCCATGGCAGGGGGTATGGAAACAGAGGTTTGCACCTGTGGGTTTTATTCAGGTTGTTTGTGTGTACACACTGATTTTAATGGCCAAAAGTTGACAGAATGAAGAACAGTAATATTGAGGAAACATCATTGTGTTCAGCTCTGTTCTTGGGTATTTACTTCTCTCAGCAGGGCACTAACATGTGAAAAGGTTTTTAACAAAAGGTTGTCATAGCTCAAGGCCAAGACCTGCCTCTTGTTTTACTGAGCAATGTGTTTCACTTATATTTGAGGTACCTTTTGAAAGAGAAGCTGTCATGGTGTGTGCAGGTGTGTAAGCTATGAACCTTTGTATAAAGCAGTGAATTTATTTGAGCTGAGATTTGTTCTCGGAAGTTAGTCTTTGGTCTGTGAAAACAATTCTCCCCATTACTCTAAGATAGATTTTCCTGGCAATAAATATCCTGGTTTTTATCTTGATTACTTTTTTCCCCTTTTGTTCTCACAGCCCTGAACTCTGCTCCTGAGTCTTTGGTGCTCTGTAATTTCCAGTTTTTCCTCATGTAAAATAGAGGACGAAGACAGCAATTGAAACAATTGCAGTAGAGAAGGTTTTCAACCTCTGCCTCTGCTTGCTGGCACACTGTGAGTCTTAAATAATATGTTTATAAAGTGGTCTGATGTGTGACATTCAGATGAATGCAAATGTCGTTCAGAAGTGCACAGACCTGCAATTTATATAGCAAATACACCTTTCGTGTTCAGTAAATTCAAAGTCAATCACCCTAGTCTCAGGGTGACAGTATTTTAAGCCATAGCTGTGCAATTCTACTAATTAAAAAGTTGGGAGGCAGAAAGGTCCCAATAATTCAGCCTGTATCTCTCCAGGATTCTTTTCCCTATGAAAAAAGAAAGAAGCAAACTTTTGGTGCAAAAAGGTTCAACCTCTAATTTTTTTTTTTATTCTTTCATGGGTTATAAAATCCATGTAATTACTTATAGGCACTCTTGGTGATTGTGATGATAGTGTTTAGAAGCAATTAATTTGGAGCTTTAGTCTCATAAATAGTAGGTGGCAGTTACTGTAACTCTTGCTTTATAGCAAGGGAAGCAGCCCTGGACCTTTACTGGATTTTTTAGGGTGTTCAGCTGAGACTGGGAAAGAAGAGGTCTTTGTAGTGGGTGAGAGGGTTGATGTGCTTGCATGACATGTAAGTGAAACATGTTTTGCCTCTGGAACACATAGATGAAGTGCTGTCCTCCTCCTTAAAGGAAGTTGTAGCACTAAAAAAATGGAAGTGACAGGAATGAGTCTTAAAATTTTATCCCCTAGTGAGAAATCTGAGATTATTGCTAACATCAACTTTTTAAAGAAAATCAATAACCCAGAGCTATCTATTTGAAAGCATAACAGAAGACTGACTTTAAGTGTAAAAAAACCCCAAAACATTCACAGGTAGCAGCTGAAGAGGGTGGTTTTAAAATTCATTATTATTTTTGCAACTTTTTACCAGTGGTTAAAGTTTGCTATTAGAGCAAATTGGTTGTGGTAGCAATATCCTTGCAGGGAAATGTTGCTTATATCCCATGTGTTTGTTTTTCCTGAGAATCTAATTTTCTATTTCAGCCAGGAGCAGAGTGCAGAGATCTGCACAACATTATGGAAGTGTTACCCATGAGGTTACAATGAAATACCCACTGCAGCCACCTCATGCTTTAAAGATCTGAGAGGATGAAGCAGAGCTCAGTTGCCTGCTGTAGGAAGAAGTAAAATAAATAAATAAATAAAGATAGAAAAATTGCCAAGAAAAAGTAAAATGCTCCCTACACTCCAGGAGTAAAAATGTAATGGTGTCCTGTCTCTTCTGAGCAGCCTCAGAAGGAGAATTAGGGAAGACTAAGTTGTGCATGTTGGACAATTCTGCACTTTGCACTGCAGAAGCTGCCAAACCTGCTCCAGCTCAGGTCCTCTGAGGGCCTGGGACATTCACCAGCGATTGGGACAGTCAACATGGTGAAATGAGCCATCATGCTGGGGCAGGAAACTGGTTGTGGAAGTGTTGATGGCTTTGATCCGCTTGGGACCGGTCACACAGGATGCCCACGTGTTGTTTATTGCTTACAGGACAGGAGCTTGGCAGCAGCAGTTGAGTGGAGGATGTATTGAGGTGGAGAGGCTGGGGATGATGAAAGACATGTCTGCCCACTCAGCTTGGGAGGATGGGTTGCTCTGGAAGACAGTCCTGTTAGCACAGCTGCTCAGTTTTGATACTCTACTGCTTTATTTCATAATGAGGGTTTGGATTTGGACCTTTTTGTCTCGCTGTCACAAGTCTTTCACTTGTCTTTGTATCTTGGGAGTTTGGTGAGTGAGGATGGGTTTGGAGAAGGACCTGCTGTGATGATAAATAAGGTACAACCAAAGCCATGGGCCCCAGATAATAGATGTTCCATTCTGCAGGACGCACCCGTTTGGGCAGTTTAATTTCTAACCAGTTAAAGATCCTTCTTGTGAAAAATGACTCCCCATTCCCAACCTTATAATGAAAGTAAAATAGTGGGAAGACAGATGAGTTAGCACTCCTAGAAATCTATTATGTAGCTGGGTGAGAAATAAAACAATTTGTCTCCCCCTTGACTGACTTTTCTTACACCAAATAACTGTGTAATTGTCTTAAACCCCGAATAGAGAGCACAGTCTGGAGGGGAGAGGTTCTTATATTTCAGCTGGCTCCCAGCTGCTCAGCTGGGGAGAACAAGGTTGCATGTGTGAAGGGAATGCACTGGGAACCCGTTTCTCAGAGCTGTGACCCTTTTCCTGCTTGTCAGATGCCCTGATTATTTGCAATACATTTTCTTGTTAAGTATTGTGTGAGATTTTGGCAATACAGCTGCCTCTGAGCCCAAAAGGAGTCCTCAGCTGGCTGAGGCTTGGGTGGACAGGGTGGGATTGTGCACCCTATGAACAGCAAGAGGGGCTGGCTGGAGCCATGGAGCTCAGAGCTGCACCTTGGATGTGACAGTGATTGGGCAAATGCACTCAGGAGCTAAAAGATATAAGAACCCAAATAGTTATTAATATTTTTAAAATTTGCATTATTTAAATTTTTATTCTCTTTTAAAATTGCTGAAACAATGCAAAGGAATTTTGTGGGAGTGAGACTACTTTTTTCTGGGTTGACTGTAGCTGGATATGTTGTACCTTCCTTATATCATATTTTGAAGTGCTGATTCTGAATGCTCTCCATGTAGTTCAGAACCCTTTTTTACCATGCATCATATAGGCTAAATTTTAGAGCTACACGTGGCAGTGGCTTCCCTTTAATGAAAGAGATGGAAATCTCTTCTGATGGTATTGGAACTGATGGAGTTTGGATCAGGAAATGGAAGAGACTTCAGGAAGTACCAAGAAGCCAGTTTTTCAGCACATGTCTTGAATCTCACCCTCTTTGTTGGTATCTTTGTAAATGGTTTTCTAAAAAATGACCAATTTTATTTGAAAAAGTGTATTTTTTTTTCTCAATATGAGGCATGTGAAATTCAGAGACTATTGGGTCTCTTAAGTTTTGTCCAGGGGCTAGCAGTAATATATCTTTCAACTCAAGCTTTCAAAACAATCAGTAGTTTATTGTGTTAGGACAGATTTCTCCTCTTCTGAGAGCAGAAACTGTGTTTTAATAGCAATGTTGATAGCAATCTTTTTAAAATTTCGAAGTTGTGGTATGGAGAAATTCAGAGCTCTCAGCACAGCACAAACTTTTGTAATTAAATCAAAGAGCTCCCCTGTTGAGAAGTGAATTACTAAAGGCTCTGTATCATCTCTGCCCCCTTGACATAATCCCAGCCGTGTGGAAAGTGGAGTTGCTGCCCAGAAATTAGCAAACAATTCACAACAATGAAGGCACAATGGAACACACTGAACACACAGCCAGGGAGGAAGTTCAGGTTTGTGTGGTTTGAAAGGAGAGGAGGCAAGTCAGGAAAAAACACACCCTTGAAAACCCAGGGGTGTGAAAGGGATTTCTGTGCTTTTCTCTCTGCTGCAGGAGTGAGCTGATGGCCAAGAGCCAGTGCTGTCCTGCTGTGGCTCTTTTTGTGTGTGAAACCTGCCCAGCTCCTTTTGGGGCTTGACTGTGAGCAAATGTTGAATCTTTTGTGTCTCTGGAGCCCAGCTGAAGTCACAGCTGATGTGACATCCCAGCTCTGAGCCATGAGGTTGTCCAAACCCATGGCAGAGAGCAGAGGGAGCAATTTTGCTTTCAGGAGTAGCCAAGGATGGTTTGGGTTTCCATTGCCATCGTGGCAGCGCTTTGGTGAGGGCTGTTCTGTTTGCTTGCCTTTGCCCTCTTTGTGGATGGATTTCCTCCTGCTCTGGGTTTTCATGCCTGAACCTGCCTTGTCAAGATTTGATTATGGTTTAACTCTGTGAGGCTAAGCAGGGGAAGCTGTCCCCCCGAGCATGAGGCAGCAGGGTACAATGCTCATGCTTTACTTCACCTCCTGGCATGATCAAACTCCTGTTCCAGTAAAACCTCACCAAATGAGTTTGGCCAAGGCGTAGAGGTGTGTGTGGAGACACTTCTGTGCCTGGGGCCTTTGCCTCCAGGCTGCTCCCAGGGAATGGGCTCCTTGACAGCTCAGGTACAACCTCTCCTGCTTGGCTCTGGCCTTGGTGCTCCTCCACACATGTGCAAGGTGAAGAGTAAATGACTGCTTGAATGGGAAGGAGCTGAAAAGTACACGTGGTTTGGAGCCTGGTTGTATTAAAGAAAAGCTAATGACAGATATTTACATGGAAATGTCAATAAACATTTTCTACATGCTTTTGACTGCCCCACTGTTAATGTATTCCTAATGGAAACAAATTGGATTGTCAGTCAGCCCAGTGCCTTTGTCAGTCCTGAATGCCATTTAAAAATAACATTATTTTAACATGTTTTTAAAGCACCTTTTCCTAACATGATCCAGAAGGCTGTATAAAAACAACTTGGAATAATCTTGAAACCCATAGAGAGCTAAGCCAGAGAAAAGGAGCCAGCACCTTTGGGCAAAGAAAACCAGAAAATCTTGAGGAGAAGAGCCAGGAAGAAGGGAGGGAATATATTTTAATGGAAAAAACCTACCTCTAAAACAACATGCTCTACAGAAAAGGTATTTTTTCCCTTAAGAAAACCCCACATAAAATGAATGCAATGCTGTATACATTTATCTCATTTTCTCTATATATCTATTCAATTTTCTCATTGAAATGATATCCCATTAGCACCTAGAGCCAGCAAGCTTTTGTCTTTGGACAAAAGCCTCAAATTATCATCTTGGTTATTCTATTAATGGAATATGAGATTAGGGAGTTTGGGTTAAATGCATCATAAAGCAACAGCAGTGTGAAGCTCAGATGCCAGTTTTATTTTTCTGTGATTGGTTAATCCATGAATTGAGGAGACCACGTGTTTAAATTCCACATTTTTGATATTCCTTTAGCAGTGTCTCCCAGTCTGTGGGAAAACAAAATAATTTGAGGCCACCGCTGAAGGAATGCTAAAGTAAAGCATAGCTTGAGAAAGAATCTTTTAAGAAAATGGTAACTCTGCAGTTTGTGTCAGTCCTGTTCTGAGCAAACTGACACCTGAATGACAGACAGCAGCAAAGATAAATATAGCAGCAGCACAGCCAGGGAGCTGAGATGAACAGAAGCATATTCCAGTGAGACTCTGTGACATCCTGAACTGATGTCACTGATGAACAGTGAAAAAAATCCCAGGATTTGCTCTGTTGGATTCAAAGACATTGATGGAGTCTGAGGCAAGTTCCAATGCAGATTTCCCTTCACTTAAAGCCTGGTCCCCCTGGGCTCAAGTCCTTCCTGAGGATTTTCAGGTGTGGTCATGCAGGATCAGGAGCTCCTCATGAAGCTGGTCTGTTCCTCTTTTGGTACTTAAAAAACTTATTACTATTTACATTTATTAATGCTCATCATGACTTAATACCTGTTTGAAACTAGGAATGTTGAGCTCTGCTCAACTTCTCCAGTAAGATCTGGAGCAGCCCAAACTTGCAAAATAGATGCACCAGTCAAGAAAAAAAAAAGGTGAGCCAAGAGTTGGAAGCATTTTATTGTGCTTAATGTAACCTACCTACAATAGCAAGTAGAATCTACTGCAAGGATGAGAATGTAGTTTCCTGCCTTTCACTGACCAACACCTATTTAGTGAGTTTAGTCTGTATTCTGGGATGGTAGGAATGATGTAGTTTCAGGCATAGCTCCATTTTCTGCATCTAGTAGAGGCCCCTATTCTGCTGAGTCCTACAGGTACCTGTTCTATTCCTCTAGGTAAGAATCTGTAAAGGAATATAAATGATTACTGAAGATTTAAGAGGGAAAAACTTTTATTTCTTTTTGTTTTTCTCTGCTTGTTTAATAATAAACCCAGGATTGTATAAACAGAGGTTGTATTTGGTCCCCTCTCCTTTTTGGATTTTCTGTGCCTCTAGACAAAAGCAAACCACATACCTGAGAACAAAACTTCTCTCTCAGAGAGTATTTTATGATGCACCTTCGTATGATATTATACCACAGCAGAGAAAATATTTATGGGAGAGTTACCCAAGCAGTGTGTGTATATATGTGCAGAGCCATGAAGGTATGTGGACTCTCTCTGCAGGATAAAAAGCTTTTGTGATCGTTTAAGAAAGATATTGAGCTACCAAGGGGACTAGATAGCAGCAGTATTCTGAATACTTGTGCTTTTCCCAGACAGCATTCAGAAATAATCTTTGGCTGCTGAGGCAAGAAATAAATAAAAAAGCAGCAAATTTTCTCTGATGGGGATTTTTTGGCTTCTGTATGAGCCTGGGTCATGTGACTGGACTGAGTTGATTTAGGAGCAATGCACTGCAAATCTCTTTGAGTGCTGAATTCAGAGGCTACTAGGCACTGCAATTAGATAGTGTTTGTAGGATAGGGGGATTAGAAAAAATAGTCACGTTACAGCTGCCCTGTGTCTCAAAGCTTGTTTGGAAACACTTTTAATTGGTCTATCTGTCATGCCTTTCGTTTGGATTAAGAATGGCTGGTGCTCTGTGTTGCCCAGAAGCAATAATCTCAGCAAGACCATGTTCTCTTCACAGCTTCATTAACCTGTACAATAAACAGTCAGGGTTTTACAGTATAAATGTTCACAGAGAAAATGTTTTGCAGCTCTTGTATGGGCCATCTGTCTTTTGACATAGCCTTGGGTGAATGCTAGATTGTTATTTCCTAAAGAATTCAGTACAAAAATCAAGTTTTTAGGGCCCTGCAGATATTTCAAGTGGACCCCAGCTCTTTTTGTGTGCACCATCCCCAGAACCCTCATGTGGGTTCCTTCAGCAGAGTTCAGTGTAGCTGGAAAGGCCTGAGTGGGTGCTTGGGATGTCTGTAGCCTTTAGGAGGGTGGAAATGAAAAGACAGGTTCCAGTTATTCCCCTAGAAAATAAACAGTGCTTTTTCACAAGCTGCATCTTGCTGATTTTGGCACCAGACTGCAGTATGCCCTAGCTGGAGGGAAGAGATGGGTGGAGAGGCCTCATGGAGAGATCTCCAGGATAAGCTTCTCATCTGAGAAGTGCTTTGAGAGAGGAGCAGAAAAGGGGAGAATAACCCAACCACGAAGGGACTTGGGTTTATAGCCAAAACTTGGCTGAGTGACCTGCCAAAGAGGGAGCTGGATTTTGGAACTGCATGTTCAGATGGCCCTCTCAAGCAGTAACTAAACTGGTGCTTAAGACAACAGATTCCTGATAGGAAAAAAAAAATAAAACCAAACAAGACAACAAAACTAAAAAGAAAACCCCAAACCCACAAAACCTGCCAAAATATAGCAACAATAAGTGTATTAATAGTAATTGGGAAAAAAAAAAATCTCCATGCCAAAATCCTGGAATGGTGTGGGGAGAGAATGTGTGACACTGCTTCTTTGGCTGTCTGTGCTTGATAAGAGCGGGAGTGAGAGTTGCTTTATGAGGTTAGGTTGAAAGTGGAGTCAAGAGAAGGAATTTATGGTGTTCCACACTGGGATTTGGGTGTGAAATAGTCCCTCAAGCTTCTAGGATTATTTCTTTGAAAGTAATCCCATGACAGTAAACATAAAACCTGCCCTATTGCTTGCTCTGCTACGGCTCTCTGGGTGATCTCTCCATGATGGTCTGTCTTATAAAATATGCAATATCTGATTGAGCTGAGATTGATTAAGGCTGTAATGAGGTTGTGTATGTGTTAATAAAACCCTGCTAGGCTGTTGATATAGCAATGCTGCTTCTGTCACAAATAGTTTTAACTTCAGCTTGTGGCAAACAGCTCTGGGCTCTCAAAACAGATTTATTTCCCCATTTGCCTTTGAGTCATTTTATAATGATTGGAAACAACATTTTCAGGGAGATAAATTCCAGTTTCTACTTGAATGAAAGTCCTTTTAAAATCCACCTTCTCTGTGTCTTGTGTTCATTCAGGTCCTCACAAGAGTTTTCATCATCCAACCTTAACTCGGCTGCCTCAATGACTCTCAGCCTACCAGCAAGGAATGGGCACCTACCAAGTACATTTTTGGATGGCATGGAATTTTATTGGAAAAATGTATGCTTTTTAATTCTCTTTGCTTTCCAGAAATGCTTTAGGGTTTGATCAGAGCCTTGAGAGGAGCTAGTCCATGGAATAGCAACCAGTTATTTCATATACAAGCTACTGGAAAAGAGACAGGATCTCTTCATTTAGCTGAGATGGCACCTTCTGCATTCTCTGAGTCTCTAGCCAAATTCATCCCAAAGATAATGGGTACCACAGGTAATTTAAGGAACAAAGAGCCTCTCCCTGCAGCTATGTGCAACTGCTGGTGGTTACCTAATCCTGCACCTGCACACAATTGCTGATGGTTTCATGATCCTATCTCCTGCTATCTCACACAATCCACTTGCCTCTTTTACACTGCAAAATGTTTTATGTTATAGACTCTTGGGGCTGGACACTCTTACAGGCCACTCATCTCTCTTTGCTCCAGTTCTAATCAAATTTCTCTTCATTTGATTTCCCTCTGGTTATATGTTTGTTTTTAATGTACTGAGAAAACTCTCTTGTGCAAACCAGAGTGGCTGGTGAGGTAGCTGAACCTGATTAGTGTTTCTGAGCATCTCCATGAGATAATCTGCAGTCATCCTTCCTCCCTGTTCCCTCTCCCTCCCGCTATTGCAAGTAATTTTATAGCCAGTGAGATCATGCATTCAGAGATGTTGTCTTGGTGTAAACTTGTATCTGCTAACACATCTGTGTGAACCATTTCACATCAGCTTTCGGTAGCAAACTGAGGTGTTCCCATTCCTTCATGTCTGCTGAGTTTCTTTCCTTGTGGAATTTTCCAATGATGAAACAAAGTATCTATCAGTCAGGAATTATATCTAGGTTTTAAATCTCTTTTTGAATCATCTTACAGTTTTCCCAGCTATTTCATGGTCTCAAACTATTTAGTCCTCCTTATGTCTTGTCTACTTTCAGGAAGATTTTTAACATGAGCTGTTTGTTACTTACTGGTTCCACTTTATACCTCTCTCTTAGAGCTCTGGATCATGTTAAGTGTATGTGTGGAAACCAGCAAATATAAGTGGTTTGCCAGAGGTCATTAGCAGCTGTTTTAGATCCTAGAAACTCTTGGAACCCTTTCCTCTAATTATGAGAAATAACAACATGCACCTGTGTTATAATTTTTATCTGCACATCTTGAAATTATTCATAAATATCTGTCAAATATTCACCACTTCTGCATGGGAAGGTAAAAGTCTGAGTAAATGTAAGGACCCAGTCACCAAAGAAACTAAAATAATGCACTGTCCCTTTCATCCATGCCAAGATGCTCTGGATCCACAGCTCTGAAGGAGATCCCTGAGCTTGCAGGACAATGCACTGGGAGAGCTTGGGATGTCAGTGTGGTACACAAAAGCCAGAATATGGAGTGGAAGGCAATGTAGTTTCACAAAGAATTAGGGGTTTACACAGGTGCCTTTCCCCAGAAAGGCTGTGGATGCTTTTAGGGGTGTCTTATTTGCTGCTCTTGGAAAGGAATTTTTGTTGTTCTTTTCATGCTTAAGCTGCTTTTTTGCATTCTCAGAGCAGATGGCAAGAGAGGCAGTTACATTTTTGGCTTGGTAATTCCTTCAGAAGCTAACTCCACTTTTCTGATTCCCTCCTCTTTTGCTTAAACCTCTGGAACGTAATTAATGTAGGTTCATTAATTAATAAATTAATTGAAAATAAGTTGGAGAGGACCTTAATAAAAATCTGGTTCTACCTCCCCTGCCATGAGCAGACACCTTCCACTAACCCAGGTTGCTCAGGGCCCCGTCCAGTGTGACCTTGAACAGGAATGGGGCACCCACAATGTGTGGATCTGAACTAAAGCTCTGAGATCATCTGACTTGTCCATGTGGATATGGACACAAACCCTCAAAGTAAAGATGATTTCTGACCCAATGGTAGAGTTAGGTGTAATTACTGAGGGTACAGCAAACCACAAGAGCATAACTCTCCAGGTTGAATTGGAGTGGAAAAATGCTCATTTGGAAGAGCCTGATTCATACATTACTTCATGTCAGAAACAATTTTCATATTGAGAAGAGATTATTTGCATTTGATTACTAAAAGCTGATGTTTAGTCAACAACTATTTATATTTCTGAGGGAGATAAGTAATTCCACTTATTAGCAGGCAGATATATACAGACCTTAATCAGAAGGCTGCAAGGATTTCTGTGATGAATTTTACATGAAAGCACAGTGCTGCATCTGACACCGGTTGTCCAAACTGGAAATCAATATTTCTGGGTTTGATGACACTTATAAAGAAGGAAATCAAGCTTGTTAGTGCCTGTCATGAGATGAAGGGGTATTTAATTTTCAGCAAAAATCTGCAAGATTTTTGGAAATCTTGAGGACTGGGGATTATTATTTTTTTTAACCAGTTTATCCAAGATACTTTTTTCCTATATAAAAAACTGTTTTTTTATGGATATTTTCTGTGAGGTGGGTTTGTGTAGGGAAGCATGTTTACTGTGGGATCACAGTCTTCTCCATAGTACTTTTTGATATATAATTACACTGTTTTGGTCACATACAACTCTGTTATCTTATGATTAAACTCGTGTATGAATTGTTGTCTCAGAGAGTGCAGTGCTGAAATACAGACATGGTTTAGTCATTTGGCCAATTACACAACTTAAAATCTGATTCAACACTGGAGATATTAATCTTAGGGGGATTTTCTCATCTACAGGTTGATTTATTATAATAGTAATAATAATAATTAAAAAAACCTTAAAGAATGGTTTGAAATGGAAAGCCTTTGGAATGTAATATAGAAATCTTTCAGAAATACCAATGATAGAGAGGTTTGTAATAATTCATCCATGCAAGACAAGCTGGTACCTCTCACCAGACTTTATTCTGCCAACTTTTCATCTTTTTTTATCCCTCTTTTTATGACCCTTTCTGGCTGCTAGAATTGGGAAGATGAATTGCATCTGTCAGTCATGAAACAAAATCCAGGGGAATGCCATTTTTAGGTTTAACAGCATGTATGCTTTGGGCCTCTATGGAAGGAATATTTTTGAGCTGTTCCTTGGACAGGTTAAGTATTAAATTATGGCCTTAGATTTTTAGATACACCCCAACCAATTCACTGCTTGGCAAGTCCCTGTAGACATTTGTAAGTCAATGCCATGGTTCATTCCATGGTTCTTCAGCCAGAAGAGTAAGCCATGGTTCAGCATGAGACTCCTTTGGTCCCTTCTGCCAAGGAGGTGAAGGTGGGGAAGAAGAGCTTCTCTCTCTGCTGACTCTGCCTGTGGATGAGAAATTAAATGCTCCAGCTCTGCAGTGCTGAGCATCCATCCTGTTTGAGGGAGACTGTGGTTTGCTGCTCACATCTATCCATTAGCCATGCAGGGCAGAGTGAATGGAGTAGCTGGTATTCAGGTTTTCAAAGAACCAGGAGTGAAATTTTAATTTGTCCAGAAAACACAGTGTCATGTTTCCATTTCTTCTTGTCTGGCTTAACCAGACATTAACTTAGTGTTAACTTGGCTGAGTTACTGCCAAGAGAAGGTGAGAGTGTGTTGCTGTGAGGGGTGAGTGAGCAAGGACAGCCACCCTATAATCCAGTAGAACAGAACTGTGTCCTTGCTGGATAATATGACATTGTCCTGCAAATTAATTTTTTTTCTTTTTTTTAAAAGTAAATCCTTTGTTGATTGAGTAGCTGAAGCAGATATTTGAAGACCTCTATTTGCTCCCAGTGTAAGTATAAGCTGATGAACAGTGGGCTTCTGGGTTTTTTCATCCATGCAGTGTTTGCTAATGAGCCTTCACTGTGTCTTTGAAGAATTCTTTATGGTGGTGAGAGGAGCAGCAGATGAGCAATGTGATTAGTGATGCTGTCCAAATGAACTCAATTGTTTTCACCTTTTCAGGTTAGTAGGTTCATATCACAGGGCCCTGGTCACTGCTGGCTGGGCATCTCCAGCCACAACACTGCTGGAAGAACCTGGGAAAATGGGAAAAGCCGTTGCAAAAGAAACTAAAGAGTAATCATGGGCAGCATTGTTAATGACGAATTTCTTCCTGAGCTGAATCTAGCAACGGTCAGCTGGGAAAAATATTGATAGAAGTAGCTGGGCATGGATTTCAGAGGTAGCAGAAGTAAATGATAATGTGAATACTGCTCTGGGCAGAGGGTTCTGATAGGCTTGCCAAATAGTGGTACAAATTTTAGCTCCTATTATCTGTCTTCACAAGGCCTTTCTGCAACTATTTTTGTCTACAGGCTGAAATTCCATGATATTATGGAATGAAAATACCTAATTGTGCTTGCAAATCAGGTACTTAAACTTCCAAATCCTTGCCACCTTAGTATCTTTGTTTTCCAGATTATATGAATCCTAAGGGTCAGAAAAGCAGATTTCCATCTGTGAAGCTCTCATCCTGACACATTTCATCCAGGACTTATGGCATTTTGTAAATGCCACCTTAACAATCAGGGATAAGGTATTGCACAGAAATATTTTTGGTAAATGGATAGAGGCCCTTTCAGAGGCAAAAATGGAGACTGTCACAGCAAACATCCCCAGGGCTGGACACTGTCACCCATTGGACCAGTGGTGGAACTCACAATTTTTCTCTTCTGCTTCACTTATCCTGCCCAAGCAGCTCCTGATTAGTGAGAATTTCTCACTTAAAGAGCTGGCTCCTGTAGAAACAGGGGTGGGCTCTTACCTGTCCTGCTGTAGAGCTATTGGCAACTCTTCTGTTTTGCTTCCAACTTCAGGAAACACCACAAGGACAAGTAATTATTTCAGTGTGGTTTAAAATATGTCAACCCTCAGGTAACAGTAGTTTAGCAAATGAATCACTGCAGAGTTAAGTGGGATTTGGATCTTCAGATTCTTATTTATAACGTAATTTTAGTGTAAGGGGAGGGTGAACCAGAAGTTTTGTGATAAATAGAGGCTTAATTATGGCAATAAACTGTGGCTTCTTTCTCCGAATGGCAGCCTCGTTTATTTACTTCTAAAATAGTGTGAAAAAAATAACAGGAAAAAATAACATTTTATCATCCAGAGTAGTTCTTCTTCTTTCATGAGATATAATTAATAACACTCTTACTGCAGTTGATGTCCTCTCCAGAAAGAGCCCAAATAATGCAGTAGAGCTTTGTCTTTTTTTCTAAGGCACTTCACAGATGATTGCAGTTATTCTTACTGTGAGACACCGCGATGCTATTCCCACTGGAATATTTGTCAAAGTGAAGCCCTGACAGCTTGAAAACATGATGGGGAGAAGAGCATCTCTGGCTGGTTCTGTCTGGGCACAGGCAGTTCTGTGGCAGGAAAAGGCAGTCACGCAAGTGAAAGCGTGGACAGGATGATGCTGTTGTCTCTGTGTGACAGCTCGTCCAACTGTCTTCTGCAGACCTTCCTGCCAAACTAAAATATGGGCCTCCAACAGCTCCTTGTGAGTGTCTAGACATCAGATCAAGATTGTTGAAATTTTCTTAACTCAGTCCCAAATGCCTTTATGGTTGAAACATCACCATCATGTTTTTGCTCATTACAGATGTCTCCCGTCCAGGCAGTGTTTAGATTCCTGTAGCTCTGAAAGCCTTACATCCACATTTTGTCTAGGTCCTGTGTAATATTTGAGGCAGCAGCCTGTTCTGTCTACTAGTTTAAATAAAACTTGTGTCCAGGTGGTAGCTTTTATTTCATTTCAGCAACATCATTTTTCCTCTGACTTTGACAGACGCCGTGTGGCTCAGTTATAGGAACTGAATATATCACTGTGCCTGTGCTACCTATGTACTCATTCCTCTCTCTAATCCTCCAAATGGCTTTTCTTCATTTCCCAGAGCTTTCACAGACTCTTTCCCACTTATCTTGCAGTCTGTATCAAACAAGATCAAAGTTCTTGCCTCCAATCAGCCCATAATGCTGGCCTTCATCACCTGCTCATTACATTTTCAATCACACATTTCTGCTCCTTTCTCTCAGGCAATCCTTCACTCTTGGAGGAAAGCCACCATCACCCCCCCCCAACAAGTGCCATTATCAGCCTTGGAGTCCATACTTTTTACCATTGCCTGATGATAATTATTAGGCCTGTGGAAGGTGCATGCCACGCTCATCATCTTGATCTCACCATTTCCTTGTAATTTTTCCTCTTTCTGCACATTCCTGTCATCTCTCGCCTTTGGATGGGGACCTCTTTTGGGTCAGGGTGGCCTCAGTACATTGTGTGATGGTGACTCAAAATTAGTAACAATAATATCTGAATAATTTTGAAAGATGAAGAATATTCATATTCATGATTTTAACATCATAAATCTGGTCCAAATAAGACTTCAAAAATAAGCTACTTGCTTAACAGCTTTTTGCTGTCCTGTGAAATGATTTAGTTATATATGTACTTTATTCAGTTTTTTAGTAGATGTGAGAGTACATTCAGTCACAAGAACTACTCCACAGCTATCTACTTTCTCACTAGCAACATCAGAGCAAATTTAAAGACATGGTAACATTCTGAAAAGGATACAGAGAAAATGGTTCAAATTAACTAAATCTCCACCTTAATGGATTATTCAAACCTTCTGGGGGGAAGCATTCATGCGAAGTTAAAATTCCCTTAATTTTCACTTTGGAATAAATATTCTGTTTTAAAATATTCACACAGCATTTGGGGACATTGTTATCCCCTCTTATTTTTTTCTGGCTTCCTGGTTTGCCTGGGTGGGAAACTGAATACTGGGTTGGGGACTGAATTCTCTCACTGGCCTCTCTTTGGCTGATCTTTGGGATATACAGCAGAGGTTTGCTTGACTTTGTGCCCAGATACATCTGTGGGAGTCTTGTGCTCACCCAGCCATGTTTGGAGCCAACTTCCAGGGGCCCTCTGGGTGCAGCTGATCCTGGGATATCCGTGTGAGCAGCAGGAGGTTCCTCAGAAGGTTCTGGATGAGCAGCTGGCGGATCTGGGACTGGCACTGGCCCATTCAAAAACGTGGTGGAGAGCAGGGATCTCAGTTTGCAGAGCTCATGGTCTGGATCCAGTGCTGCAATTCTTTGTCCTTCCAGAGGAAGACATGTGACTACATTTAGCAGGAGAGCTGGTAAATTGAGTCGTTCTTTTGACCATCTTTTAGAGCCACCAGAACTGTTCTGCAGTCAAAACCCCACTCAAATTACACTTGTTTAATTCTCAGACTGTGTGGGAGACTACTAACACCATCTCTACTGCATGAATGTATGTGCCATGAATATTTCAAATGAAAGCCTCCTCACCCCCCCAACATTAAGTTTATAGATGGATAATTAATTATCCTCCCTATGGCAACTGGCTGTGGTTTATATTAACTTGCAAATCAAAAGAACAGCCTGAAAAATGACAAGCTAATTTTTTAATAAGGTATGTCTTCCATGTTTATTTGTATTTTATTACCCAGCAGTCTGTAAAGTTATCTATTTAATTTGGAAAAAAACACATTATCGCGGTTTGAGTAATCTCCCATGGAAAAAAATAAAGATTATTTTGCAACCACAGTGTTGAAATATATTGTACTGCACTCACAAATATGCTAACCAGATAGATATCTTTGCCTGATTTAAGTAAATCAGAATCTCACTCTCTCATTACAATGGCTGTGACAGTAGTGTTAATGTTCATAGAACCCTTGCATGAGTTTTCTCCTGATATGTGATGTTACCAGACATGAGATTTCTGCCCTGTGGTTTCCTGCCATAATTTTAATTTTTTTTTCTTTCTTTATTTCTGAGATAGGACCAGGATTTATTTCAACAACAAGTGTTTTGCAATTAGTTTTGATGGAGCCAGGATTTCACTGGTTCTCTCTAGTCCACAAACCCCAGAATTGTTCCACTAATATGTAAGGAAGTTTGTACAAGCGGCTCTTCCACATTAAGGGAATGAAAAAGTACAGAGGAGCTCCTGCCAATGCTTGCTTCACATTGAAACTATTCTGAGGAAGATTCTAAGAAATGAGGATGAAAGTCGTGGAGGGAGAGAGAAAAAGAAAGAAACAAACCAACAAAAAAACTGCCGCAACATTTTCATAGCTGTTTGTACCCTTTCCACAGAGTCGTGTTTACCACTTGTGGTCCTGCTGTTTCTGTGGCTTATCAGGAAATAATGAGCTCTGCAATCCTGGCCAAGTTTAGCAAAGTCACTAATTGCTAATTGCTTTGATTTCACTTTTCAGCTTCTTGTCCCATCGAGCCTGGGACTGTGCCTGAAGGTGGTGACAGATTCCTGGTGTTTGGGGTATTCCAGATTCCTGTGTGTGTCCTTTCCCTTGGAGAAAGGCAGCTCTGCTGAATGTTGCTCTTGATCCTGCACTTCTACCCATGTTACCAGCAGGAATAATCACACCTCTCTTCACGTGGATCCATCTGCTGTTTCATCCTGCTTCGGCCATGGGAAGTCCCAGATGTGCTCATGGATGATTTTGGGTGCCCATAAGGCAAGAGGGGATTTCTCCCACACCCCAAGGCCAGCTTTTTGAGATGAGCTCATGTCCTCTTTGAAGCTCTGAAACAAATTGCTCTGTTTGTTGCCCTGTTGAAAACTTGGCTGGAAGTCATTGGCTTTCCTTCTGAAGTACAATGGTTTATGATCTCTATATTCCTTTTGTTCTATTGGCATAGTTTAGAGATTTCTTTACTATTCATATTTATGCATCACTTCTTGGAAGCCTGTGGGGAAGACAAGATAGAGAAATCATACTTGAAAGAAAAAGCTGTCAAGCTTAATCTGCTGCATTTCTTATTTTCTGGAACTGTGGGAAGAAATCTTTACAGGGCAGTTGTTTGGACAGTCTCTAATGCAGTTTTAGAAACCCTGGCATGTTGATAATGTTTGACTATATAAAAGGTATGGGTGCATGTGAGCACTATAAATGCAGGTAGGTGCAGCACTGAGGAATTCAGACCCATGGCTTGCAGGGTGTCAGCAGGTGACAACAACAGAGGATTCCCAATGTGTCTGAGTGAGGGGGCTGCAGCCACAGGTGCCTCAACAGGCTCCTAACAGCAGCTGGGAGCAGGCACGAAATCACAGCATTATTGATCATCATCATATTTACAGGTTTAATATAGCTGGCTTGTGTCTACAATGAGAAAAACATGATTTTGGATAGCAGTAGTGTTTTGTCTGCCTGAGTGATCAGTGTTTCACTTAGCACTCTGCTAACTGCCTGCCAGAATCATAAAGGATGCAAGCTGGTGTGTCACATCTCTCTCCAAGGCCGTTAGGATATTTATTTAATCAGAGGGTGAGGGAAATGTTGTGCTAAGCACCTCAATGAGCAATGTGATCATACTGGGTAAGCTAGAAACGTGCTTTGATGCCTATGGGGGTGAGTTGGTTTGTTTCAATCTTCATGGAGGGGCTTCAGCAGTGAATCTGAGTTTTTTGCACTCTTAGAGCACTCACAGCGTTGGGATGGGGTGGAGCAGGCCCATTCAGGGGTTAGCTGACTTGCTGGAACCGAGATCACGGCTCTGTGCTGACCCAGTGAAGGGAACCATGCCGAGTGTAGGATGGCATCCAGCAGCCGTGGCCTTGAGCAGCAGCAATTGCTGATACCCCAACACATCCCATGGGTTGTGCTCTGTCTTTCACTGATGCTCACGCCCAGGAATAGGACTCCACACACTCTTGCAAAGTTCTTCTCAATTCAGAAACTAGTATCTGGTACCAATAATGAATTTTGAATTCCCTGGGCTAATTGGGAGTAGTCTGAAAAAGCCAGAAAGGACTTTGCCTTTAATTAGAACTTATGTTTCATAAAAGTAATAAATCTTGCTGGGGTTTAGGGCCATCCATGCAGTTCTTTTGCTTTTCATTGACTCAAACTTTGGTTTCCCTCTTTGGAGTGTCACTGATCAATATCTTGCCTACCCATATCATGCTGTTTAACTAACATTTTTTCCCATGCTATCCAAAATCTAGATCCTTACTATTAGTAAGCGATATGCAAAGCACTTGATTTCTTTCCAAGCTCAGGATAATCCCCACCCTACCAGCTTCCCTAGAAGAATGCAGCAATCACATTTCCTTTTTCTTTCTTCAAATTTTGTTCATAACCTTGGCGTACTGCAAATTAAAGAGAGTATTCTTTTCAGCCCTGGCACCAAATTAATTTAATTTCCATATTTTCATTATCTTCCTATTAACCACTAGCACTCCGCAACAAAGAAGCTATTTGAAATATATAAAGCTCCAGCCATTCCCTGCTGCAAACTCTCAGGGGCACTTCGATAAATTACATCCTCATAATGAAGAAGTAGGGGAAAGAGTGGCAACAATAGATTTTTTTTTCACAATGAAATGAAATCAGGATTTGATCTGATGCAACATGACTTGCTCACAGCGCAGATAGAATATCAAATTATCCCTGTGAAATTTAAACCTTGCTGTATTCCTCCCCTTGTATCCATTGTTCTGCTGAAACCTTGAAGACTGCGTACAATAATTTGCAAATGGGGATTTAGTTGATACAGTTTATTTTTGTCAACTTTCTCAATTTAATTATCTTCAGCCTACAGTCTAATTTATGTGTTTGATGTCACTATTCATTAGCAGTGCAGATGCAGCCTGGAAAGAGGTTGTAAAAAAGCCCAACAATGCAGCTGGGTTCCCTCCTTAAACACAGTGCACAAGTTAAATACTGGAGTTGGTTACAGAAAAACACCATCAGAAAAATTATTACCTCAAGCAGAGTAAGAATGTGAGTTTGTGTAAGTAACATCTGTAAAAGTTGTACTATCAAAAGGATGTAGTTTTAATTCTGTGCCAGGACATATATCTGATTCATTAGCTGTCACTTAGAGGAGAGACAGACAGACCCTAAACTGGAGTTATGATTTTCAAGGTCACTGGCCAAATGAAAAACTGGCAATACATTTCATTGTGGGTCACTGTGAAATGGATTTGTTTGGGTTTTCTGTTCCCTCCCTTATATTAAAATGCCTTACATTGTTTTTAAACAAGTCTAAGGTTTTATATATTCAAAATGAAATATTTGGAATTTTTTGTTTTGTTTTAAGCATAAATTGGAAAATGAAGGTCACTTCCATCTGAAAAAAAAGAAGCATATTTAAAATGTTTTTGGTTTCCACTCATGTGGATTAAAATTTTTGTTTTAAAAACAAATATTTCCACAATCAAAACCATTTACTGACACTGACAGAAATACACAGATTAATTTTGATTATGAAATACACATTTTTAAGAAAGTTAGAGATACTGGTTTGGCTGACACTGCTAAATACAGTCCCTGAGTTTAGTCTCTGAGTTGATCAGAGATCAAATCAAGGCGCTGGCTCTGCTGGTCTCCAGCTCTTCAGGTGAAACCCAGGATTATTTTATGTCTGCCCACAAATTAGGGAGGAGTTTTTCCAGTTCAGGCTCATCTTGCTGGCAGGAAGGCACCTGCTCATGAAAATCTTTTCAACGCAGCTTTCTCCCCCCGTCCATCTTGTCCCTGGGAAGGGGGAAGTGTTAAATCCCTGGTCAGAGGAAGGCTGAACCCTTTGCTGTCACCTCCCAGAGGATGTGCCCTGCTGGGATATGGGCTGAGCCAAGTGGGCACACACTGCTCTGGGAGCTCTGGTTACCCTGGCAAGGCTGATCTGTGCTTTAGGCTGGGTGTCTTTGCCTTCTGAATGACATAGTGGCTACTGGGAAATTAATAAATAACACATTAAAACCTAAAAATCCCCCATCCCTCCTCCCCAAGACCAAACTCCTTGTTGGTGCAGAGTGCTCTGCCCGCTGGGAGGTCTCGCTTGGGCTCAAAATCCTTCTCTGGTTTTGCTGGAATCTCAGGTTTCAGGAGCGTGGCCTGCTGCCCTTGTTTCCCTGGCCATGGGGCCGAGGAGAATTCCTCAGTGCCTGACACTTGCCAGCTGGCTGGAGCTGCTGCTGGTTTTGGGGGATCCCATGGGCTGGCAAACAGGTGCCAGTGGCTGCAGTGACTGAGTGGGAGGTGCTGCTTGGTTTTGGGGTATTTGCGGTCTGAAGCTGATGAGCCTTTGCATGCAACTCTGGTGATTGCTCCCAGTTATCTGAATTAAACCCCACCCCTTCTTACTGTGAAAAACCCAGCCCACGTTGCTTTAAAAATTTAAAGTGGGTGAGTCGTTACATGTATCAATTAAATCAACACTTCCAGTGACAAGTGGATATTTGATTTTCAGCCCCCAAAGGACAGTACATACTGTATTACACTACGGTGATATTTTCTAATAAATTATCTAGGTGATATCTTGCCTCTGAGGGGGAGAGGTAGATTGTTAACAAAGATGACAAACCCATCTTTTTCCTATTCATGCCTCATTTCCATTATGCATAGGGGCACTGGTCTCAGTGCTCTGTATTTTGTGTACTTTGTGAATGATGAGAGATAAGAGAGGAAGAGTTCCTGAGTTGCATATACAAATACATATATATTTTTAAATTTATTTATTTTTTTAGTATAGAATCATAGAATTGCTTAGGCTAGAAGAAATCTTTAAAGAACATTTAGTCCAAGCCCTCTGCCATGACTGGGGACATCTTCCCCTACATCAGGTTGCTCAGAGCCCCATCCAATCTGACCTTGAATATTTCCAGGGATGGGGCATCCACCACCTCTCTGGGCAGCCTGAGCCAGTGCCTCACCAGCCTCCCTGTAAAATACTTATTCCTTATATCTGTTCTAAATTGACCTCCTTTAAATTAAAACCAATTGCCCCTTGCCCTATCTTGCCCTGCTAAAACTTGTACAAAGCAGTCAGAGAGTCAACCCCTGCTTTGCCCTTTCCTCTTCCTTTCCCTACCCAGAATCAAGTTATTATCTCACTCATAATAATGGAAATATTAAATCAGACTTTCCAGTAATTTTGTATCAGCATTGCTTCACCTTCACATTCACAGAGCCTCACCTAGGGTGGGAAATCACACATCTTGTGCAAGGAGACCACGTGAAGTTTGCTGGCTTGGGGCAGACCCTGGCTTTGTACAGGAGCTGAATAAAGAGGAAGGCTGGGTTTGCTCTCTTTTGGTCTCAGGGATAGCCAGGATTTGTTCCTCAGCATCTCTTTCCTCATTTCTGGAGGTGGTGACCCCAAATATCCCCACTGGGGCTAAGGTTTGGTGAAGAGCCAGAAGAAAGGCTGTGTGAGGAGTATTTGTTGAACCCAAGGGTTCAGAGAGGTTTCAGTGGTTTGCAGTGTTTGAGAGAATTACTGAAATTATTAAATTGGAAATAATAAATTCTCAATTAATTCAACATTTTGACTGTGTAAGCTAGGGGCGAGGGAGAGAGATGACAGCTGCTGGAACCAAGTTTTGCAAACTTCAATGAGTTTTCACTGCTCAAGAAATCTTTTATTGATTCCCAAGTTGTTTCAAAAGCATAATGGCATCTGCTAAGGGATCAGGAACCACACAGTGAGGCACCTGTAAATAAAGAGGCATAGCAGAAGTCAGAGGGCAGTTTTGAACGAATCTACATTGAAAACACTCCCCTGATTCACTTTTCACATATTTAGGAAAGTGCTTCTTGGGACTCAGTTTCACTTGGATACAAGACATTAGCTCATTGTCTTTTTTGGGAGCTTGTTATGTATTAGTATCTATTTATTAGTATTTGACTCACTCAACAAGTTACATGATTTTGGTCCCAGTAACTTATTTTTTTAAAACACATTTTCATGCAGCTTTATCCCATCAATATGTGACAGAACAACTGGTTTGCTGGGCTGTGTTTTCCCTAGCTCTGCCTCCAAAAGGGTTTTCACAGCTTTTAAATAGGAGTTGTTGTGGTTTGGTGTCTCGGGGCTGCAAGTAAATGGCAGTTCTCCACAGGGAAGGATGTGTCTGAAAAAGGCTCAGCCTTCTGCAGACAGTGGAATAACTGCAGGAGAAGCCTTAATTGGGTGCAGGAGGGAGGAAGGAAAGAAAGCCCTTGACAGGTTGAAATATTTTTCTGTAGCAGCAGCATTTTAGAGGCACTTGTTAATGAAAATGATTGATTGGAAAATGAGTCAAAGCTTTTAAATCTTAAAAAATGATTTTTTATTTTTTTTTTTTTCCCTTCTTGAAAGTGGATTCCTCATCTGATCAGGAAGACAAGAGAATTTTCCTCTCCACCTCCAAAGAATTAAAAGTTCCTTCAGGCTCAGTGTTTCTGAGAAACACTGCATAATTATGCACGGGACACCTGGTGCATGTGTGTGACAGGCAGGATGAGGTATCTGGTTTGCTTTTGAGACAGAGAATAGTGAGAATAAAAGGTGAAATACCTTTTGTACTAAGTGTTTAATAATGTCTTTTGTCAAACAAATTAACACCAGACACCCTCCCCAAAATCCAACCTAAGCTAATGAACAGCTGGAATATTAGCTGACATACCACCAAAATTTTTAGGTAATATGTAGTGTTGCTTCTGATGTAAAATAATGAAAATAAAATCAATGACAGGCTGTTTTCAAATGGCTTTTTTGTCTATTCTTTTCCAGTGGAAGTGCTAGTCTTCAGTATTAGTAGGGAAGGTAGAAATAATGGTAGGAATATTAATATCCATCTTCCACTTATGTCACACTTCCAAACCCATGAAGTGTATGCTAAGATGATACACGACATCAATGTAGCATTAATAAGAAGTCGAATATAAAAAAAAAAAAATCCCAAAGTGAAAGCTTTTCTACCAGTTAATTCAGATTTGCTGCTTATTTATATTTCATAAATAAAATATATCTTTTTGCCACCTGCTTATATAGCTGGCCCTCATAAATAAAATAGTGACCCAGTAGAATCTGAGCATTAGGAAAGGGAGTGAATATAATTTTAAAATGTTGAAATTAGGTGAGGCAGGACAAAAGTAGCTGGCAGGCTGCACTGCTTTCTGTGTATTCAGCTTGCATGCAGGGTTTATATGCCTTCAAATTGTTTGAGCTTTAATGGTCGTAAAGATTAGAAAAAATTAAAATCCAATGAAGTAGAAAGCAGGGCTCTCCCCACACACATTTTCTTACTTTTTTTTTTTTTTTTTTTAAATGTGTCTGCTTCCAGCGAAATATTTGGTTCAGAAGCTCTGACCTCAGATAAATAATGTGTTCTACCATTGTTTTAAATCAGTGGGTACTGGCCATGTGCTCAGTGATGCCTGGGTGTGTGAACACCCTGCTGATCAAGGTCTCTTCTGGCAGAAGCCCTGAAGTCTCTGCACCTCCAGGAGTGAAGCTGCTCACCTTGGGAAATGCTCAGGCTCCATTTGGAATGGAGAACCTGTGCTAAATATCCCTCCCTGAGGATCCAGGGTGAAAATGAACCAATTCCTTGTTTAGAAGCGTGTGTTTTGGCTGGTTTTGGCTGCTTTGGGAGGGGTGGGAGGCGTTACAGGCATGGCTGAACCCTCAGTTCTGGTGGCTTGTAGCTCACAGCTGTGGGTCCTGTCTGCTCACTGCTCCTTTCCCAGGGTCATCTGGGTGGTTTTTGTCTTTAATTAATGGCAGGAGGGGCTGAAATGATTTCTCCTCTGCTGGGCTGGCTTTATCCTCTGGGTGCACACAGTACTGTTCTGGGCTGCCTGCCTGGGTGATGTGTTGAGCCTTGGATCTCTTCACAAGATCTGCATGGACAGAGATAGGGAGCAGGTTTCAATCCAGCTCCTGGGCTCTTGTTTGCAGTTCTCTGTGATGGTTCAGTAATCCTAGGAGCTAACAATAATAATATCAAGTGTCATTACCAATGGCTTTTTTAATCATCATTATAATTCTTACTCTGAATAGCACTTAAAGCACATTTTTATCTTTTGTCGACAATAAAGTGCAGCCTCATAAATATTTAAATTGTCTGATTAAATTATCCATGCTGAAACAGATAACTGGGCACTTTAATAAGCTTAAACTAAAATCTTGGATGTTATCTCCCTGGAGAAGGGAAGAGAAAGTGATAAAGGTTCCCTCAGCCCAGGTGACCCTCACACCGTTCAGATCAGCAGCAACTGATTGTTGTCAAATCTGAAAGAGGCCTCAGAAATGAACACAAAATTGTTGATAATTAATAGCAATCATCATAGTCTGTCCTTATATCTCTCCAGCTGATAAATGTAAAGAGAGGACAGAAAGCCTGCATGGCTCCTCTGCTCCAGAGCCAGAAAACCAAAGTGGGGAGAGATGCTGGATGGGGTCAGGCTGGATGGGGCTTTGCGCAGCCTGATTCTAGTGGAAGGTGTCCCTGCCCACAGCAGGGGGGTGGATCTGGATGACCTTTAAGACCCCAAAACATTCTGTGGTGGTGGTTGTGCTGGTGAAGGTGTCCCACTGGAGAAGGGAAGAGCTGTGATGCCTTAGAGGTTGATTACCAAACCAGCTTCCTCTGTTTAAAGTCCCTTTCCGACATTCAGAGACACTTGATTCAAGTCTGTACTGAGATTTTCAGAGCAGAGAAGACTGCTGTGTTGCTCTCCTGAGGCACATGGGATGTCACCCAACTCTGTGTTCAAGTCCTCTGGCTTGCTGCTGGATCCATGCATGCATTTTTTAATTGAAAATTGAAATTGTTATGGCAGCTGCTGTTTTTCTCTCTTTGTGTTCCTGGAAAATGTTGAAACAGCCTCTGAGTCACCTGTTGCTGACTCCTGAGGTCATTGCCCTCATTCCAACAGAGGAATCTTCTGTACCTTGCCAGCCTGAGTCAGTGAAACTCTGTACAAGCACCTGTGCTGGGTCCTAACTCTCCTCCAGGCACGAGAGCATCTCCCAGAGCCACTTCCAGCCCAAACTGCGATCTATTGTGATTTCCCCATTTGACACATGGCACATACAAAATACACTCTGGGGTCTGGCACAGCCTCAAGGCCTCGGTGGGGAGAGAGGGGAACCAGATGAGTAAATGGGGAGAGCAGGGAAACGTGAAGATAAGGGGGAATTGTGTTTTAGGCAGAACCTGGGACAAGTCTACCCTGTGTGGGAAGTATGAGAGCACCATGGGTGGGGGAAAGAGGAATGAGGATTTGGAGCCAGGCTCAGAGCTGCACAGGATGGGCTGTACTGTGGGGATGGTGAGTCTCTGCAAGACCTTCTGCACAATCTGAGGCTCCTCTGCAGGAGTGGGTCAAGCTGCCTTTGTTTGATCCCAGCCCCCAGATCACTTTGCTGCTGACTTGCAGTGGGTTACCAAGCCTTTGGCTGTGCTGCTCAGCTATTTCATATCCTGTCCAAAATTCTTGTGCCCCTCCTTTTTCCTTAATCACTTCTACTACCCGCTCCACTGGCTCTGCCAAGCAGCTGCAGCGAGTACGGCCGTGAGCCAGAACCTGGTCTCCCTCTCCTCAAACAGCAAGAATTGCTTTGTGCTTACTTTTTGTGCTCAGGGGAAGAGCTCTGAGCAAGTGTGGACTGGGTCAAAGCAGAGAGGAAGAGAGACAGAAGATTCCTATTGCAACCTGTCAGATTGGACAAGGTCATCATAGAAAGTTTGGAGCACAAAAGCAGGAGGTGCAACCTGATTTTGCTTTTAGTCCCTTTAGTACTTCACAAGAAATTAAGCAAAATTTTCTCAACATCCTTCAGCATTTTTCAGCAGTAAAAAAAAAAAAAAAATAAACCTTCAACTTCACACACATCTGAGGAAAAAGAAAAAAACAGACTGGTCTGAAAATAAAAAGGAAAAGCAGGGCAAGAAATATAATTAACAGACTTATTACCCCAGGGGAAAAGAAGGGTTTGTTTTGCAACTTCACAGGACGGGAAGGATTTAAATGTTAAGTGAGTGTCTGTAAATCCCTATGCACATGAATTTCTAGCTCTGTGCCTGTGCTTTTGTGTCTGAGTATACAGATGGAGAGTTGGCAGGGCTTGTGTTACTCCATTTATATGTAAAATGTATATACTTTATTTATACATTTGATAGGAAACATGGAACAAGCTGTCAAGAGCAGGTGTGGGGTATGTGTGTATGAGAAATGCCTAAAATATACTTTCTCCCTCCTTCCAACTTACACAAACACACCCAGCTCTTCAGACCACATTTCCACTCCATTTTAGGCCAAATGCTCCCAAAGTCGCTGAGCACTCTGCACCTTTCCCTGCAAATGAGGCACAGCTGAAAACCCACCATCCCCTAACCTCTCATTCTTTTTATTTTTTTTTTTTTCTTCAAACCATTTTCCACGATTTTGCTGCACTCTAGTTTTTCAAAAGAGAAACTTCAAGCAGAACTGCAGGTACTTGTCGTGCTGAGAGCAGAACATATAACACCACACACAATTGTCAGTCTGGCAGGTAGTGCACGGGCCTCCCCGTTAATTAATCTTTAATGCCATTAATTGGTTGTCTGCTTGGTGGCAAGGAAAAAGGATAAACATTGTTCACAAATCAATTTAATTCTGCTTCTAACCAGGTTGTTTTCAAGGGGATAAAAACAATTATGAGCACTGCACACCCAGGCTTTGCTGAAACACCTCTGGAACAGCAAGGTGAACGAGCCACACTCACTGTTGCAGGGCTGCTAATTGAGTTTTTTCCTCTCAGATTGACTCATTTGTTTCTTGTGGACTCAGGTAGATGAGAAAGGAGGGATATCATTGGATTTAATTCCCTCTTTGCAGCCAACTCCTTTATTTTATACCCTAGGCCTGGCCTAAAAGAGACCTTCTCGAGTCTGCCGCAGCATGCAAAAATAAAAACAGTTGTTCTTTGTTCACAGGGCCAGCTTTTGGGTGTCTTTTTCAATCCACAGCAGGATTTTTGATTTTTCATTCTGTTAATCACTGTGACAATCTTTGCTCCAGCAGCTGGGAACAGAGCTGGCATGACACAGTGGTCCTTAGTTCTAGCATGAGGGCTGGGTGTGACAGCGTTTGCGACAGAGCAGGAGTGGTAGCGTGGAACTTCCCACCAATTAATCAAATTTCATCAGAGGTGTGCAGTAATACACCGAAATGAGCAGGTGTCAGGATGAGGTATGTGAATTCTGTACAGTCAATATCATAGATGTCACAGGTATTATATTATAGATTATCCCTGCCCATGGCAGGAAGGACAGAAGTTGATGATCTTTAAGGGCCCTTCAAATCCAAACCATTCTGTGACATCCCTGTGGTAGAGAGCTCTGCTGGGCTCTTCACAACCCACAGCTTCTGTCAATGATCCAGGTCTCTGTGTCTGTATGTCTATAAACTCCTATTCCAGTGTCTCCCAAGCTCCATCTTCTATTTTAAAACTTTTCCTCCTGCCAGAATTGACCTGCATGGCTTAGTCCCATATCAAATACCCTGAAATACCCTCTAGTTAGCTGATGGCCCCTCTTCATGCTCTAAATAGCCTTTAGTAGGGCTCAGCCAGTGGTGTGACAATGTGACCGTCTCCTGGCTCTGCTGAGCTCAGAGAAAGCTGGCAAGTGAGCTGCAGGGAAAAGGTTCTCCTGAGCCTTCAAAATGATACTCAGGACTAAGCAAAACATCAGCCTTTGCTGCCCTGAACTTCAGAGTAACTCAAACCATCTTGTGAATGAACCTGGTAATTCAGGAAAGCTGGGATTAGGGCAGCAGGGAGATTTATAAATTACCTGTGAGTAGCAAAGGAGAAGGTTATTCCTCTGCTTCAGGGTGGGAGCTGCAGCACTCACAAGTAAAATTTATTTTGCTTTAGGGAAGGAAACATATCTTCCCAGAAATGTCTTTAGGAGAGATGAGGCCTTTTGGCTTTTGTGCTGTGCACATGGCAAGGGCTGTGGGCTGGCAGCAGAGCAGGAACGAAGTAAAGCAGCAGCTCTGGTAGAGGAAGAGGCATTTGTAAGGCACTAAGAGGGATGATCTCATGGTGACATTGGATTCCCTGCTTGGCTCCACACAGAGCTCACAGTGTGACCTGGGGTAAGTCTCTGTGTGAGAATTATGGCTTGGTAACCTTGTCCTGGTCTTGCTGTTGGTGCACAGGGAGCACAAGAACTTGGAGGTGCCCTGGTGGCACCAGTACCCTCAGCTGGCCCAGAGGAGCTGTGCTGGCTCTGAAGGGGCAGAAGCCACAGATACAAATGTCTGGCTCTGCAGCTTCTCACCAATGTGCCAATTCTAACTTTTATTAACAAGTTGCTAGTTTAAAATATTCTGTATTTTTGCCCTTCCTGAAGGACTTTGAAGGCTTTTTCTGTGGTTTGTAGGAGTCAGAAAGGGCTGTGGATTGTAACCATGAGTATTTAATCCCGGATCAAGTGAATGGTTTGGATGTATGTGGTGCTTTGGCTCATGCAAGTGTAGAGGTGGAACCCAGCTGCTCTAAGTCAGGCATACTTAGACAAACCTTAATTCCCTCAGCAGAACTCAGACAAAAGCTTTATCCAAACTCCTTGTGGTATTTTCTGTTCCATTGTGATGGTTCTGAATGCTCTGCAGCATTTTCTTATGTAATGTGATGGTATTTATGAAACCTTTGTTGCTGTCATTCAAGGGGTTGGAGTCTTTCTTTGTGTCCTTTTAATCTTGAAATTCCTTGATATGGAGAATATTCTTTGTGCTTCAGATATTTTCACAGAAACCCACTGGTGACTTTATGCTACTGGTTGAATTTTTACTTTTTCTGTTTGTGAACACTGAAGAGAAACTAATTCTCAATCTATGTTGAAATGCCACATTCACCTTCCCCAAGTGGTTGAACTGATATTTCCTGTGTGTCCCTCTCAGGAACTGATGCTCTTGCCAGGATAGCTCCTTCTCCCACATAATCTATCAGCTGCTGGTGAGGTATTCAAAGATTATCTGAAGCTTATACTACTTTTCTTTTGAAAATTGCTTTAACTTAATTACTCACAGCAATTCAAGAGGGTAATACCCTTACTGGTTGGGTAATTAGGAAGCCTTAATTGGCTCCTAAAAAAATATCAAAATGTAGCTGTGTCATTGCTATAACATCCTCATTATTTCAATCTGGCAGCTTTAACTGGTGCATTTTTGCTTCTGATTTACATATTCTTTCCCTTGGTGCTGAACAATATGACTTGGAATAATAATAAAAAAAAAAGTTAAGTTACTCCAGAGAACCATTACATGAGAGACATGGGTATAGACAATATGTGAAGAACATTCCAGTATCTTACAGCTAAATTTGGTTTATTGCTACAATACTTAACACACAATTTAATTGTGTTTGTGGATGTTGCTTTGTTGTACCACTATCCTTGTCTTTCCTTAAATTCAGTGGGTGTGCAGGAACACATTATTGCTCCAAAATCCCCTTATTTTTGGAGGATAAAAATGCCATATGTAAGCTTCTCTCAAATACTATGCTAAAGCTTCCAGAATGCTAAAAAAACTTTGGTGGACACAGCTGAAGGTTTTGCTCATGATCTTGAGTCAAGCAGAAGGTGATTTTTTTCTTTTTTTTTTCTCTTTCAGTCTTAATTAGAGTAGAAATTTTTGAGCTTATCAGTCCTTTGTTCTAAAAGAGATACAAATTCTTTATGTAGAACTATATTATATGTTTGTCAGTGTAAAAAAAACATAGACTGCTTATGGTAAAGAAGAAAATAAACCTTTCAAACAATCTTTTAATGAGTAAATAAATACAATTTGACCTTTAGCCATTGTGTACTTCACTGTGGTTTAAAGTGATTCTTTAGGTAGAGACTTGAGGGGTACTAGAGGAAATTATGCTTCCTTGGATATTCAGTTTTTACCTATCCAAGAGATGCTTCTAGGACTGGAATAGGAATTTGAGGGAAAAAAAAATCCAAAAGGTGTATTTAAAAAAAAGAAATAATTATTGTACTTAATATTTAAAAAAAAAATATTTCAAAATTTATTTCATTGCATTTTGTATAGAAAAGTCAGGATTGAATTGTGCAGGTGACCTGAGGAGGCTGCAGCAAATGGAGGTGAAGGTCTGGGGCTGGAGAGATGCTTTTGGGAGGTGGTGGATTTAGGACAATCAGAACATATGGGGCACTGTTTTGTAGATAAAACTCTAAATAGACCAGTTTCCATTCCAATTGCCTATTATGTCTCTTACTTATAGACTTCTGTATGTTTTAAAAAAGGGAAAACCACAGGGAATAAGTTTGCGTCTGAAAATTCAGGGAGCTGAGAAGTAATTTAGAAGTCACTTATCTGATATATATTAACTGATACATGAAATTGAAGGAAGGCAGATGAATGGCCTCTTGGAGCTGATTTCATGATGTTGAAGGATGGATTTTTCACATTTGAATGCAACAGTTATTCAAGATGGTTTTCACTCTTAAAATGAATACTCAGAATGGAAGTTTTAATTTTTTTTCTGCATCAAAGCAAAATCGTATTTTATTCTTAATGCAACTCAGTGTGACTGTCATGTGGGAGTTCACTCTATAATTTACAGTGGTTATGTCCCTGCTCTCCTCATCCTCTTGCTGGTCACTGAGGCTGCTGGCCCTGCTCTGATGACCAGTAGATCCTGGACCTCAACAACTCATTTGCAGAACCACCCCAACATTTATATCCTCTCTCCAGGGAGTTCTCTTTGAGAAAAGCCTGTTCAAACCACTTTGATCCACCACCAGTCATGCACTCCACTCCCCAGGTCTGATGGCACTGGAAGGTTCTTAAAGATGCTTTTTCCCCCTTTAATTTGAACGACATTCTGCTGTCTGCATAAATTTAGCTCAGCCTTTCTTTTCTGATTTTTCCTTTGCCCCCGACATAGCTTCCTTAGAAGTAGGATGCTGCAGATATTTCTCTGTTGGTCTTCCAGATATGAACCTTCTTGAATGAAAACCATGCCACTGGATGGGAAAAATAGCCACTAAGTGGCAAATTAAAGAGGTTTTCCAACAATACAGAATCTAAATTAAGAGACAGCCTCTGGCAATGATGTAGTCCACCTCCAGTATATTAAGATGCTGGGGATTTGGGGAGTTTCTAGATAAATCTGCAAACCTTGCTAAAACAAACCAGATGAATCTTTCCATTTGAGCGCTTTTTTCTTTTAATGCGGCATTTACTTTCTTACAATGGCTAAGCAAGCATGTTCCTGTGAAATCAGCTGGTTTGTTCTTCTCCAGCCATGCTTACCCTCTGCAAAGCCACAGTATAAACTAATTAGGGATTTGCTGTTTGGAGAAAGTTGTGATAAGTTTGCCGACAAGGGCATCGCCTAATCTCATTGCACACACGTCAGTGGCCATACATGTGTGAAATTAAGTGGGTTTTTGCTGATTCCCACAGACTTGCCTGTTTTTATCTTGAGACAACATTCCCAATCATAAAATGCATTAACATCTGCTATCAGGGGCTTACTGTAATATGTGTAACACCAGCAGCAATTCTTTGATATCGCCTTCACATGCATTGTGGAGGGAGATCTCAGAAATGGCTTTGATAGGCTACATGATTTACCTAGAAGAAGGAAAAGCTGATAGGGAAAATAATCCTGCAAGGTTTTTGCTCCAAATAGAAATGGTATAGATGGATCTGGTACCTCAGCTGCTGATAGGAGCTGGCCTACCTGAGGGCATTTTGTTCTTTTAAGCTAGTTTTAAGTGGAATAATTGGCCTGGAAAGACCTTGGAATCAAACACACACCTGCATTTGGAAGGATGATGGGAGGTTTGAAGTGATAATAATGCAGAGCAGGGAATCAAAAAAAAAAAAAAAAAGAAAGGCAAAAAACCACTTACCTTCTATGCAGTGAAAAAGAATCATCTTCAGTTCTAAAACCTAAACCTAATTTTTCTCTAGGTTACAATAAAACAATACTTACTTAGCTTCCACAAGATTTGCTGCAGGCAAAATATGATTGTTGTTAAAGCACCAGATACACAAGGCCAAGAAGACAGTATTCCATTTATTCAGTTATTTTGTAGTGTGATTATTTAGTGTTTGTCAGGAGATTTCCAGCCAGTTGAAGCTTTCTGGGCTTTCAGCTGAAGCACAGTTTTGGAAGCAGTAACGTCTCAGTGGGGAATAGGGTAAGAATATTAAAATACAGGGTTTATCACACATGCCTGAGCTTAACTGCAGGTAGGCTCAGTAAAACAGCTCCCCTGGCAGTGAGTAATTACTTCATCCCTTCTCACTAGGGATGCTCCAGGGCCCTATCAGGACACCATTTCCTCTATCCTTGACTTGAGCTGCTCCACTTCCACATGTGGTGGCTGCAGGATATCATCACACCCAAAATGTGGGGCTTAGGGAGGGGGTGTGAAACAAGCTAAAATAAAGAGAAACACCAGCTTTTTCTTCCCCTTGAAGCATCTCATCTCAAAGCTGTTTCAGGTCTCTGTGCTTTCTGCTCTGTTGAGTAGAGCTCAGCATTCAATTTGCAGGGAGTAGAAGGTGTTTGGAACTGCAAAACCTTGCATCTGAAACAGCTGTAGGTGTAGAGAGGGGTGTAAAATGGAGGGAATTTGTTATTATCTGACAGCATGTAAGGATTGATTATTTTTGTTCTATTTGAATTCTGTGGAAATATGAGTAGTGGGGATCTGCAAACTAAGAAGTTTGGTGCCATGCAAAGGGAAATATTTCCTTTTACTTTTTGCCTTTCTTCCTCCTAACCTCAGAGAAAATTCCCTCTTTTCTTCCTAACTGGAACCTGCAGTCTTTCTCTGTGATTAAACTGAGCCTCTGTTTTCTGCAGTGTATGGAAGAAATGCTGAAAACCTCAGCTGAGACTGGACTGGACATGTGATTTCCATAGTTAACCTTAGGGATGTTAATGAAACTGTAGCTTGTGGGGAACAAAACTAAATGGCTGCTTATAAATGCACTAATTGGGATTGCTGAGGCTGCTGCACACCGAGTAAAATAACTAGGATGCATTTGGAATATTTGCCCCATGGTATTCAAAGCACGGAAGAAAATCCAGGGAAAATTGTAGGAGAGCCTGACTTAATCAGAAGTCCCTGCTGCAGCAATCAGGATCAAATGAATAGTAATTGTGTTAATCAGCTTGTGAACTTTTGTGCCATGTTCATAATTTCAAGTATCATCAAATCCTGTGCAGTGGGCCAGTTGCTGCTGCTATAATGAAATATTGTCTGTGGGAGGAGGGATTTATTCTGTTGTAAGCCAGTTGCTGTTTTCCCCTCTAGCAGTTTTTGTAGAAGCCTTGGATATTTTTATTTTATTGTTTTTATGATTGAATTAGAAGAAATATTCCAAGGTACAACTGTGGAGTCTCTGCCCTATTTTTCAGAATGGAGATTATTTTTTGGTACCTCTACTGAAGGATTGCTCCCCTCTAACTGAGCACCATGTTGCCAGCTATAGAAAAAACTCAGGAAAATCCCTCTTTTACCTTCAGGTCAGGTTATGGCTCCCCCAGCTGTGCTGATGTCCCGGGGTGACTCTGTGTGGAAATGAGGTACCAGCCTCACACTGATCCATTAACCCATCCGTGTCTTCAAGGAAGTCACTAGAAAAATCAGGAGAACCTCCAGAATCCTGCTGAATATTTACTACCTTGAAGCTGGAGCTGAATGTGCAGGTTGGATCCTGCTTTGCTGCACCAGTCAATGACACCTCACAAATAAGGGAGGTTGTTTTGGCAGCGGTGGTAAAGGCATCAAATTCACCTTGCACCTGGGGGAGCAGCACAGCCCAGGGTTGAGCTTCCCAGCTGGTAACAGCTCAGCTGTGGGAATCCCTGACCTGGGCTGTTATTTCCCACTGCTGCTGCTTTTATTTCCCAAAATGAATGTTTTTCCCCATCTTGTCTATTGAAAGTGTGAACTCTGTAGGGTTCTGAGCCCTAACCCAGGAACAGCTGGACTTGGGAGCAGTTGTGCTGTGATACTTTGGCTCTCCTGTGTGTATTTGCATGTTTGCTCTTTCCTTTTTGTATAACATTTTCATGGGTAACATTTTCATTACAAATAACCATAAAAAGGAGCAATAAACGTCCTGCTTAAAAGGACTGAACGAGGCTGTTCAGTGGCTGAAAGAGCATAATGCCACGATGCAGCACAAAAAACTTCTCCATACTCTCATTACATTAAAATGTCACTTATTTATGGGCCCAAATCCTCCTTGCAGAAGTCAATACAGACCCATTCCTCATCTGGGACCCCTTCATCTCTCCTGAAAAATCACAAGCCAAATATGACAAAAGTAGCATTAAAAATAACCTTTACCTTCGTGGAGCCAGAGAGGGAAAGAGAGACTGGTGCCTCTTTAAAGTCAAGTTCTGCTGAAGCCAAAGGGAATTTTGCTTCAGTTGAAATGGAGTTGATCCAAATGCAGAATGGGAATGTAGGAAAAAAGTGGGTGCAGGGAGTGCGAAGTAGGAAAACTTCTTGAAAAATTAATTAGGAATTAAAGTAGCCTGTATTCAGTTTTGTCCACCACTCTGTTTCCTTTGTCAATTTAAATTAATTAAGCTGTTAATTAGAGTACAGTCAGATTCTGAAACACATATCTTGGAAAAAACAGTATGTTTTGTTTTGGCTTGGCTTTTTTTTTCCCCTTAAATGAGCCTGTGCCTTGCAGCACAGGGCTTGGATTCCTTGGGAGCTCTCAAGTGTATCCCAAACACAAATGCAAGCCTGTGTGCTGGCTTTTAATTTTCTTTCTTCTTTTTTTTGGTTAAAGGTCACGTGTGATCTATGCCATAACCAGGGGGAAAGGGTCAGAAACAAGAGCAGAGGGAGGTGAGAGGGGCAGCCGTGATCACATCCCCACCTCGCCACATCAATTAAAGCCTCTGTTGTCAGCACTGATGGGTGAGTGGCATCAGCACCCTCAGTTCCTTCAGAGCAAGGCTGACAAAGTCATTTTATTGCTAATGTCTCGTCTTTATGGGGAGATGTCTACAGGAGTCTTCACACCCCAATTCCTGTCTACCAGTGTAGGAAAGAAAGTAGCTTGTCTCTTACCCTACATTGATTAATACTTATGAATTATGTGCTTCTTTCTCCCTGATGCCATAGTTAAATTTCAAAATGTTTATCTTGGTCCTGGTGTTGCTGTCCCTGCTGTAAAAAACAGAGCTTGTGCATAGGGAGGAGGCACATTTTGGCTTTCTAGTTTCTTGACCCCTTTTATGGGGAAATCATATTCCCTTCCTTTTCCTGACAAGAGAACAGGGCACTTCTGAGGTCTTCCTGGAATCACTGCAGCAAGTTGTGATGTGAATAATAGATGACATGAAAATCCCTGCCCAGCTAAGAGAGAACAGTACAGTGTGGTGCAGTTTTCCTGTTGCACTGAGACACTGAGCTGAAAGCATCCAAGCAGTCATCTGCAATTAGAAACAAAATAAAAGCACCTGATAAGAAATAAAAGCTCTCATCCATTGCTTTGCCCTGTTTGGAGACAGTGATGTACCAAGCTTTTTGTTCTGAGAATAAATCTCCTTGGGAAGTTGTAAAGTCCCTATATTGCAGAGAAAGCAGCAGCCTCCCTTTTTTGCATCTTGCCTTTCTCATTCCCCTCCAGCCCTGAAGGAAACCTGTTTGCAGTGTACAGCCTGTGAGGTGGCAGTCCTGGCTTTTATTGAGGCTGTCCCCAGCCTTGTCCCCCTGTCCTTCTGCCCCCTGGGGTCTCTGCCTCGAGCAGAGCTTGAGCTGCCATCCCTCTTATGGGTTTTGCTGCCTCCCTTAAAGTCGGTCCTGGTGCTGTAAAGCCCTTTTCCCTGGGGGGATGCTCGCACAAAAAGCCCCCTGAGCTGTGGTGGCCATGGCAGAGGGGGTGAGGATGCACAGACAGGTGTGATGCCCACAGCCCCTTCCCTCCAAGGGGCTGCCCCTCGTCCCTCCTGCCCTGACTGCCCTTGGAAATGGGGCTAAAGAGAGGCTTCTCTGCTATTTCCCAGGCTTAGCTGCATCAGCTATTGTGGCATCTTCCTGGAAATTTCCGAGCCTTTCTGAATACTCTCATTTTTTTAGTCATTAATTTAATGATGGAGTCATCCTTGCCAGGTGGGAGACCCTGTCCTGTCATTTTATCAGATTTTCTTCTGATCTTCCTGAAGCCTTTTTTCCCCACCTTCTTTCTGGCTTATTCTTTTCACATTGACACGGGTTGTTTGTTTTTTCATGCTCCTTTTCCCCTCAGGGTAGTCTGTGACCCTACTATTTATCTTTCTGTATTTTCATTTTTCTTTGTGTTTTTCCTCCTTTGGCATCTTTGCTTCATTGCACACCCTGCTCATGTTCCCTCTGTGCCTGATATTCCCTCCATACTCTGTGCTCTTTCATCTTTTCCTTATAGATCCCCTATGCCTGCTCAGTAATTTATTTCAGGATTTCTAATTTCAAAAATATACATATTTCACTTTATCTTTTTTAATTAATTTTAATGTACTTCGTTAGGTGACATCTTGAACCCATCAAATATAAACCCCTCAGCAGAAGAGTGGGTGAAATTACTAAATCAAATTCAGTAGAGAAGGATCAAGAAGTAGCTTCACATCTTAAACACAGGCATAGCCTTAGTAAAAGTTGTATTTTTAAGTAGAATTTCTAGCTTGATCTTTGTTCTTTCCTCTTCCCTCATTTTTTTTGAAAGCAAATGGGAAAGGGAGTGTGTAAATGAAATCAGTATTTTCCACCTCTCTTGGCTAGAGAAGGTTTTTTTCTTGTCAGCCCAGAAGGTCACAAGGATAGAGTGGAATATAAATTACTCAGAAAATATTTAGATTTCGTAAAATCCAAGCATGTACACTTAACATGCTGTCTTTGATTGGACTCTGCATTCCCAAACTTCCTGAGCAAATTAGGTGCTCTGTGCTGCAGACCTGAGGAAGATTAGTGACATTTAAAAAGTGACTATTTGGAGGGAAATACATCCTAATGATGACCATAAGTCTTTTGTGTCTATTCATGAATTCATGAGCTTGGCCTAGTGCATCGAGAATGAACTCTAGGGACAATAAACAGAAACTCAGAAATGCTGAAATATGAATTGCTGATGAGGTTCTTCAACCCAGGGTAAGCTCTTTGCTTACCTGGATGGTGGGTCAGGAAGGCATTGCAAAGGATTTCACTTGATGGAGATAAAATAGGTTAAATAGGTTTGAGGTTTTCATTTCAGCTTCAAAGTTGTCATTTCAAATTCAGGCAAAGCACACTTCAGCACACAGGAAAGTTAATTTGCTGGGTCTCTCTGAATAAGTAGTTTCCTCTTTCTAATTTGTACCTCAATATCTACTCAAGTTTCCCTTCAGAATTTTATATTACTTTTAATAGGTTGAATTTTCTTCGGGTAATTTGGACTGAAGCTGAGAAGATTCAGCTCTGCAGAATTTAAGTGGCTGCAATTATGTACATAACTAATCCATCAACCAGAAGTTCAGTGTGGATCATCAGAGGAAGGACTTATGAGCTGTTCTGTCTTCTGTAATTTGCTTTTTCCAATTACATAATGTCATTGTTGCAACCGATAGCATTAACCATCGATTCCTGTTTTGTCATCACTGTTTTCCCTGCTTCACCATTCTAAATGAGGTTTGGAGTCATTGCAGCAGTGAGCAGGTCCTGTGAGGAGCCAAAGGTGCATTAATGTGCCAGCTGCTGCAAACCTGACTCTGGAGTGGTGTGGCTCTAGAGCTGGGGTGGGATGGGCTGTAGGGAAAAAGTAAAATTTCACAGAAATTCGGAATTATTCTTCCAAACTCACATTGTTTCTCTTCCCAGCTTCCCAAAGCTGGGAAGAGAAACAAGTTGCTCCAGCCAGTTCATCTCTGGTCTAAGAAAGGCTCCTTCACTTGTTTGCATATTAGCTCTTCAAAGATTCTAAAGGACTTTGCAAGTAGCCCCATTTGGCCTCTTTTTATGAGAGCAGAATTCCTTCTCCCATCCTGACTTGTACCTGCAGGCTTTGTTTGTGAAGTGCCTCACCTTCCACCTCCTGCAAACCTCTCGGGAGACCCAAGCCACTCTGCATGTTCCTGGGCTGCATGCTGGACTGGAACTCACTATCTTTTACAGAAAATACATGGTGCTGCAACATAACTCATTCTAGAAGTTCTTTAATTGCTTTCCCCTTCAGAGTTCTTGCTCTGTTTGGGCCTTGCTTATTCCTGGAGCCAACAGGCCATGGTTTGATAGTCATAGCTGCCCTCACTGCTGTAGGATTTGTGTATTAAAGTCCAGCTCTGCTGTTGGCAGTGGGCAGAGCCTAGAGGAAAAGGGCTGGAAGGTGACAAAAGTATTCCTGTTTCATGGGTATTGCAGCCTATGAAGCAAGGCTTCACATCTTGCACAACTGGATCCTGTGTGTGAATTGCAAACCCTTTTATTAAATTCTGAAAAAGAACCAGTGAAAATTTACAGATGGATGAAAGAGGGAGAGGATTTTTTTTTTTTAATAAGAACAGTGAATGTATTCTTAACTTTGCTGTGGAATGGTCTGGTGATTTTAGTAAGTTTATAGCTCAGGTGGATACAGGTGAGCCATTGTTTAAGAGGCCTGGTATGAAATGAGCTAGAAAATGAGAATATATAACTATGTGAAGAATCCAAAGGAAATTAGTGAAATTGGTCTGCCTGCCTAGGGATGACTTAAGGTTAGGAAGAGATGTGTCTGCCATCAAAACAAGTTAGTTTGTTGGATCTGCAATGGGAGAGAGAAAACTCTGCCTGCAAAATGCAGAGCAGCAGACTGATCCTGCAGCTGTGACACATCCTCCCTGCTATGGTGAGATGCTCCAGCACTTATGAATAATTCAAGGCCCTGAGAGGAGGCCATTAGACACTGACCCAGCACAGGCCTGGGCCCATCAATCTCTGTTTCTGAAGGAAGCTTGGGCTGCAGCAGCATCCCTTTGAAAGCACCAACACAAGACACTTTTGATTTGCAAGCTAAAGCGGCCCTCAAGTAAGAAAATCAATTTCAACACAAAATGACACGTGAGTTTTATTAAGTCAGCATCGTCTAGCCTGCATTATTTAATAGTATGAGCTCCTCTGACCCCTGTGAAGAGTTAAGCTGCATGAGCAGAATAATGTATGCTTCAGTTTAGCTCCAGAAGTCAGTCAAGAGTTAAGGTAGAAACAGTCTGGCAAACTGGATTTACCTTCTGTTTACATCCTGGAATAACGAGTAGGTGAAATGTAAAATCTCAGGTCCACCTAAAGTGTTGTGAAGAAGATCAGGTGCTTTCTTGCAGTACATTTGGTTGATGTCAGCTCTGTTTTCTTTGACCCACCCACCTATTCTCCCCTCTCCCAAACCCACTCTTTTGGTAGCCTTTTTGCTCTGATGAGAGGAGGAAGTTTGCCAAAATCCGTTCTTTCCTGATATTTTGGGACCTGTGTCCTAGACATGAGTATAAAGGCTGCAGTTTGGAAAGCAAAGCAATGCACATAAACACAATGAGGAAATTGATTTTTATTTTTTACCTCAAATGATTACCACTTGAAGATTGAAAAGTTTGTTATCAGTCCAGAAGGTATTTAGCACTTTGAAAGTTCAGGAATGGAAGAGGGGGTGCCATGCTGAGGAGTGGCCAATACCTGGGAAATATTTTCACCTCATGTGGGAGAATGAGATTTTTAATGTCTGTATTGGCTATGTAGGATATTTCCAAAGTCTCTGGATTTGGCTGGAAATCTTGCAGTTGATAATGCATCCTTGACAAGAGTGTCATTAAAACTACTGAAAAACAGTAGTTCTAGCATCTATTCTTTTTTCTGCAGAGGGAAAAATGAATGTTTGTTTTTTTTTTTTTTCCCCTGAATTAAAGATGTGTGAAACTTTTCAGTCCAGACTTTTTCCCCCTAAAAATATTAATTTTGCTGGCTTATTTTGGCTGCAAATATTTTACCTTATAAATGAAAAGCTTCAGTATATTGTTTCAAATTGGCATTTCATTTTAACATTCTCTGTACATTCAGGTGGTTTTAATTTTTTTTTCACAGATTAGAAAATCTATTCTTTCTGATGAACTTTCTTTTTCATATTTTTTGTTCAGCCAGGAATGTGGAAAATCAATTATTAACATAATTCTATTTGAGTGAAGGCTTAGGTCAGGTTAGTTCTTCCTTTATCCTGCCATTCCAATTATTTTCTAATATATGCAAATTCCCTTTGGCTCTCTGATCGTCTAGTCTGTCAAACCTTGGCTGCCTAATTGCATTAAAGATGAGACTCATCAGGCAAATAAGATACAATTTTACCCTTAACAGTTCTAATTGTTAAGAAGGCTGGAGCCATTGTTAAAGAGACCCATCCTTTGATGATTTTTTTTTTTTCCAACAGATAATAACTTTACAGTGCACCCCAACTGCAAGGAGAAGAGGGTGATGTTGCCTTTCAGCCCTTAGAACTTTCCCTACCAGAAATGTGAGGCTCCCAGTCCTGTGTCTGGGCAATCCCTGCCATGACAAGAAAAGCCTGGAGCCTGAGGATGGGGCTGAGTCACTTGTTTCCTTCAGTAGTGAAGCCATTTCCCCAGGGACTTCAGTTTTGCAAGCCCAGCTCCATCCTCTTGATTAAGGAATCCCATGACTTGGACCACAACAAGTTTTTCATTTATTTCGGATACAATTAAAAGCAAAGAAATTTAGCGTGTAATTTGCTGGCAAGCTGCACCCCCTCCTCCCACCCCCCACCACTACCCCCTAACCCTTATGCTTGTTTTCCAAATTTGGGTAATGATGAGACTCAAGGGAGATGTGAATTATAACTTGTCTGTGGTTTGGCTAATGAAGAGAGAACAGACTTTGTTTCCATCTGGACTGTGTTTTTATTTGTTTTCTCTGCTTTATTTAAAGGAAGCTGAATTTCTTAAAAAAAAAAAAAAAAGAATATTGCATAAGTAAATTAACCTGAGCATGCTGGTAGTGGAGTGACTCCCAGGCAGTCCTTGTCCACACAAATACTTGTTGCTTATACAAAGTGTACTGGCAATAAGAGAATATTCAAGCTGTGCAGAGTAGCTTGGGAGGGTTTGCTTACAGGGTTTTACATACTGACTTTCTCTGTGATGTTTTTGCTAAATGGAGTGCTCCAAGACTCCTTCTGCAGGGAAAATGAAAGGTGTTATGTGTAAGGCAGCCCTGGCTTTGGAGCTGAAAGAACAGGAGATAATTTGTGTGGATAGACAGTGCTGCAGCTGGGAAAGCTGATCACTCCCCTTTTAATTCAGCTTATTCCAGTGAGCTGAGAGCAGGAGCTGAATGCCCTTTGCAGGCTTTCCAAAAAGATACAAGGGTCTGGAAAGACCAAAATCTGATAAATGGGACTGGGAGCACAACTGGAGAGGCTAACACAGTGAGGACACACACAGTTTGCATCAGTTCAGCAGTTTACACAATTTAAGGATTAGTTTCTGACATAGTGGAATACTGTTCCCAGCTAAATGCATTTGTTTGACATCATCCAGTTCTTCCTCCATCTGCTGATGTGCTCCCCTGGGTGCTGAGGAGGGTCCACATCTGTAGGGATTTCCCTGCAGGCTCCAGGAGGGCTCCTGGTGGCTTTTGGAGCCCTGCAGTGAAGTGTGAGGGCCACTTCCACACTACAAAACCTCAGCACCAGCTGTAGGATCTTACTCATCTTCTGACAAAATCAATTTGCAGCTTTGTTGCAGGAGATAGAAAAGAACACTTAGATGGGCTTCTCATGCTTCTCTTCTGCTTCAAAATGACCATCAATCTCCACAATATATTTTGGTATTTCTTACGTCATCACACTGGAGAATGTTCTTGCAGTTGTAGCCTTGACAAGGGGTGATGGAGCTGGGATAGAAAAAAGATATTGAAATGGCTATGTGGAAGAAACAATTTAATATTGTTATGTACCAGCAACTTGTTTCTTTTCCCTATATGAAATTTACACCTGGAAGACAGAACCTACCAAAAAACCCTACTGAGGTTCCATTTTGAGAAATCAAAGGAGACCTCTCTGAGCAGAAAGCCAGAAACACAAATTCCTCCTTGTTCACGTTATTCATCCCACTTAATGTTATTAGAACCTGTTGAAGAAGGCTCTGTTTTTGCTTTTCTCTGGGTTTTACATTCACTCCTCCCTTTTGCCTTGCTGGAGGTGGAGGCCATTTAATCTCCAGTTCCAAACCCACAGCACGCACATGGAGCTGCCTCTCTGCTCACCACACCCCACACATCAGTGTGCAATTTGTGTGTGAGGGGGCACTTTTGTTCTCTCTCAGATTGATTTTTCTTTAATCTGACACAAGATGTGTAGACAGAGAGGACGCAGCTGTTGGAGCAGCACAAAACCAAACACGCGCAGTGATGGAGAACAGCAACGCATCCTGTCTGCTGTCAGACCTTGGTGTACATTGTGTCATGTTTGCTGCCTGCTTCTCTTAGAGAAATTAAAAAAAAATATTCAGGGAAGAGCCATTTTTAACATGCTGTCATGAGAAACAACTGTGCCTGACCCTTCACTGCTATCATGTCTATGAAGCCTCTCATGAATCAGATTATATGTGAAGCCTTTCTTTTCTGTGGGTTTTTTTTTTTCATTTAATAAGGTGCCAAACAATTTGTCCCAATTCTGTAACTGATTTATTTAAATGCCTTGTCTGAACTCCTGAAGCTTGCTAAAATATATAACTCAATCTTATCAGATCCTGTTACTCTGCTTCCTTGTTGACCATATGGTGACAAAGTTCTGAGAAAGGAAATAGATTTAGGAAAAAAACAATGAGAATTGTTCCTGGTTCTGAGTGATATATGGGGTTTACTTAGTTCCTACTGTTTCCTGAAAGGGTACTCCGGAGAGTGAATTACTCTGTTAATGGTCTAAAGACGTGTGCCTAAAATAGCTTCTGTCCTACTGTTAATAAATAATCTGCAAACATGGCACACTTCTCAGCTTTTCATTATATTAGGGAGAACGCAGGCTTTTCACAATCCTGTCCCTGAGTGTGCAGTTACTTTTATCTATCTTCCCTCATATTCCAATAAATAGAACTTTTCTCCCATACTCTAATTCAACGAAAAGACTTGTGCTCTTCATGTTTCTTTATAAAAAACTCCAAACCCATACTCAGTTGTTCCTCAAACTAGGATGAGCCTTTTTTTTTTTTTTTTTTTTTTTTTTTTTTTAATTTATTTTGGTTAACAAGGCTGAGAAGAACTTAAAAAAAATGTTCTCTGGGAGTGAGGTCACAGGACCATCTCAGTTCCTGCACCTTCATGAAATGAATGGGTGTATGGGAGCCACATGTCCCCATGGCAAGCACACGTTGGGTGAACTAAGATCAAACTGCTGTCACTTTTTGGCTTACAAACAATCCAGAACTCGCTGGCACTGGAAAAAAATGAACAGGCTGGAAGCACAACCAAGAAAGGAGATTATCTTGATCTAAGGATGCTTCTTGGAATGTACAAACAGTACAGATGACACCACCTTACAGATAAAGGGGCTTTTTGACACTGGTGTAGACTGAGTGGTGTTCCACTGTTCTCCTGAAGTCCTGACTGTGTAGCTACCCTAGAAAAATGGGATTTGGCTTCAAAGAGCTGTTTAATCTCTCTTTTCCTCTCATCTGTGGTCATTCACCTTTCATATTCCTGGTTTATTCCTCTTCTACCATCCCAGACCTTTGTGGCCCCTCTGAAGTGTCAGCAGGGAGATGAGACACAGGGATGGTTTCACTTGTTAATGTTCTTTTTTGCTGCCCCCCAGGTAAGTCAAATCCATCCCCTGTGGGGTGTCAGAGTGGGACAAAGCACTCTGGAATGGCCTTCAGGGCTCTGTGTGTTTGGGGCTGGTGAATCCTGTTGGCAGAGGGGCACAGAACAGGCAGTGGATGCATTTCCTCCTGAGATCTCAGGGCTGCACTATATAAGGTTCAAACTAAAAATAAAAGTGTTTTTTCTCACCTTGTTATCCTGCAAAATATTTCTCATCTGATGGCATTTAGGAGCTGATTGTCTTGAGCATTTTGAGCCACTGGGCACTGATTACTCACTGGTTGCAGTTTGCTTTCAAAATTTCTTAATGGAGACAGAAAACCTTTTATCTGAAAAGTGCTTTGCAAATAGCAATTAACCTCCATGCCATTCCAGTCAGTTGTCAGCTGTTAACCTTGTAAGCTCTCTTTTGACTACTTCGCCTGTGTGTGTTTGGTGCCTGAACCTTATTTAAACCTGATTTAACACAGGAGGTGTTACCACTGTGTTTGCTAAAATCCTTTCTTGACCCAGGGAGAAGCTGGATGTTTGGAGCTCATTTTGGTTTGTAATGTAAAGGGGAAAAGCAAAGTTTTGTGGATCCCAGGTGGATTTTGGGTGGAGAAGGGAAAGGATAAGTCAGTATCTTGCTTTCCTCCCCTCCGTTTCAGTACATTAAAGGTTTTTAAGGGCTTTGCTGGGCAGAACTGAGACTGATCGCTGCAGTTGAGGCTTGCAGATCTCTCAGGATGCCCTGGCTCAAAGCAAGGGTCTCTCCTGACGAAATATTTTTAACCTGATCAATAACTGCTCCTTTTGTTTAGAATTTAATTACACTGTGAACAGTGGAAACAGGCAGCTGAGAGTTGATCTGGTATCTCCAGGTCTCTTCCTGCTCAGCCTTTGAGGAATGAGGTCAGACCTTAGGAGCTGTTAGGCATTGGTCATGCTTGCTGCCATCCTGTGTTCCACCAAAACCACCCAAATGGACTGCAGTAACTCTCCTGCCTCACTTTTCTGTCTCTTCCAGCACTAAAATGCTGTGTGAGGTTGAGCCATCACTGGGATTCTCTGCACCTCAGCCTTTCAGTCCCAAAGGAGTGAAACAATATTAACCTGTTGTTCAGTGGAGATACAAAGGTGAATTGCTCTCTGCAAAGTATTTATAGATTCACATGTGGAAAGTGTTTTTTTTCTTTTTGCAAGCTTAGCCACAGAATGCCTCAGTTTTTTAATCTCATTTAAACAAAAAGGTAGGTGGTTTTGGCTTTTTTTTTTTTTTTTTTGGTAGTTCCCAGGCTGCAAGGAGATAGATATTTAGAGATATTTTAGCTATGCTAAAATAAATTAACTGGGTATTCAGGTAGTAAAGGTAGACAAGGGATATCCCTGATTCTGGGCCTCTAATTTTTATTTTTATTTTCTTCAGTACTCAGTTCCTTTTGTTTTTTGTATTTTTGTTTCCCTCAGTACTTTAGAGACTTTTTCTTTCACTGAAGTTTATAACAGGAATGGGAATAGTTCGGTGCTGGTAGTGGATTCAGGAGAAAGAATAAGTTAAAGTGTAAAGCTGATGCTTCTGAAACAGGATTACTAGAAATCAGGGGAACATGTACTGTTTAGTGCACTCTGATGTGGGCAATTTAATTACTGCTGAGTGGCAAAGGTGAGAAGAAAAGCTGGTGGTGTTGATGACACATTAAATAGCTGGGGATGGCACGGTGCAGTGCTCACAAAAACCAGCCCTGCTCTAACAAGCTCCTGTTTTCCTCCAAATATTTAAATGCAGACTGTAACACTAATGGCTGTTTGTGCTCCATTCCTGTTGCTGCTTATCCTACAGGTAAAATACACAAGGTCACTGAGCTGGGCCTTTTGCCAAGGAAGTAAAATTGCAAAATCTTTATTAAAGAAGAGGAAACACTGAGAGCAATGTGTCTCTGGGAACGGATTACATTTTCTTCTAATTACCCAGAAATACGAAAGCTGCGTGCAAGGGAATTACTGCAAGAATTAGCATGAGATTATGTATTCACCCATTTTAAAGAGGGCCAAATTTACAAAGCCACTGTGATCTACTTATGGATTGGTGCCACCAAGGACTGAACTGCATCTCAGTTGTCTGGGGGCTGGATCTGCCAAGGTCTGATTTAGCAGCTTGTCCTCTGTGCTGAGCTCAGCCTGAGAGAGTGAGCAGCATCCCCTGTCAGCGATGCCAGCTGCTACCTGAGCAGGGCTGCTCTTCCAGGCCTTCAAGTGCTCATACACAGGTGGTACAGGCTCATTTTTGAACCAGAGGGAATCTTTGATGCTCACCAGATGCGTGTTTTAGGGATTTCTATTCTGTTATGTCATGCCACTCAGAGGATTCCATAAAGGGCTGGTAAGGAGTTGGGCGTCCAGTGTGGGTTAACTGCAAGTGAGAGAACTGAGATTGCAAACTTAAATCAGGTACTTCACTTAAAAAAAACATCTCAAAAGGAGACAAATGTCCACAAATTTCACTTTCTACTTGTTTTCAAGGGGTGGCAATGAACTATTGCCTCAAGACTTTTATTTAATCATTGTGTCCTTGCTCATTTTTGGTATTTTCTGTATATAAATAGTGCAAGAACTCAGGAGCACGCAAATTTACAGACATCACCTTGTACCACTGTCACTCACTAGCCTCTCATCAGTATTTGTTTCTTGCTGTAGGTGCAGATATGATTTGATTTTGCCATTCTTGTAAGCACTTTGTGTCAGCTGGAGGCCATCAGAGGGAACATTCTTCTCCCAGCCTCACTGGAGTTTGCTCTCTCTGTTGGGATGCTTGTCTCAGAACACAGCTGCAGTTATATGGAAAACAGTTCTCTCTGCACAGATATTCATGAATTAAATCTTGCATATGCAACAACAAATTTTAACTTCTAGACAGGGTATTTCATTCCCCAGGGTTTCATAACCCTGTAGCACAGGTGCAAGGATTGGTTCATTTCTCAGGGAAATTTAGTCACCTCAGGGAAACATTATGTGTTACCTGCTAAATCCATCTATCCAGTTTCTTATTCTAAACTGACTCTGGCCTTTGCAAATGCACAAGCATTTCCTTCCCATGTAGCTTTACATTATCCATTGAAAATGAATTATGCCTTCAACCCTCTAATTCACTTACTCTATTTCCAAAGTTGCCTTATTGAATATTATGATCTTCTGTGCGTTCATGTTTTAATTTGCATTTGATTAAGATCCCCAGACCTTGTAGACTGACCTTGATCATCCTTGGAAGCAGAAAAAAATTGCAACCACAAAAGGACAGCAGTAAACAAACACATGCATATATGTGTATCAAAATTTAAGCTTTTTTTTTTAATCATTTGAAGAAGAAAAAGATCTCCATGTTTTAACATAAACACACTTATGTAGCTTTTTTTATAATGTGCTCCTAATTGAGGCTGTGCTTCTCTCAGAGTCTTTGCCTCTCTAACATTAAATTGCAGAGGCTTGAATTCTTCAGCCCATTTAATCTTTGACTCTGCTGTGAACACTTCGTCTGCTCTTTGTGCTTCAGTATTTTTGTGTCTGTGGTTTAGAATTTCCCTCCAGTTCTAGTCCTAGTGAAGTCAAGTACAGCTTTTCCAAAAGGGAAAATGTGGTCACAGTTTTATTGGTGATGGCAAAATTACAGTGCTTCAGCTCTTACTAGTGATGTTAATATTCCCAGAGTCACAACAGAGTGTGGGAAGAGCTGAGCAGACTTGTTTGGACTGAAAGCAACCTTTTTCCTCCATTTTTCTCAATGTAAGTGCTCTGTCCATGGTATTGCAATACTTGTGGTGAGTAAATGTAACTGTCCACAAACTGAAACAAATAAACAAATTTATTCCTCAAGGACTGTAGGATTGCCAGCTGAGATTTTCCTGAGCATTTTATAGACCAAATAACATCACCTGCTCATGAAGTAAGTACACCTGTGTGGCATTCATCCAGGGATTTCTCACTCCATGAGTTGCCTGTGATCAGATTGTGATTTAAGTACCCATGTTTTTTATGGGTTGCTGTCTATCCAAAATTGCCAGGCAGGTGTGTTTGAGAAAATTTCAAAGTTCTGCTTGTAAAAGAATTCTGTGATTTCTTATTCACATAGCAGTCTGAATTACCTGATCTTTCAGCAGGAATTCAGTCAACCATTGCTTTTGGTTTATTCTTCCTGCATAGCTTTTCAAAACTGCAGGTGAGCTTTATTCTCTTGATAAAATAATTTGAGTTTTAAAATGAAGACAAACTAGCCCATGAATCTTGTTTTTTGCTTTTTATTTAAACACAGCCTGGCTTGTTAAAACACTCTCAGAACACATGCAGTAACAAATGCTGGATCAAAATGCAGGTCAGAACACAGGCAAGCAATCCTGGATGCCTTTCCTTCTGGATTCAAAATCTGCAGACTGTGGTGGATTTGGGCCTGCCAAGGCACAAAAAAAGCAAAAAAAAAAAGTATCAACAAAATTTGTTCCCCAGCAGAGGATGGATATCTGTGTATATAATTCTTGGAGAAAACCCAGCTCCACACAAAAGCCCAAGTTTTTTCTTTCTTTCTTTCATGTTCTAACAACTAAAAAATATCTAAACTGTGCCATCCATCCCAGACAATGCATAAAGAAAAGCTTTCCCTGAGATGAACCTCCTTGACTTGATGAGTGAACACAGAATTTGTGATCCTGGAATGGCAGGAACACATCAATTCTTTGCTTGCTTATGGTCATTCATTTAGGCCTTATCAGAAATTTATTTCTGGAGGATGAAAGACTTGTTATTTTTTTCTGTCTCTTGCAGACAAGTGACTGGGACAGGTTGTAGATGGATTATGGAAGGATTATGGAAAAGATGAGTTGTTTGGCTCCATTTTGACACCTTGCTGTGCTTTTTATTAAAACATATTTCTAATAAAATGCAAAGAGGCATTTACATCAGCTGAGAGTTTGACCCAGGGACCTTGTAGCTTTTTGTGGAGACACTGCCCTCATATAAATAGCTGTTTGTTCATGCTCTTGCTCTATTCATTATGGTCAAAGTCTGAGCTCATGTCTGTTACTTAACGCACAAGAAGTCTATAAATTCAGTGGTGCTTGAATCATTAGTGAGTTTCATTAAGTCAGATGTTACATTATGATAAGCCTGGACAATATGAATGTTAGCTTTATAAGATCCTATCTCAGGAAAGAAAAAGATTCTTTAGCTATTTTGAGCTTTGCAATTAACCACAAGTGTAAATCCTCACTGCTGAAGAAAACACAATATATCCCATTACCAAAAAGCAGCAAATGGGATTTAGCTTGTGTTAGAGAAGACATGCTGTCGTTTTTGTTTTTCATTACCAGAATAATTGTAGCAGATTTATTTAACCAATCATTCATCAGCCAGTTTACTAAAGCTCCTGGGGCTGCTGCAGTTGTTGGACAGTTGACAGAATTATTTAGCTGATAAATACAAAAGATAATTTGATTCAAGTATGATTTCTGTGGGACTGAGAAAAACACAGCGGTTGTTTTGTCTCCCTTTGGATTCAAAGAGGATGCAGAATTAGATCTTGGAATACGAGCTGGTTTCACAGTTGGCCTCTGGAAATATCCTGCTCTTTTAAAAATAATTTTAGTCATTAGTTCTGTTTGTAATTAAATAAATATAGCTACATTTTGCACTAATTATGCCCTCAGTCCAATAAAGCACTTAACAGGTGTATGATTTTAGAAGGTGAATAATCCTGCTGGCTCGATCTGTGCATAACAGCTTGGTTCATCAAAACACAGTAAGTGCTTTAGTCTCACTAGGAGCAGTAAGTTTTAGGTGTGTGCTTGAGATTAAGCATGTGCTCAGTTGCTTTGCCTGGCTGGTGATGAAAAATAGCCTGTTAAATTCGCTGCATATTGGAAAGCTTTACTGGATCCAGGGCTGCTGGAGTAAAGCTTGGAGAGACACTTATTTATAATTCACACTGTGGTACAAATGACCTGATATAAATGCTGCAGTTTACTGTTGGGGCTAATTGTTGTGGCACTTGGGGTGCTCAGTAAGAGTTTTTCTCGTGGACCTGGTGGCTTAGGTGAAGGTAAGAAGATTGGTCAGAAATCTGGAAAATGTGAGAAATGATAACCTGAGGAGGTGTTGGAACCTTGCCAGGACAGTGTCCCCATGGGGGACAGCTAAAATCAGCTCTGGGGAGATCTGAGACTTTGGCTTTTGATTCCTGAACCTGGAAAAAAAGTTTTACTGATGACTATCTGAACAGTTCCCATGTCAATGGTTTTATCAATAAACAAAGAGCACAAATATTTCTGATCTCTTTTCTCCCTTTATACAAAGGAAATCTTACTGGAAATAAATGAAATGTGACATGAGCAGTGTGTAGACTGATTTGTTAGCCAGGCAAATGTTTAATATTTATTTTATTGGTCTTGTTGGAATCTTACCTCCCAACTGCAGAGGTAATCTGTTTTACAAAGATTAAAATGAAAATTTATACTGACATGATTTCCTGAAGAGAGTCAAACAACTCAAGGGCCACAATAATACTGCAAAGCACTACTATTTATTTTTATTTTTTTTTTCCTCAAAAAGCCACACTTCCTAAATGGGTTGGAATGTGCTGAATAGAAGAAAATGGTGCAAAATAATTTCCTTTTTCAAAGATGCTATTTTGTAAATTGCTGTGAAGGGGATCTGACAGACATAATCTACTCTAGTGAAGTGTGTAATGAAAAATCCTCCACTTTAAAATCTCAGACTCTTACCTGGACCTTGAATTCTGAAGTCTCCTGGGTGTTATGCAAGTTAAACCTCCTTATTTAGCAAGGAGAGAGCAAGTGTCATATTTACATGTAGAAATCAGCCATGGAAATCCACCAAGGCTATGGCAGAGGTGGAGCCAGAGGATCTGTTGTCATTCACCCTGTGAATATTTTCCCCCCACTGCTGCATTAACAAAAACCTAAGGAAACCATTCCAGGTTTTCCATGCCTCCCTCCCTGCTCCAAGCAGAGATTTAATTACCTATAATATCTTCCTTTGGCCTCTACATGTTTTCCTCTACAAGGTCTGCTGTTTGTCCAACTCCAACCCAAGTTTATATTCCAGCATTTCACCATTTGGGAACAAGAATTATTATTTTGTTTGTTTGTTTTGTTTAGTTTTGGGTTTTTTTCTTCCCCCTTCTCCTTTCCTCCCTGATGAGATGGAAGAGCCTGTGATCTGCAATCTAAGACAGCAATATTTTCCAGGCTGGCTTACATCAGTACATCATCATTATTATCATTATTATTATGCTCCCTTTCTCCCCCTCCTCCTTATTAATTTATTTATTTTATTGCTGGTGTTAAATGGTTTTGTCAAAAGCAACTCTTTACAGATCATTAATGCCAGAGCAGATGATTGTTTTCCACCAGCCCTCATGAATAATTCAAGCTGCCAGCTTACAGCCTCATCCTCAGCACTGAGGGCTCTTCTGAGGAATCAGGGTTATTAAAGGTAACACTCCTGATGAGTCTCATCTTTGAGCAGGACCTACTCATTATTCCTCAGAAGCAACTCTGTCTTGAAGCAAATCACACAGTGCTGAGGCTTCTTCCACAGCCTGCTTTCCTCTCCCCCTTCTGCTCCTTTTGATGATGTTACAGCTTTTGAGTTTCTCTCGTAAAGTTGAGGAATGTGATGAATACTTTGGGACAAGTGGAAGGAAAATGGTGAGAGGAGTGCTCAGCAAGCAAGCTGCTTTTCTTTTTCCCCTGTTCCTCTTTCTAATCTCATTTATTTCACCAGTTCTCATGCTCCTTGCGTTGCTGGCTCTCTGCAAGCACTTGAATGAACATGTTTGCTGGCAGAAATATTCTGGGATTCAGGGAATGATAAGACTGGAATATTAAAGCAATAAAAACTGTATACATATTCATATACCAGGAACTTGATTATTAATTCTGATAATCTGTTCTCAGCTGTGTTTACAATGGTGGTGAAATCTTATAAGTAAATTGTGAGGTTAGTTCTGAAGCTGGCAATTGGTCTTACTCATGCCAATCACAGAAGAGAACTGGGAAAATACTTGGAAACCAGCCTATTCTCTTGGATTCACCAGTATTCAAAACAACCATGAAACATCTAGGCTCTCCAAAATGGTATTAATATCATAGTACAATAATAATATAATAGTTTTTTTTTTCCTTTGCCTTGAAAGGTGATTTCATATTAGATATTCTGAGGTTTTGTGAATATATTTTTATAAAAATATGGCAACAGCCCCTAGACTTATGCACAGCTGAGCTGCAGGTGGCTTACAGTCCAGCCAACTGCTTGCAATTTTAGCAGGCAAGTGGAGTTCAGTCCCCCTCAAGTCCTAAGGGAAGCTTTTGCTCTGGGCTCTTTGAATGATAAACAGTGCATTTATATTATAATGTGCATGGCATAATTACCAATTTCTTGATATGGTTCTATAGGTTACTGGAATGGACTGAAAAGATGGAAATTTTTTTGTATACATTTGTGATGCTTGCGCACTATTTTCGATTTTTATATTTTTTTTAATGAATGTGGATTGTTTAAAAAAAAATCCCTCCAAAACCTCCATTGTTCCTGCATTTGCTGGAAAGCCTTTCAAACACTGGGAAATATCAAAGGCAGTGTTATACAAGGAATCAAATAAAGGAAGAAATCTTCAATAGCTGACCATAAATTTTACAGTAAAACCCATATTTTTCTCAACTTGCCAACCCACTTAGAATGAATACATTGCCCCTGGGGACTGGTACAATGCCTTCCACTGATCACATCTCCTTCATCAGCCCTGTTCTGGGGATGAGGAAGGACTGGTATCCTTTCACACCCTTTTGAGAAAGCTAAATGTCTCCTTTCCTTCAATCTGTTCAGTTTATTGAAGAGGAGGTTAAGAGGTGATTTGATCCACTAATAGATAGTAGACAGCTCCATTAATCTAGAGGTGGGGAGTAAAGCATGAAACAGATCCAGTGGTAGGAAGGTAAAGCTGCCTGAAGTCGAGCTCTGCTATTTTTGACACTGAAGGTAACTAACAACTCACTCAGGTCTCCTTGTGGGTTTTCCCTCCTCCATGTAAAATACACTGTCCTGAACAGCAGCTGTGACTTTGATAGAGAAATAACCAGGTGGAGCTTGCTGATTTCTGTTCTGCAGGAGAGCAAGAGAACAGAGGGCTGGAGAGGGACTTTTCACAAGGGCATGTGGAGGTAGGACAAGGGGGAGTGGCCTTCAGCTGAAGTAGGGTAATTTAGATCAAAAATTAGGAAGTAATTCTTGACTGTGAGGGTGGTGAGGCACTGGAACAGGTTGTCCAGAGAGACTGTGGACTCCTTATCAATGGAGGTGTTCAAGGCCAGATCAGGTGGGGCAACCTGGTCTAGGGGAAGGTGTCTCTGCCCATGGCAGGGCAGGTTGAAACAAGATGATTTTTTAGGCTCCTTCCAACCCAAACCATTCTGTGACTCTGTGATTTTATGAACACATTTCCTCCTGACCTAAGAATCTATGAAGGGTAAGAGAAACCCCCATACCCATCCATCTCCCAAGTCTTCAGTACTTAAATGTGAGGGAAAAGATGTGGCATTATGATACTGTGAGTCCAAAGAACTATAAATAGAATATACCACTATAACTTGAACTCAAAAGATAAAAGTGGACCTAGAATATCTTTCTTTGTTCATCCTAATAATTCAGACCTCTGTAAGAGAGTAGAGAGCCTTTTTGTTATGGTCTTGTCCTATAATTTTCTGGCTGTGATGTTTCTTTTGTCTTAGGTCGGGGCATTGGGGAAGCACGTTAATGAGAGCAGAACTCCTTGCAATAGTCAATATTTTTTTCCTTGTCACCAGGACCAACACTGCCTGTGCTCAATTTTCCTGGTGGTTTTGCTGCAGCAGAAAGTGTGGCTGATAACTGCTTATATAAAAACCTTCTTTAATTATTTTTCCCCCTTCCAAGATAAACTGAGGTCTAAGTAGGAGGAAGCTACAGAAACAACAATTCTACCACTGTTCCACAAAGGTTCAACTCTTGTTTCTTTTGCTAAGCATATCAATGAGTAGGTGCCAATCAAGCCTGTATTCCTAATTACTGGGGCTTTAGAAACAGGGCTAATTTTAAGTAGCCAGAACTTGGAAGACAGGTTTTATTGATATGGATCTGCCCAACAAGCAGGTTGGGAACACATATGGGAAATACTACATTTCTCTTTCTAATCCCCTGAGGCTCCTGTTTCCTGAAAAAAACACCTTCAGATTCTTTCTTTGATTCGTGTGACACAGCTGACTGCTCTTTCCCCTTCAAAGCATGTGGGACAGGGCACTTATTTCAGTGGTGTTATTCTGCACTGTGTCATGTTTTTAATGAAATTGGTTACTGGAGGTGACTGAGGCATCACCCTCCCTGTGCAGCCCCAGATAATCCTCTTTGGTATTGATGTCTGTTTTTCTTGAGTACAAAACAAGTTGTTGTGCTCCTCAAAATGGATTCTCTGCATATTCTGATTCATTTCAAGGTCACCTGAAAGACATTTCCTGCAGAATGTGATGGAGATTATGCTCTAAAGGCAGGGGCTGAAGAGCAGTTGATAAGGGTTTAAAAACATTACGTTTGTTCACTTGCTAAAAGCATAAAATCACAAGGTTAAACTTGATTGTGTTCTGTTATCTTGGGACAATGCTTCTGCACAAATGCCAAGTGGTATTAATATTAATAAATCTTTCAGAGTATTTTTGTCCTCAATGTGCCTTTTTGTGGTAACAAATTAAAGTATTTGTAAACTCCAGTAGCTGGGAATGATACACAGATTACAAAGCAGCAGTTTGCTTAAGAAAAACCCCAAAAAACTGTGAAGCTTGGATTTTAGATTTTCAGGATTAAGTGCCTTAGAGGGCTTTCATGCCTCAGACTTTGGTCATCTAACACAGTGAGAATCAATCCTTCTCAAAAATCTGTAACATCTCTAATTAGAACTGCAAGAGTGCAGGTACTAATGAACAATAAAATGGCACATGCAGGAAGACTGGGATTTTAGGGTTTGGGCTTTCTTCTAAGAGTTTTTATCTTTGAAATATTTCAAATTAAAAAAAATTAACTGTAATTCTTTGAAATTTGTTAGCTGATTTAATACTTGCATTCCCACTGTGAGTTGCACAGAAGTTGTATCTGCCTCCTAAGATACACCTTCATCAATACTTACTCCGTGCTGTGCTCTTGAACTTGTACTGATTTGTCTTAGCCTGTTACAGGCAAAAAAGATGAATAGAAACAGTTCAGATATAGGCTGAGATTTAAACTAGAGGTGTCCTCAAAAGCTGGGATTTTCAGGTCTGCTTTCTCCTTCTGAAAAACCCATCAGTGCTGTTGATGAGGATCATGTGAAGTTGGTGTGAAAAATCTGTGAAAAGCCTCAGTTTGTCCCAACCAAGTCCTGAACCTTGGTGTAAACCTGGGGAGATTTATGGTTTCAAGATGAAATCAGGTAATGCTGAAGTTCTCTTGGGGTTTCAATACTAGGTGAAATATGTTGTTTATTCTTAGGTTTTCCTTTGAACTTGGTGTTTGAACTCCTAAAATGAGATTATTTTGGGGGGTGCAAATTACTGCCAGATGGCAAAGGATAAGTGTCTGACAGCTCTTCCATTCTGTAAACATTTAGTCTAGGTGAGTTTCTGGAATTGGAGGGTGGAAAAGGCTTCAGGGAGGGCTGGAACTTTGCATGATACTCCTGTAATTGTTTTTCGAGATGGCTGAACTGGCTCAGGCTAGCAAAGGCTTGATGGAAACTAACAACATTCAGAAAATAAATAGTGTTTGATTTATTTCATTGCAAAGTGCCAAGAGTTGCAACCCACACTGCTTTGCTCTCTGAAATGTTATGTGGCAACAAGTTCCACACCAAATTTAAAGATTTGTGTTGAAATGTGCTCTTTTAAAATATTTTAAATCTGTGACTTGGTAAATTTAAGGTTCTTTAGCCACACTTTTCCTAGAAAACTTCACAGTTAGTGAAAATTCAAGGACAGAATGGACTCAAGATGTTCTCTGTGGAGCATGGAACAGAACTTAATCCAGCTGAGTTGTGTGAGGATGGGGCTGTACTTAATTTTCTTAGTGTTAAATGCTTGTGAGTCTGCTGTCTTTAAATGCTCACACTGGAATTGGCTTTATGGCACAGGTTAGACCTTCAGATTTCTCTTTTCTTCAAAGCTATGAGGCATGACAATGAGAAAGAAAAGGAGAGATCAATGACTCCTCCTTTTTCTGTGCCACAGTCTACCTCTCTGCCTAGTTTTCCAGTGAATTAGTGGCCTTTTTTATGTCTACACAATTATAGAAATCCTGTGAAGGTGGTAGGTGAAATTATTTTAGTGTAATCAATGTTTGGAACTTTTTTGTGGAGTTCAGTCCCTTTTATGTCAAGCCAGGCAGCACCTTATTAAGCAAAGTTTATTCCATCTGCACTTCTTCACAAGGTTGTCTGATTTGCTGGAAAAGAAGATGCTTTAGAAAAGTGCATGAGTCCAGAAGTAAAAACCATTGCAACATCCTAAAAAAAAAACGAAAGAGAGGAAGAAGTTCCCAAACTTCATGCTTCTGACCTGACTGAAGAGTTATCTCATGGAAACCTGGACTGGGTTATTGGCTGGATTCAGTTCAGCAGACGTGCACAGCTCTTCTTCACCTGCATCTGAAATAGTGTTTTCAAGGACTCTGATTAATCTCCCTTGCTAGATTGCTGCCTGAAGGAAAAGCCTTGGATGAAAATCCCTAGAGTCTGAGCAGCAGTGAAAAATACTTATCAGTCCAGATATTTCATCCACAATTACTCTATTTTTTTTTTTTTTTTCTGTTCATAAAGACAATTCTAGACATACACACATATTCCTTTTCCATTTACAATTTCAAGATGAACTCCAACACCATGGGAACGTTATCTTTTTTTTAATGTATGTAACACTGATGTACAAGACGTGACCAATGTGGTTCCACCCGCATCATGGTGCAGTTTAAACAATAAAAAATTTGGGCCACCTGCCATGAAAAACTTCAGCTTGTGGCTTGACTGCAGGGGAGAAATTTCACAGGTCCCATGGAAAGAAAAGCATGAAAATACACTGTGGGACTGCAGCAGCTTATGGGAGGGAGAATGTGCCTTGCAAAGTCAGAGCTGCAGAGAGTATTTTGTGTCTTTGGCAAATGTGGTGTGCAGGATCTGAACCATTAATCAAACACTGACAGGCGGCTTGGGGAAGCAGAGTGTCAGATGGAGGAGGGCTTGCAGAGCCCCATCCAAATGGCATCTGGGGGAAAAGAAGAGGGGGGGGAAAAAACAATGAAAGGAATGTTTATGGTACTGGAACGATTTTAGTTACATTTATTCTAAACGTTTGGAAATTTATATTGATCTGAGTAGGAGCTGGTGCTGGGGGGAGTTAAATCAGTGTTCCCTGTTGCCCTGTCAGGTTTGATTTATGCTGGGCATCTGACAGCCACTCACTTCAGAAACCTTTCAGAGCCTTCTTTTCTACTTCCTAAGCAAAGCAAATGAGCTTTGTGGGACAAAAAAAAAAAAAAAGATTAAAAAAATAGCCCTCCCCAAAACAACAACAAAAAACCCCTTATCCTGAACTAAATTTAGAGATTTCTACACATCTGGCAATGCTAATATCTCTGTGATGTGTGTCCAGATGTCTACTTAGAGAAGGTGGAAGTGTATTCAGCTTGTTTATGTATAGCATTTGCTGACTTCAATTTTGGCAATCTGTGGAATAGCTGCTTTTGTCAAAATAACATGGCTTTGTCTCCAGTTTCTCCTCCTTTTTAATATTCTCTCTTTCTTGGAAATCAAATATTGCATAAGGCAAGAAATACTCTTTTATTGCATTTATTGTATATGAATATTAAAAAGATAATCTGGTTTATTGCCTTTATGAATTCATGTATATGTTGGAAAATGCAGAGTTGACCCTTTTGAAATCCATGTTTTTTCTGCTCCATTTATTTTGGGAGGAGTCCACCCTTGGTTTTCCCAGTGATGAGATGTTCATGTAGTCACTGATGTGAAAAAGGAGGTTTTAAAACTTGTGGTGCTGCTGGAAATTAACAGAAAGTCATTAACATCACTAGGGTTATGTTTAATTTTCAGCAATGCCACGGAGGCTGGCTGATCATCAGTGTAGTAATATTTACATAGCTCTGCTGGAGATGCACAGCTAAAAAATGTCCTGATGTTTTTGGTGTTTGTTTTTTTTTCTTTTTCTTTCCTTCTTTCTTCTGATTTACTACTGATTGCCTTCTATCACCAAAAATATTGCTTACCTCTTGCCCATCTAAGATATATTCTATATATCTGGAGACATGCATCATTAATATTGGGATTGTTCATCAGAACTGCTTTTAGCATGTTCCTAAATATGCAGGCACATGCAATACTCCCTTTTATAGAGAACATTTATTAGGGAAATGAAACTGTTTGTGTTTTGGGATCTTCAGGGAAGATCTGTTGGACAGCAGCATGAGGTGCCCTCTCTGAAGCTGAGTTCATGGATGTTACACTGAGCAGTTGCATTTTACAACCAATTTTGAAATCCCTTCCCAGGCCAGAATGGCCTCTCCAACCTGACGTGGCTGATGGGCAGCCTCACATCTTCATCTGCAGAAAACCTGCAGGGACCAGGGGCTGGAACTGGAAATAGAACCAAGAAATTCACCTCTGCCATTCAGTGTGGCACATAAAAGTGTGTGTTCATGTCAACATGCAGCCTAAAATCCACCAGTTTGGTGGTACAACAGCTTCAGTGGCATGAGTGCAGTGAAAGGACTTGCCATGGACATTCAGACTTCTTAAAAACCTCTGGAGACTTTTGTGGGCTTGTTTTGTAGTTGGATTTTCAGTTGAAGCCTGTTGCCGTGAGTTGCAGTCATTATCCGAAGGGCAGAACTGGAAAATTGCAGTGCAGTCTGCAGCCCTGCTGCAAATACAGAGGTGCAACCAGGCTGCTGCTTCTCTGGAAAAACTGGCTGGAACACGGAAAAACAAGTCCATTAGACCTCAACCATTTCTGTTCCCTAAGGAAACGAGCTCCTCTTGGTAAAACAACAGAATATAAGATGTATAAAAAATCTTTAAGAGATTAGATGAGCTAAACTCTGTCACAGACTATCTTTAAAATAGAAACGAAAGAGGAAAAAGATAGAAAAAAAAAAGCCAGGCTGAACTTCCAGTTACCTCTTGTGTGAAAAACAGTCAACTTAACCAAGTCAACAGTGAACTCTGTCTTCCCCTGCTGAAAAATTCAGGCTTGTGTCAGGGATGTTTCTGGAGTGCAGTGGCAGGTAACACAATCCCTCAGCTACGGGCTCTTCCTTCCAAGGCATTTTCATTTTTACAGCTCAAGTGCTCCGAGGGTGCCAAAATAATCAGGTCTGTGCATTTCATGTTCTTGCCATATACAGCCTGGGATCTGATTGCTAATCCCTCAAGGTGGCAGTAGCTTAATTAAAGCTATGTATCGGTGAGGAGATAATTGCAATGTCCTTTGAGTGGCTGCTCCTAATTTACGCCGTGTACAGCCTGATACAGTCATCTATAATGTATCAAAGGTCCACGCTAGATTTTAATGTAAAGCTGTGTAAGATAAATGAAGAGTACATGTGGCAGGTGCTCAGTACATGCATTTAGATTAAGCCCTGCTCATTGAGGTGGTGATTAGATGAGTTATGTCAGGGAATTGTAACTGCTTCAGTGGATGAGGAAAAGGTTATTTCGAAGAGCTCATTTTAACGGCATAGCTGACACATAATTCAGATATCAAACAATAAATGAGAGCAGGAAGGGTGCAGAGTGCAGATGCTGAGCCCCCTGGACAGTGTACACACAAATGCAATAGAACTTCTAGGACAGCTAAAAAGCTGTCTGAGTAATGCTCTCTCTGATTAGCTTTAAATACCTGGTAAGGATATTTAACTACATCAAAAGTGAGCTGAGAGTGCTATTTGTTCAGAAATGGGGGCTCAGTCATAGTTCATTTGCTCTCCCTGTGTCTCTGTAGGTGCAGGAGCATGGGGGGTCAAATCCATCAGAGCAAAGGTGGAAGCACAAGGCTTGTATTCCTGAGTTTCATTAGCAAGAGAATCATTGTGTTTATCAACCTGGCAGAGCTTCTGAAAGAGATAGCTGGGACTTGCTTTTTCAGCAGTGCAGCAAGATCATACAGAAAATATGCACTGATGGGTTTATTAAGTCTCCAGTAATATAGGAGAGCTTTTTGCCTGTGCTGTTTCTCCAATGGGGCTGGGACAAGCACTGGGTCAGAGGATTTGGTGAGTAAATTTTGGCGAGCCATGCCCTGGTCTGTAGACCATGGGGCTGGTGAGTGAAGGGGATGAGGCAGCTCTAAAGTGTGGAGAACTTGAGGACAGAGGAGAGGGCTCGTAGCAAGGATTTCTGAAAGGAAAATAGGATGAAAGTGGAATGAGAGCTGTGCATGTGTAATGAGCAACTGTTTAGATCTGTTCAGCATGTATTTTTGTTTTATGTCCTCAAAGAAAACAGTACAGCCTGGAAATACCAGGCTCTGGCACTCGCTGCCCTCTGAGCCTGTGAACACACCCAAAAGGTCAGGAACGTGCTCATGCTGGAGCATCTCACAGGATGTTCACAGGAGCATCTCACACCAGAACCTGGTTCTTGAAGGGTTTTTTCCTCCAGCAAGTACAATAACATGGTGTGAAGTTTTGAAGCAACTCTAGCCATTGTCACCTTAATTTTTTCTCTTAAAGGTCAGTTGAGATCACAGCCCCTGTTTTGCCAAGCACAGCACAAGAAAAGGCAAAGTGGGAAAAGGGTGAGATGTAATTCTGCAGGGTGACTCTCAGCAGGTAAAACTGGAGCCAGGTAGTGCTGTGAGGATCCAAGCTTTAAATCAAAAGTACATGAGAGGAGAATATGCTTCCAGCTTCTTCTGGTGAGGCATGAAAACTGCACAGAAAACACCCTCTAATAGGTTAATATTACTGTGTGTATCTGTGTGACGAGACCCATGAAATACTGGGGGGGTCTCAGCAGGTTCCTGCCTCCCCATCAGCAATACCTACTCTATCTCCCACTGTGCACTCTATTAAACCTCACAAGCAAGACAAATACCCTGTGACAAGTGACCAATCTTCCGTGTCTTGCTCCAACCTCACAAAACAGAAGGCTCCCCTCAGCCAAGGCTCCAGGAGGAAACATTGGAGCAGTTGTGTTATCTCTTCCTGTTACACGAGGGCTTAGCAAACCGTGCCATAAAAGACATAACATTCAATTGACCTTTTGCTTATCTATAAACGTAAAATGAGCTGCAGAGACCCCGATTCACCGAGGAGCCATTTCTGAGGAATTTATTTCCTTTTGCCAGCCATAAAAATAAATTGCTCCTCACAAAGAATAGGCTCAAAAAATAGAGCTGCTCGCCTATAATAAGATTATTATGAAGGAGATGTTTTTTCCCTGGGCAATCACAGCCAGCCAATGTGTTATCAAATTTTTATCTTGTCAAATTGCTAGGCACTGATTAGTGTTCTAGGGAGATTTTGTGTGCTTAGCTGGCCTTCTGTAACCTTCTAGGGCCTGAGTACCTAAAAGTGGCTGGATTCAAGGATTGACTTCTATTCTTTGAAAGATGGATTATTCTTTTTTGCCTCTGTCCTACTTCTAAGCCAGATTTTCAGAGCAAATCTTTACACAAAGCATTCAAAGAATAAAAAAGTAATTCTTACATGTCATATCAGCCTATTTGGACAAAGCCAGGCAAAACTGTTCTGAAAGGCAATGGGAGGATCAGGCAATAAGTCAGGATTTATCCAGCCTGTTTCTCTTTATGGAGCCCAGGACAATGAGGTTGGCTATCAATCTTGCCAGGATAGTAACTGGAGAATTTGGCTTACTCACTACCAACCTTACATTCTGCTATTTCAGTGAAATTCATAGTGGAAAACACTCCTCCTAATGACAAATACTCCTAAAAGGATAAACCCCAGCCTCTGTGTATTGACCCTCTATGATTAGAAGTCTGATATTATCAGGATTAGTTTTTTTCTGTGTTCATTTGTGTCCTGATGTGTCATGTACAGATGGAGGTGCTGGGCAGGGGTGTGGTGAATCCTAGAGCCAGAGAATGGGCTCTATTTTTGGTGCTGTTATGTGCTGCTCTCTTTCCCTTTGCACTCCCACCCCTTCAGCCAGGTCAGATTCAGTCTCAGGCTTTCTACAGGTCAGGTTTTCCACCCAGATACACCTAAAGGTTGCATGAACACCACATCCAGCATCTCATTGAGGGACAACTGGTCACATCTTGGTGTCTGTTGCTGTGATGAGCAAAGGGAAATGCAGGAACTGGGGAGGCGAGGTGGTGTTTGCCCTGGGAGCCAACGTGCTTTGGTGCAGCTCTGCGTGGGGTCTCTCTTTCCTCCTATCATGACAGTGCAGCACTAAATGAAATATATTTACTTTAGATCTAATCAGGCTGTCACTTTATGCTTTCTGAGCATTTATTGTTTGCAAATGTATCGGGAGTTTAAATCACTATGTAATGGTGATTAATCTCTTATATTGTGAAAGTTCAAAATAGCCTCCTCTGCTTTCACATGTTACTAATTAGGAAACAGTGGATTAGTAAAATCTGCATGAAATGTGTATTTTAAATTTATCCACGTGGTTTCTCAGTTCCTACATATCTATTTCAGGATAAATAGTTAAAATCTCATTTCTTGTTCGATGGTCCCTGGAACTACAGACTACCAATACTATATGTATTGGGTGCATACAAATATATGTAAAATCCAGATTTGTTCCTAAAGGGACTGAGTTTTCTCATTCTCTCCAAGATAAGCATCTGGGAAAGCCCAATGTTGGGGCCAGGAGGGACCTGGGTGCTCTGAAATGAGCGTTTGGGGAGCTGGCTGTGATTTTAATAACTAGTTTGACTACACTGCCTCCAACAGATCTGGATGAGGGGCCTATGTTTGGCAGGAAGGCTTTATAGTGGCATGGTTTAACCTGGTAAGATGCTGAAGTAATTTTCCTATTAGGAATCTGGCTTTGCTTTGCATGAACACAGCATGTCTGCAGTTGGGGTTTCTGATGGGAGTGTTCTTAATATAGACCAAAGCTCATGCAGATCGATGTCTCTTCAGTTAACCACTTATTTTTATCAGAGTGATGCTGAAAGAGCAGGTCCTGTTGCTTTTAAATCACTCCAGAGTTCATGCTGAAGAAATAAAATCAGTCTGAAACAAAAGATGACTAAAAAAAAGAAATCTGTTTGCTGCTAAACGGGGTCACCTCAGTCTGGGTATTGAAGAGGGAGCTGGGATCAGCTGCTGCTTCCCTTAATGCTTGTGTCACTCTCTTGCTCATGCATATTCAGCTCCAAAGGGATCAAAAAGAGCTTAAAGTCCTTTGCACAATGATTCTTTTGCTGCCCTCTGTATTGATGGATCTGAAAGTGACACAGAGCTGTGCAAATGGACTGTGATAGAGCGAGGATCCGGTCTGGGGTGACCACCAATCCAGCTCCTTTCCTGCCTTCACATCTCTCCCCACCTCCCCTCCTGTGGTAAATAGCCTCTACAACAAACACACATTTTTAAGCATTATGTCACTTCTGGGCAGCAGCCAGGGGATAAGATTAGCACCATTGTCATCAGAAAGAGCAAGGGCTGTCTCTTTGATGAATGATATTGGATCCTCAGGATTTGTTATTTTTTTGTTTAATGTGCTCATGTATTTTTGGATATGAATGTCCCCAGATAGCCTCAGGATGGGGGGCAGGGGAAGGAGAGGGGTGAAGAGAGAGTGATAAGGGAGCTTTGCTGTCGGCCCATTTTCTCATGTCTTCATCTTTGTGGGGGAAGAAACCCCCAAGGTATGAAACACAGGCCCTTGCCCAGCTGGGTCACTCTTGCACCCTCTGTGCCACAAGAAAGACTCAAACACGTTGAACAGTTACATCACTTGGCTCATCACTCTTGTGAATTTTTCATCCTTATTTAGCTGCCTGGCTCTTTGGAATACCAAAGGTGGTGTCAGCCCTGACAAACTGGGAATCATGACATTTTGAGCCAGGCAGCTGCTGCTGAGTGGCCATATGAGCCCCAGGTGCCTGAAGCCCCAGATATTTTCTTTCTCCCTTTGTCTGGTTTTCCTCTGTGCTTTCCAGCCTCTGCTACAACCCCTGGGATAGAGGCTGCCCATCTTGTGTTCTGTTTTCACAGTACCTACTGCCATTTCTCATTTGGAGAAAACAACGGCATTCACATATCCAAAGATTTCCTCTTAAAAATGTCAAGATACCCCTTCAAAAAGAAGTAGGGAAAACAAATGAAAAAGAAATCTATTTTTTTTGAGATATAAGTCAACTGTAGCTGAACTTGTGTTGTTTATTATAGTTGAACTTGTGGTGTTTATTTTTTGTTGGCTTGTTGTTTTTTTTCCTTCCCCAGACTCCTACTTTCAAAGGAAATAATGTGTTTTAAATTGGGGAAACACCCCCACCCCCTACACCCCAAACACAATCCAACAAAGAAATAATTGTTTCTTGGAAATTATTTTAGTTGCCAATTTCATTGCTCAATTCAATGTAATGTGAAGCAAAGACAAATGCTGTCACTAGGAACAGCATGAGATTGCTTTGTGATCTTAACCCCCTGTACCCTTCAGATGGAGCATCTGTGGCTTCACCCACTGTGATTCATTAAAGAGATTATGTATTAAAAAAAACATGCTTTCTATTACCTGAGAAGCAGGGAGCATCCTCATCACTGTGCCCTGATGGCAGCCTATGCTGATTTCACCATTTCTTTCTCCCCATCAATTGTGTCCCCTTGATTTCGCTTCTCTGGGGGTGTGGACAAGGATCCTTATTTCCACCTGCATTTCTGTGATGCCCAGTGCAATGGGGTGCTGTTCATGGTGCCAGAACTGCAGCTCTGGAAAAATCCCAACAGAAATCCAAAATGAAATTTGAGATAGTGGCCTTTCCTCAGCATAATTTCTTCAGTATAACCCCTGTGTTTGCTGATATAGAAATTATCAATTCCCAGTGTTACTGAAGCTAGAGTGAAAATCAGCCTTGCTCTAATGAAACAATTTCCTTCTTTTCTCTCAGTGGGGAAGCCCATAAGCTATTCTTCTATTAAAGGGGGCTGTGTTTTTTGGAAAAGGGAGAATATGGTCCCTTAAAGCATTGAGGATGAACACGCAGCACGTGGCAGCACTGGGATCACTGCAGTCTTCTCATTGTGTGACCATCCACCTGGGTCTCTTCATTCTCTCTTTCCAATTTATTTCCTTACATAATAATGACCCAGAGGAGGGTCATCACTTTGCAAACACCATTTGGCTGAATTTTGATGAGGGATTTGAATCACTCTGACAAATGGGAGCCTTCTGCATGGCTGGTTCTAGAGATGGGGGAATGAGAAGCCTCTCACCGAGCCTGGCCTGTGCTTTGTCCTGAAGGTCTTTATATGTCCTGAAGGTCTTTATACCTGAGCAGACACATGCATGAAGGATTTAGCAATATTAAGGTTGGATGATGAAGGGGAGGACTACAGGGAATATTTGCATTCAGCAAGGGGAAGTTCAGATAATTTGAGCAATTACAAGCAAGTTATGGATTTATTTTTTGCTCCTTCTCCACATTCCCTCTCCTTTTTTATCACCTTCTTTCCTACCTTGTACCTGGCTCCTCATGCAGCTGGGGTACTTGGGCTGCTGGGGGGAGTTAGGGTATAGTTGCAAGGTGCTATTTCTGCTTCTGAAAAGCCAGGAGGTAATTTTACCTTCTGCTGAAGGTTGGTCAAGCCCAGGTGAGCTTGTGGTGGGCTGGCAGTGGTGTTTTGAATCTGGTACTACCTGATAACACCTTGACTTATCAGAGTGCCTGGCTCTGCGCTGTGTTGGTGACCCCTCTTGGGATCCCCCAGCTCCAAAATACAGCAGGAAAATTTCTTATCTAAAAGTTGAAGGGATTAAAAGTGCTGCTACAGAAGCAATTAGTACTGCCTCATGTCTTTTTATCAGCTGTGTCAGATGTGTCCTACCTTTGTTCTGGAAATGAAGGCCACCTGGGAATCCTTATGCAAAATGACATTGCCAGTTTATGACCCTCCATCCCTGAACTTGTGTGCATTCTCACCAGGCCCTCAGCACGTTGGACTCCTATCAGTATCCTGGGATGTGTTTTAAATTAGTGCCTGAGGGGGGGAATGGGATTGAGTTGTGCACCATATGCCCAACTCGGCTGAACTTTCTTTTTATGCTATTTATTAAAGTTGTATATCATCAGGAGAGTGTGAAAGTCACATTAGAGAAGGGAAATCATCTCCCCAGCACCGTGGCTTGTCAGGCTATTTTGCATAATAACTTACGGAAATGAACTGGCCACTTCTGATACTTGAGGACAGGCTGGGAGAGCAAGAGCCTTCTGAGGGTTTTATCACAAAACAGCCTTATGTGGCACATCTGGTTCGTTTTAAGCATCTCTGTGTATTGGGAAGAGAGCAGCAGGGGATGGGGTGGGATTGCTTTATTTGAAATCTTTTGAGTCAACTGTTTATGATGAGAACAATGGTCTTGGGAAAACTGCAACCAGGAGGCAGAGCAGCCGAGCGCTTGAGCCACTAATGTGGAAATTTCTCTTGGGTTTCTTCACCTGCTTTACTTCCCTGCTGTCTCCAAAGAGCAAGTCCGTGTGAATGCTGCTGTGGAGGTGGGATTTACCTTGTGGAATAGCCTGAAGAGGGCTGAAATTCAAATCAGCCCCCTTTGCTCCAGCACAGTCTCTCATCAAACATCCCTCTATGTGCAAAATCCAGCTGTCTAAATCACAGCTAATGATGTAATTATTCAACTATTGCCAGGGCTTGCTTGCTAATTTGGTGTAGTTGTGGTGAGCAGAAAATGGATGCAGGATACTTCTATGGGGCAGGAGTCAGAGAAGTTCTGGGGATTTACTGCACCTGTGGCTTGGCCCAAGACTTCTCAAATTGCAATGCACAAGGTTCCCATTTGTGGCTTGAATTACACACCTGCACACACGTTCAGGAAAAGACATTACTTTAGTCACCACCCGTATGTTTCTCGGCCTTAAACTGAAGAATGAAGCAGTGAAGGAGAGCAAAACAGTGAATGACTCTGGATAGCAAAGTGATCCACAATCCTGGAGCAACACCCCAAACACTGGGCAAACCTTCTGGGTGTGCAATTATAAAAATACAGCTTTAGTCTCTGTGCCAATAGGCTCATCAGAAATCTTGCAGAATTGTTTGGCTCTTTGCTGAAAGTGCGGATTTAATACTGTCACAAATCAAGTACAATGTAAAATTATTTTGCACATAATTAAATAACAAGCAGGGACAATTTCCCAACCAGACTAAATGCATTAGATTCTCCTTTAGTGTCCAAAGTCTCCCTGCTCTTACCAGCTGTTGTGTTTTTTTCACGACACAGCCTTACAAACTGCTATTTTACATTGGCTATCTTAAAGAAAGAAAACAATTAATTACACCTCAGAGCTAATTGGAATCAATACTTAATGGTTTTAGCTCTCAGTTAATTGCCAAATGATGTATCACTAGTTTGATGATGAAAAATAGATGGATATCTCAGGTTCTTTCTCTAGGGTGTCATTCTGTTGACGTAGTAGCTGGCTCCAATGTTTTCCTTTCCTCCTGCCTGCCCCTCTGTGTTCTCATTCTCTTGCTTTAAATCCCATGTTAAATGTTTGATAATTTGATTATCAAAATGCAGTGGTAAGTTATAAAAACTGCAAGGCATAAGATGTTATTTATTTATTGGAAGATATAAGGAGTTTTAAGGGACCCTTGGAATACGTTTCATGTTACTGTTCTCATTCAGCTGATCAAGCATTTGTTTTGTTTCTATTCCATGCAGGAAAGGGAAATATATCTTTACTTGCTTCTCACAGAATCACCCAGGAGTGTCTGCAGTAATTGAGTGCCTTAAATTGCAGCTGGGGGCTCTCCTGAGGGTTTCAGAGGTGCACAGGGAGTACAGACCCTGAGTACTTGTTGATGTCCTGCCGAATAACAATTCTCCCCCAATCCTCTAAAACTTGTAATGTGCTAAATGAGTTATGTGAGCACCTCCAGCCCTTTTTCCTGAGGGTTACCCACACACAAGCAAGCCCCAAACTCTCCAGCTCGATGAGCAGCAGCAGCACAATCTTTATCCAGCCAGCTCACGCCGTGCTGTAATGCACCTAAATATTCCCGTGCTCTCAGCAGGGCTGAGTCACACAGCACAAACTGCTTCCACCAATAAACACTAATAACCAGGTGCCAAATGTTAACTGCTGCCCTTGCTCGTGGCAACGTGGACATCCAGGCTGAGCACCAAGTGTGGCTCTGGTCAGTGGAGGTGCCCAGCAGGTCTGACTCAAGCCTGACTAAAGGAAATCTGTTGGTGTTAATGCTATATAGAAATTAATGCTTAGACACATTCTTCTAGTACATTGACACCCACAACTTTTATTTGTGGTGTCCAGCATTATTTCACAGTTGGAATAGTAATTTTATAAGCATGGTAGAGACTCTAGAAAATGTTTTGTCATTTCCTTTCCACTCAGCTTCTTCCCAGAGAAACAGGCATGCACAGAGCCCTGTTTATGATACCCACATTAATAATCAAATGTGTGTGTGTAGGTGTGAGGATTGCAAATAAACACATCTTAAAACAAAATCTATCTCCCTTTCCTGAGCTGGCATGCTCCCAAATGAACTCAATTGTAAAATTCCCTCATGCTGAATTCAGATTTTTGTTTCATATATAAAAGCTGATGACCTCACTAGCCTTCCACATGGAGTTAGGGGAGTACTAAAACCCTCCAAATATTTGATGGTGGCGTGAGCACTGAGTAAGACCCAACCCATGGGAAAGGCAGCCATGGAATGGACTCTCTGCCTGCGTGCTGGCTTTCCTTGCACTGTCTAAAGATGGCTATAAATGACTATGAGCAGCAATGTTTTTCTGTATCTGTTCTCAATTTTTCTTTCTGCAGCTGACAGCCCTTGTGCATGGCCAGTTGTTCTGTTTTCTGTCTCTACAGTCCTGCTGTTTCTCTTATATGGCTGTGTGAGGGTGTTTTTAGACAAGTCCATGAGAAGCAAGGATGAAACTTAAGGCAGAGCAAGCAGTGAGGTGCTCCCTCTTGTTTACCTGTTTTCATGATGCTGTGACTCAGGGCAGCATCACCCTTTGAGTCAAGAAGCACAGAAAAAGTTGGAAGGAAATGTTATCAATCCTGGTTGGGGATTGACTCTAGGATGGAAGGGTTTGCCCTGGAGAAGGGTTCAGCTAAGAGCTCTGCATTGTGTTCTATTTTTCTCCTTCTTGTGGAGCTCTCATCACTGTTGTGAAACTTTCTTGGTTGTGTGACCCCTGTGGCAAAGGGATGTCTTTAGGTGACCCCTTGTCAGTGCTGGCAGTGAGCAGTGGCTGGGTCTAATACCCAGTTTTTCAGTACATGTTTTTTTCCTTGAGCTGGTTGAAATACTTGTAACATTTTTTTTTTTTTAATATAAAAATGGCATTTATCATTGGAAAAGGAGACCTCTAAAATATTCAGTTCTATGCACTGTATAAAAGGACTCAAATCTGTTGGATACTGTTGGATAAAAACAAAATCAAAATAAAAAAAAAAGCTCTTCCTCCCTTTCTTTACCCTAGCATTATTAGAAAGAGCATTAAAAAAACACATTATGAGATAAATTTAAAATAATGTATTTTCTGGGGAGAAAATAGAATAGATTAATGACTTTCAGCCTAATTTAGTAACTGCCACTCAAGATACAACTTGGAAAGAACTTTCTAAAGCTGGAAAGTTATTCTAATGACATTTGTGACTGGGGAAGCATGTGATTTTCTCTTGTGTTTTGATTAATATTATGAATTACATGAGGCAGCTTAAAAACTGAAGGAATACTTTATCAGTGTTGTTCTGCCATTCCTTTAATGCAAACCGAGCTCCTTTTGTAAAATGAAAAAGCAAATTGGCCAGTGAATTTGGGCGTTTTCTGACCTGTCTGATGCAAAGCTGAATGTGGAAACTCTCCTCTGTGCAATCAGATGTGCATCCACGCAGTTACACCTGAGGCAACACACATCTGGGAGAAGGGAGACGTGTTTCTGGGGGTGAATGTAAAACATTTCTCTGTTTTATTCCTTTTTGCAGGAGCTGCGAAGCAGGGTGTGATTGTGTGTAAGCACCTCGGACAAAGCAAATGAAAGGAAGAGCAAAGAAAGAGGAGGAGGTGAGGGAATTCATCAGGGAGTTTGCTTGCAGCCTGAGAGAGCTGCTAGCACAGGTTCTAAGAGATGAAATAAGATTTAGCATAAGAGAAACCTGTCTCTCAATTGTATCCAAACCCCCCCAGGAGACTCAAAGGCACAGGAATCTGCACATGGGTCTCTACATCTGGAAGAGACCACGGGGTGATGAATTATTCATGGATAATCTACTTGTGCTCAGGAATTTCTCTTTATTCATAGTTCAGGAGCAGCAAAAGAAAAAACGGGATGAAAACTTGTATAACTCCTGCCTTTTAATTTAGAAAGGTATTACTCGTATGGCTGTGGGCAAAGTCATCTGGACACAATGGCACAGTTTGCACGACGAGGTCTTGAGTCATGGCAGGTTTTTATTCCATTTTTTAAGCAATCTGAAATAGGGTAGAGGAAATCTCTGTGAAAAAGACAAATGTCTGGTAATTGAAAAATAGCCCTGCAGTTTCCCAAACATTTTTAAATGATGTGCAGCTTCATCAAGTCCACATAGAGCTGAAAAAGGTTCTGAAAGATGCATTTGCAGGGCTCTCCAGGCATTGCCAGTGCCTTTGCTTTAATTTGGACTTGAATTAATCTCAGTCTTCCAAGCTGATAAATGTAAAAAGTCCTCTGAGAAATCAATTGATTGTTTGGTATCCTTGCAACATCTTAATGTAGATGAGAGGGGAAGATTTGTCCTGACCAAAACAGAGTCAGCTGCAAGGGAAGAGGGCAAAGAATTCTTTTCCATGTTCTTGCTAAAATAATCCCCAGTGCAATGGACTTTTCCTCTCTACCCTTCTCAGCTGATTGGTATGCCCATGGAGCTAAACTTATCCAAACTTTATCCTCTGAAAATAATGTTTTAACATATTACTTGGGAACTGAGGGCCCAAAGGTCCTATGTGGCCTGAGGAAATGGCCCTTCCAGAACCCTGTGTTTTAGTAATGAGGAATTTTGGAGACTAATGTCTCCTCTCCACTTTGTCTGTTAGCTCAGCAGCCCTTTTCCTCTGCCAGTGCTTCTTCCCTCCTACCCTCTCTCCTACACTGTATTAACAGAAACAACCTCATCACTCAATCTGCCTGCGGACACACACTCTTCAGCTTTCTGTCTCTTCTTTGGCAGAAGGAGGTGTGCTTTAACTTCCAAAGGTATGGAGCTGCTGTTCAGCCTAGAAGAGCTTTTCCCAATGAGCAAAGGCTCTTATAAAGTCAGGCTGCAGATATGCTCATTGTGTTTTTCTGGGGCACATTGATTGTTGGCGTGGTTAGAAATACCAGTTTTATTTTATTTTAACAGCTTCTGGGCTCGTACAAGGGCATGACACAAACTGTTCTCAGGTGAAACCAGACACATTGGGTTAGAATAAACTAATAGTTTAGATGTTCACTAACCAGAGTCCATCTTTGGTTAGTAGCTGGGAAAAAGTAAGTAAAGTAGGAATAAATGAGCTATTGGACCTGAATTTGTACTTTGTGATGGCGCTTCCCTTGGATTGCCTGCTCACTTCCCAAATCCTTGTAAAACCTAATGCAGAAAAGGTTTTGCTTTTTAGCAGGACAAGGTATGACACAGGCTCCTCAAGGAGTCCGTGGCTCACGTTAGCTCCCCCCTCAAACTTCTGGCACACGTCTATATTCACGTTTTCATCCCTGATAGCACTCCCTTCATCTCTGTGTGAAAGACAGAGCTGTGAGAAGCTGATTTTTCTATTGTGGATATAACATAACTGTACAAGTTCAGGCTTGGGCAGGAATATACACCCTTGTTTATTCAAACCCTGCCTGTCTTGGAGGTCGGTGTCTTTGGAGGGAAGTGATCTCATCCCAGACTTTAGGCAGCACAAAACCTTTTCCAAACATCACAAGTGACCGGCAGTGTCCAGCAGAGGGAAGCTTTTCTGGCTGGTTGGGCATTACCTGGCCTCCTTGTCCCAGGGCAGTCAGGCAGGTGATGGTAAAAAACAGCAGTGCCTCTTTCTGATGGAGGGGCTGCCACACTGACAGGTATTTCTGGGAGCACTTTACAGAACACAAAGTGCTGGCAGTGACCCACTCCATGCTACCCCTACACACTTCCCCAACTGGGGGAATCAGCTTGAGGCTGGGGAGTGGTTGTGAAAGCCACAGGCATGTTATATAGCCCTCAAAGAGATCTTGTGGATTCAGTGGGCAGTCAAGGGGAAGGAAGGCAGATGTTCAGTCTTACCTTGCAGCACAAACCATCCTGGGCTTCTCCAAATTAACTGGCAAAGGCTGATCTGCCTCAGCCGATGTCAAAGTGCAGATTGGATTTTCTGAATGTTTCTGCTCTCAGCACAAATCAAAAGCACTGTTCCATGCCAATGCTCTCAGTAAAAGTGACACTTTAAAAGGTCATGGCTGTGGAGTTTGTGTTCGTTTCAATTTATCAGTCTTGTAAAATTGTTGCATTCTTCCCTTCTCCCTGCTAGGCAGGCTATGGATTTGTTATTCCTTTTATTCCTTTTCTTTTTTTGTCAATCAACTCCTAATAAGGCATTGAAAAAATCCAAAGCAGATGACTGAACAACAGCCATTCTTGGTTCTGTTTGAACTCTGGGTTTTCTGTCTTTACTCTCTACCCTGGTTAAGAAGAAAACCTTTGAGCTGTGCATTGGGAACTGGATTTTCTAGTGCTCATAACAGCATGACTTTTGCTGATACTGACTAAAGATCCAGACTAGAAGTAGAGTGATTTCAGGATCAAGATTGTGGCTTAGTTTTTACTTCTTCTCCTATGTTGAAATGTGTAGGAAAAATGCCTTAGTTCCTCATTGTTGGCCCTTCCTTTCCAAGGGAAGTTTGTTCCTGCAGGAATCCTCCTGTGGGTGTCAGATGAAAAACCAGGTACTGCTGGAAAAGGAGGACATTTGAGTTCAGAAGGGGCATCATTAATGCACACAAGTTGTTTTGCTGTTGGGAAGGTCAAGGAAAGACATGATTTAAGGAAGGGTTGGTTTATTCTCTGCTTTGGAATTGTTGGTCTCTGCTGAGTGAGAGTTATGTGCTTCACTGTGGCTTTTCCTGGCTGGGGAGCAAAGGGTGGGCTTGTTGCTTGAGATGAAAGTCATGTTTTTTCCTGTCCTTTCCATCTCTGAACTTCCTTTCCTGGGAGCTGTGCTCTCACTTAGGTTCAGGACCATAAGTGGATGCTGCACAAAGCTCTAGGAGAGGCCTGTGTCATCCATAAACTCTTGAACACAAGGGCTGGAGGACACAGGAGCATCTGGGAGAAATGTATCTGTGAAGGGAGGCAATATCTGGCCTGCCCTGACCCCCGTGGCTCTGGGTCCACCAGGAGAAGGGCATTTTAACCTTAGTCCCTGTCTTAGCCCTCACAGATCATGTTTGCTGTGCTGTGAACAAAGGGCTTGAACCACACCCTAAAATATGGTGCTGGCTGCTGGCTGGCTCCCTTACTTCTCCTTGTGCTCCAAGGCACAAAAATAGCAAATTGGAGAGTTAATACATCAACAGCAGAGGAAGGAAGGCAGCAAGATCACCTTTCAAGGAGATCTGAATGTGGCTGATGTTCCTCTCCCTGTTGCCTCCGTGTGCTTGTGCTGCACAGACAAACAGGTTGGCCAGCACGAGCCAGAGCAGCTGACCTCAAACCAAAGGTTAAATCAAACTAAGATGTCTTTGCACTCTGGAACACTAAATAAAGTCAGGCTTTCAGGTAAAAATGAAATGTAAAGGAAAGCCAGAACAATAGTATTAAGAAGCCAAAATTTCTTTCTTGTTGGTTGTGGCCAATCCAAGGTGGACTGAGCTGGGTTCAACTTGCCAAAGGCTTTCATCCCCAGCTGTGAAGCACTGACCAAACACCAGTGGGAGGAAGTTTCTAGTCTCAGTTCTAAAGGTAGGGGTAACACATGGGAACACATCCTTTGACTTCATGAAGGATTATTGAGGGCCAGGGAGGCAGCAGCTGCCATAAATTCATTATGATGGGAACTGGGAAGGGCCAGTGTAACATTTTTGAGACTCAATAGTGGGTCAGATTCCTTTTCCTTTGAGGAAAACATTAGAAGCCTTTTGAATTTCTAAATACACTGGGCCAAATGATGAACTAAACCAGATCTTCCCTGTTATTTTTATAGTAAACTAAAGAAAGCATAAAGACAAAATATTACTGATTCCTTGTAGCAGAAAGTGTCAAACACTGAAGCATTTGGAAAGGTAAAGCAAGTTAATAGACACTTTTATGCACGTGCTTGGTTGTTCCTCAGCAATACTGGGGATATGTACTGTTGTGTTACTTACCTTTTACCCTTAACCTGGGAAAGGAGAGGTTTGGGTATGCTTCACCTCGTTACAGAGCACTAATTCAACCCTCCTTACTCTACCCTAGGGAAACATCCATTGGTTGAGTGCTGAAAGAGGTGAAAAGAAAGCCGTGTTTAGTGTTCTGCCAGGTTTTTCTCCATTCTCCAGCTGATTTGTTTGTGCAGGCCTCGGCTGGTGTTTGTGCAGAGGTGGAGGGCAAAGCCTGCAGTCAATGGTTGGACCTTCAGGACTGAAGTGACTCCTGTGCTGGGTTGTTTTGTTTCTTGCTGTTCTGAGGGGGTAGAGCACACGCCAGGGGCAGGGACTCACGCTGAGGGAAACCTGCAGCAAAGGGTTGGCTCTCAATAGTGTCGAGCTGAGCTGAGCCTGAGAGGCTTTTGTCTCCTAATGCAGAGACCTCAAAAAACTTCCCTGCACGCTGGCAAAGGGTTCATTTTGGTTTTATTTATTTATTTTTTCTCCATTTATCTTTTTTTTTGCCCTGCCAGATTTCATTAGTTGTTGAGGGATCACTGAGGCTTGATTGCTTGGGCTGCTCTGAGAGATTAGTGGGAGCTTTCACAAGCTATTCCCAGGGTAATATTTTGGGTGCTACACTGTGATTTGCCTCAATGGTCCAAACTGTGCAGCTTTTAATTAATGAGAAGGCTGCGTGAGGAAGACTGGCTGATAGAAAGATTGCTGGTGAGCAGTGATCTCACAGAAGTATCTATTTATTTATATTCCTGGAGTGATGTAATTCTTAACAGCAAGGTCCAGATTACCCATTTTAGGTGGAGAAGAAAGCTGGGTTTGGATTGAAAACTCCTTGGTGGAGCTGAAGTGAAGGAGGCAATTGTTCTGATTCCCAGGTTCTCTCCTACCCCAGAGGCAGCCTGTGCTTATGCAGCCTCTCTGCATTTACTTTGAGCAGTTAAAACTGCAGGAACCTGAAATAATGAACGGGTATTATTAATTTGGCCAAGTCCTTGAGAATGCAGCACTGATCTCGGATTTAAAGAAAAGGAAAGGAACAAAAAATAAAAAGAAAAAACATGTTAACATGTTGGCAAGGGAAAAATCGATCTGCAGAGCGGATATATTTAGCTCATATTCTCTATTTTAGGGCCTTCTCAGAGTTTGAATCTCAATGTCTGCTTTACCAAAGAGAATAGCATCCTCCAAAGCTGGATTGCAGGGAAGCAACGCTTCTCCTCACTGCCAGACTATTATCACAGATGATGTTAAAAAAGAAACCACTGATTCATCTGCAGTGACTGCCAGGAACTCATGCAAGCCCCACAAATCACACTGCTGGGCAGACTGCACTTCCAAAAGCAGCTATTACAAGTGTCGGCTGTTTTCTTGCTCTCTGAGTTAAGAATCGATTGGGAAATGGCAAAGAATATTCAATGCTTTCAGAAGTTGCTTTCTGATTAATTTCACTCTGAACCCAGCTGTCTCCCTAGAGTCTTGATTTTAAACTCACAATGTATATTTATTTTTATAATCTGCTTTTCACCTGAAAAGAATAATAATCCCCATTTATTTTAAGCTTGGCTGAACATGCACTGGATTCAGAAATTAATTTCTCCCTGCTCTTAGCAGTTAAGCTTTAAGGGATAGATCCTCAGCTGCTATAAATTGTTTAGCTTCGCTGAAGGGTATTGCCTGGTGTCTTTAACCTCTGGAAGCAAATCTCAGTTCAGAAACCATATGAAAATTGATTTTACTTGTCATTATCCTCATTTGGGTAAGTGGTGTAACTGATGAACGTTCAACTCAGTTGTGTGAGGCTCTGAGTGCAGCCAGGGTCAGGGTGAGCACCTGCCAGTCAAGTGTTTTGGAGCCAAGGTGAGGGTGCTTAGCATCCTGCAGGGAAATACTTTGTACCTCACCTTTTGGGCTCTGCTCTGGCAGTGTTTCAGTTCTGCCAGACTCAGACCTTCAAATCTCAGACATCCACCTGGCAAAACTCAGGTGCTGAGCTTTAAAGTTCTGAGATGATTGAAAGATAACCCCTGGATTGGCTTGCATCTCACCTTCTGGCTCTGAAGCCTGGAGGGATGTCCTGATAACAGTTAAAACTATTTTTAATTTATCAGTTCAGGTTTTTACCTAGGCTCTCAACTCCATCAAGCTTTGTGTGAGGCAGCAAGAGCCCTTTTCAGGATTTAGCTCTGTATCTGGTGGATTTGAAAGAGGACAGTCCTCAGACAGCAGTTTGGGACCAAGCTACTTCTGCAGGTCTGTGGAGCAGAGAGTGCACTGAAACATTTCCAGGGTATTTGCTCCAGACCAGGCAGTAATCTGTGGGGCTGATATAACCTTTGCAATTGCCAACATCTCCCTTGATAAAGGAAGAGCCTCTAAAATTGGATTTGAAAGCCATTTAATAAACTGAGACTAAGAAAAAATAAGTTCAGCGGATTTTATAATATTTAAGGGTTTGTTTTTTTTCTGGTCAGGCAGGAGCAAATGTGGAATAAAGCTCAGAGCTCTCAAAGCTGCTTCTGCAACCTGTGAAATCATAAAAACTACATTGGAAAGACTTTGCTAGGGTTTTTTTTCTCCATCCCTCTGGCTGCAGGCAGGATGTCGAACCTGCTGTTAGAAATTGCCGATGACGATGGTTCCATACCCTCCTCTGGCAATTTATTTTAGTGCTTTAACTGGCCCTGCAGGTCACACACTCACCCCAGCCTTAAATCACAGTGCTGCCAGTGATGGGCCCTGAGGAAGCATTTGGTGCAGGAGGGGAAAGCATCACCCAGTCTGGCATGTTATTGCAAAGTGCTGCAGACATGGATAAATTGGCATCTCTGCCAGCTCTGGAGTTAAGGAGCTGGCCTTGCCTGCCCAGCATATTGCAGGATAATTTATTAACATCTAATGGACTCTCTCATTTCTTTCTGTCTCCTTCTGAAAAGTGAAGGGTATTTCTTTCCCTTCCCCTTCCTCCAGCGTTTCTCTGAAATGCTAAAGCATCTGGCTGCCTCCGAGCAAGGACAAACTGCAAACACCTGGGTGCTGGGGGGTTTTTCTCCTCCCCTCTCCTTCCTGAGCTCTGCAGCTGCAGGACAGAGTGTTCTGAGGCTGTGAATGGCACCTTCTCCCCGTGGCTGCCCTTCCATCAGAAACAGCCTCTGGCTCTCGTCGCTTGATTTAAAGGGTCCTTACTCCGCTGCTGACCCGATTACCTCATGATGAAATGATGTGGGGCCGTGACACCGAGGCATGATGTCATGGGCCTTGACGTGTCACCAGAAGAAATACAAGCTTCCTGGTGCTGGAACTGTATTACAAGGTGATTTTTGTTCCCTGTATGCTGATTTAAGGGTAGGTAGGGCACTTATCCCATTCATTCCTCCCCACTGAGACCACCAGGACCACTAATTCTGCTGGGAAGCTCAGTGCAACGTGGGCATTGGCAGCTCCATGTGGGGTGGGAGGTCTGGGTGTGCCCTAAAGGAAGGTGCTGGCCACAGGGCTCTGTGCACAAGCCCCTGCTCAGCCAGCAGCTCTGTGCTGCTCCCAGACTCCTAATTAGATTGAAGCCTGAAGTCTCTGGATATCATCCCATACCTTTATTTGAAATGATTTATCATGCCATCTAAATCAGTCCCTGCAGAGAGATGTTACGAGGTTTTGTTTAAAATGCTGTACACACCCTGTCCAGTGCAGTAAATGTTCTTGGCTACATGAAAACCAAAGGCTTGGAAACCAACCTTAGCAATCTTTTCCTGCCTTTTCCTGCACACCAGCCATGCTTTGAGTGGAGAGCAGTCTGACAGGTCTTTGTCTCCTTGGATGGACACATCTGGGGATGATGATTTTACCTCTCTTACCCTCATCCCTGGTGAAATGCTGGCTGTGCTCCTTCCTGCTCAGAACCCGTTTCTGGCTCCATAAGGGTCACACCAATATCCTCAAGAGCTCAAAATTCTGGGTTCAAGGGGCGTGCACAAGGAGACACAAAGAACCATCTCTGACACAAAAAAAATACCCTGCTATAATTTATGTCTTGTGTGCTTCCCTAGTGAGCAGAGCAGGATTTTTGCTCCTGATTTCACTGGAAAAATTTGGATCTGAAATGAAAGGTGACACAATGTGCTGCCCAGGTCTATTACTGTCAGTTGTCTTGAGCTGGCAGATTATTCATGGCAAGTAATTTATATAGCACTTTTACTTATCCTGCCCTTTATCTCATCTGTGGTCAATTTGTTGGAAGTCCTTCTAATTAGAGTTGTCTTTGCCAATCACATGGTTTATTTGTATTAGCTCATTGGCTAAATGTAGCTCTTACAAGGCATTAATGATATATAACTGTTATGAGAATAGGAAGAACTCCTTTCAACTGGAAATAATTTTTGCATTATTTAAGAAAAATGGAAGTCAGATGAAAAAGGAGATCTTTTTTTTTACCAAAATTGATTTCTTTTTAATTTCAGAGGCTTTAAAAGATGTGCTATGTAAAACTGCAGCAAAAAAACCAAAAACCCCAAGTGCAGCTGAAAGCTAGTGTTTTATTCTCTAAATGCTAAAACCAAACATTTTTATTCCCTACCACTACTACCCATTTTCCTGACAAAGTAATTTCACATTAATCAGCCCAAACTTGTGAAATGTTTTGGATGGAAAAAAAAAGAAAAAGAAAAAAGTCAAGTCTGTAAAATATTTCCTAGCTCTATTTATGGTCATAAATTTGAAAACCATTTTCCTGCAGGATAGCAACATTATCCTTAAATGCCTTTGTTCCTTCCAGGGACCTCATTTGCTGGAGTATTTGTAGAAAAGGAAACACAAAAGAGAGGTGAACAAAGGGGAAGTGGTTGAAAGATTGGAGTGAATTGGAATATTTGAGACAGAAAATGGAGGGCAAGAGGGAAAACACAGATAACAGTGCCACCAAGCTTATGTGTGGATCTGTTCAGCCCTTGCCTGGCCTGGGCAAGGAGCTGCTTTGATGTTTCCTTTCCCTGGTAAAATCAGCTGATGAGTTGTGGGTGGGTAAATGAGAAATACAACAGTATTTTCCTGTTCTGCTGGATATCCTGGTGAATATTGGCTCAGAGCTACAACCTTAGAGCAAATCCTGAAAAGATTAACTTCATATCTGTTTTGTGAGCAGTAGGTTTGGTTTCTGGGTGCTAACACAGGTCTTTGCCCACCAGCTCTGGGTTTTGTGCAGATTCCAGCTCTTGGGAGTCCACTGCAGGGCTAAGCTTCATAATCACTGTGGAGAGCAGCTTTGTTACAGTCAACTGGGGATCTGCCTGCTCAGATTATCCATGTAATCCATGCAATGTGAGATTAGCATCCAGACCTTGAGAAAAAATTTGAGCATGTGATTTATTTATGCTTATTTCCCTACCGATCGACACCTCTCTACCAAAATACCCCCCAGCATGTAACTTTGAACCTGATTTTCTTTTCATTTCTGCCACGCTAAATGATTTAACCTCTGAGGGAATTTTTCCCCAGCAAAGCATGTAGGAGACCAGTGCTGCCCTCCCAAATTGCAATTATGCAGATCTGTCTGCTAGGGAGGAAAGCTGAGTATTTTCCCCACTGCAGCATCCTCCTGCCACCCAGTCCTGCTGCTGCAGATGAAATCATTTGACACACGTGCCTGTGTTTTTCTTTCTGGGAACTGACTGCTTTCCCTTCTCCTCCCCCCTCCCCACCTTGCCTTCATTTCTCTTTCTGCTGAATGTCAGAGGATATTGAAGAAGCAGCATTTAATTATTTATTTTTAATGCTCTTTGGCATAAATATTCTGAGGAGCACAGACAGTGCCCAATCAATCCTGGAGTGGTTGGGCAGCGGGGGCATTCACGCCCTGAATTTAATTTGCCAGATTGATCTGTGGAGATGAAGACAGGTTGCAAAAGACAAACAACTCTCTGTGCTCTGCTCTGCCATTCCCTGGCCCTCAGAGCAAGAAGGAAACCAAACTTACTGTGAAGATGTTGACTATTTCAGGCTTTGCATAAGCAACAGCGTTAGAAAAACTAGACGAGAAATTCAGCCTCGCTTGGGTGGAAGCCAGGTCTGGGTTTGGATTTGGGCTTTGACTGGCCACAAATCTCAGCCCTAGACTGAAGCCTCTGGTATGTTTGGCAGTGTTTTGTATTGTTTATTAGGACACAAGGAGTCACATTCATCCATGTTGGTTTTTAATTTAAATTGGTTAAAAACTCCAGGGGTTCTCTTCACTTTCCTTTCTCTGACTGTGGGGCAAGCCAGTGCTGTAACAATCATCTGTGCCAGCAGAGAATGCAACCCTGTAGCTGGAATTGCTTCTTAGTCATGGAAAAGAGAGGGGAGAAAATTTGTGTGAAGCCTAATCCAGTTCCTATTTGTGACAGGGGGGATCTTCAGCCTTGGTCTGAAGGCTCAGGCTACAAGTACTCAGCCCAAGGGACGGAGGCATTTGAAGCCTTATCTAAATTCTTCAGTCACATTGTGCCTTCAAAAAGGGTGAAAAAATCTTTGGTGTGCAGGTTTCCTACTGAGGTTTCTCCCAAGCCTTCCTCCAGAGCTGCTCCAAGACAAAACACTGTGATTTGCAGTGGCCACTGCTGGTGCCAGCTGGAGCTCAGGGACAACCAGGCATGAAAAGGAGTAAATGGGATTTGGGGGTAGCATGGCTGGTGGGTTTTGTTTTACATGTGTGCATGCTGGGAATGTCTGAATCATTCAAGCAACTCTAACAAACTTGGAAGATCTGAGATATAGGGTGGTGTTTTCTCACTTTTAAGGTGCTTTCTACCAAACACAGCTCAGAATCAAATACAACAAAATCATCCCAAAAGCAAAGAGATACTTGGAGCTTAGTCTAAACTTCACCCGCCTTTCTCATAAAGCGCTGTTGGATTTATTTCTTTAGACCCAGGCAGGACCACTGTGAGCTCTTTCTCTTTTTCCTTTGTGCCAACTTTTATTCTTCTTCTATGTAATAAATAACCTTATGAGCACCCTTTTAGCTGTGGGTTAAACACTGCAAAGACTGAAGTTTCTTTCCTATGCCTGGCTTTGTTCTTCTAAATCTGCTAAGGATGTGGAATAGTGTAATTTTCCTTGTCTTTCAGTATTCAGTGCTACTTTCTAGTTTTTCCTTTGAGTGATGCTCCCCAGCAATCATGGCACTGAACAAACAGCTGGCATTTACCAGTCTGCAGCCAGAGCAGTAATTTTACCCTCCCTGTGCCACCTCTTTCCAAATGTTCTCTTTCTTTCCTTATGGCTGGCACTTTCCATTAGGTGACAGGTGGGGATTTTATTTTTCTGCTTGGCTGTTGCTGCCACTACCCTGTGATGCTCCTGTTCCCAGGTACACACAACAGCTTTTCCAGTAATTTCCCCACGTTTTTTTGTCCTTGACTAGCATCAAGCAGGAAAATATTGAGTATTTTGGGTTTTGCCTGTTGCTTCTCCAGGGGAGGTTATGCTGTGAGCAATTTATGCACATGGGGTGGAGGGAAACACAATAGGAATAGGAAGTATTTTTTCTTGTATGCAGTGGGAAGTGTTGAAAGATGTGCACGTAGAGAGACCTTTGCTATTGCTTGAGCTGCACTTAAGCACAGCCTGCTTCCTTTTGCTTCTTCTCCTTTGAAGACTTTATCTTCACTGGCTTCAAGGAATCGTCCAAGTAGAAAAGTTTCAGCATTTTAGAAAAAAGTGATATCCCAAAAATATTCTTCTCACACATTTTTACATGTATCAGTATCAAACTTGTTATGTCAGCACACATTTTTTTTTGCAGAAATGTTTGCCACAGGTCTCACTCTGGGAATCTGCAGTCTAGGAAGTCTGCCCAGTGCACAGCTCCTGGTCTGAAAGACGGGAAGTAAAAGCAACTTGCATGTCTCACTCACCACCAAATTTTGTTTGAAAGTGCCTAATACAGAGTTTTCCTGTTACAGCACTATGAAAACAGTAGGGGAAACTGTAAAATGGAGAAAATTAAATAGGAAAATGGAGTTAGAGTTTTCCTGGGCATGTCCTGCACCAACAGCTCTGGGCCTCTGCTCCCAGGGCTCTCTATTTAAAACCCAGACATGGTGACCTGCACAAAATCTATCCTCAGTCCTGCTCTGGTCAAATGGATGTCCCAGTGGCCAGAAATAACTTTTTAGCAGTTGCACAAACCCAGGTGAGTCACAAGCTGTAAAAACAACATCGTTGTGGAGGTGAACTTGACACACATCACAGCCTCTCCCGGTGCCAATCAGATAGGTTTCACACCTCGTGGATCCTCGTCCTGTATCACTCCTGCCATCGTTTCAGCTACACTGAACGGGCAGAAAAGCATGAACAAACTGTTACACTTGGCCTGACAGACATCTCTACTTTCAATTACTCCTCTGTAAACAGATTGAAGATAACAAGTGCAGCCATCTCGAACGGCTCTGGCCGCAGCCGCGGTTGCTCAGGAGCTGCTCGCACCTGCCTGCTCATCCTCCCTGCAGAACCTAATTGCATTTCACTTCACCTCTTTTGATTCCACCCTCCCTTCTGTTAGGGGTGAGATTAGAATTATTTACACTCTAGTTTAATGTCAGCGAAAGCCTTCAAGGAGGAATGTGAGACGCACTGACAGGTGCCAGTCACCATTTTGCAAGAATACATAAAATCATTCTTTCTTTCCAATGTCTTTATTTCAGAATTTTCCATTCAGGTCAGGTAGGACTGTGAGGATTACATTTGATGCTTGACATTCTCTGGCCCATCATTTTTTTTGAGTAACACAGCCCCCCATGGCCAGGGCTTGCCTCGGTGTCAGTGGCCCATGAAGCAATGGCTATTTGTCCTTCAGCACCACCTCCGAGTCATCTCTGGCTGTGATTTACAATCAACTCCTGTTCCTACAGTGGCAACTGGATGTGTGGCAGGTTGTGAGTCTTGCTGCCCACCACCTTATTACTCTTCTGAATTTTGCAAGCAGCAGATCTGTGATGAAGTGCCCTCAGCTGTTGTTACATCATCTTTCATTTCTGTGGCCCGTGCTGTCTGACACAGGGATGCCTTTTTTTAATGTGTCTACACACTGTCTCCAGATATGTTATCGAAATGCCTCAATAAATAAGGCATAAAGAACGTCATATTTTAACAGTCATGCCAGTAGCTGAAATTGTCTGAGGTTATAAATGTTATTTTGCCCAACTTAAAACAAGTTTTACTTGGGTGGCTCAGAAAGGAGGTGCATGTTTTTCCTGAAGATTGCTGAATTAGTCCCTGGGAGAAGACAGCATTTTCTGAAGCACATTTCTCTCTGCCTCATCTCTGTCCCCCTGAACTTTGGGACAGCATTCCTGTACCTTTCCATGGAGCTGAATCAAGCCCTTATCACACAGCAGTTGCTGATCCTCCTCCAGCACCAGAAACCTTATTAGTACATTCAGACATGATAAAGATTTTGATTTATTCATCAAAAATTTTCCAGCAGCAAATAGAAGTGCATTCCCCTGTTTCACACTAATATGCCTGTACAATCACCCCTGCTGCTTAGATGAGGGGCTGATTTCCATGCCAGGAATCCTGCTTTGTGCCAGATTCCTTTATTCTTCTTGGAACTTTGAAGATATATTATGATGCTAATTAATTCCTTTCTCAAGAAGAGAATAATTGCAAGTATTGGAGGCAACTTCATCAATGTGGAGAATGAAGGCAAATAGATGCTCTTTTTAGTTTTTCCTTTTTTTTTTTTTTTTTTTTTTTAATTTCTCTTTTGATGGCAAAACCCACAAATTGAGCTGACTTGTGGGTTCTGTCATTAACCCACTGGGAACTGGAACTGGCTGCTACTGGTGCCACTCACTGGGATTTTCCTACTGAGACAGAAGCAAATGCTCATTAGTGGAAGGCATTAATTCATTTTTGCTCAACAGGAGCTGCTTGGCCATGTGAGGGTGGAGTTGGACCTCTGTGAATCCTGGGGGGAAGCAGTAGGATGGCTGCAACACAAACTTTCTGTTCTTCAAGGATCCTCCCCTGGGAATCCCCTGACCTTTTATACACCTGATTTATATAATCCTCTCAGAGGACAGACTAAAGGGGAGATATTATCAGCCAATTAAAAGGTTCCCTCCTGAGGAAGGTGGAAAATAGCAGACAGATGATCTATTTTTTTATACATCAATTACCATTTTGTTGCTGGATGATGCACGGAGGAAGATCTGTGCTGTCACGTGCCTGTCCCCATTTGAAACTCTGGGAAGAGAAACCTTGTGGTGAATTTCTAAATCTATGTGGGTTATTAAATACTTGATGGGTGTGAAATGGACTTTTATGACAAATCAACCATCAGAACTGCACTGGCTATATCCTTATCTTCCCCTAGCTGCTTCCTACCAATTAAAATCTTTGTCTAGATGAATAAGTAATATTTAAAGCCAAGGGCTGTTATTTTATTGCTCTTTTCTAGGAATCTCCCAGCTCACACCCACACTACACAATCTATGGTATTTACTCACAGCTTCATCTGATCTGCCTCTTACTTCCCTGCTTCCAGCTGCTCTTTGCATTCAGTAATCCTGCCAGTTATCTTCAAAAGGAAATGTGTCAGTGTGTACTCATGAAGATATGCAGTGCCACAGTATTTACATCAGGGGTTTGCTCACACGTGTCATGTGGGAAATAAAAGATGCTACAAATGGGAAACAGTTGCTGCAGGCTCCAGGGTGTTAAGGAAAATACTCTGTAAAGCATCTTGTGGAGAGGGAATATTTTGCCTTTCACAGATAAAACTGGGTGTTTCTGAGGTTTCTAGGTAATTCTTGTTCAGAGAAATTTTTGAAAAGGGAGATTTCTGCTGTAGCATGTGGAGACGGTTGATCCATGACTGTAGACCTCACAGAGGACAGCAAGGCAGTACAGAGAAGGAATGAGGCAGGGGTGGAGCAAATCTGAGAATGGTAACTGGGATCTTGGTCCCAGAGCATAGCTTCAGGGAAGTACAGCCTCAGGCTGTAGGAGAGCCCTGTCCTTCCAGCCAGACACCAAGACACAAGAGGTGGTCTGCTCATAGGCTTGGGATGCTGTTGGGTGTCTCTTGAGGCTCATTTTCCCCCATGGTCCTGGGAACTGTCTCTGCTACCTGCTTGTCACTTCATCTGAAGCTGCTTTTCAGAACAGGATCCAACTATCACAGCTTCCACCCACCCTGGTCCTGGTGTCAACCTCAGAGATATTTTTCTACCATCCATGGCATTCCCTGATCCTACCCCAAGGAGTGGGGGTGGATTTGGACACCTCCACAGAGGCTGAAATGTTCATTTAACTCCACACTGGGGCAAGGGCGCTGCCTACACTTGCTGTCAGAAGCTGTGCAAGGTTCTGCATCCCAAACAGAGCAGAGGCTGGGGGGTTTGCAAGGCTCTGGCTGGACAAGGCCTCCAGTGCAGATGCATCCTGTGGAATGAAAGCTCCCATTATGCTGCCCTTTTAGCACACGTCTGCCTCACCCCAGTGGTGCTCATTAGTTCATGTCCAGTCAGTCCCTGGCTAATCCATCAATGCCAATCATGATGGATGTGACTGTGAGGAAGGGCATTGGTGCCTGGGAGCTGCTGAGTGTTCAAAATCCAGGTGGGACAAAAATTCAACCCATCACTCACTGGCCTCAGTGGTGCCAATTCAGCAGCAGTGGTGTCAGATAGCTGTGGAAAGCAGCAAAACTTCAGTCCTGAGTTTATTTCCTGTGTCCAGCATGGTCCAATCTACATCAATCAGGTCAATAGATGCTTCTCAAGCTCCTTCTCCAGTCTGTGCTCCTTGCTGGATATTTCATTTTAGTTGCTCACAAGTCAATAGCCCACGGTGATGCTGGGTCCATCCTGGGAGTGCTGCCCCAGGGCAGTCCCATTAAAGGCTGTCTGCAATGATGTGCTACAGGTGCTAAACCTCATTTCAGGGGAGCCAGTCCACCTGCCACACAGAGATCTCACCTTAGACCCTAAAAGATGTGTGGAGGCTTTGCTGCAGCTTTTTTTCCCAGATTATCTGCCATGGATGAGCCCCTTCACAGGCCACAGTGTGGTGAGGGTGTAGTGTCAGTTGTGTTCAGTTTTGGGTACCTCACTATAAGAAAGTCATTGAAGTGCTGGAGTGTCCAGAGAGGAACAGTAGGGATGGGGAAGGGTTTAAGTGAGGAGCTGGGGGGGCTCAGCCTGGAGGAAAGGAGGCTCATGGGGAACCTTCTCACACTCTGTGAGTGACAGGAGGGTGTAGCCAGGTGGGGGTTAGACTCTTCCCCCAGATAACACGTGACAGGAGAGGAGGAAATGATCTCAAGTTCTGCCAGTGGAGGTTTCTGCTGGATATTTGGAAATATTTTTTCACTGAAAGAGTGGTAAAGCATTGAAACAGGCTCCCCAGGGAAGTGGTGGAGTCACCATCCCTGGAAACATTTAAAAACGTGTAGATGTGGTATTTAGGGACATGTTTTAGTGGTGGACACAGCAGTGCTGATCCTATAGGTCTTTTCCAGCTCTAATAAGTCTGATCCTAGTGAAGACTTCTGAGTGAGCATGAGTGAGACAGCAGCACTCCCAGACCCTGCACATCACTCACACATCCTGCTCCCAGGGGTGCTCAGACAGGATTGTCTGGTTCCCAGCAGCTCAGCTCTCTCCCATGTGTGCAGTGGGGATCACAGACCCCTCTGCTCCTCCTGTGGCAGGTGACAAACCCACCCTGTTTGCTCACAGAGAGAAAGACTGGCTTGTCAGAGAAGGTGCTGCTAAGCCTCAGTGATATGAGGGTGAGATGTGACATTTGGAGGGACTGCCAATATCTCTGTGTGTGCTGCTCTGGGTGCCAGGCTGCTGCATCCCAGCAGCACGGTGCTGACAGCTGGAACCTCTACAGAGAGCAAGCAATCACCACAAATGACCTGAAGGCAGATAAATAAAACTCATTTTGAATCCCTGGTATATTCAGCCGAGGAATCTGTACAGAAAAACCAAATGGGAAATCCCAAGTCCTTTTTTATTGGTGTGCTGCAGAGGAGAATGTGCTACTGACCCCTGATGAGTCTGTTTGGCTTCCTGCAAGGGACCAGAGGTGTTTGGTGACTTGGGGTGAGAGAAAATGTGCAGTTGTAGCAAAGGATACCTGATTTAGGACACACATGGAGTAGCAGGTGGCAAACTGAAGATGCAATATTTTGTTACAAAACTAGCAAAATATATTTTCTGCACTTACAGTCTCAAGATGCCATGTTATCACGAACCTGAAGAGCGCTGTGAACTGGATTGTGTTTCATTTCTTTAATATGTACAATCATTCATTTCTTTACAGCCTCGCTGATGCTGCCCATCCTGCTGTTTGATGTTAAATTTCAGGTCACACACTTACTGGTAAATGTTCCAGCACTGAGCTCTTCAGGCCTGTGCTCTGCATCTTAGGCAGCAGCTCACCTTTGGAATATCCCTCAAGTTTGTTAGCAAAGCCAGGGGTTTGACCATTAGGACAGAGATCCAGCAGATGGAAGGGGAAGGAGGGCAGTTTCAGGCTGAGCATTGGTTGCATAGTTTATGTTCCTTAAAGACTTTTGAGACCAAAGAGAAGAAGACAGGATGTAAAGGAGGTGGAAGGAAAACCTGAAGTGATGGGAGATTTCAAGAAATCCAGATGGTCTTGAGCTAAAATCATAAGAAATAATCACTTAATATCTGGGTAATTTGAAAAATAGATGACAAGGATGGTAGAAAACAGCTGTTCCAAGAAGTCTAACTAGGTTATTTCTCAGAGAGGAGAAAAAAAATATCCTGTCAACTGAAAGGAAGATTTAACTCCTTGTGTTCTTGGGAACCTCTGTTGTACTGTAATGACGCTTGCAAATTCTGAGGCTATTTTTTTGTTCCTTGGGACAACATGGATCTTACTTGTTTCTATTCATCTCCCACCACAGCCAGAGCCCATTCCCTTTATTAATTATCACTGGAGCTCAACACAAGAGCAGCTTTCACACCAACAGCCCCATCTATTCTCCATTTCCTTCCATTTCCCTTAACTGTGCCAGTTCAGTTTACTGTGTTTGGCTTCTCTTGACATGAGATTTTCAACTTGCTCCATACAGTGTACTCATCAGCTCTCACCCTATAAAATTTCCTGGAGCAGGAGAAATTTGGAGGGTTCTGGGGCATCCTTTTCCAGCAGAGCATTCCTTGCTGAACTTGAACATCCTTACTCCTCAGATCCCGAGTTTTATTTCTCTTTTGCTTTGCTTGCATTATTTAAAATCATGATGAATCCAAATAAATTCATTGTGAATCATGAGTGAAAATTTGAGATGGGAGAAAACAGCCTCATGTCCTTTTATTGTTTAAAGTGGAGCATTCCCAGTGGGTAAATATCCTGTAGTACCACTGAGGAAGAGCAAATATATGAAAAACCACTTAGTACCACTAAGGATACTAATGTAGTTAGAACATTAATCTTGCTGCAGCTGTTGTCAGAACTGTCACAGGGCTTAAGGTGGTTCCCTGCAGCTCCTCAGGAGAGAACAGCACGAGTGCTTCGTACGCTCTTAACAGGAGAAACTGGATCCGGGGCATTTTTCATTTGGATGTACAGACAGACATGTGCTTCCTCTCCAGGATTCCTGTAGCCTGTTCTCATCTGCACAGTATCTGTGAGAGCTTGGACGAGCCCAGGGCTGGAGGCTGGAGAGAGCAGGTGGTGGGAGCTGCTGGGGACGCTAAGCTGTAGGATTTTGTCAGGATGTTTGCAGAAAATGGGAAAAAGTCCCATGAGAAGTGACCACAAATTTCTTACAGGATGCTTGAATGTTGCTGGGAGCAGCAACAGATGTGTCCTGTTGAGCTGCTACCTTCAGTCCTTTGTGTTGTTTTTCCTTTTCTTTTTCCCCCAGGATCCTTCTTTTGGGTTGATCCACGGCAATCAATACCTTCCCCACATTTACCTTTTGCAGCCCTCTCTGCCTGGTGTTTTAGCACCAGTTTAACTTTCATTTCAGCTCCAATTAATAATAATTTATAGGGGGAAGGGGAGGGAGGAAAGGCTGATTTCTTCATTGCATGGTATCCAGAAAAAATTTAAAAGTTCTACGTTTAGTGATGCCAGTATTGAAAGCTCTCAGGATTTTTAGGAAAATCCCCAAATCCTGGCACTTAGGAGAGGGCAACCCAGCTGGGTGCAGGGCCTAGAAGATAGTTGAAATCACCATCTGTGAACACTGAGGAGAGAGAAGGACCTTGTTCTTTCCTTACACGTCACCCCTTGGCATGTGAGATGGTGGACATGGAGATGGACATGGTGGGATCACCTGCAGCCCTGCTCTGGGAGGAACAGCGGGACATGAAGCCTATTTTTGAAAGTTTCTGTTGTCTGCATCTGTGGAGCAGCGAAACTCCTTTGTGAGATATCCTGGCATCAGTGAGACCCAGCTAGTTTTGAGTTAAACTCTTTGTTCATAGGGAAAAGTGTTCCCTGTGGGCTGAGGGAGGCTGCAAAGGGCTCCTGTGGACCTGGCAGAACAGGGTGATGTAGATAAAGTTTTGTAAAGGATCTCTTGTGGAAAATGCCTTAGGCTCTGTGGCAGGTCTGTGATACCCAGCTGTGATCATCCAGTGTGCTGCACCCTAAAAGCTTCACTCAACTGCGCAGTTCCTGATTTATTGTGACACTTTTCTCCATCCCCTGGAACCCCAAATCCTGCCGTGGGGGTCATCACTGACTATGTTCACATTACTTGCTGTCTCCTCACAGAAATGGCTTTTCACCAAAGCTGCATGTGCCTTTTAGCTGGGAACACAAAGCCAGCATTTCAGCATGGGAAAATTAACCGGGGTGTTTTCCCTCTGAACAGGAGCCCGTGTCACTGGGGCTGGAGGGCGAGGCTGTGCCACTGCAGGCATTCAGATTTGTGTGTCCTCCTTCTTTCAGCTGGAGGCCACTGCTGTGAGCTGGGACACTACAGATGAGTGCCACCCTAAATTAATCACCTGAAACTTCCAGCTTTGCTCAGGAAATGTCAGTTCCTTTGAGGCAGCTGAAGTCAGGGGTTCAGAGCAATTCTTGTCACCATCTCGATTACAGGCTGAGCTCGGGGCTGGTCAGTGGTGTGGGGTGGGCACCACAGGCTCCTGCAAGCCTGAGCTGAAAGCCTGCAGCTGATTGTCAGCCTGGGGAGTGACACTGCGCTGTGCTGGGAGCCTCTGCTCTGGCTGGATTCACACAGAGCCTTGGCCTGATGCCTGGCACCGTGCCAGCACACCGCTCCTATTTCTATTTGTTGCTAGATCTCCCTCCTGTCTGATACCTTGATTAACATACATTGATTTCTCCTCTTTCTGCTGGTGGAAAGGGTGCTCTGAGCAGCAGCAGCAGCATCCTGGTGTCTCTGGGTGGGGTTCCTGCCTCGCATTTAAAACCTTCAGTGTGAACCAGCACTAAGCACAACGCGTATTCCAGGACTTGCTTTTCCCTGCCACTTAGTGGCTTTAAATGGCAAAATATTTTTGCAGAGGCAAATTGCTCTGCAGGTACCATGCTGAGCTGCTGGAAGGGCTCCAGATGCCCAGAGGGATGCGAATGACTCCCTGCATCCCCGTCAGCAAGGCGAGATGGCTCTGAGCCTTCATTTTCCACAAATGAAAATTAGGGGAGTGTGAAATATTGACAACAAATTGCAGCCCTGTTCCAAATGCAAGGCAGTCATGCTGCTGAAAGGCTCAGAGGTTCACAACACCTCAGCTCTCCTAGGACCAAACCCTGAGTATTTTTTCAGAGCAGCAGAATTAAGACCGTTTTCAATATGTACAGGCTGTTTCTGCTAAAGCAGGACCATTCCCCAGCAAATATCCTCTGTGCCAAGATGATGAACCTGTGACTCTGCCTCAGGACAAGCCATTAGATTATCAAACTGAAGAGGAATTTTATGTTATAGGTTGCTTGGAAACACGGATAAAAATCTGCCCCCAGCCTCCTTTGCCCAGTTGCAATCCCCAGTGCTCCCAGTTTGTGAAAACATGGGGGGTGTTTGCAGTACCACAAACCTGGCAGTAGAAAACCTATATTTATTCTACATTTCTCACATGGAGACAATGTGGTGACCCTCTGGATCCTGGATACTCCCCACTGTAAGAAAAGCAAAAATCCCAGCTTCTTTCTGCAGCTCTTACTTCCTTCCCCTCCTCTCTCTACCACATACCCTAAAGTAGAGGAGAATCTTCTGCTTCAGGTTTTTAACCCTTTTCTCCCTGGAAGAGCCAGGGATTCTGATTAACTACACGTGGCTACAACATACATGTTATTTATTAGGATCAGCAGCTCTGTAAAGTTAGGCAAGAAGTTGCTTTTTAAGGCCCTGGGTGGCTCTAAACATTATTAAACATGGTCATTAGAACATGCTTTTCCAACCATTGAACGGCTGTGAACATTAAATATTTTGGTTTAATAAGTGCTTGCTTTTTCAGCTGCTGAGTGGCCTTAATCTTTTTTTTTCCCCTCATTAAAAAATGTTGTTTTTCCAGCTCATGAGCCACTGAAAATACTGTTATGTTTTTTTTCTCTTCCTTTTTATTTCTTTCTCTCTCTCCTTTTTTTTTTTTTTTTTTAAATTCACTGATCAGTTTATTTTTATTTTAAAAAAAAAAAGGTTGAGAATTGTGGAGCCTTTGGCTAAAATAACTTGTTTTCAGCTACTAGGACAAGTATGGGGCAAGGCTTAAGATAACATAATAATCAAACCTTGCTTGTGTGAACAAGTTCCACTGAGATAAGAACATGCAAACTATCCAAACATCAGCAGATTGTCTTCTGTGTGTGCTCTGAAAGGATGGGTGAATCACACTGCTGCATGCCAGCTTTCCCACATGCCAATCAAGCATGTCCTATTGTGTCATCCCTGTAGATTCAGAGGGCAAGGTATGAAGCAATCCTGGGGTCAGAGGTGAGGCCTGTGTGTTTTGGATTCAGAATGAAGATAATGCCTTTGACTTAAATTTCATTTCCCGTATTTGTTCTCCGAGGGAGCCCAGGTTACATAAGAAGAAAGGTAATTAGGAAGAAAGGTCTTTTGCTAAAGCATTAGACTGGAAAAGCAACTTCTGCTGTGGGCTCATTGTATGGCCATGGGAAAGTAATTTGTGCCATGAGTGTTGCCTAACCATCCCAAACTTCTTGGGATGCTCACCATGCCCCACCTGGCCTCCAGCTGTCTTTCCAGGAGGGAGGATGTCTCTGTAGGTCTGGTGTTCTCTGTGCTAGGACCACAAACTCTTGAGAATCACATCTAAAGAGACGTTAATTGTCTCTGTTTAGGCAAATAGATGGCAATCTTAGTCTTCCTGCATAGTTCTCCCATAATATCAAATCCCAGGAATCTGCTGGGTGCCCAGGCTGCCCCTCATGGTGTCACTGCCATTCCTGCTCCCACAGATCCCTGCTTTTAAGGGTGCTCCTGCTGGAGGAGGAGTCACTGACAGGATGGAAGGCAGCTGGCAGGAAGGAGCCAACACCTTGCTCAGCTGGGCAGCTCTCCTGAGGGAGGCCAAAAGTGGCAGCTTTCCCCTGTGGCTGGGGCATTTGGCTTTCTGCAGCTCCTAAATCACCCACTTGGAATGCTCTGTGCATCAGCCTGGAAGGGAGTCAAACCGTTTTATGAAAGCTGCAATTAGTGGCTTCCCACAAACTGCATCCAGCACTGACAAGTGGCTGCTATGTAATGCTGTTTATGGGCTTGTTTCAGGTAATGGAATTCCATTGCCTTTCAGGTGCTCTTGCCACAGGAAGCACATATATTTTTTCAGCTCTGTGAATTTTTCCACTAAATTGCACAAATCTTTATGTTTGAGCAAGTGCATTGGAAACATTTTGCTCTGCATTTATTCTGCAGTTCAAGTCCTTCATGAAAGGAGGAATAAATAATGTTCTTCTGGGAAAACTGGGGGGAGAAAACAAAGGGAGCAGAGATAGAGGTCAACAAAACCTGGTCTTCACAGATCGTAAATCAGTGTATATATGCTGCCTCAGTGTGCCTGTGCTATATTGGCTGATGAGGGGATCCAAAATTCCCCTTGTGGCAGCTCCTACCAACCTCTACCTGAACCTGAAATATCTACCTGTGGCTTTCTTGGGAGACTGAGGATGTGGCGTGGAAGAGTTTCTTGACTCTTCTGTGCAGTTACATGCTAATTGCTAGGCATGGAGCAAATCAACCTGAGACCTCAAATGGCCTCTTCAACTGCAGCTGATTTAATGATATGGCATGATAGAATCTTTATGGTTGGAAAACACCTCTGAGATCATCCAGTCCAGCTGTTAACCCAGCACCACCAAACCATATCCCCAAGTGCCACATCCACACAAGTTTTGAGCACTTCCAACACAATCATGTTGTGTTTAATGTGGGAACGCAGGGCAAGGGCAGGTTCCATTGGCTCTGGCTGGCTCATGTAGCATAACATCTTACCTGGGATGATACATTGCCTGCAGCCATCCACGCTCCCTCCCTGTGTGGTCCATGCTAAGCAGAGTCCTGCTGGGCTGCCTGCACTGGCATTTGATAGGAAAAAGTATCCCCCATGAATGGGAGTGCACAGAAAGGCTGCGAGATGGGATCACTTACACCGAGCCTGTTAGGTCACGGTTAGAGGCATAAAGAGCATTTGTTAGGAAAGCTGAGCACCAAAGTGCACAGCATCCTCTTTTGTTCATGAGCCCTGCTGAAATCATGAGCCTCAAAGGCAAAAGAAGGCTGTGAACCCGAGGAATAGGTGAATCAAAGGCAGAGTTGCTCCAAGGGAGAAAATTTGAAATCAAGGTTGCAGAAAACCAAGGCTCCTAATGGGATAATGCAGGTAATACTATCAGACAGCACTAAAACAATACAGAACTAATTAGCTCAAATATTTGCTGACAACGTGGGTTTTGAGGAGAGGGGGGCACAGGATTTCATAGAACTTAATTAACTCATAGTGTAAATCAGTTTCATTCATTGCCACAACGGAGCCAATCAAGATAGGCTTACTGTTTGCTCATTTGGAAAATGATTAGGATTCCCATTTAGACTTAATTACAGTGCAAAGGTTGACAATTATCATCTTTGTGGAAGCATTGGATACCACAGTATCTCTGCTGAACATGTGCCTGTAATTATAGACATCATTTTCTTAGCAGAAAATATAACCCACTTATTACCTGGATTTCATGCCTGTAATTACAGATAGTAGAAATGAAAAAAAAAAAAAAAAAAAAAAATCAGAATAAGGCTGGTGCTGAGTTACTTTGGATCTTTTCACAGTAAATTACTTTGTGCAACTGTTTGTCACAAATTAAAATGTTGGTTTGTGCTTTATGGTCCCCATGGAAGGGAATTTGTGGACATCCCAAGGAATCAAACCAGCCACATGGGTCATATTTTGACACTGCCAAGAGCAGCACTGCTCAGATTGGTTTGGTTCATCAGCCCTTCCTCATCCTTCCCTGAAGCTTCTCGGGTTACACAGAAATGTACTTATTGCAGAAGCAAACTGCTGAGAGAATCTTGGTCAGTCACTTTGGAAAATCACAGCTTGATCTGAACCACAACCAAACAGACTCACCCTGCTGACCAAAATGAACCACATTAATATTAAAGATTGCAAGCAGTACTTAGCAACGATCATTTTTTATCCTGCCAAACAAAAATGATAAGCAGGTAGAGATTCCTCCCTTTTGCCAGCCCAAATCCCTCCAGGAGGTTGCTTCAACTCATCACATCTAGGGGCTGAGCCATGGCTGAGATAAGAGAAAAGGAAAGTTCAGAACATTTTACAGATATTAATTAAAGATAAGGCAGGGGGTAAAATGAGGACATCATAAACACAAGCTCAATTCAGTCTGATTTGTCCCTATCCCATGGGCTTGTAAAGATGGAGGGAGGGTGTCCTTTGGAGGGATCAGCAGTGGATCAGCACAATGCTGAGCACAAAACAAGCACCATCACATTTAACAATAAAATTGAATTATCTTCTTCCCGTCGTTTTATTTATATTTATTTCCAAACCATGGTTAGTGAGGTGGAAGGAGGCAAGACTCCAACTTTCCTGTATTTGTTTCGCACAGGATGTGTCTGACCTTGGATTAATGCCTCAACCTCCTGGGGAAAATTACCCAAGTGACTTTGGGACCAGGGCATCACATTTTCTTGGGCAGGTTTTTGCCAGCTTGCCAGCTGAAATTCTGAGTTTGAAACAGATAGAGATGATTTGCAAGGAAATAGAAGGAAAGAATGCCTTTCCACTTAAATATCCTCTTTATTTTCCATGCTCTGTAAAGGAATATGGCATTCAAAATTTTTTCTTACCTTTGCTGTGCTTCTTTTGAAAAACTCTGTTTGCATCTGGAAATGAACACTGTCCCACTAGGAGGGGAAGAAACCCAGCTTTATCAGGGCAGGTAATCCCTGTGCACCATAATCAACAAATAGTGTCAGCAGGACATCAGGGAGTACATTTTTGTAGCTGTGTGGAAAGGCAGCTGGGAGTCTAGAGGCAGAAATACTTCTTTTTTTTTTTTTTTTTTTTTTTTTTTTTTTTGTTTCAGGAATATTATCTTGTGTTTTCATTCTGATTTTTTTTCACCATAGGTGCAGATAAAAGGGAAGAAAAAATGTTTCAAGTGTTGGCTGTCCT